>NC_044035.1:108807514-109535014 GCF_901765095.1 Microcaecilia unicolor
ATCAAACCTATGTCCATTTTGAGCAATAGCATGATCTCCAATATCATTAACACATCTTTATCTTAGACATCAAATATTAAAAACAGAAACAAAGAAGACGATGGCAGATAAGGACCATATGAACTATCAAATCTGCCCATCCATGATAAATAATATGTTTGAGTTTATTATTTTCTCAGTTACCAATTTATGTAATTGCTAACATCTCAAATGTATTTTCTGAAGTTTTTGCTATTACAGCTAACAAATCATGGAGTCAGTTTTATAACAAATCTGCATATTCTAGAATTCTTAATCAGTTTATCACAAAATTAGCCAGTGATCTACACTCTCAATCTTGAAGAATCAACAGGTCAGGTTTTGAGGATATTCCTAATGAATATGCATGAGAGAGATCTGCATACAAAGAGAGTAGTAGACATGCAAATCTCTCATGCATATTTATTAGGAATATCCTGAAAAGTGAAGACTTTGGCAGTAAGCAATTCAGTATAAAATAATCACCATTATAACTGGGATTATTGGAGTTTTCCTGTCTCAACACACACTTCCTAAAAGTATTCCTACTACATCAGTTTGATACTTAATGAAATTGCAGTTATTTTAATCAACACTTCCGAAATTCCTGGGATCTTAGTCACCCCCCCCCCCCCCCCCAATTATTCTGGTACTCACTGTTTTCTGGAATTACTTTCTCTCTGAAATGGCATTTTCTGGAAATGAAATTGTTACCACTTCAAACTGCCTATCTAAACATTCCTATCAGCAATTGCTACCACTGTAGTCCATACTTTTCCAGAATTACTTTCAACTTGAATGGGATTATTACTTCAGTTTATATTAACTGGAATTATTAACCCATCAACCCATATTTCTAGAAAAATGAAAGCCTCACTTCTGTGGTTCTTCAATTAGAATCACTTCCGTTTGTGTTCTATCACGTCTTACCAGGACCACAGGAAAAATTACATGACCTAGTACTTTCTAGAACTGTGTCGCTTAGATGAATTATTTCTCAGATCACTACCGCCCTAATCAGTATTCTTGGAATTTATCTCAATCCTCTCTGTACTTCTTAAATTACTGTGGAATCCTGTTGTAAAGACCAACATGGGCAATATTGACTTTAAGGTCCTGTGTACTCAATCTCCCATTTCCCCTGGATTCAATATATAGCGCCAAGCATTAAGTGCCAGAATATGTGCATGAATCCAAGATCTGCTAGCAACTTAATTGGCCACTGAATTGGTGCCTAATTGAAGTTGCATACAGATCTCCCCTGCATGCCATTCTATTAACTTGGTGCTAACTTTTCTCACGCACAATCCAAAAGGGGATGGGGCCATGGGAGGGGGGGGGGCATGGGTAGGCAATGTGTGGTCCCAAAAATTAGGCACCCAGTTATAGAATTTGATCAATCCCCATCTAACTGTGGGTGCCAGACTTACACCTGTTTCTATCAGGCATAAGTCCAGTGCCCAAAGTTAGGTGTGATATTTGGGCTATTCTGGTATTCTATAAAAGGTTGGGCACACTTTATAGAATACTGGCTTAGCGCCAATCTTTTCAGCACCTAAATTTTGGCACTATTTATAGAATTTTCCACTTAGTGTCTATAGGAAAAAGTGCTTATTAAATAGGACCGTTAATCATAAAAAAAAAAACCAAATAATCATATTACAGGGCTTTATGGGGGTCTTTTACTGAGCCTCAGTAGCATTTTTAGCTCATGGTAGAAATCAGCTGGCGATAAATGCCAAGACACCCATTATATTCCTATGGGCATTTCGGTGTTTACCACCAACTGATTTCTACAGTGAGCTAAAAACACTACTGTGGCTTAGTAAGATACTCCCTATATGTTCTTTTGTGCTAACCTAGAGAGAAAAGCAGACATAATCCATGTACTATATGTTTAGTCACAAAGTTAAAATGGTCCTAAACAAATTTGCACAACAAACAATGGGAAGGTGGAGATGGCTTGAGAAGAACCAGGTACGCAAGAGAATCATAAATAATTAAAACACTTTATTACTGATACTTGCAATAACATGCGACACCCGACATGGCAATGAGTGCCCGCCTCAGGGGTCAAGAGATATTAATGCATTTGAGACAAGGTTTGATTATAGCAATAGGAAAACGTTTCAATTATGCGTTGCTTGATTGAACAAGTGATCGGTCTTTAAAAAAGACCTTTGCAGTTGTGATGCACCAGTGGCAAACTACATTTCCGACAGTATATATCTTGACCCCTGAGACAGGCACTCAGTGCCAAAACATGGTGCCATGTCAGGTGTTGCATGTTATTGCAAGTATAAGCAATAAACTGTTTAAATTATTTCTGATTATCCTGCATACCTGGTTCTTCTCAAGCCATCTCCACCTTCCCACTGTCGTTTGTTGTGCAACATTCTACGTGGGATTCTTTTCAGTTTTCTTCTCTCCTAGTCAAATTTACCAATTTGCTTACAGTAATAACTTTAGGGACCATTACGTTGTTTACTGTATCTGAAATACTATAAAATCCTTTGTCTCCTGATAGATACCTGTCTTTCTGTGCAAAAGTAGTGCCAGCCTAGCATTTATGGTGTGCTGTACTCCTCTTAGTTTTTTTTTTTTTTTTTATTACATCTGTAAGTTACATCTAGGGCCAGATTCTATATATGGCACAAAAAAAATCATTGTTGAAAAAAAAATATGCCAAGAACTATTCTATAAACCTTGCCTAAAGTTAGGCATGGTTCATAGAATACGTGTAATGGCTGTCCCATGACTAACATTTAGACACAGTTTTTTGTGCCAACTAAAACCTGATATAAATGCCACATATTTAGCACAGATTGGGCATATTCTGTAACAGTGCATGTAATTTTCAGGAATGCTCACAACCCCCCTACATGCCCCTCCCATGGCCATGCCCCCTTCTGTGATCTGCGCATTAGAATTTATGCACGGCACTTTACAGGATATGCTTAGAAAGTTGGGCACATAAATCCGAATTAGTGTCAATTAATGCTGATAATTGCTTGTTAGCGGCCAATTCTCAGCACTGATTAACTTGTTAAACAGTTAAGCTGTACGCGCAAATCAGTTACGCGTGCAAATTTGCATGAACAACTCTAGTCACTGCTTATAGAATCTTGGGGTTAGCACAAAATTTGCAATGATCAAAACATTTAAATATCTGTGAATGTATATCAGAGGCAAGATAATGTGTCTTCTGTGTATACTGCTAATAATTGCATTGTGCTCTTGTGTAAATTCTGAGCGTTTGAAATACTTTTCAAAGCAGAATCCAATCAATCATGATCAATGGACATCAAGTCTGTGAAAGAGAAAAAAAAAACATCCTTACCAATCACTGATTAATATGAACAGTGATCTCTAACTCGGAATTCCACTAATAGCACCCGACTTTCCAAATTAATGGTGCTTCTATTGGAGATAATTCGGTGATTAGGCAAAATTAAGGCACTCTCTAAAGATGAGATCTTAATGATACCAAATGCTATTGTTTGTTAGTCTTATATTCTCTACCCAACTATTTAGTTTTCTGTTAATTAACTATGCCTGACAGTGCCTAGCATCTGTTCCAAAATCTGGTAGCTCTGGATAAAGTAAGCGTTTGGGGAATCTTAATGTAGGAATTCTGTATATAGCACCGAATAGGCACTACTTTCATGCTGTATTTTCGGCATGGAAAAGCATTCTAATGGATGTAAGGCACCAAAATACGGTAGAAACTGCAGATTCACATGAAACACAGTTACACTTCCATTTATAGAATAGCAGCTGTGTTTCCAAGTGGATCTGAAAAGGGGCGTAGGAAGGGGGGGCGGGAGGGGCAGTCAGCCCCGGGTGCACACCACTGGTTCCCTGCTCCCTCTGCCCCGGAACAGGTTACTTCCTGTTCCGGGGCAGAGAGAGCAGGGAGCCAGTGGAGCCGACGCAGCTCCTAGCGACGTGCACTCGGGGCAGACCGGCCCTCCCTCCCGTCCTCTTTTCTATGTCACTGGTAAGAATGCACGTCGGGGGGGGGGTGTGCACCGAGGGGGGATGTGCGCCGTGCTGCACCCGGGGGGTGCGCAGTGGTGAACCACCCCGGGTGGCAGCCGCCCTCGCTACAGCACTGGACATGGCCATGAGAGTGGCATGGGCAGATCATGGGTGTTCCCATAAAATGCATGCAGGGTTATAGAATAGTGTGGATGTGCACCCAACTTTTTACACCAGGATTTACACCTGGTTTTAGCTCATGTAACTCCGTGTGCCCAAAGTTGAGCATGGATCCTCTGACACCCATTATAGAATACCATTCAGTGCCAAATTTTGAGCACCATTTAATAAATCCTGCCTAATTAGTCAGAGTAGTCTAATATGCTCAATGTATTCTATGGTTACCTTGATATCTTTGTTTTTTTAGTAACACTAACACGCAGTACTAAGTAGTACTTTCCCCTTGTCTTGTTTCATTTCATATGCAGCAAGTTAATAATCCACACAATAGGATAAGTCTAAGGCTTCTTCAGATGTGGTAGTAACTGCAGTATAGAAGGGAAAAAAATTCTGCATGATTTTGAAATACGACTGTCCTAAGATAATGATACTTGGATAAAGCAGTAAGATATGGATCTTCTGAAATATCTGTTTTCTGTGTCTAATTCTAAGAAGTGGTGGCATTAATCCCAGGCTTTGTGTGTTGTGGCTATGAATGGACCGGTGGCACGTTTCTCAAAACTAGAGGCACTAACCAATGTACCACAGCCTAGAGGAGTGGCCTAGTGGTTAGAGCACTAGACTTGACATCCAGAGGTGGCAAGATTCAAATCCCACTGTTGTTCCTTGTGATCTTGGGCAAGTCACTTAACCCTCCATTGCCTCAGGTACAAAATTAGATTGTGAGCCCTCCAGGGACAGAGAAATACCCAGTGTACCTGAATGTAACTCACCTTGAGCTACTACTGAAAAGGTGTGAGCAAAATCTAAATAAATAATAATAATAATTCCTCTCACCCTTCATTCATGTGCAGTGGGTTAGAATATGAAGAACAGCAACAAATGACAGTCCAAAGTTCCATTTCTGAAGTGCTCTTGGATCCTCATTGGATGAGCAGTACTATCATCAATTCAAATAATTATAAATTGAAGGTCCAGCCTTAGAAAGGCAGTCTTACCATAGTATTTTGGCATTGAAAGGAACGTAATGGCTAAACAATGCACTCACTATTAAATAAATAAATAATTAATAAATATATGAATATTAAATCAAAATAAAATGTCCAGTGCTACCAAGTGTAAACCAAGGACAAAAAAAGTCTTATTTATGTCTGATCTTTGCCCTCTGAAGAGACTTCAGGATGTTTCGCTGGATATATGTAAGTCACAGACGTGGTGGTTTGATATGTGGTGTAGCATTTTCCTCTGTTGGCTGCAGGTTCATTTGAAAGTTTTGCAGATAGCCATTCTCATACACTATTTTCTACTTCAATCTGTTCCTTGCCCTGAGAGGGCTTGTCCTGACCATTCTCCTGAGAAGGTTTTGCCAATGGAGGTGGACTGCTACTAGTAGAAGGGAGAAGGTTAGCAGACTGAAGTACGGCCTCAGAATGTTCCCGTGCTTTCATACGTAGTGCAGCTACACTGGCTGTGCGATTACTTTGACAGCCATATGTGGGTAAAAAAGAGAGCCCCATTGGGTCTGGAACACAGCAGGAACAGAGTGGGCTTCCTAAAAAGGAAAGAAGAGACAAGGTTGCATTAGGAAAAGTAAAGAAAACAAAAAGGTCTAAAGCAGGGTTAGTCATCTCCAGTCCTTGAGAGTCGCAAACAAGCCAGATTGTCAATATAACCAATAGAAGCAAATTTGCTATCCACTTTCAGGTTGTGTCCAGAAAAGTAACAAGTGTAGGACCTAAGGTTAAGCTGAATGTTTCCGATTTTTAAAACAAAACTGTTTAGAATATTTTCAGTGAAATTAATAAATCAAGATTGATGGATAGTTACAACAGTTATAATTAGTTTATTTTTTGAGCATGTCAAGTCAACAATTTTTATCAAAGACACAAAATAGAAGAAAAGCTTTATTTGATCAGGAATTTGTTTATAAGATTTTGTTTTTTGACTCAAAAAGAATTTGTAATTGAAAGTATATTGTTTGCTAAATCTGATAAGCCATCTGCATTAATACTCCCATTTCCTTACTTGTTGTTACTCTGCTCTTGTGGGGTTTTAAAAAAGAAATATTCTAATTTTGTCACTTGGGGACCTATTTATTGAGCTGCATTAAGAGGCCTGTTTATTAAAGTGCAGTGGGATTTTGTACCTACTGCACATTAGGTATAAAAATGAATGCACAATAATTACAAAGGCTGTGCATAACTATTGAGGACATTGCCCCTACATTTCCCCTAGATTCTATATAGCGTAACCTATATTGCTTGTATAAATCCAGTCAGATTCTGGATTTGCACATGCTAACAAGCCAATCAGCACCAATAACTGACAATTAACAAGCAATTATTGACACTAATTGGCATTAACTAGAATTTATACGCACAGCTGTCTAAGCGTATTCTATAACGTGATGTGCATAAATTCTAAGTCACATAGCTGAAAAGGAGGTGGGGCCATGGAATGGACGACTCATGGGCATTTCTAAAATCTATGCGCGCTGTTATAGAATACACCTGGTCCGCGCGTAATTGAGACATCGGCCTTTACACCAAGTTTTTCTTGGCCTAACTGTCTGTGACTAAATTTAGTCATGCAACTGGACAGTTGGCATATTCTATAAACTAACAGAAATTTAGGCTTATTTGATAAAATACACCTAAATTTAGGCATATAGAATATGCCTAAATGTATTTAATTTTGGCGCCAATTTTTTAGACATATATATATATATATATATATATATGTCTAAAAAATTGGCGCCAAAATTAAATACATATACATATACATATATATATATATATATATATATACACACACACACACACAATCTAGTCCTTATTGCATAGACAAGTTTTGCTGTTTATTAATGTCTACAGTGGTTAGCACAGATGTACCTAATGCCATCTTTTGAGATAACATTAAGGGCATCCATGCCAACTGCACATTTCACTGTAAGCCTACGCTAATTACCATGCACTGCAAAATCTCCACCCATGCCCTACCCAGTCACCACCATATCCCATACTAACTGCTTAGAGCACTGGCTGTTTTACCACACAGTAGCCATTTGAACAGGCATGTAATAATGGCTAAAAAAAAAAAACTATGCTATCTTGTTAGTGCTCTTTAAAAAAACATGCCCCTAGGTGGTTCACGTGGCTATCATTTCATTTTATGTCATGAATTTATAGTTTATCTTTGGTACACTGTCAGGATGGTTCCAACAATACATTCATAACATATACAAACATATGACAAATTCAAACAAAACTGATACATTAAAATTAATTACATTCTAAATGAAACAAGTTTGCATCAATTTTTATGAAAAGTTTTAAATTCTTAAATGCTTGTTCAGTGGTGCTGCAAAAACTGTTAGTGCATGCTAACTGACACATTAGACTCCTAACAGAGAATTTCCTATTAAGAGGTATGGTATTGGCTTGGACTGCGTCTTACAGTTGGCACGGATACTACCACATGTTAACTGCATGCTGAATTATTGACTAGTATTGGTCATATATGGTAACAATCATTGTTCTGTGTTAACTGCATAGCTGCCTCCTACAAAGTACTGTATATACTCCCAATAGTTAAAGAATGGGTTCTGTACTTAATGCACCTTAGTTTTGGTATTACAGGATCTGGATGAAAGGGGAAAGGGAAATGGGACTTTATATACCGCCTTTCTGAGGTTTTTGCAACTACATTCAAAGCAGTATATATATATATATATATATATATATATATATATATATATATATATATATATATATATATATATATATATATATATATATATATATATATATATATATATATTCAGGTACTTATTTTGTACCAGGGGCAATGGAGGGTTAAGTGACTTGCCCAGAGTCACAAGGAGCTGCAGTGGGAATTGAAATCAGTTCCCCAGGATCAAAGTCCACTGCACTAACCACAAGGCTACTCCTCCGTCAAGGACCATCAAGGAGGTACTGTGATACCAGAGTACAAATTATATGGAAAGTGCTGAGGATAGCATAGTATCGTAAAGGCTCTAAGTTATTATTATTAGCATTTGTATAGCGCTACCAGATGCATGCAGCGCTGAACACCTGATACAAAGAGACAGTCTCTGCTCAAAAGAGCTTCTGCATGAAACAAAATGCAAAGCAAAATCTTTAAGGATAGAAATTCCATGTGTGATAGGGAGGATCAGAGTGGTGAGGGTATACTATCATCCACCTAGAGAGGATGAAGAGAGTGGAATCAAACATATAAATTGCAAGTGACCGACTCACCTGCAAATGCGCAGTAGAGACTTCCCTCTCTGTCCCACCCTTGCGTCAAGATGTGATGACATCAGAGGGCGGAACAGAGAGGGAAACTGAGTCGGACTGTCAGACGCTGCCGCTGGAGCCGAACATGGCACGCACCAACCTCCACCCTCCCCCGCCCCCCTCCTTATCAGGCCCTCTGCACTGACCTGACAGCGCCTCTCACTCTGAGAGGCACTGTCAGGTCAGTGCAGGGGGCCCGGCACGGAGGGGGGAGGGAGCGGCGGCAAGGAGGGTAGCTGGACATGGGGGGAGGGAAGGGCTGCTGGATATGGGGGGTGGGGATCGGTGGACGGGGTGAGGCCAGGGGAGAGAGGAGGTTTGCTGCACATGGATGGATGGAGGTGAGAATTATTACATTTTGCAAAACACAAATCTCGCCCGTTTTAACGGGCTTAATGGCTAGTACTAACAGAAATGAGGAAAGCTAATAATGGGAGATTTCAATTACCTCTATATTGGCTCGGTATATGCCTCATCAGGACATGCAGGAGAGTGAAGTTTCTAGATGTCATAAATGACTGCATCATGAAACAGTTGTCCTGGAGCCAACTATAGAGGAAACCATTAGATCTGGTCGTGCACACCATTAGATCTGCTCCTTAATGGTATACAGGACCTAGTAGAAGAGGTAATGGTGATAGCAAGGCAGGATTAAAGCATTGGAAAACTAGGCATGTGCCAGAGCCCAGATCTTTAGCTGCAGACCTGTCAGATGAGTAGTCAATGGCTTGCATAGATTTTTGCCCTGCTAAGTCAGCTGTTAACAGACTGAAAAGTGGGAGTGAGTTTAGGGGTATCACTGACTGCAGAGGTCTGTCTATTCTTCCTAACCTTGTGCATTGTCATCCAGTTGGCAGGAGGCCTCAGCAAGCAATTGTTAACTGCTGTTTCCTGATTAGCTGATTTACTTCTGTCATGTGAATCATGTGGGGCTCCATTTGTGGAGTTTTAAAAATGTATTTGTATTATGACGGGACGCCTAGAACTTTTTTGGCCTAGAACTTACCAAAGGGTTGATCCTGCCCTGGGTGATGGGACCATTAGACAATAGTGATTGTAATGTATTCAAGTTTGTCATCACTGTAAGGAAGGCATTAAAAAAAATCTACTGCTATAGCATATAATTTTAAAAAGTGACATTACGATAAAATGAGGAAATTAGTTAGAAAAAAAAGTGTTAAAAGTTGCATATATAGTAACACAATCTCCTCATAC
This sequence comes from Microcaecilia unicolor, assembly GCF_901765095.1. NCBI lineage: Eukaryota > Metazoa > Chordata > Amphibia > Gymnophiona > Siphonopidae > Microcaecilia > Microcaecilia unicolor. Next base: position 108,817,228 of record NC_044035.1, read on the forward strand.
CTATGCTTTCCTTCATACAGCTGCCATGGCTGAGGAAGAGGAGAGCAGCTTATCCATGAGTGGAGGAGTGGCCTAGTGGTTAGAGCACCGGTCTTGCAATCCAGAGGTGGCCGATTCAAATCCCACTGCTGCTGCTTGTGATCTTGGGCAAGTCACTTAACCCTCCATTACCTCAGGTACAAACTTAGATTGTGAGCCCTCCTGGGACAGAGAAATATCTAGAGTACCTGAATGTAACTCACCTTGAGCTACTACTGAAAAAGGTGTGAGCAAAATCTAAATAAATAAATCTCAAAAAAGGAGAAAGGGAACATCAATGATGGAAACAGAGAAGGAAGATAGAGTGAAAAAGAGCAGCAGGCATTCTGGATAGGGTAGTAGAGAAAAAAATAGCCAGAGGACAAGGAGAAGGAGGACTAGGAAATCAAAGGGACAGTCAGAGAATCTCCATCAACTACTGGCCACAGAACCTGTGTTGGCAACAGAACTGGTGGACCAGATGGGTCCACATGAGATCCCAGAAGAGTTTCATGGCACTGAAGACCTTCTACAACTGCAGTCTCTGCATAATGATGCATGGCAAGGCTTCAGAGACATGCTGGATGTTTTGGGCTTCATAAAGACCCCACTACAGCAGGGGTTCTCAACCCAGTCCTCAGGACACATCAAGGTACTCTAGTTTTCATGATATCCACAATGAATATTGAGGATATCTGAAAACCTGACTGGCTTGGCATGTCATGAGGACTGGGTTGAGAACCCGTGCTCTAGAGGGACCAAGGGAAAAGCCAGTGCCATCATCTTGGTTCAAATGAAGCAAACATGGTTTAATACTGCTATCCCTGTTATTGACCAATAAGTCTCCCTAAAGGTGAATTTCCTACTTACTGGAAACATTCACTCATCAGACCGATATTGATATTTCTGGTTTTATTTATTTAAAAAATGTATATTCCACACTATCCTACAGCTCTAGGCAGATCACAAACATAAGCAATATATATATATATATATATAAAATAACTCCAATCAGCTCAAAAAACAGTGATAAACTACTGACCAATCTAATTTATGTTACCTGTCTAAACTGACAGAAAAACTGGTTTGTTTTTTCAATAATTACTCCAACTCATGGAGACTAAATACTCTGCACCCTTGTCAGTTGAGGTTCTGCCCACATCATAATACCAAGCAGGGGCATTGTTACCATTGAGAGAGCACAGCAAAATGCCCAGAGCTGCCCAATGGTAGGGACTGCCTGAAGCTGCACATATCTGACACCTCACCCCTGTGCCCCCAGGTCCAGCATCACTTCAGCTCAGCAACCCCCTCCCCATGTCTCCACACACTGCAGTGGACTGAGACAAAGAGCACTGAAAACTGCCACTCTGGCTGGCAGAGCCTTTCATCTGCCATTTCCTGCCTCTCTGATGCAACTTCCAGTGGGCAAGATGCAGCAGAGGAAAGGATCTGCCAGCCAGAGTGGCAGCTTTCAGTGCTCTCTCTGTCTCAATCTGCTACAACATGTAGAGGCCCAAGGAGGGGCCTGGAGTGATACCGGACCAGAGGAGACCTGGAGCTATACTGGTGGAGGGTAAAGGAGGAGAGATGCTAGTCTTAAGGGGAGCAGAGAGAGAGAGAAATAAAGAGAGATTTAGAGCAAAGGGAGGAGGAAGAGAGATCAGATGCTGGACTGGGGGAAGTGGAAAAAGAGAGAAAGGGGGTGACAGATGATGGACCAATAGAAGGAGGGAAAGAGGTGAGATGTCAAGAAGACAGAGGGTCAGGGGTGGGGGTAGAGTGCAGGAGGGAGGAAAAGGGATACAGAATAGATGGTGACTATGGAGGTAATATAGGGAAAGGAACACAGAGGGGCAAAACTGGACACAAAGGGATGGAAAGGGACATAGAGGAGAGATGTTGAACATGGTGACAGGATAGGGACAGAAACAGAAACAGAGTGGAGATGCTGGATAGGACAAATAGAAACATGAAAAGATGAATACTGGTCATGGAGAGAAAAAAATATCAAAAACACAGGAGACACTGGAGAAAGTTAAGATAAAACAGAGAAAAGCAGAAGAGAGATACTAAGACCAAAGCAATGCTCAAAACAAAAAAAGGCAGGAAAAAAAAGTATTTTTTTCTGAGTTTATTAATGGTAATATGTCAGCTTTACGAAATGTGCATCTTTGCCTCCCTCACTGGTACCCACTATCTTGGAAATGATGGTTTTATAGGGGGCCATCGCAATGTTTCTACCTGGGGACCTTTCAGTCCTAGCTACGCCACAGGTACCAAGACTATTTCAGCAGGACTACAAAGTGAGGTGCACCTGGCTTTCAAACAGGGGAAGGTGGAATTAGTATCATTAGCTTTGATTTGATCATTCCATCCCCCTGGAAACCCTAGGTTCTCTCAGATTATCAAAGACTATATTGAAATGGTTCACTTCATATCAGCAAAGACAAACATTTGTCACCTTTTGCCCTTCTTTGACTTCTTCCACTTTTTCTCATATGGTATTTCACAAGATTCAGTCCTCGGACCAGTGTTTAATACTTTCCTTCACCCCCTTATTATTCTTGTACAAGATCATTAAGTGAATGCCTTCCAGTATGCAAATGACATTTTACTGATCAACTATATTGATCCATCTCATATTGAGCTTAGCAAAATCCAAATTCTGTCTTGATGCAATTGTTGACTGGCTATCTGCCAATTATTTAATCTTGAACCCAGAAGTGACTCCATCTCTTGATGGTGTATACATAATCCTATAGATTGATACCCAAAAAGCTTTGCTTTTTAAATTGCCCCATGCCTTAGCTACTGCAACTTTATGCTGGTCTTTCACAATATCTCCTTAGGTGTTTGCAATCAGTGCAATCTTCTAGATTAAAAAAAAAAAAAAAGGACTTAAACAAGCTACAACCTATCCCAAATAAGAGCAAATTATAAATATGGATAGAGTACAAAATATAACAATATACTATTCATCAGGTAACAAACTTTATTCAAAAATGTGCATAAAATAAATCATGCCCTTGCATATGAAACTGGATGCTGGATAGGCATTTACCCACAAGGCCTTAATGTTCAATACTTAAAATTTAAAAAAAATAGTCCATGGGCACTTTAATCTGTTGAATATGCAAATTCTCTACTCTAAGTAGATCCACAGTCACTTATCCATTTAAGATACAAGCATTCCACTCTGATCAATGCAGCCAAAAAGCTCATTCATAGCAAAATACTTAGGGTCCACAGCTGTTCCCAATAAAGTATCCATTCATTAATATATACAAACAGCAGGCAAATCAAGCAGGTCATGTACAGACGAGATCATATCACAACTTTGTTGAAACCACAACTTTGGTTGCCTATTCAGTCTGTTACATGGAGGGGCATTTTCGATATGATCTCTAAGTCAGACTTTGAACGTTTTGCAAAAAACGTCCAAAATCCAAATAGGAAAGAAGGTCATTTTAGAAAGAGAAAAAAAGTCTATCTTTTGTTTTCGAAAATACGGTTCTGAACATTTTGTAATTTGGACGTTTTGTTTTTTGGTCAATTTTCGAAAAAAAAAGGTCCAAGTGCAAAACGCCTCCTGACATCCCATGACAGCAATAGGGCACCCTAGGGGGCACTGCAGTGGACTTCATAAAATGCTCCCAGGTACACATCTCACCATTGCTCCCTTATCTTATCTGCTGAGCCCCCCAAAACCCACTACCCCTAACTATACACCACTGCCATAGCTCTTACAGTGAAGGGGGCACCTATATATTTGTACAGTGGGTTTGTGGTGAGTTTTGGAGGGCTCACAGTTTCCTCCACAAGTGTAACAAGTAGGGGGAGGTAGGAGCTTGGGTCCACCTGTCTACAGTGCACTGCACCCAACACTAGACTACTCCAGGGACCTGCATGCTGTTCTAATAGACCTGAGTATAACATCTGAGGCTGGCAAGTCATGTTTTTCATCACATTTGGGGGGTGGGGGTGGGGGGTGGGAAGGGGTTAGTGACCTCTGGGGGAATAAGGGGAGGTCATCCCTGAATCTCTTCAGTGGTCATCTGGTTATTTAGGGCACCTTTTTGTGCATTATTCGTTTTAAAAACAGGTCTAGCTGAAAATGTCTTACTTTTAGTCCTGGACGTTTTTGTTTTGTTCTATTATGGCTGAAAAAAAGTCTTAGGAATGCCCATGTCCCTGCCTGAGCACACCCCTGATAAGCTCCTTTGAGATTTGGACGTACTTCTGACAGACTTCATAGAAAAATGTCTAGAAATGGGTTTTGAAAATATTGATTTGGACATGTTTGTGAGAAAAACATCCAATTGCTGTTTTATGTCAATTTTTAGACATCTGTTTCGAAAATGAGTCCGATAAACTCACAAATTATTTCATATTGGTTCTCCACTGTACCTAGCTGTTATTTACACAACTCAAAGGTCACTTCAGTCTTTGCATAACTGCTGATTGTATGTCACTGCTGCCCATGTTTTTGTGCAGCTCCCCTTCTGTGGAACTACATGCCATTAACTAAGTATGGAACCTTCATTTTTAAAATTCAAATCAATGTTGAAAACCTACCTTTACCAGAAGGCTTACACTGTTTTGTGAAGTTGGAGAAGGAGGCCTAAAGCAGCTTGATAACTCATTTTCTTTTGTTTTCCTCTTTTCTTTCCAAATTGGCATTATTTTTCTCCTTATTCTTTTTAATTCTTGTAAACTGTTCTCTTATATTATGAACAGCAGTATACCAAATGCAATAAACCATAAAACAATGAATGGGACCCAATCCACATAGCCATAGTCATGACTCGTTGTTTCAGGGAATTCAATCCATTCAGCAAGACATGTACCCATCAATATACCAACAACTCCACCATCACACAACCAGGGAAAGAACAACAGATAGCACCACCATCAACAGCTTCTTCAACATGGCACCCTGTGAGCTCACTACCTACCCAAACACCAGCGTGTACATCCTCAGCTACAATGCACCTATGAGAACAGTAGAGTTGCTTTTGTTTGTTGAATTGGTTACTGATTTTCAGCCAAACAGAACAATGATGAGTTGGGTCACTTTAAAGTGAAGATGAAGCTGAAGCTTTTAGCAATTCTTGATGAACAGACATGTCTCTACAACAGACTGCTGATCATTCCATAGAAAATGTTACATTGGGATGACTGTCCACTGGAATGATAGAGTCTTCAGAGAGAAAGTCTGATTGTCTGGCCTTAAGACTGAAGAGTTCCCACACATTTGACATTCTTCCATCAGTTCTCAAAGATATTCAACAGAGTTTGCCATCAGATGAAAAATTATTAGAACAAGAGACAATGATTCCAACTTTGTGAAAGCCTTCTTTGTAACTGGACAGTATGGCAATGATAACGAAGATGAAGGTGGAGATGCAAGTGATGAATTAGGCAACACTACTTCTAATGCAGATGATAATGACAACAATGATGATAAAGTATTCTTTGCTATATGGAAGTCAAATGTTTCAGAGATGCCCTCTATTAAAACCTGCGGACCAGTTAGAAGACATCAGTAATATTGCAACCTGGCATGATTTGAAAGAACTTTTTTATCTAGCTGAATAATCCACTTTCTACTAGTGCAGTAGTTGAAAACCTTTTCAGCTGTGTTGGATTAATGACTCACAAGTGCACTTGCATGACTGTCAGTTTCAAAAATTTAGTTTTACTGAAAACAAAGTGGATTGAATTGTAGGGCAATAAAGTTGTTGGGATAAAAATGTTAATAGTTGCGGCATTCCTTGTAGTTGCAGTACTTTTACTTTTAAATTTTGCTTAAGTAAATTTTTTTCGTGTGTTCTTCACTGTGCTTTTACTTAAGTATTAAAATATACATTTATTTTTACTTTTACTTGAATACTTTTACCTAGTACTTTGAACAACACTGGCTTCTATGCTGTCAGAATCTTTTGGAAAACAAACATTCTGAGCATCTGATATATGTATGGACAAGTTTGTTGTGAAGGTGGGGGAAACAATGTCCGGTAAATCTCCGAAGAGAAGCACTAACCATGTAAAGGCCATAGAGGTCAAGATGGTGGAGTCCTTACCTGCGATGCCTGCTCCAGCCTTGGCGGCTTTAAAAGATGATATCACAGATGCAGTGGTGTGGGCTCTGGAGCCGTGATTGTTGCTCTTGTCAGAGCAATTGACATCGGTACAGCAACTGCTATCGGAGATTTTGAAGCACATGGGAGAGTTGTAGGTGGGTGTGTCTGACCTGGAAGACAGCACGCACAATTATCAGTATGACTTAGCTGCACTGATGAGCCAGGTCAAAGAGCAAGCGGCCAAAATTGATGATTTAGAAAATCATTCATGGAGAAACAATCTCCACTCATCAGTTTCCCTGAGTCGCTTCTGGAGAGCCACTTGGTGGACAAATTGGAGAAGTGGATGGTGGCCCAAATCATGCACCATCCAGCACGTGGCCTTATCAGCTGGAGACTGCAGACCGGCTGCACGGTTATGCACAAAAATCTGACTTGTTACATCTTTATAAGCAGAACAGAGATGGGGCTAAATTTGATTTGATTCTTTCAGGACTATTCTTCAGCGCTGAGAGCACCGGAAATAGTTTATGCCAGTCTGAACCATGCTATCCGAGTGAAAGCACTGCTTGATGCTGCTTTACCCAGCACAGCTGAAGGTGTTCATGGAGGACCATTGGCAAACCTTCACTACAGCACAAGTAGCACATGATTGGCATAATTTCACCGGCCATCCTGAGAGGTGACTATGCTTCCATTTGTGGGGCTTCTGTTTTAAAGATGTATTTATTGTGTTATGACTGTGCTGTTAAGGGGCTCAGCTCCTGTGATAACATTACACTTTGGGATGATGACCTCCATATTTGTGTGTTTTCACTGCAGCCTAACTGCTCTTGATTTATATCTGCATAACACCTTCCTTTAATAGAGTGGAGATAAGCCCGATAATTCCAATCATGCTTTAATTTGGGTAGATTTGGATATTTCTCAGTTTGGGGCAGGGGGAAGTGGTTGGAGATTCCCTTTAATTTGTATGAGGATGCACATTTTCACCAGTTTCTAGTGGAGCAATGGTCTAATTACATGCATTTCAATCAGCGGCACATGTCTGACCCGTTGTTCTTTTGGGATGCTTCAAAGGCAGTTTTGCGAGGTGCAATGTCTTACACCATAACTTCAGCGTGGCGCATTGTATTGCTCAAAAAGGACTTGTGAGCTAGGAAGCAGGTCAACATAGCACATCCTACCTCTGCACATAAGGAGGCTTATCTAGCTACACAAGTGGCTTTGAATTTGCTTTTTCATGAGCATACTTAATGAGGCCTGCTTTGTCGAAAATACAAGTTTTACCATTTTGGTAATAAGCCGGGTCATTTATTTGCCAAAATAATGAAAACCTGGTCCACCAATAAGATAGATCAGATAGCCCAAGCCTTTTATGATCATTTAAAAACCTTTATGCATCTCCCTCGTTGCCTCAGAAGTCTCTCCTAGTAGACTATCTAGAAGATGTAACTTTTTATCCTGGCTATGATTGCTAAGCTTAATGCCCAATTACAGGCGTTGGAGATTCAGGCCATTAGAGTTTTGACACATTTTACAGCACTGGAGCCTGATGGTTTTGGCCCCAAATATTATTAATTGTTGATTACACATTTACTGGGGCCCTTAAAGATATATTGTTCTGAGGTGGTAGCTGCAGGGACTTTTCCCACCTGGGTAAATATGGCACTCATTATGCTGATACCCAAGTCAAGCAAGTTGAACACTACTTTAGAATCGTATTTCCCAATTTCCCTGTTGAATGTTGGCTCAAAGATTTTTGCTCAAGTATTGGCTGATAGATTGGTATGCTGCCTCCTTGATTTGGTTGGTTCTGAACAGGTGGGTCTTGTGCAGGGCTGACATTCAGTGGTGAATGTTCAAAGGGCACTGTTGGCGATGGTCCATTGCCAATCACAGGATTTTCCAGGGTTGCTAGAGAGCTTAGACGCTGAGAAAGCATTTGATATGGTTGATTAGTCGATGTTTCAGTTGTTGCAATATATGGGCTAGGTTTTGCAGGGAATACAGGTGCTTTACCATCAGCCCCAGGCGTACTTGTTGATCAATGGACTTAAGACAATCCTTCACAATTGCTCAGGGAACTTGGCAGGGTTGCCCAATCTCTCTCACCTATAATTTAATTGCAGGGGTGCAGTGGCCTGCAATGCAGTATAAGTGTTGATGTTTGCTGACAATCTGCTGTTAGTTTTAATGGATCCTCAGAACTCGCTTAGCCACCTGAGTGCAATGGATGAATATGGTTTTTATTCGGGATTCTCACTCAAAAGTCAGTAAGATTGTCCTGTGATAAATCCCTCCGTAATTCCTGGGGGTGGGGGTAGAACTTTCCTTTGAAGTGGGCAGAGGGTTCTCTTAAATATTTGTGGTTCTAACACAAGATCTTTCCCAGCTTTAAGTTAAGAATATCCAACCCTTGATGCAGTCTACAAAAGTGTAGCTTGATGCTGGCAGAGTTACCTCGTATCCCTGATGGTCTCATGCCACTTTGACCCACACATTCTGGATGTGTTTAAAGATTCATCAGCATTGGAAAACCCTTTTCTGCATGTGGGACATACGTGACAGGTTCGCTGACATCTGAACTCCTACAGCTTGTTTGGGATTTTTAATTTATCTCACCCCATTCCTAGAAATTTGAAAGGATTCCTGAAGTGAGTTGCAGCTTTGGGCCTTAAAATTATTCTTGCCATATGGCTCTCGTTGGATCTGCCTACTTTGTCACACTGGCGTTCCGCTATGCTTCACCTCCTGCACATAGAGCAGATCTGTATTGATGACTGGGACTCAGGAACCCTTTTGAACTATACTGTCATACAGCTATATTTTGAAAGGCTAGTTTGGATGCCCTACAACCTGTATATGACATTTCTTGTGAGTGTTTTAGACAACTAGGTGGGAGGGGGAGGGGAGGAGGGATGGCCTATGTGAGTTCTAGTATTCTGTTATGCTCTTGTTCTGTATTTTGTGGTTACTGGTTTCTTGAATAAAGGTATTTTCAAAAAAATAAATCAGAATTTGTTTAGAAATGTAAGAGTGTCAGTATTTCCTGATTTGTATAAAGAAACTCAGAAAAGGATGAAATCATTTCTGTCATTAAAATCTGGATTCTCTAGTTTAGGGCAACTTCCTTTCTGAAATTTCCTGGTAAGTGTATAATTACCTTTCAAGCTACTAAATATGTATTTTGGGATCCAGCTCACCTGACCTCTTTCTTGGCTACTAGAAGACTCTCTGCCCCCCCCCCCCTTAATAGGCTGATGTTATTAAAGAATATTGTTCCTCTCCCTTAGCACGAATAGGCTTATTATGAGTTTTTATTTTTTTAATTTACATTCTTGGATCCTTATAGTGGACTGGAGTAGGCTATAACAATAATATGGATGTTATGTTAATAGTTGAATATCTTACATTTTGATATTTTCCTTTGTTATGACCTGCTTTTCTGTACAAATTTTATTTACTTGAATTGTAATTAATGTAATCCTATAAATAATTTTTTTAATGTAGTATTTTCTTCATGCAGCACATAAAGCTGTGGAATCTGTTGCTGGAAGATGTAGTCAAGGTGACTAATGATGTAGCAGGGTTCAAAAGGATTCCTGGAGGGCACATACATGAAAAGTATTATTCAGGAAGACTGGGGGATCTTTTTTCATCTGTGATGGAGAGCTATGAAAAATAGATCTACTTTTTGGGATCTGCTGGGTATTTGTGATTCAGACTGGTCACTGGCTGAGACAGGATGCTGGGCTTAATGCACCTTGATCTGACTCAGCATTGCTTCTCTTATATTCAGCTTAATACATACACCCCCTGACACATTAACTCAACTATTTTTAACCTACTGCTGAACATACAGAGAATATTGTAAAAGAGTCTTTACAAAATCTGCAGTACAAAGTAACTAAAATGAATGAAGCAAGCATTCTGAAGGTAATTCCATGAACAGCACACCTCCAGTTAGGAGTCCCAAAGGATGTGTGGTAGGAGCCTATTCTATTAAGAAAAGTAGGTACATACTATCCTTTAAAGCAGTATTTCCCCAAGTCCGGTCCTGAAGCATCCCTTGCCAGTCAGGTTTTCAGGATATCTATATTGAATATGCATGAAGTAGATTTGCATATAATGAAGACACTGTATGCAAATCAAATCCATGTATACTCATTGTGGATAACCTGACAACCTGACTGGCAAGGGGTACTCCAGGACTGGACTTGGGAAGCGCTGCTTTGAAGAACACTAGCATAGCTTCATATGGATGCACTTAACATTTAGGCACAAGCAATTCCAGCCATAGAGCTAGTGTAAGTGTGAATAAGTGAAACAAGGATGTGCATAACAAAGTTTTCCTTAAGTTATACACAAAGGTGAGAGCTCTGCCTATTCTTGTGTTAACTGGACAAATTGGGCCACATAAAACTAAGGGCCCTGTTTACTAAGCCATGCTATAGGTGCGCTAACGTTTTTAGCACATGCTAAAATTTAGCACACGCTAATGCTAGAGACACCTATAGGAATGTGTGACTAAAAACACTAGCACACCTTAGTAAACAGGGCCCTAAGTCCTATCTTTATCTGGACTCACTTAGACAGTAATGGCTAAATCTCGCAGTTAACCAGATAAGGGATAGCTGGCTGCAGAAGTTCAGATGGTAAATGCTGGTGCCTGGTGTGGCTAAGCACTGAATAGCCAGGCATAATGTGAGCAGTGACCAAAACTCCTGACTGTCAGTGGCTGAATATTTATCTTGAACTTTTTTGTTTTTTCCTTACAGTGATTATGTCCCTGCTCGTTCCCCACTAGTGATGAGCATTGATTCAAAATGACACATCCTAATTTCATTTCTTTGAAAAACCTGATTTTTCCCCATGCCCTTTTTATTTGCTTTTATGAGATTATACTCCAAAATATCACAAGAAAAGTAATACAATAAACAAAGACTACATCAAAAATGAAGAAATATTAAACTAAAACAACTCAGAACTAGGGAAAGAGAGAAACTTCCTAAGAAATAAAAACTTAGAAAATGAGAATAATTGGTCTTCCAGCAGAAAGACCTATTGACTAAATGAATTGCCCTTCATTAAGATTCAAACCAACATTAATGATCTAAAAAATTACTTTAGTTTTGAAGGTTCATAGAAAATATACTGATGCCCCTGACATGTCACCAGATACTTGTAGGGTAATCGTAGAAAAAAAGTAGTCCCCATTGCAAATATTTGGCTCTTCAGTGCTAGGGAATCTCTCTGTGACAGCTATGTAGCACAAGATTCATTAGGAAAACTTTGAATAGATTTCCCACAAAACATAGCTTTCTTCTCAAAACAAACTTTAAGCATTGCCACTTTGTCTCCTTCGTTTAGAAAGATTACCAGTAAGGTAGCTCTAACAGAGATATCTTTTGAGTCTTCCAGAAAGGCTGACAAGTCTGCACTCTCTGAAGGACTACTGGTGAATTGTAAAGAGGAAATTTTTAAATCAATAGTAACCTTATTATCCAGTTCTTTAAACTTAGATATAGATTCAGAGGTAAACCAACTCATTTTCGAAAGTGATTGCCGGCCATCTTCCGACACAAATCGGGAGATGGCAGGTGATCTCCTGAACCCGGCCAAATCGGTATAATCAAAAGCCCATTTTGGCCGGGTTCAACTGCTTTCCGTCGCGGAGCCGGTGAAACATCAAGGGGGCGTGTCGGTAGGGTAGTGGGGGCCGGACGGGGATGTGCTCACGAGATGGCCAGCTTTGCCTGATAATGAAAAAAAAAGCCAGGCTTGACGAGCATTTCACTGGCTTTACTTGGTTCCTTTTTTTTCACTACCAAGCTTCAAAAAGGAGCCCCAACTGACCAAATGACCACCGGAGGGAATTGGGGATGACCTCCCCTTACTCCCCCAGTGGTCACCAACCCCCTCCCACCCAAAATAAAAACTTTTTTGCCAGCTTTTATGCCAGCCTCAAATGCCATACCCAGCTCCCTGATAGCAGTATGCAAGTCCCTGAAGCAGTTTTTAGTGGGTGCAGTGCACTTCAGACAGGTGGACCCAGGCCCATCCCCCCCTACCTGTTACACTTGTGGTGGTAAATGGGAACCCTCCAAAACCCACTGTACCAACATCTAGGTTCCCCCTTCACCCCTTAGGGCTGTGGTAATGGTGTAGAGTTGTGGGGAGTGGGATTTGGGGGGCTAAACAACCAAGGGAAGGGAGCTATGCACCTGGGAGCTATTTTTTTTTTAATTTTTAGAAGTGCCCCCTAGGGTGCCCGGTTGGTGTCCTGGCATGTGAGGGGGGCCAGTGCACTACAAATGCTGGCTCCTCCCACGACCAAATGCCTTGGAATTTGCCGGGTTTGAGATCGCCGACATTATTTTCCATTATGGCCGAAAACCAATGCCGGCCATCTCAAACCCAGCGAACTCAGACATTTGGCCGGGCCCAACCGTATTAGCGAAGAAAAAGATGCGGCCATATTTTTCGAAAATACGGTTGGCTCTGCTCACTTATGGCGCCAGCCCCAAAGATGGCCGGCCAGCTATTTGGCCAGCGCCGTTCGATTAGGCCTCTCAAAATGACATAGCTGGAAAACCACATTTCTATCTTTCACTACAATAATCCACTGTCCATATGTCTTTAAGAGTAACATCTTGTCCAGAGTTTGAAACCTCAAGTGCGGCTTCTGTAGGAAAAAGTACCTCTTTAAGAAGAAAGGTTTGGGGACTGGAGATCAAAAAGATCCCCTCCTCCCTCTTGAACAGGAGATTCAGTCAACAATGATGGCTGGGGTGGAGGAGTTCCATCAGCTGAGCTTACTGAAACTCCTTCCAATGGTGCACCAGCTGTATGATCTCCCATCAAGCACAGTATCCTGTTTCCAACAGTGGTCAATCCAAGTCACAAGTACCTGACAGGATCATAAAAGACTAAATAGATTCCATGCTGCTTACCCCAGAAATAAGCAGTAGATTTTTCCTATATCACATGCTGAGGCCCCCTTTTACTGTAGCGGGTAAAAGGTAAGTCTTTCTTTCCTGCAGGAAGTGGCTGTGTGGCAAGTAAAGTACTTGCCACGCAGCCATTTTGGGGATGGGAGCCCTCACTGCCACCCACTGAGGTGATGGTAAGGGCTCTTGCGCTAACCCAGCAGTAACCTGGCAGCATACGGCACTCCTGATTACTGCTGGATACACCCCGGCGCTACAAAAATAAATATATTTTTGTAGCACCGGATGTGACTGCGCTCTAGGGGTGGAAAGTACCACTGGACTACTGCTACAGTAGCCCAGCGGTACTTACTGTTTAGTGAGCGGTAATCCTGCATTGGGCTTACCGCCACTTAGTAAAAGGAGTCCTTAATGAGGTCTCACAGCAGACTTGTATAAGGACATTATCACATCTTTTCCTTCTGGGCCATTCCTTTCCCTATGCATCCAAGCATCCTTCTAGCTTTTTCAGTCAACCTTTTCTATCTGTTTGGCCACCTTCAGATCATTAAATAGAATTACCCCCAAGTCCCACCCTTCTTCATGCACAGAAGTACTTTATCCCCTATATTATACCACTGCTTTAGGGGGTTTTGTAGACCAAATGTATGACCCTGCATTTTTTAGTATTAAATCTTAGTTGCTAAATTTTGGACCATTCAGGCTTTTCTAAATCCTTCATGTTGACCACAAAATCAGGGGTGTCTACCTTATTGCAGATTTTGATATCTGCAAAAATGCAAACCTTACTAGACAGCCCCTTCCACAATGTCATGTATAAAAAATATTAAAAAGAACCAGCCCAAAAAATGATCCTTGCAGCACACCACTTATGAAAATGAGAATTCCTATGAACTATACTGGAAACTATACACAATGCAATTTTTTGAGCTGCATAGCCCTACAAGTTGACTTGGTTCTGATGTGCTGTTGAGTTGAGAGTGTATCCCATAACTGAATTGGCTAACTAGATAGCAGAGTGTGAAACTATATAAATGTTTTTTCTTTGATTTTTATACTGTAAAATCTGTAAGGTAGTTAGTGTCTAGCATGGCACCCGTGATTCTAGGGCTTTTGTTTTCTGCTTGTCCAACTCACCATCAAGAAAAACTTATCAAAAGACACTGTCAGGAAGTTGAACCTCAAGAGAGAGAAAATATAGATTCCTAATCAGGTGATGAAAAGCAAACCTAGTCTAGAGTCCCCGACATAAACTACCCAGAGGAAGTTCAAAGAGGAAAAGGGAGACAAAAACAAGGTCATAAATATGTGATTTCTTGGTCTCACAACATTCAGATCCAGAGAAACCAGAAGAGGAACTGTTCAATTTGTTTTCTATCAGCCACCACTCTGCAGGATCAGAAGTCTTAAAATTATTCGGAGGCATGTAAGTTGAGAACAATATTGGAGAGGTTCCTATGACTTTCATGTATGAAATGCAACAGGATTATGACATGTGAAGAATATGAGTCACAACATATGCATACTCAGCAAGAAATGAGTCTTGGAGAAAGTGCCTAGTGGTTAAAGCAGTGGGCTGAAAAACAAGGAAGGGTGTAAATGTCTTGCTCTCCATATAGCTAAACAGAACACTTACAATCAAGGTTCACTTTGCAAGGTTCAAATTTTGATACACCACAAAACCTAATTAAAATCAAAGCAGTTTACAATCCAATGCAGAGTAAGGAACTTATATAAGAAAAACACAAGACACTAAACAAGGAAAAATCATGGAACAAAATATAATATTAAAACTAAAAATAAGAGAAAAAGGTGGTGTACAAAAGCTTGTATCAAGTCCAAGCCAGGCCGCAAAGGAAATAAATTAATTAGTCCATCAAAATACAAAGATTTCAATTGGGTCTTGAATTTACCAAAGGGGAATTCTATTTCCTCCAATTAGTACCAGTATTCTGAATAAGTTGTAATCTACATAACTAGGATACAGAGATTCCATGATAAAGAATTACAGTAGTCCAGGTTGGAAACAACAAGAGACAAAGACAATGATCACAATGATTGAATGTCAAAAATGGAGTGAACAGAACAAATTTGCCTAAGAGTATAGAAACATTTCTTATAGGTAAAGGGTCTCAACAAAAATAACAGCTAAGATCTTTTTTCAGGAAAAGAATAGAACTAGATGAAATGACCAACAAATATCTAGAAACAATACTCATAGATCAAGATTTTGCAGACTTGAGCTTTAAACTATTGTCAGAAAGCCATTTTGAGATACGAATATGCTTAACATAAATATCACCTATACAGGTAACATAGTAGAAGACGGCAGAAAAAGACCTGCACAGTCCATCCAGTCTGCCCAACAAGATAACTCATATGTGCTAATTTTTGTGTATACTCTACTTTGATTTGTACCTGTGTTCAGGGCACAGACCGTATAAGTCTGCCCAGCACTATCCCTGCCTCCCAACCACCGGCTCTGGCACAGACCGTATAAGTCTGCCCAGCACTATCCCCGCCTCCCAACCACCAGCCCCGCCTCCCACCACCGGCTCTGGCACAGACCGTATAAGTCTGCCCAGCACTATCCCCGCCTCCCAACCACCAGTCCCGCCTCCCACCACTGGCTCTGGCAGGGCCGGTCTTAGCAAGTGCGGGGCCCTATGCAGACCAATTTGGTGGGGCCCCATCCTAGCCCCACCCCCGCCATAGCCCCGCCCCACCCTAGCTCCACCCCATTGATAAAATTATTCCATTTTTAGAACATTTTTTTATTTATGAAATTTCAAATAAAGACAAATGAAGCTAAACTTGTACAAAAAACTGATTGAAATAATAAGCACAATGCTATCATGAAACCTCCCCTCCCCAGAAATTATTCAGTTCAAGTCCACTACAATTAGTAGTTCCAATTCTCATAACAAAGGAGAATAAAGGAAAAATATTAAGAAAAGATTCAGTACTTTCAAATTCCCCTATTACTCTGTAACCCATATATGCAATAAAATAAAAATGAAATGAAAAGATATACAATAAAATTAAGTGATATGTAAAATATAATGTACAATATAAAAACATATAGACCACCAAGGTATTAAAATTGTTTTAAAATATATACCACAACTCTCTGACTCAAGAAGACTCTGACTCTGTCATCCATAATTGTCTGACAACACACAGAAAAAATAAGTAAAAAAAAAAAAGTCACAATTAATACCTTATACACCAATATACCAGCCATACGGAAAATGCAGATTATCAACAATATGAAGCTAGCAAGGGATCATAATATCACAATTCTCATGTAGAGCCACAAAACACCCTTTTAGAGAGAGTGTGTCATGATTTAGGCTCTACACCCTTTCCGATGTTTGGTGCCACCTTAGTAAGGCCAACACACAATCTCTCCACTGCAAAACACTATACACAAACGTGTGCAAAAACACACTCATAACCTTAACAAACCATAAACAGCACTAATTCCAAGGACAGGACGAGCTACAACCTTATGCGTGGCATGGAAAGGCAACTGTAATTACACCGGGCTCTAAAACACCAGTGCACAACCTAGTGAAAAAAAACAAACAAAAAGGGCTGCAAACTATACGCTAGCAGAATACTGCACCTTCCTTGATCACACCTGAAAAACACATGAATGCAAAATACTGAACTGGAAAGTTACCTCAAGAAGTCAGACTCAGTATGTAGCAATACTACAAAAATTAAAACTTACATGAAAAATATCACAGATGCACATTTCCAAAAACTAACATATTCCAATTAATAAATCCTGAATAAAATAGTTTTTTCTACCTTTGTTGTCTGGTGACTTTGTTTTTCTGATCATGCTGGCTCAGTATCCGATTGTGCTGCTATCTGTCCTCTTAACTCCGTTTCGAGGGCTTCCTTTCCATTTATTTCTTTACTTTCCGCCTTTCTTCTTCATTTCTTGCCCTACATCCGTAAGTAAAAGCTGGGTCCTCCGCAGACTTGACTGTCCAGTGGATCCAGCTTCTGCCTATTTTCTATATCCATGTGCACTTTTTCTCCTCTCTTCCTTTTCCCTCACCTCATCTCCTTCCTCACTCTTCCCTCGCCTCCATCCATGTCCAGCATTTCTTCTCTCTCCTCCATCCACCCATGTCCAGCGACCCTCCTGTCCCCCCTGCCATCCATCTATGTCCAGCAACCCCCCCTGTCCCCTCTGTCCTCCCCTGCCATCCACCTATGTCCAGAGACCCCCTCCCCTCCATGTCCAGCGACCCTCCTGTGCCCCCTGCCCTCCCCTGCCATCCACCTATGTCCAGAAACCCCCTCCCCTGCCATCCACCCATGTCCAGCGACCCTCCTGTCCCCCTGCCATCCATGTCCAGCAACCCCCAGTCCCCTATGCCCTCCCCTTGCTATCCACCCATGTCCAGCGACCCTCCTGTGCCCCCTGCCCTCCCCTGCCATCCACCTATGTCCAGAAACCCCCTCCCTGCCATCCACCCATGTCCAGCGACCCTCCTGTGCCCCCTGCCCTCCACCTATGTCCAGAACCCCCTCCCCTGCCATCCACCCATGTCCAGCGACCCTCCTGTCCCCCCTGCCATCCATGTCCAGCAACCCCCCCTGTCCCCTATGCCCTCCCCTGCCATCCACCCATGTCCAGTGACCCTCCTGTGCCCCCTGCCCTCCCCTGCCACCCCCCCTATGTCCAGAAGCCCTCCTCCCCTCCATCCACCCCATGTCCAGCGACCCTCCTGCCCCCCTTGCCAACTGCCATCCACCTATGTCCAGTAACCCCCCCCCGTCTCCCCTGCCCTCCACCCATGTCCCGCGACGCGAGTCTCCTCATTCCCCTGCTGCTCACCCTCCCTCCAGCCACCTGAGACATCTCCCGTCTGACCCCCCCTCCCCGACCCGCCAAACGACCCTCTTCTGTCGCCCGCACCTCAACTGACCCGACCCAGCATTTTTAAAAAAAAGCCTCCAAGCGGCAGTACCGGTGCCTCGCGTCTGAGTGCTGGACCACGTGACTAAATTTAGTCACGGGCAGTTACGCCAAGTAAAACCTAGTTAAGTGTGGACCGGGTATATTCTATAACAGTGCACATAGGGCCCCTTTTACTAAGCAAAGGTAAGCCCAGCGTGGGCTTGCCGGTCGCTAAACAGGAAGTACCACCAGATGACTACCGCAGCAGCCCAGCAGTACTTTCCCACCTCTAGCGCACGGTCATATCCGGCGCTACAAAAATATATTTATTTTTGTAATGCCAGAGTGTACCCGGTGGTAATCGGGCAATGCTGCATGCTGCCCGGTTACTGCCGGGTTAGCATGGGAGATCTTACCGCCATCTCAATGGGTGGCGGTAAGAGCTCCCTCACGAAATGGCCAGAAAAGTGACAAAAATGTATGAGAAGAGACTTGATGACCAGAAGATGTATACCCCAAAGGGGAGACAGGGGTGATATGACACATACATTTAAATATTTGAAAGATATTAATATACAAACAAACCTTTTCCTAAGCAGGGAAGGTGGTAGGACTAGAGGACATGAATTTAGGTTGCGGGGGGGGGGGGGGCGACTCAGGAATATCAGGAACTACTTTTTCATGGAAAGGGTGGTAGATTCCTGGAATGCCCTCACGTGGGAGGTGGTGAAAATGAAAATAGTAACAGAACTCAAAAAATTCATAGGATAAACACAAAGGAATCCTATATGGAAGCATGGAACCAAATAAGCTTAGAGTTAATTAGATGACAACACCAGTAATTGAGAAGCAAAGTAAGTGATGGGCAGATTTCTACGGTCTGTGCCCTAATCACGGCTGGCCAGATTCAGCGTCAGTAGTTGGAGAACAAGGCCAGTACCAGGAAGACTTTTATAGTCTGTGCCCTGAAAATGGCAAGGACAAATCAAGATCAAGTTTGCATACAGAGTATCACATCATACCAATGTTATTAATTTATCTTGTTGGGCAGACTGGATGGACTGTACAGGTCTTTATTTGCCATCATTTATTATGTTACTATGTTACGTTACACGTGATATGTTAACATTAATATTGTTTTCATTGCCTGAAAATATGAGATTTTTAAGCTTTTATTATGACCAACTACATTGTGCAATATTTCCACTAGCCTGAGTCTTCTTATTTTATATGTTACAGCCATAAACTGTCTAGAAGTAAATAAAGTAGAGATAGAGTCCAAATGTTGCTAACAGCTTGAGAAACACTTCTGAAATTCAAATGATTGGTACTTCAATGGGAATACTTTTAATCCTTGAAGAATACTATTCACTACATAGCAGATAAGAAATGAAATATTTATCAGGCTTCAATACCAAATTAAGTTTTCAGTTTAATAATTAGATCAGTTAATACCTACTGACTCTCTGCAGTGAAATGATAGTTCAGCTACCAACTGTGACGATTTGGGTACTAGATGAATAATTCAGTCAGGAACTCTTGTCTAATTGTGATTTTGTCATCTGTTGCAGTCCATAAACCATTTGCATTGTAGTTTCATAATACATAAGCTAGTAAGGCAAGTAAACAGTCATTTCAAACAATACGTCCTGATTTATAAAGACTTTTTCCATTCTATGTTGAGGGGAGAGGGAGATTTATTAAATCAGGCCCTAAGTCTATGTATGATTCCATAAAGAAATGGATTCAGATTTTCATAGCACCTTCCATAAATCTCTTTGTCTTTAAATGTTTTGCACATATGAAACAGCCTTACATGTGTTTGGTTTAGTATTTTGTTTGTTTTAACAGTATACATACCTATGAAGTATACCAGAGTTTAATCTCAATGAGTTTCATAAGCATAAAAGTACTGTTCAGCTGGACTGGCCAAGACTGGGATGCTACAGTGTGCTCAATAGTCTTTGGGGCAGAGATAGCCATCCATCAGTGGTGACACCTACTGGTTAAAATGGAATATATATATATATTTTGTTTTGTTACATTTGTACCCTGCGCTTTCCCACTCATGGCAGGCTCAATGCGGCTTACATATTGTATACAGGTACTTATTTGTACCTGGGACAATGGAGGGTTAAGTGACTTGCCCAGAGTCACAAGGAGCTGCCTATGCCTGAAGTGGGAATTGAACTCAGTTCCTCAGGACCAAAGTCCACCACCCTAACCACTAGGCCATTCCTCCACTCATATGTTGTGGTCTATAGTCCTGATTAAGGATAGCAATAACCAGAGAAGGTTATATAAATAAATACTCCAAATCTTTGTGAATGAAGGGCTGAGACAAGCCTAATAGAACCCAGCTCCAACTAAATCGAAGCAAAAAAGAAACTGGAAAATAGCACCAGGTCAAAAATACATTTTTTTAAAGAAACATTCTTCAGCTGCAGGAATATCTAAAGATTTTTGTACTAAATAAAATGGATTCAGAGGTGCATTATATCCTTGTATCCCAAAGCACTTTTAATGGAAATAGAAGTATGCTATCCTAGGTGCCACTGCTGTATCCCAAAGGGTTGGTAGATATGCAGAATATCAATCCATATGACACAAAACATCTTGTAAACACAAAGAAGAGGAAGAAAAAAAGTGCTGTAATTTTATATGCCAACATACCAGACTATAGGACCACTGAGAAAGGAAAGGGGAGGGGCACTAAGGCATGCTTAGAAAAACAGAGAAAGGATTGAGAGGGCAGAGATGAGGAGCAAATAGTAGAGACTGAAGCTGACTCTACATTTTCTATTCTAGCCATTCTAGTTTTCTAACTGTATAGTGCATTGCTGGCCAAATGGCTGATTTAAACATAAAAAACTGTATTGCAAATCACATACCATGCAGGGACAACAAATAGTTTTGGAAAGTAAAGAGTTATTCCACTTCTTTCCTTCAAATGCAGTATGTGGAGCCTGTATTTTAAGAGCACATAGCCTCCTGTGTACTAAATTAAAACTAACAATTAAGTTTCCATTAAGTTACAGCAAATTCTGCTGAATAGCTGTAAACCTCCTTCCATTCACTTATGACATCATGCTCCAGAGCCTCCGCCAGAGCATAAATACTTAATGTAATAAATACAGTCTGAAATATTTGATCTGCCTGGCAGTTTAATTGATCTTCTACAGAGACTGACAGGAAAAATTAAATTATTTCTGTCTTGTCTCTGCCAACAGCAAATTTTAATTGTAAAGGCACTTGAACTACAATTTTGGTTACAACTTGCAAAATTTCATTTCACAGATGTATTGTTTTAAGGTTTGCAGTCAGTACATCAGATCAAGACAAGGAAGGAAAATACATTGATCTATAGGCATCTTAGAAAATGATTTTTAGACTAGAAATATCGCACATTAGGGCAATATTCACTGAAGGGCTACTCCTAGTTCAAGCCTTTGACAAACAGCTAATAAGATTAGTCCCTCAAGATTTAAGAGAACTGAATTCTCCCCTAAAACAAAATAAAATCTCTTTGGTGATTTATGTTTTAAAAACCAAAGATGGGCAGTGAAAGGAGTCAGCAAATAATGTGTTACGAAGCTCTTTATCTGAGAGTACAACACAAGGAGGATAGACTATGCAAAGCTATTTTCAAGATTGAGTCAACAATCCTTTTGTGCCCTTCCATTCCTGACTCTTTCACCAACTCTGTGGGACCTCTGGTAACAGAGTACACTCCCACATGTCTATATTCACCCATAGTTGGTTATAAAAATATTTAAAGGGGGAAGTTATCAACGTGGACTACATGTTCTTTTACTGTTAACCCTAGTTATTTTTTAACTTGTTCTCATTGTATAATATGGAACCTGTGCTAAAACAGTATGAGTTAGTAGTGAAACAACATATCTTATTGGTCCCTCAAGTTGATAACTCCCCTACCCCCTCTTTATACTGAAGTCTCTTTGAAGCAGAAACCTGAATTGATGTATTTAATATGGTGGTATATTCCAGTATTATTCTTAACCTCTGGGAAGTAAGTTGTATTTGTTCCGACATCTAAATGAAAATGTATAAATATTTACACCTTATATATAATCTGAATCAAACACTTGTTTTCTCAAAAGCTTCAAGACTGTATTCAAAAGGCTCTCCAAAGGGAGGACAATTAACATCAATGGATTTTGATGAAAGAAACTTCTGAAAAATCACTGAAAAGAAGTTCCTGCAGTATGTAATACTGTCTGTATGATCGGTCAAACCCCCTCCCCATCCTGGTTTTGGAGGTTGAGTTCTTGTGGGTCCATGCTAGGTAGCCTGGTACACACAATAAGACTGCTGGCCCCCATCAGTTATGGGTGATGAAAAAACTAGTTGCAATTTTGGTCTATTCAATGCTGCAGTACATAAAGCAACACTCAAAGTGCTAAATTGAAGTTATGAACATATTATTGGAAAGTTTATATGGATGCCCTTGTGGAAAGACTTTTTTCACCCTAATGCAGGCATAAGCCAAACATGGCCATGTCGGGTATTAGAATAGATTTTATATTATGATTGTATAATTGTGTTTAATGTACTGTAAGTAAATATATTTTTATTGGACTTTTGGTCTTACTCTGTTGTTTTTTGGTACTTGTAAATACCTGGCCTCTTTTCTCCAGACTTGGAAAAGTGAGAGATTGGTGTGTTAACAGGGGATTGCCCAGCTGGAGCACCTAAGTGAATATATTAACTAAGGGGCCCTTTTACTATACTATGTAAGCATCTACGCACGCCCAACATGTGCCAAAATGGATTTACCGCATGGCTGCCATGTGGTTCTTGTGGTATTTTCATTTTTGGTGCGTGTCCAATACGCGCGTCTGAAAAATAATTTTTATTTTCAGACGCAGATATCGGATGCATGCCAAGTGGCATTTGATGCACGTAGGTCATTACCACCTGGTTACTGCACGAGTCTTTAGCGCTAGGTCAATGGCTGGTGGTAAGGTCTCAGACCCAAAATGGACACGCGACAATTTTGATTTTGCCACATGTCCATTTTTGGCAAAAAATTTTAAAAGGCCTTTTTTACAGGCGCGCTGAAAAATGGATCGGTGCGCGCACATAACCCGTTCCTACACTACCGCAAACCATTTTTCAGTGCGCCTTTATAAAAGCACCCCTAATCATTTTATCATGAAATTGTAAACCACCTAGATGGTGGTTAGTAAGACAAACTTGAAACCCGATTTGATTCCCTTATCAGGTCTTCTAATAAAGTTGCTACCATGTTCAAACTGATATTCAAATCAAATTAGGTGTTTATCAGCAGACAGCAAATGCTATTTTGCTTATCCATAGATTTTGAAAAATTATATAGTTTAGTTCAGTTTACTTTAGTTATTTATATTCTCCATAATTACTATGGTTTGTATTGGGCCATACAAAATGCTAAATGGCCCAATATTCTGTATAACTGTGGACAGGGTTGGAGTAAGGGCATCTTAAAAAATTATCCAGATAACAAGAAAATTTAGCCATTAAACAGATCATTTAATTTAAGCCTACTGAATAGCAGGTGTAAATTAAACAGATAGTGGTGGCACACTCACCAGTCAATATGTACAGTGGGGGAAATAAGTATTTGATCCCTTGCTGATTTTGTAAGTTTGCCCACTGACAAAGACATGAGCAGCCCATAATTGAAGGGTAGGTTATTGGTAACAGTGAGAGATAGCACATCACAAATTAAATCCGGAAAATCACATTGTGGAAAGTATATGAATTTATTTGCATTCTGCAGAGGGAAATAAGTATTTGATCCCCCACCAACCAGTAAGAGATCTGGCCCCTACAGACCAGGTAGATGCTCCAAATCAACTCGTTACCTGCATGACAGACAGCTGTCGGCAATGGTCACCTGTATGAAAGACACCTGTCCACAGACTCAGTGAATCAGTCAGACTCTAACCTCTACAAAATGGCCAAGAGCAAGGAGCTGTCTAAGGATGTCAGGGACAAGATCATACACCTGCACAAGGCTGGAATGGCCTACAAAACCATCAGTAAGACGCTGGGCGAGAAGGAGACAACTGTTGGTGCCATAGTAAGAAAATGGAAGAAGTACAAAATGACTGTCAATCGACAAAGATCTGGGGCTCCACGCAAAATCTCACCTCGTGGGGTATCCTTGATCATGAGGAAGGTTAGAAATCAGCCTACAACTACAAGGGGGGAACTTGTCAATGATCTCAAGGCAGCTGGGACCACTGTCACCACGAAAACCATTGGTAGCACATTACGACATAACGGATTGCAATCCTGCAGTGCCCGCAAGGTCCCCCTGCTCCGGAAGGCACATGTGACGGCCCGTCTGAAGTTTGCCAGTGAACACCTGGAAGATGCCGAGAGTGATTGGGAGAAGGTGCTGTGGTCAGATGAGACAAAAATTGAGCTCTTTGGCATGAACTCAACTCGCCGTGTTTGGAGGAAGAGAAATGCTGCCTATGACCCAAAGAACACCGTCCCCACTGTCAAGCATGGAGGTGGAAATGTTATGTTTTGGGGGTGTTTCTCTGCTAAGGGCACAGGACTACTTCACCGCATCAATGGGAGAATGGATGGGGCCATGTACCGTACAATTCTGAGTGACAACCTCCTTCCCTCCGCCAGGGCCTTAAAAATGGGTCGTGGATGGGTCTTCCAGCACGACAATGACCCAAAACATACAGCCAAGGCAACAAAGGAGTGGCTCAGGAAGAAGCACATTAGGGTCATGGAGTGGCCTAGCCAGTCACCAGACCTTAATCCCATTGAAAACTTATGGAGGGAGCTGAAGCTGCGAGTTGCCAAGCGACAGCCCAGAACTCTTAATGATTTAGAGATGATCTGCAAAGAGGAGTGGACCAAAATTCCTCCTGACATATGTGCAAACCTCATCATCAACTACAGAAGACGTCTGACCGCTGTGCTTGCCAACAAGGGTTTTGCCACCAAGTATTAGGTCTTGTTTGCCAGAGGGATTAAATACTTATTTCCCTCTGCAGAATGCAAATAAATTCATATACTTTCCACAATGTGATTTTCCGGATTTAATTTGTGATGTGCTATCTCTCACTGTTACCAATAACCTACCCTTCAATTATGGGCTGCTCATGTCTTTGTCAGTGGGCAAACTTACAAAATCAGCAAGGGATCAAATACTTATTTCCCCCACTGTATATTTAGTGCATCAATGTATATTTATTTTTTCATTTATTGGAATTTATTAGCCGCCTTTATGAAGAGATTCACCCAAGGCGGTGATAAGATAGCAGTGCCGATACAGATTAAGCTAAACATCAGCACTGGCATTTAACTTAAGTCAGTGACCGCCACCAACTAAAAACTGATCCCCCTACTCAGTACACGAACATCTGTTTGTTAAGGAGTCCTATATGTGTTGCTGATGGGAGGGGCATGATGGCACAATTCCTGTGATAGGTGTTAAATTTTAAGTCACGTTGATTATAACAGTAATAATAAAGATAACTGTGCTTATTTTAGAAGTGCTATTTGCATTTTAGATGACTATAAACCAACATTTAAAGGTTTATATTGCATAAATGCCTACCCTGATTTTACCTCTGATACTGAAAAATGTACATATGGCAAGGGGGCTGGCCTGAGTGTGTTTTGGGAGGAAGACGAAGGTGGGCAAAAAATAAACATGTATTCTCCATTTCAGAAAGGGAATAAATGTTTATGTCCAAAAAGATTAAAATTGGGCTTTATGCCTGCTACCTGGGACATCTAGGTTTCAGAAAAGTGTCATAATGAGCAGAATTCCCTTAATCTCCCAGTGGCTGTCGACCCCCCCCCCCCCCCCCCCCCCCCACACACACACACACACACAGAAACACACCATACCCCAGAATGTGAGATTGGTAAATGATATCGAACTCTGACAGCTTAGGAAAAAATGAATGTTTATATGTCTAAAATGCAATAGAAAAAAAAACAGTACTAGGGGTCTCCAGAAGTGAGATAGCAAGATCTTTATTATGAGACTCGACACGGGCAATGTTTCAGCTATGTCTGCATCAGGGGTCTGGTTAATTTTAAAAAATGTTATCCAAACTTAAAATTCAAGGAAAACCACTGTGCAAAACATCTTTCAAAACAGTGTCAAATGAACGCAGCTCCAAGGTGTCACTCTAATGGCCCGTATCAGGTCTCATAATAAAGATCTTCTTGCTTAACCACTTCTGGAGGCCCCCAGCGCTGTTTTATCTATTGTCTTCTATTTTGTGATTTGGTTTCTCTCTTTTTTCCTGCTGGTTTACAATTCTAAAATGGCCAACAATAAACATTCAAGCTCTGATATAAAAGTGTGTGTTGACATTTCAGAGCATAAATGTTGATGTGCCCGATTTGGCTTTTATATTTTAATGCATTTATGGTTAGAAAATGGATGTTTCTGCTGCACATACCTAGCATATAACCCAGAGGCATTGCCACACCTTGATGTTTGGGGTCCTTGAGCCCAAAGTTGGGTGGGGTACATTTTGCGCCACCTTCTCGCCGCTCTCAATCCCTGCTGCAACCCCACATACCTGGGCTGGTGGGGATCCCAAAGCTCTGCTAGCAGAATCCTTTCTGCAGTGATATTAGATGCTGTTCTGCCTGCCCCGCTTGCCCACCTCAATGTGCATTCTCGGTTTTAGTGAAATCGAGCATGCGCAAAGCTTGTGCATCCTCAATTTCACTAAAATTGAGCATGCGCGCCGGGGAGGGGGAAAGCAGGACATGCAACGTGGTGCCAGATATTACCACTTCTGCTGACAGGGATTGGGGACCCCTGCCAGCTAAATCATCAGACCTTGGGGGCCCAATCCCAAAATTAGGGGGGGCCAGGCCCCCAAGACCCCCCCATATGAACATATCAATTTTTCCATGCTCTAGAATAGTAGCGAAAATTGAGACTCCCCAACCTGAACATCTTAATTCTGATTTGTACAGCCTTTCTATAATCTGCCTCCACATACATACTAAACGGTTTTTGTTCTCTTAACTACATACATTTACAGATACCTAATTTTCCTTTGCCTGTATGATTAAACAAACCATTTTGCATTTGTCCTGCTAACAGATTCAGGTAATCAGTGTGGCCCTTCGATAAATATGATATATGGGACCCAGAAGGGCAAGTGACCAAACACTTGTTTCTAGGCCCCGAGACTCAGGTCTGAGGCTTTCAGAAACAGTTGTCCTTATATCAACAGAAATCAAGATATTAAGCACATTGTGCATCTGATTTATCAAAGGTTATAACTATAGACACAAGAAAGAATTGCTATGTCTAATCCTTGCATTTCTCACTCGGTCTGCTTCTGGGATTGCTGATCTTAGTTTGACAAGTTGTATTTTATGCAATTTATGTACTGCATCCCATTAATACCATTCAGAACACGATCTCTGATTGCAGCAGGTATCATAATATGGAGGAGTAGTGATGGAGATGTAATGGACTAGAAAGCTCTTTCAATCTTTATCATCCTGTCAGAGATATGCGAGACTTCCTTCACCTCTGCTTGATAGCAGAACTCTAATTTAATTGTAGCATATGTTATGTATGCAGTATGATGATCGGGTTTTTTTCACAATATAGGTCATGTGGAGGGTAATTTTAAAACAGGGAGCTTAAAAAAATGTGAATATAGGCACCTATGTGGTTTTATAAAATAATCAACCAGTAGTAGCCCTAATGGGCTAGATTCTATATATCTCACCTAAAAAATTGGTGCCCCAAAAAATATGCCTAGGCATATTCTCGAAAGTACACTTAAATTTAGGTACAGTTTACAGAATATGCCTAGTACCCATCCACTCAACTAAATTTAGTTGTGGGCAGTTACACCAAGTAACTTATTGTAAATGCCTACATCTAAATTAAACATGGACCAGGTGTATTCTATAAAATGCATAGTTTTTAGAAAGCCCATGACCCACCCATTCCACACCTATGGCCATGTCCTTTTTTCAACTATGTGCCTTAGAATTTATGCGCATTCTGCCGGATTCTATATATCATGCCTAGCATTCCGTGCCTAAGTCCAATCATATTCCATAACAGTGTGCAAAACAATCGGCTTAACAAACCAATAACCATTAACAGAACTTAACAAGCAATAATGAGCACTAACTGGCAATAGTTAGAATTTACACACAACTTGCTAAGCGTATGCTGTCATGAACTGAGCCTAAATTCCAAAGTGCACAGTTCAAAAGGGGCATGATATGGGTGGGAAAATAAGTGTTTCATGGGCATTCCCAAATTTACGTTGTGTTACATAATATGACCCAGTCCATGTAAATCTACATGCAGGGATTTACACCATGTTTTTCTTGGTGTAAATGGAGGCGCGTAGTTTTAGGCACTGGGCTATTGTCTAAGCGTATTCAATATACTGCATGTAAACATTATAGAATATGCTTAGATGAAAATGATTTCTGCATGGATTTTCCAGGCGCCATATATAGAATCCCCCCATTACTTTACAGAATACATTTAGACAGTTATGCACATAAATTCTAATTAATGCCAATTAGTGTCAATAATTGCTTGTTAGTTGGCAATTATCAGCGCTGATTTGCTTGTTAGCTAATTAAGTTGCACACGTAAATTCAGAATATGACTGGATTTTCGCGTGCAACTTAGTCACATTCTATAGAATCCAGGGGAATAGGATAAAAACTCTCAAAAGATCACCAAAAGTTAGGCACTGGATGATGTGCGCTAAGCACAAATGCTATAACAGCAGTTATGTGCACAACTACCATTATAGAATCCTAGTATAAGTCTGCATTTATGCACCTAACTTTAGGCGTAAGCACTTTTGCCAGCTCAATGGTTGGCTAAAATGCTCATTCCTAACTGTAGGCCATTAGGCATGTAAATAGTAGTATTCTATAACCTGAACGCATAACTGCCTGACATGCCCCGACCTGCCCAGGCTCACGTCCCTCTTGAAGTTGCTCTAGAATTTGAGCACTCAACTTATAGAATAGAGACTAAAGGCAGTTACGTATGTGCCAATTAGCACCAATTAAGTCCAATTATAATCAATTGGGTAACTCCAATTAACAGCCAATTATTGAATTAAATTACACACTCAGCTGACCGTAGTCCATACCTTGTACATGCAAATTTGTGCACTAGTTGGAAATTTGAACACACAAGTTTATAGAATTAGGGAGAAGTGGACAAATTTACATCAACTCCAAAACATGTGTAAATGTGTACATATGCCTATGCATTCTATAAAATGCATATACACATCACAACATCCAGCTCTTTTCAAACTAACCCACTGGACAGTGTGCATGTAAGTGCATGCATCATTGTGAGGGTGTGTACTGTTATGTGTACATACATACACGATGTGATACCCGCAAGCGAGCCTCCACCCACACTCTGCAATGCACTCCCTGAAAGACTCCGCTTAACACAAGATTATCTCTACTTCCGGAAGCAGGTGAAAGCTTGGCTCTTCAACCAGGCCTTTAATGGAAGTAGTAACTATCTTGTTAGTCTCACACACACAAGGAGTGACAAAGGCTGCACATACCCTACGCTGTCTAGTAAAACATTTTATTATGTATTGTGTTGACACTGTAAGTAGTATACTATGCCATATTTTCTGTTATTTGAATATTTTTACTGCTGTAACTGTCTATTCCATACATTTGGTTTATTCTAACTGTATACCGCTTTGAGTGAATTCCTTCAAAAAGGCAGTAAATAAATCCTAATAAATAAAATAACTACAGGCACACAATTTTACTAAAACTATCTTCTGTGTGTAAAAGAGGTTTTACAAAAATGACCTCCATACTTTTAGTTTGATAACACTGTTAGTGTGTTCATTCAAGACAGGAACTTAACTTTCATTCAATTTCTCTGCAAAGTCAGATTCCCTGCCCACTACTCTTTGCCTACAGGTTTTCCCATTACAAACAGGGGCTTGCTGTACTGCATATATATTTCTGTCTTTTAAAGGACATGGCATTCTTCAATCCACATAGTATGTTAAGAAACTGATAAAATACTAGAAAAGTTAAAATACCTTAATCACAAAGGACCTTTTGCTACACTGTGCTGATGCAAACAATTTTATTGAATAAGGCTTTCAGAAGGGGGGGGGGGATTAAGATGAGGTAAAAGCTGGGCTTTTAGCACACCTTGAATTATAATGGAAGCCGCCAACCTACAGTATCACAGTAATGCATATGGCACTGGCATCAGAAACCTACAGAATGCTGACTGAGCAACTTTGCAAACACTGCAATGCTGAAAAGCTGTGGTCTGATGCTCCTGGGTTGCATCATTAAAAGGCAACTCATAGTATCCTCATGGTGACCTCTGCTTCCCAAGCACAAGTCCCCCTCCTGAGGTTTCTCCCACATACCCTACCTTCCCAATACAAAACCTCTAAACCTGAAACCCTCCCCTGCAAGTCAGATGCTCCCCTTGGAAACTGTACTCTCACTAGAAGAGCTCTCAACTACAGATTCTTTCCTCACTAGGCCCCCCTCCTTTTGAACATCCCACCCCCACAGGTCTACCTATTGGGTTTGGGCAGGAACAATCCCAAGTCATTCTTGCCTTTGCTGGGTTCCAAATGGCATCAGCAACCCTTAGTGGTAGTCTACAAGCAGCCCCTTTATGATCTACTGCAGGAACATCGAGCCACAGCTTTGCAGCCTAGTGCTCCTGGGATGGTAAACTAACCTCAGCTTTTTCCTGGGTTTATTTTTCTGAATATAAACTGTATTTAGAACTTACATAGCAATGTAATCTCCTGGAACCCTGAATGTGGAATACAAGGCTCTCCAATTTTATTTATTTTTATTTTATTTATTCATGACATTTATACCCCACATTTGCTTGGTAACCAATGCAGCTCATATAAAAGAGGAGTGGCTTTGGCAAAGTGAGGAGATGAACATATAAGATGAGCAGCAGTATTTTGAGCTGTTTGTAATTTTTTGAGAAGACCACCTTTAAGTCCAGTATAGATGGAATTGCAATAGTCGAATTTGGTGAGGACAAGGGATTGAACCAAAATACAAAAGATAGATTTAGGGAAAAATGGCCTCAATCTGTTTAGCTTCCAAAGTAAGTGAAAGACAGAAGGTCGACACTTGGTTTTCAAGGGTGAGAAAACAATCTATTTTGGCTCCCAAGATTTTCATTGATGACTCAAGGGAATAGGTTTTTTCTTAATAGTAACGTTACTAAGAGTCATTGGATGGTGAGGGTTAATTATAATTAGAAACTTAAGTTTTATCCATATTAAGTTTTAGTTTGAAATTAGAAGCCCATTATTCCATAAGTTTTATCCCTCGACTAATCATATGAGTTCTGTCACATAATTCCTTAGAGAATGAGATATAAAAAGTAACATCAACATATATGTCTGTCTAAAGACCATGTTTTTCTAAAAGATAACCAAGAGGTATCATCATAATGTTAAACAAGATGAGGGAAAGAGGGGAACCCTGAGAGACCCCACAACCAGGAGACCAAGTGGAAGAAACACCACCTGATTGTTTGACTTGATATGACTTAGATCTTAAGAAACGAGAAAACTATTTCAGTACAACTCCACAAATTCCATAGAGATCACCTATACTATTCAACATCATGTTGGCTCCACTAGGAAAGAAACTGGAAAACATGGGGCTTAAACCAATTATATACTCTGATATGACCATCTATACAACTTTTAATAACAATATCAGAGATATCAAAGATAAAAGAAGGGCTAGATATCATGGAAAACTGGGACAAATTTTTCAAACTGAAATTAAATTGAGAGAAAACCAAATTCCTGATACTAATGAGCCCACACAATACCACTTCTACCAAAACTTCACAACTGACCAAACAACCTACTGAATAGAATCTCAGTTAAGAATACTGGGAATTATTCTTGATCAACATCTATCGCTTGAAAACCAAGTTTCAGCATTCACATCAAAGAGTTTCAAAACCCTATGGAAACTGAGAAGGATCCGAGACTACTTTCCCAGACAAGCATGCCATCTAATAGTACAATCATTAATACTACCCCAACTGGACTACTGCAACGCAGCATATGTAGGATGTAAAGAAAGCACACTGAAAACACAGCAGCAAGACTAATATACAGAAAATCGAAATATGACAGAGTAACCCCACTGTTAGTCATGTTACACTGGCTCCTAGTAAAAACCAGTATTCTTTAAAATTAGAAAGTTAATTTTCAAAATACTGTTCGGAATGTCCCCCGACTACATGCTAGACCTAAATCACTGTCACCAAGAAATGCATGCCCAGGAACCAGAGAATAGCTACTGCTCCATCTACCCAAATGCAGAAACATAACCTACAAATCCATCTACTCAGCAGGATTCAGCTACCTGGGCTCCAAATGGTGAAACTGAATCCCCAATAAGAAGCATCGGTAACTACCGCCAGTTCAGAAAAGAACTAAAGTAGAGGAGTGTGGTAGCCGTGTTAGTCCACTCTTAAGGTTTCCGAGCTGAGGAAGAAGGGCAACCTTCGAAAGCTAATCAAGAAATGTATTAAGTTATGTATACCAATAAAATGTATACCAATAAAAAAGGTATCTTATTTTCTTTTCCATGTTTTATTTTGTTTGATTTCTATTGATAACCAGAAAAAGAACTAAAAATGTGTCTATAGGAGAAATTTCTTGACTACTGATACCACTATTACTTATTACCGATCATAACTGTACAACAATGTAATACTTCCTGACCACTAAATGTAAGACACATTGAACCGAAACTTGTTTTTGGATAACAGTGGGATACAAGAATGAATAAATAAATAGAGATGTTATGATACACTTGCATATGCAAAAAGTTAATGCAGGAGTACTTACCGCCTCCTATTTAAGAGGGGCTAAGGGCTACCGTATTAACTCCATGTTAGCCAGTTAGCACATGCTAATGCACTAGCGGTTAACACTTCCACACCCATTCTCCACCCTCTCCAAAAAATATTTTTAAAGAATAGCTCACATGTAAGCTAACCCATACTGACAGGCAAAATACTTCAAAATGCTTTAACTTGTTTTATGGTGGCCTGTTTTTCATGCACTAAGTATGCTTTTCAGTTTAACACCCTGTAGTAAAAAGGCCTCCTTGTTTAATACAATAAATAGTTGAGGACAATTAAGTTCTCCTGAGAGGGAATGAAACATATATACAGACTGATATCCAAAATGTGAAAAAGTGAGGTTTTAATATTTCTCATCTCAGGGTTTATCTTCTTTTTTTTCTGTTGGTATCTTATCAAAATATGTATTCTCTTTCTGGTCTCTTTCTATTTTCAAATGTATGTTTCTTATTTTTTTATCTCATGCAAACAATATTTCTAAAATTGAATCCCCCTTTCCCTTTCTATTCCAAGTCAATTTTCCAAAGAATGGCACTGATCTCTCTCTCTCTCAGGCACAAAGGCATTAGCCTAATGCTGCCCCTTCAATTAACTCTCCTGCCCCTACGGCTGCCCCTGAGATTTGATAATTAAATTCTACAACCATGATCATTCCAACGCCCCCCTTTCTAAAACAATCCAAGTGCATAATTGGACAGCATGCTTTTAAATATTTGCCTACTTAAAAGCTGCCCCCTGCAGGTAAAGTACGTGCTGACAGCTCTTTGAGTTAGTGTGGTTGTAAACCTCTATTGTTTTGCTTTGACTGCAGATTCTTTTTGTAGCCTGCAGAAGTTGTAGCTCCAGGCAATGACCTAATCTGCCTAATAAATAAGCATGCCCTGAAATGGGCTGCAAAACCCAGTTCTTTCCATGAAATTGCCTGGCTTCCTTGGAATCACCGCGGAGAACTGGGAACTGAGCAGGTTAGACGAGGAGTGCATTTAAACTCTCTCCCCTAATGATCAGCAGCAGAGGATAAGGAGAGCTACTCAGTGCAATGGTGTTCGTAGGGGGGCTGACACCCGGGGCGGATTGCTGATGCGCCCCGCCCCCCGGGTGCAGCGCAACCTCCCCGCTTCGTTCGTTTCCATGCTCCCTCTGCCCCGGAACAGGAAGTAACCTGTTCTGGGGCAGAGGGACCACAGAACGAACGTAGCAAACAGGCGCACAACACCCCCCCCCCAGGGGCGTGCACCCGGGGCGGACCGCCCCCACCGCCCCCCCCCCTTGGTACGCCACTGACTCAGTGCTAAATCACATCCTTCCCTTTTCAGCCTCAAGACCCAACTGCTTTGAACCATATTGACCCAAGATGGCCTGGGAAGGATGCAGCTCAACACAATGCTGCTCTCCTTCTCTTCTTGCTGCCATTGGGCATAAGGGGGCGGGAGGGTGTGGATTTTAAATGGACCCCCATTTACAGCTTCTTGAGGGGAGTTGTATGAGAAAGAAAAACATGGAGGTGAAGGAGGAACAAGAAACTTGAGAAAGATGTGGAAGGAGACAAAATAGTAAATATACCTTAACAAATAGGTGTTCTTTCAACAATTTCTTGAATTTAGCAGAATTTGCCACCATCCCTTCCTCCCTCCCCCCCCCCAAAAAAAAAAAGAAGACCAAATTAAACTGGGTACACAAGAAATGCCAGAAAATGACATTTTAATAAATTTAAAAATAAAAAATGTACATAATTTAATATGCAATTGCACTTAAATTGTTAAAAACCTGCCAAATAATTGCCACACAATGCAATGTTTTGAAAAACAAATCCTGCTGCCTGTGCTATGGCCATTTTTATCACCGGTGTAGAACAACTGGGATTTCCTATTTTTTTGTATTAATGGCCATGCACTAATTTTGCAATTAGCATGTGGCCATTAAAACAGGTTTGCACATGAGGGGGTAAGAGCTCACGTGCTAAGCACGTACTACTCAGTTAGAGCAATGCAAGGTAGCTCCACTATGCAAACTCGTTCGGATCCCCTTCACAGGTCCTAAGAGACTACTCAAAATTCAAACGTGAAGGCTCAACAACACTCTCTGATTAAAGGAGGAAAGGGATCTCATCATACTGTGGCAAGAAAAACAGTACTACTACAACAAATCATTTCTACAGCACTAAAAGTCGTACGCAGCGCTTCACAATTGAACATGAAGAAAAGACAGTCCCTGCTCAAAAGCGCTTACAATCTAAATCAGGACAGACAGGACAAAAAGGGATAAGGGTAGGACAGTCAAATAGGACACATAGGGAAAGGGGATTATAGAAGAGAGGAAGACAAGATAAAGGTTACGAGCAAGTGACAAGTTAGGAATCAAAAGCAGCATCAAACGCCGGGGGTCACGAAGTTCTACTTCTCGTGACTCAGAGGCACACAGTAAAATCACTGTGTGCCTCTGAGTCATGAGTAGTAGAACTTTGTGTTTTTCTTGCCACAGTATGATGAGATCCCTTTCCTCCTTTAATTAGAGAGTGTTGTTGAGCCTTTACGTTTAATGTAGCTCCACTAACCAATTAGTGCAGAATAAGGCCACTCTCCTCCCCCAGGCACATTCCCATGGCAAAAAAATATATTTTCCCCCAGATTCTATATAGTGTGCCTAGAGATCTGCACTGAAATCCAGGAGCATTCTATAACACGCATAACTTAATTGGCTTAGCAAGCTAATCTGTATCGATAACAGCTGTTAACCAGCAATAATGAGTATTCATTGGCACTAATTAGAATTTATGCACACAACTCACTTAGGGGCACTTTTACAGAGAGGCAGAAAGCCCAACACAGGCTTACTGCTTGGTCTTCTGGGACTACCGCCAGCCCAGCATCATCTCCAGTGGTGGGTCACCAGTGGTAGTTCTGTCTCAACTGCACACCATTTCTGGGGGAAAAGGAAACTCCAAGAAATAGCTTGCAAGGCGGTAACCCAGCGGTAATCGGGCATCACCACACATCGCCCAGTTACCGCTGGGTTAACGCAGTAGCCCTGATCACCGCCTCAGTGGGTGATGGTAAGGGCTCCCCGTCACATAGCCATGCAGTAAGAATTCTTTTACCGCATGGCCATGTGTCCCTGCGGTCTTTTTGCCCACTGCATGGGGAAAACACCCCCCCCCCCCCCACACACACACACACATTAGTGCAGGGCCCTTTTTTCTGCAGCTTCATAAAAGAGCCCCTAAGTGCATTCTGAAATGCAGTGTACTTAGCTTCTAATGCTCGCAGGCAAAAAGGGGCAAGGTTATAGGTGGGGAAATGGGTGTTTTTGTGGGTGTTCTGAAAGTTATGCACATAGTTATAGAATAGGGCCCAGTGCACCTAAATCTATGCATCAGGATTTATGCCACATTTGCATTGCTGTAAATGGATGTGTATAATTTTATTATTATTATTATTTATTACATTTGTACCCTGCACTTTCCCATACATGGCAGGCTCAATGCGGCTTACATAGTAACAATATAAAGAATTACAAAGTTGTAAGAAGAATATATAGTTTGTAGTAAACACAAAATTGATGGGGTTAATGGATAAGTACATTGAACATAGGAGGAATTGGGTGCAGAAGGAGTTGAGTGTTGAGAGGTAAGCGTAAGAAGATGGAAGGAATGGATATGGGCTAACAAAAAGGATAAAGGGAAACATGGTCAGTGTAAAACAAATTGTCAATAAGAATCACGTGGGCAAGTTTTGGTTAGGTTGAATCATTAGGGTAGGCTATCTTGAAGAGATGGGTCTTCAGTGCTTTTCTGAAGGGCAAAAGGCTGTTAATGGTACGGATAGGTCTAGGTAGAGCATTCCAAAGCTCGCTACCTGAAAAGGAAAAATTGGATGCGTAGAAGGATTTGTACTTAATACCTTTGCAGTTGGGGAGGTGCAAACTGTTCCTGGTCAAACTGTTCCTGGTTGGGAATTTTAGGCACTAGAATGCCAACTAGACGTATTCTATTTACCACATCTAACTCTAGGCATTACTTATAGAATACGTTTAGTTTGCACTGATTTCTGTGCCAATTCTTTAGGCACCATAAATAGTATCATCCTTTTTTTTTTTACCAGGTAGGTAGCGCACATACCACATGATTCCTCAGCACGCCCTGTGGTATGCCGTTTTGTGTTCTAGTAAGCACATGTTTTTTGCTTATTGCAAAAACATAAAAGATTCCCATAGTAAGGCAAGTTTTTAATGTATTTATCC
Source organism: Microcaecilia unicolor (assembly GCF_901765095.1). Lineage (NCBI taxonomy): Eukaryota > Metazoa > Chordata > Amphibia > Gymnophiona > Siphonopidae > Microcaecilia > Microcaecilia unicolor. The sequence continues at coordinate 108,854,374 of NC_044035.1, forward strand.
TCTCTCGTTACTCTTTATACCACAATTACTACTGCATATTCATCCCCACAACTACTGTTAAATGTTATCTATCAGAAAACTCAGCACCATGCAGAAATGCCTCTGGATCTCAGAAATTAAAGACAGAAAATCCCAATCGTTCCTTTATCCCTAGGTAATACTATGTATTGCGATAGTGTTATTTCCAATGCAACTATCATGACTCTAAAAATGATTGGTAATGTTGCTGAAAAATGAATGTATCTTGACCAAAATAGCTTGTGTTAAAGTTAATATGGAAAGTTTATTTTATTTTCAAAATTGAAGATTTGAAAAGGAGAAAAAAAAACCCAAACATTTCTGTCTCCTTAGCATATATCTGTATTTGTACTGCAACGCAATTTCCAAATCAGCTTTGCATGAAAATGTAAAATTTGGGATCAGCATAATCTGTGCAAAAATGGGTAGATGAACGGAACAGCCCCGATCTTATGAACTAGAACACATACTTCAGATGAGATCAGTCACATTCACCTTTTCTGACTCCATGTGTAATTTTTCCTTGAAATTAATCACCTTTATTTTCTAACTCCTTTTATTCTGTCTTACCTGACTAAGGGGCCCTTTTACTAAGCTGCATAAGAATCTATGCGCTCCCAACACAAGCCAAAATGGAGTTACCACCCAGCTACCGCGTGGCTCTTGCAGTAATTTCATTTTTGGTGTGCATCCAATATGCACGGCCAAAAAATAATTTTTATTTTTGGACGCATGTACTGGACGCTTGCCTGGTTACCACGTGAGATTTTACTGCTAGGTCAATGGTTGGCGGTAAGGTCGCAGACCCAAAATGGACACATGGCAATTTGGATTTTGCCACACGTCCATTTTCAGCAAAATTTTAAAGGCCTTTTTTACAGGCGCACTAAAAAAATTGATTGGTGTGCACCCAAAACCCACGCCTAAGCTACCGCAAGCTATTTTTCAGCGCAGCTTAGTAAAAAGGACTCCTATATGTTCCACTTCTTCTTAAACCCTATGCAGTCTATTAAGATATTTTAATGTGTGTTATGTAAGTAGCATACTATGTTCTAAAGTGCACCATTATTTGAATATTGTTATTAATGTTAACTATGTATTGCCTATGGACTAGTTATACATGCTGTATACCACCTTGGGTGAATTTCTTCAAAAAACAATACATTTATTTCTACATTTATAACTAAGCATAATACAACAAAAAAATTCTAACAAATAAAATACCACAAAAATATGCAACGTAGAATGAATTACTGAATAGAAATTGCTTCTACTATTGAAAGTAAAGTTATGATGGGGCCCTCTACACATTACACAAGATAATTTATGATTTATATTTTATATACCACCTAGCTTAAACAGACCAAGGCAGTTTACAAATAAAAATAAACAAATAAAATTATTTTTAAAAACACAAAGGAACTCCAAATAACCACTTGAGACTATAGGTTCATTGAACCCATATTGCAAAAATATCCAGGCCTTACATCAACTAATACAAAGGTGCGCTAGCTTTTTTAGTGGGCAATAAAAATTAGCATGCGCTAACCATGTAGATGCCCTTAATATTCCTGCAGGCATCTACATGGTTAGTGTGTGCTAAAAATACTAGCACACTTTTGTAAAAGGTGCCAACAGTCCATAATTGCAATATTAATGCAAATTCAAGATAATATTTGAAAACTTCTCTCTGTTGCAAGCACTGAAATCAGGAAGTAAATTACCCCAAAAGCAAATTTAAAACAAGAAAACAAGAATGTTAAGAAATGCACATACACATGCCCCCAGAAACAAAAAAATACATATCTTTAGTGAAAAATGCTTTTTTTTCTATTGCCCATAACTTTGTTGATGTAAAATGTCAGGCTGGTTTCTAATCTTCAATACCTTCCACCTGTCATATAGACAAACCACAAATATACAGCTCTCTAATAAGATCACAGAGGTAACAGAGCTCCAGGTGAGGAAAAGCAAATTTCCTGGGCGCATGCAACTTTTTACACAAGAGAACATCACGTTTTATTTAAAAGTTATTCCTTAGTTTGAGAGCACATGATTCTATTTATTTGAGCAGTGTTAGATTATTTCTCTGTTTCTCACACATTTCAAACAGGCTAATCCCACCCCTTTTTGTGTTTGTCACCAAGCAATGGGCTGAGAACCAGGAAAACCAAGGTTCAAATAATGCTTCTACCACTGGCATTCCTTGTAACTTTGTACAAGTCACATTATCTCACATTGCCTCAAGCACCCTCTCAAATTGTAAACTCTTTGGGACAAGGACATATTCCCCCAGATTCTATATATCATGCCTAGTGTCCCACGCCGAAATCCAAGAGTATTCTACAGCAATGTGTATTAATTGGTTTAACAAGCTAATCAGAGATGATAACAGGTCTTAACCAGCAATGAGCACTAATTGGCAATAATTAGAATTTGCATGCACAACTTGCTAAGTGTATTCTATAACGCACTGCACCTAAATTCTAATGTGCGCAGTCAAAAATGGGCATGGCTATAGGCAGAGAACTGGGTGTACCAGAATTTATGTGCACCGTTATAGAATGTGCCCGTGCGCCCAAATCTACACGCCGGCATTTATGCCATGTTTTCCTTAGTGCAAATGGATACGTGTAGCTTTAAGCACTGTGATATCAACTAAGTATATTCTATATACCACAACTAAATATAGGTTACGCTTACAGAATACACTTAAGCGGAAATTTCTTCCACGTGGAGTTTTCAGGCACCATATACAGAATCTGACCCTTTATACATAAACGATTATTACCACTGAAAATTGCTGCACATTTCCAACAGCTCTGTAAAAATAAATAATCCAATATGCACACACATTTCTCTGCATAAACATGAAAAAAGTTGTATTTGAACGTTAAGATTCAAATATGTACTTTGGGGAAAAAAATCATCTCAATTTGCCATCAGCTTTTCAACCATATATTTGCCCCTATCAAACAAATTTCCATTTTTGGGCTCAATGCACAATAAGGACTAGATTCTATATATGCCATGGAAAAAAACACTTAACACTATTCTATAAACCGTGCATAACGTTAGGTGCTGTTTATAAAATACGTGTAGTGCTCAGACCCGTGATTAAATTTAGGTGTGGCCATTTATACCAACTAAAACATGGTGTAAATGCTCATGTCTAAAATTAGGCGTGGATCAGAAGTATTCAATAACAATACAAGTAATATCCAAGAATGCCCATGACCCACCCATGCCCCTCCTATGACCACACCCTCTTGAGATCACACCTTGTATTCTGTAAAGCGAAGCATGGAAATTCTAGGGCTCTGTTTACTAACCTGCGTTATAGGCGCGTTAACATTTTTAACAATCGTTAACCATGTATGCGCATTAACTGTGTACGTGCCTATAATATCCCTATAGGCACCTACATGGTTAGCGTAAGTGCTAACTGTAGACGCGTTAAAAATGCTAATGCGCCTTAGTAAACAGGGCCCTTAGAAAGTTGCACATGTAAATTCTAATTAGTGCCAATTATAAGTGTCAATGGGCTTGTTAAATGATTTAAGTTGTGTGCACAATTTTGCCGCATTGCAAATTTGCATGTACAACTGTAGTCACATATATAGAATCTGGGGATGAATGACTTCTATTATATAGCAATGGCACTTTATAGGAAACAACTGTCAGGATGAGACCCAACAGTAATTTCATTAACAAAATGTCCCTTATACACAATAGTACCAACTAGATTACCCCTGTTTAGTTTTATGTTTTGCTTTAACCTGTAAAAGCAGAAACTTGTATTTATAAAGCAGAAACTTGTATTTATAAAATCACTTTCACATGTATACCCGCCAATAGGTGGGAAAATGTGGGATACAAATGCAATAAATAAATATAAGAACCTTACCTTTTAAAGATGCAACATGGGATAGAGCTTGAGCATAGGTCGCTGTATTAAGGAGTGTCCCGGGTAAGCAAGAGGGAAAGAAGGGACCAGCTGGACCGACTGCTCTACTTAAACTAAAAAAGAGAAATGAAAAGAAAGAATCATTAATATACAGACCAAGCATTATGACTTAGCCAGATGATCACACTGTCTCTGTAGCTGAAGTTAGGCTCACCTATGCTGGATTTCCAAACTCTCCTTTTTGTTCCTAGTGTGGTCAACTGGAGATGGTGAATTTAAATTTCTGGCTGGTGGAGTCACCTCGCTGATTGCTTCTTTGGCACCTTCCTGATCCGAAGTACCTCTTTCGGTCTTCCTCCATTTAGCTCGCCTGTTTTGGAACCACACCTAATGTAGGAAGGCAATGCGCTTAGGAATATTGCCCTGTGAAAGAGTTAGTGCAATGTTCTTCTCCCTGCACCACACTCCCAATGCTATTTCTCTTTCCAGCATTTTTATTGGATTAGGCAAATGAATAAATAGTGGAATTCCTTGGCATCTTAGTTTGCATACATGGGAATATTTACAAACTTGGCTGAACAAGCAGCTAAGTGTGGTACTACTTAGTACTAGTATATCACTAAGCATTAAATTTAGCACCACAGTGGTTCTTCGGAGAGGGATTTAATTAATATGCAGTGCTGTTTTGGCACTAATTACAAGGAACTGTGTCTAATGATTAGTCCTCCAGGTTGGAGACTGGTGAGAAGAGAGATGAAGTTAGGTGGGGGTGGGGGAGGTAGCCAGTGATTTCTGAAAAGAGAAGCTCACAAAATGGTCATAAGTGAATAGTTCGAAGGCAAATCTCAAAGTTTAAGGAAGAAAACCGTTGAACTTTTTAATATACCTTTGCAGACTTTGTCTCTGCTTTTCAGCAGCAGCAATTTGAAATACATGGTAATTCTGATTTTTATAAATGTCGCTATACAACCTGATTCCATGGGCTGCCTTGATTTTAATATTTAAACACTTGCACCAGTAAGACATTATTATGTTGTAAATTGTGACCTCTGTAAATAGTGCTAACAATATTGTAAATTTTGAGTCTTTAGTTCAGCACCAATGAATGAGCATGGGAATCAGGAAATATTTCTTCAGAGAAAAGGTGGTGGTGGGTATATTGAACAGTGTCCCACTGGAAACTGTGGAAGTAAAACCAGTATCAGAATGTAACACAACATGGTATAGCCAGAGAGAATCCTTACTTAAGGGGACGTGCTGATGACACAAAGTTATTCAAAGTCGTTAAATCGCGGGAGGATTGTGAAAAATTACAAGAGGACCTTACGAGACTGGGTGTCTAAATGGCAGATGACGTTTAATGTGAGCAAGTGCAAAGTGATGCATGTGGGAAAGAGGAACCCGCATTATAGCTACATCATGCAAGGTTCCACGTTAGGAGTCACAGACCAAGAAAGGGATCTAGGTGTCATCGTTGATGATATGTTGAAACCTTCTGCTCAGTGTGCTGCTGTGGCTAAGAAAGCAAATAGAATGTTAAGTATTATTAGGAAAGGAATGGAATACAAAAATGAGGATGTTATAATGCCTTTGTATGGCTCCATGGTGCGACCATTGTGTTCAATTCTGGTCGCCGTATCTCAAAAAAAGATATAGTGGAATTAGAAAAGGAGCAGAGTAGCGCATCGAAAATGATAAAGGGCATGGGACGACTTCCCTATGAGGAAAGGCTAAAGTGGCTAGGGCTCTTCAGCTTAGAGAAAAGGCGGCTGAGGGGAGATATGATAGAAGTCTATAAAATAATGAGTGGAGTGGAATGGGTAGATGTGAAGCGTCTGTTTACGCTTTCCAAAAATACTAGGACTAGGGAGCATGCGATGAAGCTACACTGTAGTAAATTTAAAACAAATCGGAGAAAAGGTTTCTTCACGCAACGTGTAATTAAACTCTGGAATTCGTTGCCAGAGAATGTGGTAAAGTGGTTAGCTTAGCGGAGTTTAAAAAAAGGTTTGGATGGCTTCCTAAAGAAAAAGTCCATAGACCATTATTAAATGGACTTGGGGAAAATCCACTATTTCTGGGATAAGCAGTATAGAATGTTTTGTACTTTTTTGGGATCTTGCCAGGTATTTGTGACTTGGATTAGCCACTGTTGGAAACAGGATGCTGGGCTTGATGGACCTTTGGTCTTTCCCGGTATGGCAATACTTATGTACAGGTAAAGCTAGACAAAGTCTGTAATATTTAACCAGAAGGTATGAATAGATTTGATGGGGCTTGCAGACTTATATGCTGTCATGATGTGTATCATAATTTATACTAAACAAGAAAGTCTGGATGTTCTAAATTTGGAATATATTTTACAAATGGCTTGCTGAACTTGGGGTCTTTCGTGAAACATCTATAAAGCCCTGGCCTAGTGGTTAGAGCACTGGTCTTGACATCCAGAGGTGGCCAGTTCAAATCATGCTGTTGCTCCTAGTGATCTTGGGCAAGTCACTTAACCCTCCATTGCCTCAGGTACAAAATTAGATTGTGAGCCCTCCAGGGACAGGGAAATACTGAAAATCACATATAGGGCTAAATTGTATATATGACACAAAAAAATACCTAGGCTTATTCTATAAACTATACCTACAATTAGGCACGGTTTATATAATATGCCTAGGGCCCATCTACACAGCTAAATCTAAGTCGTGGGAATTTACACCAAGTAAAACACTTGCACTAAATGCCAATGACTAAGGGGCCTGTTTACTAAAGGGTTGCTGCGCAGTAACGGGCTTGCCACATGGCAACCCATAACTACCTCTGGCCCAACGCGACTTGCCAGTGGTAGTTCCGCCTCCACTGCATGCCATATCCAGAGCTGCTGGAATTTTTTTTTATTTAATATACTGTATGGGGTTACCCAGCAGTAATTGGGCTGCACCATGTGCCGCCCAGTTACTACTGGAGTAGCACTGGAACCCCTACCACCACCTCAATGCGTAGTGGTAAGTGCTTCCCCTCCCCCCCTAAAAAAAACCATGACCACACGGTAAGTGCAAGCTTACGCATGGCCATGTGTTTTTGGATTTTTTTTTACTTACCTGCTGCAGTAAAAAGGGCCCTGGCACACAGCAAAAACGGCCACTACCGCTACTGCAGGGTCCTTTTCACTGCAGCTTGGTAAAAGGACCCCTCAGTTAGGTGTGGAGCAGGTGTATTCTATAATCCCATGATCCACCAATTCTGCGCCTATAACCATGCCCCCTTTCCAGAAGCACACATTAGAATTTACGTGCATCGCTTTATAGAATATGCTTAGCAAGTTGTGCGCATAAATTCTAATTAAAGTCAACTGTCAATAATTACTTGTTAATTGGCAATTATCAGCACTGATAGGCTTGTTAAGATAATTAAGTTGTGCACATAATGCAGAATATGACCTGAATTGCACACATAACTCAAGTCACACTATACAGAATCAGGGGGATAGTGGGAACCGCCATTTTGCAGAAAGCACATTTAAAGAATGATATCACTAGGGCAGTGGTTCCCAAACCTGGATGCACCCCTGCCAGTTAGGTTTTCAGGATATTCACAATGAATATTCATGAGAGATTTGCATGCAGTGGAGGCAGTGCATGCATATCTTTCTTATGAATATTCATTGTGGATATCATTGGAGCTGACTCTGTGGGTGCTTGAGCACCCCCAATATTGAGAAAATTCCTTGTATGTGTCCAGGGAGGGGTAATTTCCATTGGGCTTAGCACCCCCAATAATTTTGAAAAGTTGACTCCTATGGTGGATATCCTGAAAACCTAACTGGCTGGGGTGCCTCCAGGACCAGGTTTGGAAACCGCTGCACTAGGGTCTTTCTTTATGTAATTAGCGGAACTGGCAGGTGTAAGCTTTGGCTTCTGCTACCTACATATTTAAGTAACACAAAGTTATTCAAAGTCGTTAAATCGCGGGAGGATTGTGAAAAATTACAAGAGGACCTTACGAGACTGGGAGACTGGGCATCTAAATGGCAGATGACGTTTAATGTGAGCAAGTGCAAAGTGATGCATGTGGGGAAAGAGGAACCCGAATTATAGCTACGTCATATAAGGTTCTATGTTAGGAGTCACAGACCAAGAAAGGGATCTAGGTGTCGTCATTGATCATATGTTGAAACCTTCTGCTCAGTGTGCTGCTGTGGCTAAGAAAGCAAATAGAATGTTAAGTATTAGGAAAGGAATGGAAAACAAAAATGAGGATGTTATTATGCCTTTGTATCGCTCCATGGTGCGACCGCACCTCAAATATTGTGTTCAATTTGCTTTACAGCAAATGTTTTTTTAAGGTGATTCTGAACCCCAGAAAGGTAAGCCCAATTTGCCTGTAAACCACTCCTCCAACCCCCAGGTCCAAACAGGTTAAGAGACAGTTATGCATGACTCAAAGCTGAAATAAATGCCCATGGGGACATTTTTTTAAGTGTATGTCCATTACCCTTGCTGAATAGGGAATACCCATATACTTCTAAGATCTACCCAAACCCCGCACAAAACATTCCTCCTTCAAATATTTGAATGCAACCTGCATACATGTATAAATGGCAGCGCTTGTAAAAGTGCCCCTTAGATGTGCGTGCTGAATTACACTACTTTTTAACTATGGAAACCTAAAATCACCTTCTACAGAATTTTTCTTGCTGCATGTAAGCTAGTTTATAATAAATGGTTTGCTAACTACATTTTAAAATACGATCTACAATATATAAACTGGTATTAAGTAGTGGAACAAATCCCTAGGCAAAGCAATATTTAAGTGAAAGCTGACTGAATGCAAAGTTTCATATTGGCACTTTTCCTAAAGACTTTCTATATCTGACAAATCTGTTGGATTTGTCCTGCTTCTAAAAACTGAAAAGGCAAAAAATAAAAATCATATTTAAATTGGGTCAAAGGATAAAATATATTAGTTATGTCATATTTGCTACAGGCTTAGATCAGATATATTTGCTGCAATCAGGAGAAATTCCATTATTACCCTTATGGTGCAATTCAATTCTTATTTACCTAACATTTAATTGCACATATCAGCAAACTCTGAATAATGATATTATCTATATTCTAAATTTAGGGTAGTTGAAAGCAAAGCAAATGCAGACACTTTCTTAGGTCTTAATTGAATGAAGGTCATAGCTATAACAACATTTAATTGAGCTATTTTTCATTATCATATTTTAATGACTTTGCGCTGACAGTTCCTCTGCTTCTGAGGAGAGACCACGATGAAGTCGTTTATTTCCCTATTTAGTTATTGTTTGACAACATCAGCTCCGATTAAGACTCTTCTTCAGAGCACATTAATCATATTTGAATGAGCAGTGGGGTAAATGTAAACATACCTCCCAATCCCTGTGTTTGGGAATCTCCCCAGGACAAGGAGCTGAACAAATTCAATGCATCTATTGTCTTGGCAGGATAATAGTCCACATCAGGCTAAACAAGGCTTATCAGACCGCCGCTGTCACAACGGTATCTCACCCTTGCACCTTTCAGTGAGAAACTATCATCTCTCACTTCTCAATGCTCAATAATTGTCCCATTTATCTCAATTTGTCGTTTAGTCTTTAGGCTGCAAGAGCCAAAAGGCATTTGAAAGGCTACCTCCAGTAGCAGACGGAGAGGGATGGGGATTTTTTTTTTTTATTCCCAAATAATAATAATAATCTAAGTTTAATTTGCCCGCATATGACCAGTGATTCATGTTCAGATTTAATAATCAGGATCACCTAATCCGATTATAGGGATGTAATGTGTTTACAATCCTTCAATTCACTGCAGTGAATTCCATTATCTCTCCTCAGCCATTGGTTTTAAGCGATACTAACATGACCCTGGGGAACAAACGGCAAACTATTATATTTCTTACAAATTAGATTTTTGGTTTTGCATAGCTTTAACCCGCAGGACCCAAATCCACACACTCACATAGAAAATAGGTATTATGGTGACACCACAGAAATAACCTCTCCCCCCCCCCCCCCAGCACACACACACACCCCATTGTTCTGACTGAAAGGCTGACCAGCATTACTCCTGAAACACAGAACTCATTAGTTTTCCCATGTAGTGTTATCTATGCTGCCAATTTACCAAGTTCGCCAAAGCTTTAAAAGAAACTATTAAAAAAAAAAAAAAAGATGATGAAATCGCAAAGATTTATAGTCCCTGGGTCTTCTCCCTTTCATAGTTTTTGTCAATGAGTTCATAGTCCTAAGGGGGGGGAGGGGGCTCAAAGAAAGGTTAGGAGACACGATGTGTGCAAGTTCAGAGAGACAGAACCGTCTTTAAAACTTATTTTTCCATCCCCAGCCTTTCATCTGCCCAATCTCTGCACTGCACGGAAGGGTCAAGGCAGGATGGAACGGCGTGGCTCAGCTCTTACTTCCAAAGCAAGGAAATGGATGTGCATTGATGTAATTTAGTACCTTAGAGACGCGGACAAATTAGTGTAGAACATTATCACTAGTTAATTATGAATGACCGATTAATCAACCTAATCTAATATTCCACATTATGTTGATGTTATTAAAGTGCATCATGAAATTGACAGATAGTCTTCATTTGCGTTCTTTGGCCAAATGTGCACTTTGCAGTCATGATGTCAAAAAAAAGAAGTTTGCCAGTTTCAATGTTAAATAATTCAAAACAATATTTACCTGCACTCTGGCTTCTGTGAGGTTGATTTTCATGGCTAGCTCTTCTCTGGTGAAGACATCTGGGTAGTGAGTCTGGGCAAAAACGGCTTCCAGGGCTTCCAGCTATTAAATGAGTGTGGATACATTTTTTTAAAAGAACACATCAGATACCTATTTCTCTCAATTGAGCTACTTTTGGTTGTCAGGAGATGATCAGATTGTAAGAACGTAAAGTTCCCCAGCCGATGCACATAAGCTTATGGAGATTTGACTTTATGTTTTTAAATTAGCAATTAAAACAGATCAGCATTATATCGCATGTAGCAATTAAAACAAGTTAAAGGCGAGGTTTTTAATAATAAATGTATTGTACATGGAAAAAGTTAGAACAGTTCTAACCCCAGTCAGGTATTCAGCATGCGAAGTTTATATCTAATGCATATCATTAGAGGTAATCTAAAAGACTGACTGGCTGGTTGTGTCCCGAGAAATGGGTTCAGGACCCCCGATTTAAGGGAATTGGTCTACGATACTCCGCAGAGGGTGGAGGACGCATACCTGCTGAAGAGTGAAAGTTGTTCGGTTCCTGCGCTGCTTCCTGCGGAGAAATCCGTCATCGAAATCGCCCGTGGCATGACTGCCAAAGGGGGTCGTGCCTACTGAAAATAAAGTATAAAGAAATGCACAGACCTGATACAAAACCAGAACGTTTTTACCCTCTACTACACTGAAGTAAATTTCTCCAGTCTTCAGAACACTGGAAGAATGCAAGCTTAAGGCCCTGCATCCTAGTGCAATAAGACCAAAAGAAATTTATTACCGTTTACCACAGTCGAGGGCTTTGCAGCCTTTTTACGTATGAAAATAATTTAAGCGCATATGGTCTACACTATCTGCATTATCGGAATTTTTCCTGCAAAGAGGTGCTCTGTTTTAGAGTTTTGGGACGGTCCGGGTCCTTTCAGAGCCATATAAAAATGAATACTGAGGGTGTGTGTGTGTGTGTGTAACAAATACACATCTTTATATTTGTATTAGTGAACTTAAACTTAGTCTAAAGTATCCTCCCCTCTGTTTGGATTCAAGTGACTGTGCAGCCACAACGATTTTTAGCGGCGCCAACAATTCACAAGAATCAACCAAAGTATTAAAAAAAAAAAAAAGAAGAAAGAAAAAGATTGGAAAACTGGTCTGACATGTAAGCGGGAAGGATGAAATGCCACAGAAAGCGACTTCTAGCTAAACGGTGTAATGTTAAAATAAGGCCCTATTTCCTTGCAAATACACAGTTAAAAAACCGAGGCAAGGACCTGAAAATAATGTTCGGTTGGAAATAGTTTTTCTTCCCTCCCACCTCCAGAGGATTTTGGCCATTGTTTTAGATTGCACACTCCATGAATCTGACTTATCTAAATAAATCCGGCATCAGGAATGATATATTATGATCTATGGCCAGAATTCTAACAAATTTTGGGGAAGAAGTTGGCAAGAAATTGTAAGTATTTGTCCGGCTATACTTTTTTTTATTTCTAGGATGTATTTATCTCGCCACCCTGGAAGTCTCTATTCGTAGAACCGCCATGGGATACTTATTTTCCCTTTGACAGAAAACACCATCTGCATCCCCGAGTCCCATCAGGTTTCTGTGGGGAATATTGATGCTGGAAAGTGCTATTTGCCATGGCTAATTCTGTAAAGCTTTTAAAACATCTTTTCATCATTTACAGGATGTTTGTAAAACAACATTAAAGATTGATGCAGACCGTTTGGCTTAAGGGAGGAGCGTGACCACGTTTGAAAGTGTCGATTAGAGGCATGACACCAAACATCTGTGCTGGGAAAAGAGCCTTTTTTTTTCCATCCCTCCAGGCAGAACTGGGAGATCTATCCGCAGAGAAGAGAGAGGCAGGTGGCAAAATGGTACTAGGGTAAAAGATATTCCCAACCAAAATTAAATTAAAACCTGCTCCTTTATAGTCAGGGGGAGGAAACAGTGAAGGAAGAAAGGTCTTCATTACTTATTTTGAAATAAATATGGTTTCTAGAGATACTACACTTAAATCTATATTTTTTTTAATTCAAAGTATTTTTGTGGTTATTAGATTAGCAGCAGATCAGAAGTAGCTAAGCTTACGCAAGCCGGCCTGGTGGCACTCACCCTCTAATTGGGGCGGACAGTGGAAATAGAACATTGCAAACGTCACAATAGCTTCCTGTGTCCCCTTCTGCAAAATAAACAGTTAACAGCACAATTACTTTGGCAATATATGCGTACAAATAGATTAACACATCAAGGCTATTTAAAATAATATACATAGGTAAACAAACAATCGCATTGAAAGAATAACTGTAGTACCTAAATGTTTCAATAGACCTTGTTTTTGACCAGTATGTTTTCCAATATGAATGCATTGCAAACACAACGTTTTTCGTCCTAAATAAACTATTCTCGGGAAATTCTTGAGTTTTAAGGATAAAGTTAGTCAATAAATATGGGAGCGCTGGTTATTGTTTTATACATTCGATGGTTACCGACGGACATTAGCCTAGTGACAAAATTAGAATATATATGCGTTAGATACAATAGAAAGACATCTATAAGCTCTGAACTTTATAGTACAGTATGAACTCAGAACAATGTTTTAGATATAGAATTACAGGGTTGCTTCAGTACTGACATGTTTAAATTTAGTTTATTAGGAGACAAGGATAGACAGATCTTGCCTAATGCTAGAATAGTCTAAATTAGTTTAAACAAGCTAATATGATATTTTATGCTTGTATCTCTCGTTTTATTTTGTATTTTATACAAATACAGAGAGAGAGAGCGATGGCGTGATAGAGACACAGGCGAAATGAACAAGCAGTAACTGATAAACATAGGAGCCCAACACTGATAGAAGTCTACAAACTTCCAACTTCCCTAAAAATGTAAACAACCCATAAGTCAGCTCGAATGAAGTAAATATACTGACAGCAACTCCCATTATTAAATTCGCCAAGTTTCAGCACCCACCTTGACAATAGCTAAATATACATATAAATGACAATACACAGATAGATGGACAGTGAACCGAATCATAGAAAAAAATCATAGGCATAAATGTTTGTTGGTTAAACCACATTCTAAGCTGATTTACCAAAATACCCATACATTATCTAAGACAGTATAGAACATTACAATATTCATAAATCGCTTTTTTTTTTTTCATTGGAGCCTTTTTCCAGTAAATTCCTCGTGTTGGGTTAATATTAAAGAAATAAGGGAAAAGCAATGCATACCCCAAAAGAAACAGAACTGAAGCCACAAATCACAAAGGAGCTTCCGGCTGGAAAGAGCTGCGCTGGATCCCGTAGTTTCCCCTCACTCCCACACAAGGACTCTCAGTTCTGAAGTGGCCAGATGTCTCCGAGACTATCTATATAGCCTGCTCTCCCTCTCAGCACTTGCCTTTATAATCTCACGCATAATTGGCCTTAATCTGATTACTTCCAGCGCTGTCTACAGTGAGTAACTTGGATAGGTCTACTGGGCACTACAAACGACCCACGTGGTTTAAAACGTCATTTCTCAGCAAACATCACGAATTAAAATATAGAGAGATATTTATAAGACTGTGCTCGGCGAGGTCCCCAGATTCTAACTGTATCCATTCCTTGGATAGTCACCTTATTTATGGAAAGGATTGGACAGGGTGTGCTAATGATCACGGCTTCGGGATTGCAAGAGACAATGAGCCTGTTAATTGCCCGTGTCGATGAGGTTTTTGGGGGCCACTTTACACAGGGCTTCACTTTGAAAGCGATGATACAAACAAAGTTTGATTTTCTTCCCAGCAAGGGGTCTCTGGATTTATGCGCTCTTTCGTCGGTAAATAATATGCAGCGGGACCCTTGCAATTACTTTTTAAAATGCATCTGAGACTCAGAGGGAAGAGGAAAGAGGGGAGGAGGAGGAGGGGCGAGAGAGAGAAAGAGAGAGAGATGCCATCCTATGTTCTGCCTTCTGAAAATTAGAATGTTAAAGTGCAACCATGAAAATTTCAATTCAGAGCCAAAGGATTTGATCAAATCACAAAAACTGGAAAGGGGAGGGGAACAAAGAAGGGGTATGTGTGTGTGTGTGTGTGTGTGTGTGTGTGTGTGTGTGTGTGTGTGTGTAAGAGAGAGAGAGAGAGAGAGAGAGAGAGAGAGAGAGTATAATGGTGCATAATTGGTTCTGTAATAGCATTACACAAGGATAATAGCCTGTTATGGCCCCCTGCACTATTAAGTGCTTCCCTGGCGTAAAGCCTTTATGATATTAAAGGGGGAATCTAATGATATTTTGGTTATTAAATGCGTGTAATTAATTTATGCACCACTGAAAATAAAGTTAGTATTATGACCCACTCAAGATGCATCAGAAGATGCAAGTCAGACAACTGTTGCTAAGTTCTGTTGTCTGTGTTTTGTCTAGACTGATCTTTTATTTTGGGGACGATTGCTTCTTGGACAGACTACACAGATTGAATATTTTATAAACATTACAATGTTCTGAACAGAGAGAGGTATGGCATAAAAAAAAACTGGTTTCTTCCTAGAGCGATAGCCTGCATCTCCAAAAACAGCCAGCAGGAAATTATTCGCTCGGAAAAGCAGTATTTTCTTAGTATTTGTTTTCTACTTTTGCCCTGCCCATCAGTGAGAACACTTTCAAAATATCACCTGGGGTATGTGTGCATTCTAATTCAAATCCATATAAAAATGTTTATTCAGTTAAATGGCTAGTACAGAAATTCCCTTCAGTGGATTGGATGCGCTAGCAATAACATATGTCCACAGTTCCAAGTTTGGAAAATCATACTTTATGTTAACATGAAGTTACAAATTATGCAAAGACCTCATGGATTGTGCTTTATGAATCAGAGCTGCTTAGGGTCAGATCGTGCACATTTGTATCTAAATTGAGGTAACTCTTGGAATAGCTGGATCCAAAATGAAAGCTCTCTTTATGCAGTGCTTTCCTTCTTATGAGTTCTCTCAAGACCATTTAACGTGATATACTAAAATTATCTCTAGACGGGAAGCTTTCATTGTCTCACACATCAAAGTGAAGACTAAAAGGCAAAGAAAATAAAAAGAGGCATTTTATCATGAATCATAATGTAATAATAGCTTCCTAGGTTTGTCACGCACGCGCGTGCGCGCGCAGTTTAAAGCAAGCTATAGACGACAGAGTTGTTAAGAATACAAGGAGCAAGGGTAAGTGCTCCGAGTTTGCTGCTGCTGTTGTGGTTTGTTATTACATTTTCATTCTGTGTTTCCTACTAGTGAGTTTTCTCCAAGCAGCGAAAGAATAGTTTACAAAACTGTTACAGAATAAATGACGATATATATATATTTTCTTTCCAAAGTTTAATTGTAAAAGGATAACCTATCTTTGACATAACTGAAAGATGAGCGTAAGGTTTTCGTTTTCTGTCCTAGAAGTCTATATGACTATCTGCTTCAGGACCTTGGCCAGCGCGCTCTATAGCGGCAACTAATACCTTTTATCATAGTTTCATGGCTATCAGAGTACTGAATTCTTGTTTCTATATTCCGATTTATATAACTATGGAAAGACGATATATATAAAGTTCTACATTGTTGCCTAGTACCGCTATTGAGAATTGCTTTTTACAAAAGTATTGTTTTAGCTTAGTATGGCCTAAGAACCTAATAATTTAGCAATGATTTTTTTGATTAGCAACATATTATAAACATCAATAATCATGATATAGATAATCATCATAATAAAAAATATTTGTAAATAATTCAAGTTGGATTTCTCCTCTTTGGAAGATTGCAGTATGGGCAAACTTAACATGTCAAGGTTGATCAATTCTTTGATATCTCAGCTATATGTTTTTGTCAGCAGCTCAGGTATGAAAGACACATTAGTATTGCTTTCTATGTTTCAAGCCAATTTAAAGATTTTTAATGTTTTTTTAATTACTAATGGTAAAAAGGCACCTGCGGAAGACATGTATTTTTGTTAGAAAAGTTGAATGTATTACACGAAGCATCCACTGTACCTCTGGTTCTATTGTGTTTCCCGGCAAGTAAAAGCTAGTAACTAAAAGGTTATTTTGCCTTTACTCATCTGCAATAAAATGTATTTTCCAATTAGCAAAATGTGCCGATTTGTCCCGCTTGGACACTCTTATAATTTATCATGTAAGAAGTGCACTTTCTCTAGCTAAAGACCAAGGTGACTGCGTTTCATTTTCTGTAACCTCTTTACACTTGATGTCCACCAGACTCATAATGTTAATTGGCTTCATCTCTGGATCATCAGTTTAATGAGGGGATAAATCCTTTGTTGCTTTATGTCCCTCTGATTTAACAGTGATTGCTTTAATGAAGAATGTAACGTGAAAAATAATCCAACTGCATGCATGATACATCGGGTTAAATATGATTTAAGTGCTCATTTAAAGTTTTGTTTCTTATTACGAACGGTTTATTGCCACCATTTGAATGAAGAAATGCCATAGAGGTTTCTGAAAATAACTATTTATTTCACTCAACCGTCATAAAGGTATTGCAGTGAATTAATTCCATGGTTCGTTGTTTTTGTTTGGGTTCCTAGTTACATATTTGCTTACTATTTGGAGATTTTTATACGTGAAATTGCAATGATAGGCATCCAGTGGTCCAGATTCACCTATGAACGTTTGCATTTAGAGAGAGTGGCTACCGTTGGATAACTGTGGAGTGGTGTAGACTTAAATCATCAACTTCATAGGGTATCAGTTCTTCCAGGGAAAAGTTCACCCTGAAAGGTGCTACAGGTCAAAAAAGTTAAATATACCCTAGCACCAGCAGATCTATAAATGTGCATTGAATATGTTCTACATGAATCTATACATAAGACAGACTTCTAAATTCAGTGTTGGAGAGAGCTAGATTTTGATCACCAATAAAAGAAAGTCAAGAAAATTATTTGCTACAGCATACTTAATGGCATCACTTTTACTGAAATTGTTTATTAATCAAAACATGACATCCAGAATTAGAAACCTATAGAGCCTGTGGTGAGGTAGTTTACCCTGACAGTTGTGGAAGGGGGGGCGGGACAAACTCAGTAATTGCTCCTCCAACAGAACATCAATTTGTATTTAGTTAGCATCTGATTTAGAACCTCACTATATATGTGGTTTGCAAGGGCATCACTATTTTTGTGGCTGTGTTTTCAGAAGCAACAAGTACAAGGTTGACATTGGTGAAGTAGAACAGCTGTCTCACAACTGAGTAAATTTTAATAAGTGAAATCTGATTTACAAAAGCTCCTGCCATAAAAAATACTACATTCTTAAGAATAGATTTTTAAAATCCCAGTCATTTCACATAAACACATAACATCTTGCTTGTAACTATAGTGTAAAATATTTTGCTTACAGGAAAATTTCTGACTCTGCAAGGATTTTTTAAAAAGAAATTTACAAAATTAATGGGCAGCTTTAAAATGTTTGACTTGGACAACTACATCTTAAATTAGCTTAAAACTTTTAAGCTTCTTAAGGGGTCTCTGGTAGCTATTTAAACTCTCTTAATTTAACTTAACCGTGGCAATTGTTGTTTTAAAAACTGACTAGGAATTACACATGTGAATGGTAATTTCATAACAGATCACCTAAGAATGAAGGCCAAGTGGACACCTTTTTCAAGCCTACTTTATAAAGAGACATAGGTGCCTATATTGCCCCCTGAATTCTATGTAGGTCACCCAAAGTTAGGCATGAGATCCGCACTAACCTAATATCCTGAAAAGGGCACTCTGCATGGAGCAACCTTTACAGAATACTATGTTGGTAAGGATCTTCCTGGTGGCTATATTTGGGCACCGTTTGCTAATGTCTTTAAAAATGACTCCACTAAACCCTCAGAAAATGTGTCTTTAAAAAAAGCCACAGATATTCTTCCTGCACAGAAGCAGATGTAAATATTCATGCATAAATCCTGGGATTCTATGTAGCGTGACTTAAGTTGTGTGCAAACATTCAGTCGTATTCTGAATTTGCGCATTCAACTTAATTAGTTAAGACAATCAGTGCTGATAATTGCCAATTAATAAGCAAGTATTGACACTAATTGACATTAATAAGAATTTATGCGTACAATGTCAGCATATTCTATAATGTGATGAGCATAACTTCTAAGTCGCATAGTTGAAAAGGGGGTGTGGCCATGGGCATGGAATAGGAAGGTCATGGGCATTTCTAAAATCTATACATGTGGTTATAGAATACACCCAGTTAGTGTGTAATTTATGGATTGGCATTTATACAAGTTTTACTTGGCGTAACTGCCCATGACTAAATTTAGTCCGCATGGATGGGTGCTCGGTGTATTCTATAAACTGCACAGAAATTTATGTTTATTCTATAAAGTACTCCTAAAATTAGGCATACTTTATAGAATATGTCTAGGCATATTTTTGTTTCAGCAATGATTTTTTTAGGCATCATAAATAGAATCTAGTCCAAAATGCTTATGTAGGTATATATTTTATAACTTTTCTGTGTGTAACCAGTGAGGCAACTTTAAAAGATGCTTTTATGCACATAAAATGTTTGCACAAAAAACTATTTTATAAAATAACCCTTTTGAAGTATGAAGTGAAATAAAATAGACTCACACATAAAAAATAATTTCAAAAGTTGTAAATATTTAGGTTTTATTTCTAGATAAAGCCAATATACTACTCATAGTCAAATAAGACGGGAAAATGAGGGCAAGATGCACTAACTAAACAAGGCTTTAATGAGCCTTTAACGAACAGTTTTCCTACCCTGGCATGCATTAAAGCCCAATTTCTGACGATGGTAGCAGCAAACGAAAACGGAATGCAGATGAGCAAATTGTGTAGAAACCCTATTGAATGAGATGCACTAAAGTTTTCCGCCTGCCCTAACGCTGGAAAATGACCAGAAAGCTAATGAGAGGTCTGTACCTCTCGTTGGGCTGCCCAGCTAAAACTGAAATGTAAAAACAAAGAAAAATCAGGAAGGGGACAAAAACACACGTCAGGAGCGTCCTTTATTGATGCCCGAGGTCGCCGCTGCTCCCCGCTCCCCCTGCATTAAAAAAAAAGGAAAAAAACGGATCAGGAGGGAGCAAAGGCGCTCGTCAGGAGCATCCTTTATGGATGGCCTTGCCCCCCCCCCCACCCGAGGTCACCGCTGCTCCCCGCTGCCCCCTGCATAAAAATCAAAACTTTAGCAGCCCCAGCCCCGGCCCCCCTCCCTTCCTCTCTTCCTTTCTCTCTTTCTCCCCAGCTCCACCTCTCGCCCCCCCCTCCGCCCCATGCCCCTCCCCCTCTACCAGGCCCCCCTCTGTCTTACCAGGCCTGTGCAGCGCCTCTCACCTCTGTGTGAAGGCGCTGCACGGGCAAGAAGAACAGCTGATTGCCTCTTCGCCAGTCTTCGGGACGTCTCTCCTTTCCTCCTGGCCCGCCCTCATCTGACGTAATGTGTTACTCCAGTAAAAGACAGTTATCTGCCTAACTTCCTTTTCATTTGTACATTAAATATAGATTGCTTTAAGAAACATGTCCATTTGTTTTGACATTAAGACTTCTATCCAGAGAGGTCTGGTTAGGCTCATCGTATCATCTCCATGTAACATTTCTATACTTCATATGCAATAAATCAATCCCTCCCCCTTTCACACATTGCTCATAAGTGAAGAAATGGGGGGGGGGGGGACTGTGGATAGGGGTCCTTTTTCTAAGCTGCAGTAAAATGGGGCCTGCGTTAGCAAAAGCACATGTTTTTGACACGCCGAGGCCCCCTTATACCGCAGCCAGAAAAAGGCTATCTTTTTTGCTGTTAAAAAGAAATGGCTGCATGGTAAGTGAACCAGTTGCCACACAGCCATTTTGGGGGAAGCACCACCACCTATCGAGGTGGTGGTAAGGGCTCCTACACTAACCTGGCAGTAACCAGGCAGTGCACGTTGCAGCCCAATCACTACCAGGTAAGTACCAGAATATTTTTATAGCACAGGAAATGGTGTGCACTGAGGGTGGAAACTACCACTGGGCTCCAGTAGCCCGGTGGTTATTCCAGATTGGTGCACAGCACGCCTGTTGCCTTGCGCCAACTCTTTAGTAAAAGGGCCCCATAGGGAGCGATTTTATAACTGAGTGCGTCAAGTTAGTCCCTAGATGCAGTATGTATTCTATAATGGCATCTTTCACTAGGCAAATCTCTCCTAATTGTACCCTTCTCCTCTATCGCTAACTCCAGACTCCGTTCCTTTTATCTTGCCGCACCTTATGCCTGGAATAGACTCCCTGAGCCATTACGTCAAGCTCCATCCCTGGCCGCCTTCAAATCAGAGCTAAAGGCTTACCTGTTTGATGCTGCTTTTAATTCCCAGCTTATCACCTGCTCGTAACCTTTATCTTATCTTATCTTCCTCTCTTCCAATAGTCCCTTTCCCCATATGTCCTATCATATGTCCTATCTGTCTGTCCTACCCATATCCCTTATTTGTCCTATATGTCTGTCTTGATTTAGATTGTAAGCTCTTTTTGAGCAGGGACTGTCTTTTCTTCATGTTAAATTGTGAAGCGCTGTGTACGACTGGTAGCGCTATAGAAATGATTTATAGTAGTAGTAGTAGTAGTAGTAGTTGGGCCCCTAGATTTTTGAGTGCACCAGCCTGCCTAAGCTAAGTGCTGTACATATTTTGTTGATTACGATCAGATTGTGAGAGTTGGATTGATAAAAGTTATGTTAGTTAACAGTATAGGTTGGTGGAGGTCGAGTCAATGATTAAATTATACACACGAACTATACATTCATTTATTGAGTGAGAAAATAACTCTCTTCGTGTTATACATATGAGACTCTACTCCACTTTACAGAAAAAAATTGCATTCATAGTTGTTTGAATGTTTTGTGATTTTTTTACACTCGACAGAGTGTTGGCTCAGTTTTTGTTATCCTAGAAATAAACAGTGGATTTTCCCCAAGTCCATTTTAATAATGGTCTATGGACTTTTCCTTTAGGAAGTCATCCAAACATTTTTTAAAACCCACTAAGCTAACTGCTTTTACTACATTTTCTGGCAATGAATTCCAGAGTTTAATTACACATTGAATGAAGAAAAATTTTCACCAATTTGTTTTAAACTTACTACTTTGTAGCTTCATTGTGTGCCCCCTAGTCCTTAGAAGTGTCTTGTTGGTTGCACTACTCCCCTGATCTTTTCCCTCATTTGTAGTGTTCCATGTTCCTCCTCCTTGGTGGTTTACTCTTTTGTGCCTAACTGTGGCAATTTAGCAGGTAACTTATAGTATTCTGTAAGTTGTGTGCATAAGTGGAAGCACCGTCTATACCACACCCATGCTCCACCCATATGTACACCCCTTTGCATTTATGCACTAAGTAAGTTGTGTGTGACAATTATAGAATATAAATTAGGTCCCAATAGCAATTATGTTCACACACATTCATTCTAGTATTCTATAATTTTAGCATGCAACTGGCACTTACATTTAAGTGTTAATGTTCTAGAATGGGGGGAGGGGGAGGGACTTCCTTCATTAGGCTACTTTCAACCCAGCCTGTCAGGTTTTCAGCATATCCAAAATGAATATGAAGAAGAAAGATTTGCATTTAATGAAGGCAGAAATCTCTCATGCACATTCATTTTGAATATTCTGAAAACCTGACTGGCTAGATATGACCTGAGGACTGGGTTGACAATCCCTGCTTTAAACTAGTGAGAGTATCATGAATAATGTTTATTCCAGGGTGTTTTCTTGCTGCAAAATAAAAATGGACAATCCTAGGGATGTATCAAATAAGATACCATACATGGAGGGACATTTTCGATATGATGTCTAAGCCCAACTTTGGATGTTTTGCTCAAAATGTCCAAAATTAAGTGGAGAATATAACCATTTTGAAACGATAAAACATCTATCTTTTTAAAAAGCTATTGTCTAGATGTTTTTTGCTCAAATGTATCTTTTTGGTTCATTAAAAAAAAAAAAGTCCAAGTGAAAAAACGCACAAAATCAAGCCATTGGGATGTAGAAGGAACCAGCATTCTTAGTAGACTGCCCCCTCAAACATCCCAGGAGAGTAGTGGAGCACCCTAGCGGGCACTGCAGGACTTCACATAAAAGATCCCAGGTACACATCTCACTGTTGCTCTCTTATATCATCTGTTGAGCCCGCCAAATCCCACCAAAAACCCACTGCCCCCCCCAATTGTACACCACTACAATAGCTCTGATGGGTGAAGGGGGGCACCTATATGTCGATACAGTAGGTTTCCGGTGAGTTTCAAAGGGCTCACAGTTTGTACTACAAGTGTAACAGGTAGGGGGAGGTATGGACCTGGGTCCACCTGTCTAGAGTCCACTGCACCCACCACTAGACTACTTCAGGAGCCTGCATGCTGCTCTAATAGACCTGGCTATAATATCTGAAGCTGTCATAGAAGCTGGTAAAAGTAATATTTCTATTCACATTTTTGGGGAGTGGGAGAGGGTCAATGACTACTTGGGGAGTAAGTGGAGTCATCCCTGATTTCCTCCAGTGGTTATCTGGTCATTTAGGACAGCTTTTTGTGACTTATTCATTCTAAAATCAGGTCTAGATGTGTTTGTTTTGTTCCATTACAGTTGTAAAATGTCTGAGTGTTAGGAACATCCTAATCCCACCACCGAAACACCCCTGACACACACCCCTTGTAATATGTACAAATTGCATAGATAAACATCTGCAAAATAGTTTTTAGAAAATACCGATTTGGACATTTTGAGAAGAAATTCATCCAAATGCTGCTTTATGGCGCTTTTTGAATGTTTTTCTCTTTTGAAAATGAGCCCCAGAGTCACTTCAATGTGATAGAATCATTGGTCAGAACCAAAAAAAAAATACCCCAACGTTTGCAAAAAAGGTTTTGAAAATACTGATTGGATGTTTTTGTGAGAAAAATGTCCAAATGCGCTTTATGCTACTTTTTAGATGTTTTTCTCTTTTGAAAATGAGCCCCAAAGGATGCTACCTGTTCAGTAAATATATAGGGGTATTTTAAAATCAT
The DNA here is from genome assembly GCF_901765095.1 of Microcaecilia unicolor. Taxonomy (NCBI): domain Eukaryota; kingdom Metazoa; phylum Chordata; class Amphibia; order Gymnophiona; family Siphonopidae; genus Microcaecilia; species Microcaecilia unicolor. The sequence continues at coordinate 108,878,074 of NC_044035.1, forward strand.
TTTAAGAAAAAAAAACTGCTTTTTCCCTTGCCACTCCCAACTCCGTTCTCATTCATCCCAGCTAAGCATTTTCAGCAAAGTATATAACAGAACTTTAACAGATTCTATTGACCTTTACACAATACTGTCCAACTGCACAGTTTCTTTATGCTTCCCCTTCCCCATCCCACAATTAAGATGTAGTATTAATGTGCTTTTTTATTGTAATAACTCAATGATTAAAAGATTGCAAACTGATTGTGAAGGCCACAGCTTTTATATTATCAGTTACATCATACACCTAACTACCCGATTGTTTGGCATTACTCACTGGCAAGGAGACATAATTTTATTCTTATTTTTATCAACATTTTATTTTATTTTTACTTTTAAATGTGTTTCCATTGCTCCTTTTCCAACCATGCGATATTGGATGTTTCTGGTAAAAGACAATCATGTTATATTGTCCTTCATATTTTTATTTCCTAAGACCAGCCATTTTACATGGACATAACACATATTTCCTCTTGTTTAAAGACCATACTATTCCTCTCTCCCAGTTTGTACTGTTCCTCCTTTTTCCAGATGAGTTCCTATTCAAAGCGATGGAGAGAGGTTGAGGGGGTCTTTTCTGGAGGGCTACTCCTGTTTAGTAAGGAGGGGCCCAGATCAAAGGTCATCACACTCAGCGTTGGTTTTTGGTTTTGGTCAAATTGGGCACCCAGTTTCGGTCAGATTTGGTTTCAGCCAAAACCGAAAAAGGCAGTTTTGGATGGTCTCTAGCCTCTTATTTTCAGTCCTTAGAGCACACCCAGCAAGTCAGGTTTTCAAGATATCATGGAGGCAGTGCATGCAAAATTTATCTCACATACATTTTTTGTGGATATCCTAGACTGGCTGGGTATGCCCTGAGGACTGGATTGAGAAGGACTGCCTTCCTGGCTGTCTCTTTTTCCTTACCTTTTCAGCTTCTACTTTTGAGATTCAAAGCAGCCTCTTTCCTTTCATTTACTTTCCTTACAAAAATGTTTGTTGCTCTTACAATAGCTCCTTTCAGTTTGCCCACTGCTTTTCAACTTCTTCCAGATGTCCCCATCCAGACAACAACTCCTTGAGGTAATCCCCTCATCTGAACAAAGTTAGATTTTTTGAAGTCTAGAACCTTCAGTTTTGAATGAAGCCTCTCCACATCTATCTTAATATACACCTTGTGGTGATCACTGGATGCCAGATGATCACCTGCTATAGCATGAGAAACACTTTCCCCGTTTGTAAGCGCTAAGTCCAGAATGGCCCCATCCCGTGTGGGTTCTATTACTAACTGCTGGAATAGTTTCCCCTGTAGAGAATCCAAGATCTCCCTGCTTCTAAAAGACCCAGCTATAGGGATACCCCAATCAACATCTGGCATTTTAAAATCACCTATTAGTAGTACTTCTCCTTTCACAGCCATATTTTGAATGTCTTCGATTAAATCTGACCTCTTCTCTTGTCTGTGAAAGAGGTCTGTATATCACACCAATGTAAGTACATTTGGTATTCCCTCTTTCCAGATTGACCCAAAGTGCCTCTTCCTTTCCTTATAGGTCCTGCAATTGTGTGGCTATTAATATTATCTTTAACATATAATGCCACTCCCCCTCCTTTTCTTCCTACCTACAGATTATAATCTCGTATAACTACATCCTGGTCATGGTTCTCTTGTGCACGCCTTTCAGCAGGTGGAGACTGAGAAAAAAACTGTGACTCTAGCCAGCCAATAAGAGCCCTTGCCAGTTAGAGAAAGATCCAGTAATAAAGTACCAAAGCAGAAGGGAAGTCATAGAAGAAATACAGAAACTGTGCATCCAAAAATCTGAGCAGCCATCGGCACATTGCCAACAACGGGTGCGTGCCTTCAAACATATCATGGTCCTTCATACCGGACCTTTCAGAAAATTCTCTTTTTTTTTTTTTAACTATATAGATCAAGAAACTAACAACACAGCTCCGAACAAACACCGATATCTGAAGGGAGGGATCTGGGCCGGTCCGGAGGGACTAAAGGAAAGTAAATTAGCAGGTAAGGTCTAATTTACCCTTCCTTAGCATCCCTCCGGACCGGCCCAGAATGTGACTGATGGGAAGTAACAAAGCAGTGAAAATATGGGAGGGACCCTAGAAGCCCCGCCGATAAAACGCGCTCTCTAAACAACTTGATGACGACTGAGAATGTCTAAACGGTAGTGGTTAGAAAAAAGAATGCAGAGACAACCATGACGCCGCCTTACAAAATCTTCTGAAGTCACCAGACAGCTGTCTGCCCAAGAGGGTGACCGATCTCTTGCAGAGCGAGCCTCAACTTGCTCTGGAACAGACATCCCAGAAAAAGAATAAGCTGAAGCAATCATTACTTAGAGCCATCGAGAAATAGAGAGGTTAGAGGCTGCCACTGCAACCAGAACAAAGAAACAATCAGATCACCAGATGTCATCAGTAGACCTAATATTGTGCTACAACACCGCTTGACATCCAAATACTTCAAAAACCACTGCTCTTCTGAACCAGAAAGTGAACTGAAGACAGGCAATAGCACCGGCTCAGAAATATAAAACACCGAGACACTACCTTAGGAAGAAAGAAAGGGACGGTTCGTAACACTGGCCAATCGGACCAGAACTCTAAAAACGGAGAACTACATGACAGCGCCTGCAACTGCGAAACTCGTCTATCCGAAACAACAGCCACCAAAAATACTGTCTTCAGAGACAAGTCCGCCAAAGTAGAGGATAACAAAAACTCCAAGGGGTTCTTCGTAAGAACCTTAAACACAAAAAGTCAGATCCCAACGAGGAACAGAAATTTGTGAGGAAGGGCAAAGGACAATAACCGTCCTCATAAAACGGACCCCATCCGGAAGACTAACTAGAGACCTCCTTCGGATACGACCACGGAACTGTAACAAAACCGGAAACTGCACCTTAAAAGAAACCAAAAGAAGGCCTATATCACAGCCCTGCTGCGAAAAAAAAAACAACAGCACTCAGTGAGAGAGTCAGCTGAAGAGGGGAGCAATGATCAGAGCTCAGTGACAGGGGCCAATTTAGAACCCTGCTGCTGACTAACACAAGACCAGACCCAGTGAGTGAATAAAATACAACAAGGGAAGAGAATTCAGGGCTACGGAACAGAGTTGAATCAGTCACCATATCCAGGAAGTAAGAGAATCTAACCCGGCACGAATGATGTGATCCACTGTGAGAGATTGCTGTAAAATCAATCTGCCCAAAATTCAAAAAAAGGTTTAACCAGCCACAGAGGCTCCTGCCAGGTTAAACCTGGCTGAGCAACTGGGCACACTATATTTAGTGGCAACTAACTAGTTAGTGCTGCTGACTATTGCCGCTAACCAGCCACCTCCTAATTGCTTAGGTTAGGTTAGGTTCGGAACGAGCTGGGGTGGAGCATGGGCAAGTGACTACTTAGCCAGTTAGTGGTGATTTTTAGTTTGCTAAGTAACCACATAAAGTTGGGCCTGTCTCTTCAGGGCTCTTCAGCTCCCACAGTGTCCTGCTGCTCCTCTATGACTGACTGCTAGTGTTTTGGGATTTCCTTTTATCATCTTTTTTTTTCTTTATCTCTCTGATTCTTCTCTAATTCATATGCTTTTCTTTTTTCATATCGGCTTTCTCTTTTCTTCTGTGGTTCTGTCATCAATAGATCCTCTTTACTCCTTCCTGGGAAACCTTTAGTAACCTGGGGGTTATTAGTACATGTTAAAGTGACTAGGCAGCTGCTTAGGGTCAAGGCCATCTTCTGAGCTTTCACCCAGTTCACATTTATTTGCTTATTTAGTGGCATAGGCCAGGACAGGAGTCTGCTTCAGAAGGCCAAAATGGCAAATACTGAACACTGATACTGTAATGTCTCTCTCATTCAATAAATTTGACCATACTGTTGGTAGTGCTCAGACTCAAAAATAACTGTACTTACAGGTTCTTTGTAACTTAGCAATTGGTTATTTGCAGCAGAGGCAGTCTATAAATAGATTTCCACAATATATACCAGGGGCATAGCTAGACCTCGTGGTGGGAGGGGCCAGAGACCAAGATAGGGGGGGCACATTTTGGTCTGCCGCTCTCCCCGCCTTGCCGCGTTTCCCCCCCCCCCCCCCCCCCCCCCACTGCAGCAAATACCTTGGCTGGTAGGGGTCCCCAACCCCCGCCAGCTAAAGTCTTCTCCAGCGTTGGTATCCGGCGCTGCCACATTGCATATCCTGCTTTCTCTTCCCCCTTACGTCCTTCACACTCCTTTTAGTGAAACTGAGCACGCTCAGTTTCACTAAAAGGAGCGTGCAGGACGTGAGGGGGAAGAGAGAGCAGGGCAGGCAACTCAGCAGCGCCGGAGACCGGTGCTGGACAAAACTTTAGCTGGCAGGGGTTGGGAACTCCCACCAGCAAAACCAGGGGCCCATAGGAAATTTGGAGGGGCCCAGGACCCCGTGGTCCCACGTAGCTATGCCACTGGTATATACACTCTTTTAACAAGCTCCAAATTGTATTCCATTATTGTAATTATGAGACCTGTGGTGCTCTTTATTTCTCTGTTCCTTCAGCATACAGTATCTCCAATCTCCATATAATATACTTGCCAGCTGTATCTAATAACAATTTAGAGAAACACTTACAGTTACCTGGTCCCTGACAGTCCACAGGAAATGGGAGGTTATAATGCTGGTTCAAAGCTGACACATGAAAGTTGGTGCTGTGAAATAATTTCTCTCCTAGCCTTAAGGAGTAAAAGAAATTCCATTCAAAGAGGATGGGACTTTTGGATCTGAGACCTTAGCGCCAGCTATTGACTTAGCAGTAAGGTCTCGCGCATTAACTGTGCACTAATTGCCTAAGCTCGTCAAGTTGGCATTACTGCCAAATTTTCGCCACACGCCAGAAAATAAAATATATTTTCTGGTGCTTAGTGGGTGCATGCAAAAAATGAAATTACCTCACGGGCCTTACAGTAGTCAGGTGGTAAATACAAATTGGCACTCGTTGGGCTTGCGTAGGTGCCTACGCAGTTTAGTAAAAGGGCCCCTAAGTTAGCAAAACACTGCTAGAAAAGATGCTATCTAAAAGTTCATGGCATCAGGCTGGAGAACTCTCACTTACACAGTAGTCAGGGTGGGGAGACTAGAGCCAATAGACAAAGTTTAAATCTGGGCTTTCCCATTTATGTTTTTCAACCTTTCCTCCAGATTTAGTTGTCATCTTATTTTTATAGTTTCTACAAATTGGTCACTATGGCCCTTGTTTTAGAAGTTCTTCTAGTCATATTTTGGACATATTGCATGGACGTCCAAATCCCCATTTCATAAAGGCAGGATATGGATGTCTAAAACTGCAGTACATCCATATGGCAAGGCGGTGTGTTTTAGGTGGGACTAGGGAGAGGTCAAAATATGGACATCCAAATCCAATTTCACAAGGGGAAGGGACATCTATGTCCAAAATGATGGACATTGTTATTTAGACCTGGTACCAGGAACACCTAGGTCAAAGAAAGGTGCTCCAATTGAGCAGTCTCCACTAGAGGGATTAGGGGAAGTCACCCCCTTAATCATTCAGTAGTTGTTGTCCCTCCTGCCCCACCCTCCTTAATTTTGAAACTGGCAAGTGATAGGGGACTCTGTGACAGTTTCAGGAAATATAGACATTCATGGAGTTTTTTTTAATTAATCTCCACCTGGAGTGGAGGAGTAGCATAATTGTTACAATAGTGGACTGAGCACCAGTGGACTCTAGTTCAAATCCCACTACAGCAAATTGATTTTCTTTTGAATTATGAGCCCTCCAGGGAGGGAAAAATACCAACTGTACTTGATCATCTACTGCTTCAGTACGCTTTGGGCTTGCAGGTTTCTATTGAAATGGTGTACATTCAGGTACAGTAGATTTTGTTCTGTCCCTGGAGGGCTCACAGTTAAAAAAAAATATCACAGAGTTGTAGTGAAATTTGAATCAAAGTCCCATTAACTAGTCCTCCGCATGGACATCTTTGTTTCAGCATAGGAACATTCATGTCCCTTATTTTTCCCCGTTCATAGTGTGGGTGATTCAATTTGTAAAAATGGATGTTCATCTTATTTTCTTTTCTTTTCTTTTATTTCTATCCATTACCTTTAAATGTAAGGAATGAGGTCTCTGTTTACACCAGTGGCAAGGTTTCCAAAACAATGAAGCAACACAGGAAAATTATTGTTTGCATGTGGAATCTAGCTGGGCGCGGTGACATTTCTCATCTTTTTCGGACCAAGCTATATGTCAGCAGGTCCTATTCTAAAATACAAGCACCTCCAATGATGCACTGACCTGGACTTTAAATCCCTCAGTCTCCCATTAGTGGAACCTGAAGGATGTGTCTATGCATATTGTTTGTGCAAAATGCCACAGGTTCCTATACTTCATCAGCCCCCTTCTGGTCTCTCTTTTAGGAGAACCTTCTGCTCTTCTCTTTCCAACTGGGATTCTCACTGGCTGCCATCTTCTTCCCATGGGACTTAGCTTCTGTCACTCATATGCTGCAGTAACAGGCTGTTCTCGGTGGATAGGATTGGCGCCTCTGATACTGCATAAGTGGTTCATCTTCTCCATGGCTCACTTCTCTCTGTTCCTTTTATGCCTTCTTCTAGGGCTTCCATTCCTACCTGTTGTCTTTTTGCATGCTGCCCCTGCTGTGTTTGTTCCTCCCTCTTCCATGGAACTCTTCATTGAAGCTGTAGCTCACTTCTTCCTTCAAATCCTATCATTAGCACCACAGCTGTGACTTTTGTGCCTGCCTCTGCTGCACTGTTTGATACTGCTTTTGCTTTCATCATGCAACAGGGTAGGTCCCATGGTACTCCTCTGCCTGCCATGGTTCTTTCGGACAGGCTGTGTTTCTTTTGCTGCTCTTACAGGATTCCCTAAATGGGGGAGGTGAATGTAGTAGCAATTAGTTACATAAATACAAGCTGATACATGCCACCACCTTCTCTTATATGAGCACGCAGTTGTGGAATGCACTACCTACAGCCCTGAAAACTATTGACGAAATAACTAACTTTCGCAAATCTCTGAAGACATATCTCTTCAACAAGGCCTACAAAGATAACCCATAGCCTTACAAAACTACCTCACCAACCCAGCCAGTATTATAGTCCACCTTCTATACTATCCTGCATAACATCCTCCTTCTTTCTGCCCTTACTTAAACCTTGTACATTACCAATTGTATCTGATAAAATTGTATCTGATAACCTGGAATGACTATGTCATAACAAAACTCTGTAAGCCACATTGAGCCTGCAAATAGGTGGGAAAATGTGGGATACAAATGCAATAAATAAATAAATAATGCCGGATGGCAACCTTGATAGAATCATAGGGCTCAATATTCAAAATGATTTAAACAGCCAGGAGAGGCTCCTGACTGTTTAAATTGCTTGTCCAGGGCTTTCAGTGGCACTTAATCGGATAGTGCCGCTGAAAATGCGACCAAGCCAAACCCAACTATTTTGAGGGCATTCCAGGGGTGGATTTGGCACTTAACCAGTTAAGTGCTGGTTAAATGCTGATTTTCAACACTTAACTGGCTAAGATAACTGTATAAATTAGGACCACATAAAATGCAGTCCTATCTTTATGTGGTTCTTTATAGCTGGTTTAGAATCAAATATTGCACTTAAACGGCTATGATTCTACCAGCTCCAAATACTCATAAATTAAAAGCCAAAGCTTGGACATAGCCCAGCATTGAATTCCCAGGTATAATGCCGGCAGCAGTCAGAAAAATACTGATCACCGCAGAATGAATATTGGGCCCTTACTAGAAGGTCAGATAGTAATGTTTTGCAGAGAGGAAGAGCTCCAAATACCAGACCTTCTAAGGAATAATGTTCTTCAGCTATACAGATGGCTAGGGCAACACTGCAATGAGTGCAATAGGGTCATCTGGGTCGTGGGCTGCGGTGTTTGACAGATTAAGAGCAATAAGAGGCACAGGAAAGCAGAGCTGGTGCAAAGGTGGTGAGCACCTCAGGTGAACCTTACACCTCTATCAATTATCTTTCAGGCCCCTACCCTGCAACCCCCAAATTTGATAAATTCAACAATCATAATCATCACACAAACATCTTATAAAAATGAAGGTTGCAGTATATGCTGATTTTCAGGGCCTGCTTAACCACAGGACCAGGTGAGGCACTGGCCTAGGGCACCGGCGATTAAAGGTGCCAAAATACCCAGCCTCTGACCTTTTCTTCACCTGCCCCTCCCCCCATATAGTTTCTCCCTTTTTCTCCCCCCCCCCCCCCCCCCCCCCCGGTTCTGTCTCTCTGTCCCCCATCACTGCTCTCTCTCCTCTCTCACTCTCCCACAGTCCTGTAAAGTTTGCATCAGTTGCCGGCGCCAGCAACAGCAGCATGACAGGCATCCTTCAACTAGCCCCTGAGTCTTCTTTCTGCCATATCCCATTCATGGGAAATTGCTTCAGAGGAGGCAGGATGCAGCAGAAGGAAGACCCAGGGGCTAGCTGAAGTCAGCTTGTCATACTATTGCTGCCAGCAGCCAAAATAAACTTTACAGGACTGTGAGAGAGCAAAAGGGAGCAGTGCTAGACCTGTGGGGAGTAGGGACTTAGAAGGAAGAAAGAGAGATCGGACCAGAGGAGGTGAGGAGAGATGCTGGCCCAAAAGGAGGGAGAAACACAGGGCACTGGAAGTGATTCAATGGTGGGGCACCAAAGCAAGGTGACTCAGGGTGCCGCTTTCCCTTGAGCCAGCCCTGCTTATACTTCTCTGAGTTTGTGTGGCTGTCAGCAGCTATTTTGTTTTTACTGCAGCTGCTTCTTGCTGTCCCCAAGAAGCTGCTGCCCTAGGCGACTGCCTATTCATGTATAATATTTGATCCAGCCTTGCAGGGAAACCCACAGACAAGTGAAGCTGCTTTTAAAGATGTGCCAGTGAATGAAGCAACCAAGGTGGACAGCAAATACCTGGGACCTACCATGCAACTCGGAGCAAAGCTAGATACAAAACCCTGATCGTACCCATGACTGGGACATAATAAGCAGAGGGTAAGTGTCTCATATAAAAAATGAACCATTTTATAAATTATAGTGCAGGAAAACATTATCATGTGATTGCCTGCTACAGATGTGGACGGGAAAAACTGTTTGGTTCAATTCATTTTCAGGTCACCCATTCGGTTCCTTTCTGGATGTTAAGGGAATATCTTGCCATGTTTCCTGGGCATATGGAATGAGCAGGATGAGTGACTAGAAATGAGATCCAGCTATGACCCCCATTTATAGTTTATCAGAGTAAAATGTAATAAAAAACCATTAATACAATGGACACAGATTTGAAAATGCTGAGATACAAATTTATCAAAAAAGCTTGACAAGAGAATCCAGAATAGAAATACTGAAGGTCAGACTGACTAACCACAAGCATGCAAAAGAAGAATGAGGAACAACATTATCCCTTTTTTATCTTCAGGAATCCATCTAATCATTTTTAATGTTATTTTTTTTTCATTGGTTTCTGTAATTTATCCCCTGCTACAGTGGGTCCATGAAAGTTCACTATGGTCTATTGGGATGTTATGTTCTTCTGAAAGCTTTGCTTTATCACTACCACCATCTTCAGCCCTAGTGCATAAGCTATAGGTTTATCCGGGTGACATGCAGCCAGTGAAATTTTAACTTTTTTCTTCCTACCATATTACCATTGTATTGTCACCTTACTGAGATGTGGTATAGATTATATTCAAGGGGTAGAAATGTGAAAATACTCCAGACTTTCAAGATTAATATAGTCTCTTCCCCTTAAAGTGCAAAGCAATTCACCAGTTTTGCTGCTGAATTTTATGTTATGTTCTCTTTCTTACTCTTATATGTGGCTTCTCCTACTGTGCCTTCTTTTCTAGCAAGCATACCAGCCTTTAAAGCTGTACCACCCCCCCCCCCCCCTTCCCTGTGTGAAGGCTTTTGTTTCAGAGCCGTCAGATTGTGGTCTGTCCATCAGGGGTGCCAACATTCTGGAAGCCTGAGTCTTCTGCTTTAAGACCCTTCTATGGGAGAGGAAAAGATAGCAGAGATTAGTAGATGGTATGGATGAGCAGACTGTATAAACCATGTGATCTTTATCTGACATCATTTTCTATGTTTCTATTTTTCTGTGACAGCAAGAATGTTGTAGTACCCATTAGCTTCTAGCCTACTCCTGATGGAAAATATGGCTGATGGAAGTTCAGCCCCCAGGAACTTTGGGAACAACCTGAACTGAAGTCAAAGGAAGTGCACTGTAATCAGGGCTGATTAGTGCAGTCCTGTGCTTCTGCTCTGAGGTTCTTTTGTAAGGCAATGCTCTGTGTGACTCCTATGTACATGTCTCAGCTACTATGTATCCTTCAGTATTTCCTACCTGCCCGCAATGAGAAGACCAGGCTGGTGGAGGCATCATGCTCAAGTGGACATCCACAAGAGACAGAGTTTAACTGGACTGCCATGTGCAAGAGCCAGAAACCAGCCCATATGAATGACATATCCTCTGTAACCAAGGAAAGTTCATCATAACCAATGGTATCCATAAGATAGGAGGTGGAGGAATAAGAGGAGTATGTGGTGGTGGTGGTGGTGGTGGTGGTGGTGGTGGTGCGGGGACAAGTTATAGAGGAAGCTGCTCCATTGACTATTGAAGACATCCCGGGGTACAGCTGTGCCTCAGTGGTGTCCCTTGAAGAGCAGAGAGATGCTTGGAAAGAGACCCCTGGCTTAGAAAGATGGCGGCCCACTATGGAGATATGCATAGAAACTGATGCAGCAAAATGTAGTTGCACAGGCCTGAGGACTGACTTTCAGGGCTTGACTGAAAATATATTCTATTCTCTCTCCTTCTGCTCACTCTTCTACTCTTTCTATTCTCCCTCCTGTTACATTAGCACCTGGCCCAATAGCTTTTCCCAACGTTGACACAATTGCAAGGAATGTCTTTGGAGTGCCATAGATGCTGGGGGTCCAGTCAGGAGTCGGTGTTGTCTCCAGTGCTACCCCACTGCTCCAGCAACCTTCCCCAGCTGTGACAGCTCATGGCTGGAGCAGCAAATACTAGTGTTTGTTGGTTCTTACTGTAAATGAAAGCTCAATTACCTATCAAGCTATCCCTTACTGCCACTACCTGAGTGGGTGCTAGAGTTCCATGTTTTCCTCAACTTTTGCCTTGCTCTAGCTAAGCCCCTTTAGGAAGGAGCTGTCAGTTGTGGTCAAACTGAGTTGCATGCAACAGTCTAAAAAGTCGCAGGTGTTGGTGGGATGGTAAAGGTGCTCTTCTCCAGGTGTATCTAGACACCTGAAGTGAGTTTTTAAGAGCCCAAAGGCTCTTTCTCTAACTCCCCTTGTCTGGTAGAGGACCAGGATATAGTTCTCCTCAGCTGGGTGGTGATAGGGGTTATGAGCCAGGTTTTCTGAGGATAGCTGCTATCACATGTAGGGGAGAGAGCAAAAGAGTGATTGGGCAATGACAGGCTGGCAGGCATTTGAGGGATTCTCTTAGTGCGTCTTATCAGTAAAATGAGTAAGAGGCTTGTGTAGAAAGAAAAAGGAAGTAGTAAGAGTAAGAATATGTGTGAGATGTGGTAGTTTGCCACTCCAGTGTTTTGGACACTTTCAAAGCAGGTTTTAAAAAAGGTTTGTATAATTTCCTAAACAAACAGTCCATAAGCCATTATTAAGATGGACTTGGGAAAATCCACTGCTTGCTTCCAGGATAAGCAGCATAAAATCTGCTTTACTCTTTTGTGATCTGCCAGGTACTTGTGACCTGGATTGGCCATTGTTGGAAATTAGGGCTATACCGAATATTCGTATTTGATTCAATTCGGCCACGAATAGTGCCCCAAATACATTATTCATATTCAGCTGAATAGCGATTTAAATTCGAATGTGAATAATCCGGTGCTCTACTATGATAAATCCTACTGAAATAAGAACTTGTTCTCTGATTTCATGTTGCTTCTTTTATTATTTGTTATGTTAAAGCTTGTCTATTGTTCATATTCGAAATTCGTATTTAGCCAAATAATATTTTTCATTATTCGTATTTGGCCGAATAGTAAAATATGCTATTTGGTATAGCTCTATTGGAAACAGAATACTAAATTTGATGGACATTTTGATCTGTTCCAGTATGGCAACACTTATGTTCTTATATATATGATGTATATGTGATGACAGGAGTCTGGGAAGCATGGGAAAATATCAGTAATAAGACATCTGATAGAAAAGGTGTCTGAGGGGAGATTTGATGGAGGTCTATAAAATAATGAGTGAAGTTGAATGGGTAGATGTGAAGTGTCTGTTTACGCTTTCCAAAAATACTAGGACTAGGGGGCATGCGATGAAGCTACAATGCAGTAAATTTAAAACGAATCGTAGAAAATGTTTCTTCACTCAACGTGTAATTAAACTCTGGAATTCTTTGCCAGAGAATGTGGTAAAGGCAGTTAGCTTAGCGGAGTTTAAAAAAGGTTTGGCCAGCTTCCTAAAGGAAAAGTCCATAGACCATTATTAAATGGATTTGGGGAAAATCCACTATTTCTGGGATAAGCAGTATAGAATGTTTGGTACTTTTTTGGGATCTTGCCAGGTATTTGTGACCTGGATTGGCCACTATTGGAAACAGGATGCTGGGCTTGATAGACCTTTGGTCTTTCCCAGTATAGCAATACTTATGTACTTATAAACTTATGGTATTGCAGACCACCTGCATGTGAAATGCTTTGCGAGTCTTATAGCTGCAGCCACTCCCTGCAGATAAACTGATTGCAATGTATGTGCAATTTATTTCTCCATAATTGATGGAAATTGAGCAACCTCATAGAAATCTATCATGGCTTGCTGTTTCTATTGTTCCTCCTCAGCGAAAGCACATTAACCTGAGAAAATGAACAATGCAGAGTGAGGTAACTAACTGGTTTAACTCTGCTATGTCCACCAGAGTGGTCTGGAAGGGTCCAGTTCAGGGCCAGTTTTAGACATGGTGGGGCCCAGAGCAGAAATTAAGGAGGGGCCCCTGATCCCCTCTCTCCCCCCCCCCCCCATCTCCCCACCTGCATTGCTACTATGTGGTCCAGGCATCTCTTACACTTCTCCCCACTATGGTCCATCTCCCTCCCTTCCCCTCACCTTGCAGTCTTCTTTAAAAATGTATTTCCCTTCTGAGAGTGGCCCCAGCATAGCAGCCATCCTCTGAAGCTGCTCCAAAGCTTTCCCTCTCTGCCGCGATCCACCCAGGCGGAAACAGGAAATTGCATCAGAGTGGGGTGAATATCGGCGGATGGCCAGTTAAGTGCTATTTAACCAGTTAGCAGCCATTCTGGCTGGTTAAATAGCACTGAATATCAGAGGTATCTATATATTTAAACTTTACATAGATAATAGGCTGAAATTACTAATGAACATTCTGATACTAATTATTTATTTATTTAAAACACTTCTCATCTGCTATATCAAAATTTTGCAGCAGCTTACAAATTTACATACGTAATGCCTTATCCATGACAAATACAAAACATATTATGGGTCTCATTTTCAAAAGAGAAAAATATGTAAAAAGTGGCATAAAGCAGTATTTGGACATTTTGTTTGCCAAAAATGTTCAAATCGCTATTTTGAAAACCAATTTTTTAAATGTTTGTCTATGCTGATCATCCACGGTGCGTTCAAATCACAAGGAGGCATGTCTAGGGCATGTTAGGAGTAGGATTTGAGCATTCCTATCACTTAGAGGCCCTTTTACAAAGGCATGCTGAAAAATGGCCTGCGGTAGTGTAGACGTCTGTTTTGGGCGCACGCAGAATCATTTTTCAGTGCACTTGTAAAAAATGCCTTTTTAAAATTTTTGCCGAAAATGGATGTGCATCAAAATGAAAATTGCCACACGTCCATTTTGGGTCAGAGACCTTACCACCAGCCATTGACCTAGTGGTAAGGTCTCACGCGGTAACTGGGTGGTAATGGTCTATGCGTGTAAAATGCCGATTACCGCCCACACACCAGAAAATAAAAATATTTTCTGGGGCACATAGCAGACATGCATCAAAAATGACATTACTACAAGGGCCACATGGTAGCCGGGCGGGAAATCAAAATTGACGCATGTTGGGTGCCCATAGGTGCCTATCCTGATTATTTTCGAACGAGAAGGCCGGCCATCTTCCGACACAAATTGGGAGATGGTCGGCCATCTCCTGAAGCTGGTGAAATCGGTATAATCGAAAGCTGATTTTCGCCGGCTTCAACTGCTTTCTGTCGCAGGGCCAGCCAAAGTTCAAGGGGGCGTTTCGGCAGGGTATGGAAGGCGGTACGGGGGCATGGTTACGAGATGGATGGCTTCAGCCCATAATGGAAAAAAGAAGGCCGGCTCTGAGGAGCATTTCGCCAGCTTCACATGGTCCATTTATTTTTAGAACCTAGCCTCAAAAAAGTGCCCAAACTGAGCAGATGACCACCGGAGGGAATCAGGGATGACCTCCCCTTACTCCCCCAGTGGTCACTAACCCCCTCCCACCCAAAAAAAAAATTAAAAATCATTTTTTCCAGCCTCTATGCCAGCCTCAAATGTCATACCCTGCTCCATCACAGCAGTATGCAGGTCCCTGGAGCAGTTTTTAGTGGGTGCAGTGCACTTCAGGCAGGTGGACCCAGGCCCATCCCCTCCTACCTGTTACACTTGTGGTGGTAAATGTGAGCCCTCCAAACCCCCCCCCCAAAACCCACTGTACCCACATGTAGGTGCCCCCCTTCACCCCTTAGGGCTGTGGTAGTGTTGTACAGTTGTGGGTAGTGGGTTTTGGGGGGATTTGGGGGGCTCAGCACACAAGGTAAGGGAGATATGCACTTGGGAGCAATTTGTGAAGTCCACTGCAGTGGCCCCTAGGGTGCCCAGTTGGTGTCCTGGCATGTGAGGGGGACCAGTGCACTACAAATGCTGGCTCCTCCCACGACCAAATGCCTTGGATTTGGCCGGGTTTGAGATGGCCACCATTAGTTTCCATTATCGGCAAAAACCAATAGTGGCGATCTCTAACGCCGGCCATCTCTAACGCCGGCCCAAATGTTGAGATTTGGCCTGCCCCGACCGTATTATCGAAACAAAAGATGGCCGGCCATCTTGTTTTGATTATACGGTCAGGTATGCCGCTTTCTGGGGCTCACCTTAGAGATGGCCGCCCATATAGATGGCCGGCCCCGTTCGATTATGCCCCTCCACATGGCTTAGTAAAAGGGCCCCTTAGTCTAATTTTTTCCCGAAAATGGTCCAAAAAGATAGATGCACTGAGTACAGCAAGGCCTAGCAATGGCCATTTTCAAAACAAAAAGATAACTGTTTTGCTGTTTCAAAAATCGCTATATTCACCATTTGAATTTTGAACAATTTGAGCAAAACATCCAATGCAGGATTTAAACATCATATTGAAAATTCCCCTATATATATATATTTGCAAACTTTTAGGACGGCAATTCAAACTATGGTAATGCCCTCCTTTGATTACCGTAGTAGTCTGTTTCTAGAACTACCAAAGAAAAGTTTAAAATCTCTTTGGATAGCACAAAATTCTGTAACCTGGCCTATTTTTGGATTATCTAGATTTGATCGTATCTTACTTGTACTGATGCAAACTTTTAGGACGGCAATTCAAACTATGGTAATGCCCTCCTTTGATTACCGTAGTAGTCTGTTTCTAGAACTACCAAAGAAAAGTTTAAAATCTCTTTGGATAGCACAAAATTCTGTAACCTGGCCTATTTTTGGATTATCTAGATTTGATCGTATCTTACTTGTATTGATGCATTTGCATTGGTTACCAGTGAAATATAGAATTTGATATAAAATTCTGTTTTTGGTATTTAAAGTGCTAACACATACCATTTCTCTGTCAATCTCTGTGACTTTGCATCTACGTCAGCCCCTATGGACTTTACACTCATCCACAGTGTTATTGTTGGATGCACCATCATTTCATTTGATTTGGCACAATGAATGCAGATTGTGGATTTTCTACGTAGCAGGGGCCAAAATTATGGAATGAATTACCATTTCAGATCTGTTCATTGCAATCTATGCCTGTTTTTAAAAATGTTCTGTTTCAACAAGCTTTTCGTGTGGAGCTCACAGATGTATAATATAATGGACACTTACTCAAACATGTGACCTAGGTGTTGCGATATGTGTTAGACAGAATACTGAAGACATATTATTGGGCTACTATACTGAGATAGTATAGTGTAGTTTTATGTTCTTTTTATTGTTTTGTTTTTATTGTTAGATTGATGTTTATAATTATGTATGCATGTAAACTTTGTTATCCTCTTAGAATCTATAAGATAATGCAGAACATAAATTTTTTTACAATAAACAATATACTGTCACAGCCTTCTCTTTTAATTGAAAGGAAGGTCTGGAATGAGGGGGGCAGATGCAGAAGTAATTTGAGAAAATAATTTTTCATGGAAAGGGTGATCAATTCAAGGACTGACTTCCCAATGGAGGTAGTGAAGATGGAAACTGTATCTGAATTCAAGAAAGCTTGGGACAAGTACAAGTGGAAGGGCATATCTGGTAAAACGACTTAAGTCCAATTTTGGACATTTTGCTAAAAGCATCTAAAAATTGAGAGGCAAACATAGCCATTTTAAACCTAAATAATATCTCTCTTTTTCATTCAAAAATCGCCTTTTTCTAGATGTTTTGTGTTTTGTGCATTTTTGTTTTTAATTTTTGGCATCATTTTGGAAAAAAAAGTCCAAGAGAAAAATGCCCAAAACCTAGCCATTAGGATATCTGGGAGCCATTATTCCTAGTAGACTGGCCACACAGACATCCCACCGAGCGAAATCAATCATGTTGCCTTAAAATTGGTGGTTTTTTTCTGAGGGTACTCTCTTAACAAAAATATTTAAAGTATTGCTAAGAATTATTGTGAACATCGGAGCATAAGCATTTGTTAAGTGCTTCACTTGGGTGTGCTGTTAGCCTATCACACATTGCGTGGATCTTTGGTTGTTGTATTTAGCACACAGACATCCCAGCAGAGTAGTGGGGCAGTCTAAGGGGGCACTGCAGTGCATCTCACCATAACCCCTCATATTGTATAGTGAGCCCTTCAGGAATAGAGAAAAGCCTACTGTACACCATTATAATCTTCAAGCTTGCAGTGTCACCTCTTTGTAGGTACAGTAGATATTTAGTGTATTTTGGAGGGCTCACACCTTCCATCACAAGTGTACCAGTCAGAGTGGGACATGGGCCTTGGTTCCATTCTCTACAGTCCACTACACTAACCACTAGTCTACTCCTGGGACCTGCCTGCTGCTCTAACAAGATTGATGATCATATCTGAAGCTTTCATAGAACCTGGTATATACTGTCAATGTCACACCTTAGGGGTTTGGGAGTAGATCTGTGACCACTGGGGAAGTAAGGGGGGGTTATGCCTTAATCCCTCCAGTGTTCATTTGGTCAGTTAGGGCACCTTTTGCTTACATTCATGATTGAAACAGATCTAGCCAAAAAGTCTCAATTTTGTTCCTAGACATTTTCATTTTGTTTCATTATTGCAAAAGAACGTCTATCTTTTGGAGTTGCCCATGTCCCGCTCAGGTCCTACTCCAAACACACACCCTTGAAATTTGGAGAAACAGTGGAGAAAAATGTCTAAAACTGGAGTGTCAAAAATTGCAACTTGGACGTTGTTGAGAGAAAACCGTCCATCTACCACCTTATGATGTTTTTTGGACATTTTTTTTCATTTTGAAAAGGAGCCCCAGGATCCCTAAGGGAGAGGAAGGGATGGTAGATGTAATGGATAAAGACCATCCTATCTGCCTTTATTTTTCTTGTTGGAATGTAATTGTATTTTACATGCATTGACTGTCACCTATTATTTCTCTGTGATTACTCTGTGACCTCTGATGTGAATTACTTAGAGAGGTCACATAGCTATGCAACTTCCTGTGGGGGTCAGACACAGCAGATGCAGCACATGGAGCACATGGAGCTCATGATCTCTCCTAACCTGAGAGGATCTATGGTGGTGTGAGCATCCATTACCATCTAAGCACATGGAAGGAGCTGATAAGACAAATGTATAGTAATATGTATATATAAGCCTGTCTGATTATAATCTAACTACAAACTGTGAGTAAACAGATGTTTTGTTACTTCAACTTTAAAGTGACTCAGCAGTGAATTATTCAGGGGTGAATGAGAGAGAGATGAAGAAAGAAATTAACATTTCTAAAGCTGAAGCTGTGTGTACTAAAATCTGCTAATTATTTACTACAAATAATCCAACAAAAGGGTTATGGGCCCAGGGCCAGGAATTGAAAAAGAAGAGAAATATTACCAGGCAGAAAAAAAGGCCACATTTTTCTCTTAAGTTTTAAAGGAAAGATTCAGTCTGTCTCTCTCTCCCCCCACACAGCAGACAGAAGGCTAAGAAAATGGCTGAGGGAAGAAATTCACCATTGTTCTATTCTCTCAAGGTGCCTAAATTAACTGAGTTTAATTATCAGCAGTGGGAACTAAGATTCATATGTCTCCTTCGAGCAAAAAGATTAGATATATGCTTAGACCAAGACAGAACAGCTGAAAATATGGCTGAATGGGACAATGCAAACTATTATGTGAAGTGCATGCTTTTGGAAGCTCTCTCAGAGAAACAAGCCATATTAGTGGAGGGAAAAGATACACCAAAGGACATTTTATATAAACTGAGAACTATGTATGCAACTACATATGCAAAGCAGCAACCAGTTTGGCTGGCAGAGTTGAATGAAACCAAATTAAGGGATAAAAGTAAATGTAATGATCACATTATGCATCTTATGTCTTCATTTCAAAAGCTAGAACTTTCTGGAATTCCCATGTGTGATGCATTGAAAAGAGCATTTCTTTTTACCTCACTATCAAAGAAGTTTGATGTTTTTAGGTCTGTAAATGAGGCCATTGAAGGGCAATCTTTTGAACAGGCAACATCAAAACTAAGGCAGGAATGCATAATAAATGATTCTGAGGAGATGTGTTCTCAAAGCAAGTCAGAGAGAAATGAAACAAATTTCTTGGCAAAGAACAGAGGAAGGCGGAGCTATGGGAAAACTCCACCCAAGGGCAAGCTGATTTGCTACTCATGTGGAAAGGAGGGACATGTATCTAAATGGTGTAAGGAAACACAAAACACTCCCTCTAGCTCACCTAAGCCAATGGAACTAAAGAATTTTCAAACCAGGAAATGTATGAAGGACAAAGATAAACACAAGGGCTTTCTAATGGCAGAAAAATCTTTGACTATGGTAAATAATAATTCAAATGAAAGTACTTGGATTTTGGATTCAGGGAGCACATGCCATTTAACCAATTGTAAAGATTTCTTTCAGGAAATGTGTCCAGAGGAAGGTATTCTTAAAACTGCAAACGCAGGGACTGCTAAGATCCAAGCAAAAGGTATTGGATTCTTAAAATGCAAAGTGTCTAATGAAGTTAAAGAAATTCCTGTAAGTGATGTCTTGTATATTCCCCAAGCAGTTTGCAATATGCTTAGTGTATCTACATTAGATAAGAAGGGATTTGTGATTCATTTTGAAAACAGTAAGTGCACAATCTCTAAAAATGATGAAGTGTATGCTGAAGCTTTTATGCATAATGATGTTTATAAGCTGAGCATTTCAGGTGAAGCCTCACATATGGCGCAAGTAAGGAAGAATGCTGGTAAAATGGAGAAATGCATAGACTGTGTTACTCAAAAAGGTGTGAGACCCTCATTTCCTGCATACACAGGAAATAGGAGTAATAAAGTGCTGGACTTAATACACAGTGACTTATGTGGACCGTTTAATATCCCATCATTGGGAAATAACAGATTTGTGCTAATATTCTTGGATGATTTCTCTAGATATTGTGTGGCCTATTTGCTGAAAGAGAAAAGTCAAGTCACAGACATGCTGAAGAAATACGTAGCCATGGTGAGCAATAAATTTGAAAGAAAACCAAAGGTTCTTCAGACCGACAATGGTGGTGAGTTCATTTCACAAAGCATGCGCACATTTCTAGAACAAGAAGGCATTCAACATATCACAACAGTAGCTTACACACCAGAGCAAAATTCTGTTGCAGAGAGAAAATTTAGGTCACTTGTGGAAATGACCAGATGTATGCTGTCAGATAGCAATCTCCCTAAAAGACAATGGGGGGAAGCCATTCTCACAGCAGTGTACCTACAAAACAGAATGCCAACTAAAGGCGCTGAGCGCACACCACATGAGACATGGCATGGTAGGAAGCCAAACCTGTCACACATAAGAACATTTGGAAGTACAGCATATGCTCATGTACCAAAGCAAAGAAGGCATAAGCTGGATTCCACAACAGAAAGGGGCATTTTAGTTGGCTATGCTCCAGGACACAAAGGATATAGAATTTTGAATCTGAAAACTGGCATTGTTGGCATAAGACATGTTACATATTTTGATGAAAACAAAAGGGTTGATAAAGGCTGGATTATCCCAGATGAGCCTTATCATCCAGAATATGAAACTAGAACCATAATAGACATGCCAGTGTATATAAATGCCATACCAAGGCAGATGTCTGAAAGCAACTCACCTGTATCTAACGAGGAACAGGCAGAGGAAGCAGACACAGAAAGGATCATTGAAGAAGACAGTACAGTTGGAGAAGGGGAATCAATTGGAGAAGGACTCTCAGATTTTGAGGATGCGGAAAGGTCAGACCAACCTGTTGTCAGACGCTCATCCAGGGAAAACAAAGGTGTTCCACCCCTAAGACTGTCTTACCTAACAAAGTCAGCAGAAGCTCAAGAGCCCTTAACATGGGATGAGATTGAGAAAATGCCAGCAGAAGAAGCTGCTGAATGGCATAAAGCTGCACAAGAAGAAATTGATGCATTGGATAAAAATAATACTTGGATTCTTACAAAATTACCTCCTGGCAAGAAAGCTATAGGATGCAAATGGGTATTCAAGTTAAAAAGGAATGCACAAGGAAAAGTGGAAAGGTATAAAGCCAGATTAGTGGCAAAGGGATATCTTCAAAAATATGGAGAAGATTTTGATGAAGTGTTTGCACCTGTAGTGAAACACACGACAATTAGAACACTTCTGAGCATTGCAGTCTCAAAAGGCATGCAAGTCAAACACATTGATGTGAAAACAGCGTTTCTTCACGGAGATATAACTGAAGACTTGTACATGGAACAACCAACAGGTTTCATAAATACAAAACAAAGACAGCTAGTGTGTAAATTAAACAAAGGTCTTTATGGATTAAAGCAAAGTGCGAAATGTTGGAATGACAAATTGCATGAAATATTGACAAATTTAGAATTTAAGCAAGGTGAAGCAGATAAATGCTTGTACACTAGGTGCACAAATGGACAATATGCATACATTTTAGCTTTTGTTGATGATCTGCTCATTGCAAGCAAAAGTGAGCAAGAGTACAAGGACATTGTAAAGTGTTTAAACCACAATGTTGAGATAAAAGAACTTGGAAATGTGTCATACTATCTTGGTATAGAAATTGAGAAACAAAATGATGGTTCTTATCTTCTAAGCCAGAAGCAGAAAATAAATGAGCTTATTGAAAGTTTAGGTATGCAAGATGCCCAAGTTGTAAGCACTCCCATGATCACTGATTTTCTGAAGGATGAAACAGTAAGAGAACCTTTACCAGATAACATCCAATATAGATCAGCCATAGGTAAGCTTTTATATCTAGCTACCACATACAGGGCTGATATAGCAAATGCAGTAGGAATTTTGAGCAGAAGGGTCAGCTCACCTACCAAATCAGATTGGACTGCAGTTAAAAGGATGGTAAGGTATTTAAAGGGTACCATTGATTGTAAATTAAAGATTTCAGCCAATAGTAATCCAAAACTCATATGTTACTGTGATTCAGATTGGGCAGGGGATCATTCTAATTATAAATCCACAAGTGGATATGTGTTTATGTATGGAAATGTACAAATTTCATGGGCCAGTCATAAACAAAGTATTGTGAGTTTGTCTTCTACAGAAGCTGAATATGTGGCAGTATCGGAAGCGTGCAGAGAACTGATGTGGATTGAAAAACTTTTGCTGGATTTCGGAATAGCTGAAAAGAGACCAATCCAGATAATGGAAGATAATCAGAGCTGCATCCGACTGTCACAGAATGACAAGGTTCAGTCACGCACCAAGCACATCGCAACGAAATACCACAACGTGCGAGAGTTGGCGAAAGAAGGGGTCATCAGTCTACACTATTGTCACACCAGTGAGATGACAGCTGACATCATGACCAAACCGTTACCCAGAGAACATTTTGTGAATCTGCGTATAAAGCTTGGACTTTGTATGAATAAATAATTGCATGACAGTTATGCATGAGAAGGGGTTTGTTGGAATGTAATTGTATTTTACATGCATTGACTGTCACCTATTATTTCTCTGTGATTACTCTGTGACCTCTGATGTGAATTACTTAGAGAGGTCACATAGCTATGCAACTTCCTGTGGGGGTCAGACACAGCAGATGCAGCACATGGAGCACATGGAGCTCATGATCTCTCCTAACCTGAGAGGATCTATGGTGGTGTGAGCATCCATTACCATCTAAGCACATGGAAGGAGCTGATAAGACAAATGTATAGTAATATGTATATATAAGCCTGTCTGATTATAATCTAACTACAAACTGTGAGTAAACAGATGTTTTGTTACTTCAACTTTAAAGTGACTCAGCAGTGAATTATTCAGGGGTGAATGAGAGAGAGATGAAGAAAGAAATTAACATTTCTAAAGCTGAAGCTGTGTGTACTAAAATCTGCTAATTATTTACTACAAATAATCCAACATTTCTCTTTTTCTATGCTTTTCTGTTTCTGTGTATACACATAAAATTAAGATATGTATCAATCTTGTTTTTTCCTGGAGTTGCCAACTGGATCCAGATTCACCTGACAGGGTTGATCCAGTCCAATGCATGCAAAGACTTGTAGCTTTGCTTTTCTTAGGGAATCCAATGGGAAAATCAGAACCACAAGTCCCTTCATGCAATGGTGTAATCCCAAGATTGAATCAATCCTGTCAGGTGAATCTAGATCTAGTTGGCAATCCTAATTTTTCCCCAAACTTGTTATCACATTTCAAAACAAGGTAGAAGAAAACAGCAGAAGAAAGGGCATCAACTGATCTGTCACCAACTGGGCATTAGGACTGAGGAAGAACAGCCTCAGACTGACTAGCTATATATATATATATATATATATATATATATATATATATATATATATATATATATATATATAAGCTGCCATATGAATGAAGGACTTAAAAAGGATTTTTGTTTTTAAGTTTTGCGAGGTTGTTTATTTCTCATGTTTATGGACATGCAGAATAAAGTTGCTCCCATTTCTTACTGGGCTTGCTGGTTTATTATTATTGCTGTTGGGAGTGTTCTGCTGGTATTGGACCTAGGGGCCCTTTTACTAAACCGCGTAGGCGTGTATGCGCATCCTACTTGCGTCAGTTTTGATCTGCCGCCCGGCTACTGCGTGGCCTGGGTGGTAATTTCATTTTTTAAGTGTGTCCACTAAGCGTGCCGGAAATTTTCCGGTATGTGGCACTAACCAGGTGGTAATTGGCATTGTACACACATAGACCATTACCGCCCAGTTAATGAGTGAGACCTTACCACTAGATCAATGGGTAGCAGTAAGGTCTCAGGCCCAAAATGGACGTGTGCCAATTTTTATTTTGCCGCACGTCCATTTTCGGAAAAAAATACCTTTTTTGCAGGTACACTGAAAATGGACCTGTGTGCGTCCAATACACGCATCTACACCAGAGCAGACCATTTTTCGGTGCACCTTAGTAAAAGGACCCCCTAGTTCCCTAGGGACCAGGAATCCTAAGCAGTACTGGTAATAGACCAATACCTTTCTTCAAGTTTTCTTCTATTCAAGCCTCCATCTATTTTCTTTCCACCTCCTTCTAGTCAACCTTTTTCCCTTTTTCAACCAGCTACCAGTTTCTTTACTTCCCCCAAACTGACATTCTGCCTCTCTTCTTATCTCCCTCCAGTCAACCTACCTTCTCAAAACCTACCTCCAACTAGGGAACTGACTAACGTCCAAACATGCCTTCCTATCCCCTGTTTGCCCATCCTTTTATTTTGAAAATTGGATGCAACCCTAGGCCAAGATGGTTTCCCTCAATCTGGTGCTAATTTATGTAGCTGCTGCTTTCCTATGGATTTAAGCTGGTCCTGAACAGCACCTAAATTTCAGTCTTCTCAGATCACCTTTACTTACTTCTTCTGTAATTGCAATGCTTTTATGTTGATTTGAGAATTGAGAGTAGTACTTGGCTATATCTGCTAGCAAGTTCACCAACATTATAATTATGAAGTAGCTTACAAAACAATTATGATCAGTCTTGTATTGAGAGTCACTGTGCCTTTGGGATCTGCAAATCTCAGAGCATGCAAATTGACTGCTTTTCTTTTATTATAAAAGTACCAGGACTGCTCAGCATATCAGATTGCAAAAATGAGGAAGCCTGTGTCTTACAGCATTGCACCCGGGAACGGCAATTAACATTGTCCCAGTAGATGAAATGGCTGTTTGTTTCATTAAACATTTTAAATAACATAAACAAGATTAAACATGAAATTTGTAGGAATTTCTGTACATTAATGAAAAGAGTATCTTACACACTGTATTAGGTGGTTAGAAGGGTTTGTGCTGTGCTAATGCCTTGTTCGCCTTATAAAAAATGGTACACGTAGTTTGAGTTATTTGAAAAATATTTTATCTCAAGTTCATAATTGAGACTGTATGGATGAATGTGGTATATATCATCATTTGTCCATGTAGTGGAGGAGTGGCCTAGTGGTTAGGGTGGTGGACTTTGGTCCTGAGGAACTGAGTTTGATTCCCACTTCAGGCACAGGCAGCTCCTTGTGACTCTGGGCAAGTCACTTAACCCTCCATTGCCCCACGTAAGCCGCATTGAGCCTGCCATGAGTGGGAAAGCGCAGGGTACAAATGTAACAAAAAAAATATGCTGTATATAAGAAAGACCAAGCGTCAACTCAAAACCAGAATTACAGAGCATCGCAGTTGCGCAATAAGGAAAGTTGTTACAGCACCCCTTGTAGAACACTGGCTTCAACATCAACATACATTAAGTTTGTTGCTATCAAAAAGATCACACCACAATGGTGGGGTGAAGATCTGGACCTCCATTTACTGAGGTTGGAACAGCGGACGATTTACGAACTTAATACAATTCATCTATTGTCTCAATCATGAACTTGAGATGTTGGTATTTCTGTAGGATGTTCATCATGTATAGATTTATGATTTAATTAGTATTTATTCATTTTATTGTTCCCGCCTTTCTGCTATTTTTTTATGTATTTTTCCTATATGTATTTAAAACATTTTCACATGAATTTTTTTTCAAAAAGATCAAACTAGATGTACCACATCTAATACAGTACATTTTTAATTAACAGACAGACAAACAAAGACACAGACAAACACACACACACACACACATATCTATCTATCTATCTATCTATCTCTCTCTCTATATATATATATATATATATATATATATATATATATATTGATTCATATTTTGCCCATTTAGATTTGGTCTTTCTTAAAACCAGCATATCACATGAACAAATGATGGTATACACCACATTCATCCATACAGTCTCAATCATGAACTGCTCAGGGGGTCTTTTACTAAAGATTAGCTTGAGTTATATGCAGCAGGGCCCATTTTATTCCTATGGGCCCTGCTGCAGCTACCTTGAGCTAATCTTTAGTAAAAGACCCCCTCAAACTACATGTACCTTTTTTTATAAGGTGAACAAGGCATTAGTATATATCATTAAATGACAAAAGGATATATCATCTCCTATGCGTTTACATTAAATTCCATTTTGTTCATAGAGGTTTAGTCATAAGAACACATTATCATATTTTATTGATTCCAGTTCGCAAACATTTTAGACACAATCTCCCATAAATTTAGTTCATCTTTTCATTATCTGGCTTCTGTCATTATTTTTTATACTTTTCAACCATTGCGGTGAGCCCATATAGTTTTTTTTAGAATGTTTGTTTTTTCTTCAGCATCTCCCACAATCGGCAGTATAATGTATTCAAATGTTAGCAGTGACTGCTATCACAACGTCATAAATTTATTCTGATGTCCATTCTTTACGTTGATGATCCTATAGCATTTAAAACAAAGGACCACAGAATAGCAGTTTCAGTTGGTGGGAAGCCCACAGTTCAAATCCTTGGAGCGTCACTGGTTAAGCTTTTAGTACAGTTTCATTTATCTTAGCTATGCCCCTTTAGGGGCCCTTTTACAGAGCGGCAGTAAGCTCAACGTGGGCTTACCACACACACTTTTTAGGGGCTACTGCCAGCCCAACGCAGCCGCCAGCAGTAGTCCCACCCCAAGCACACGCCATTTCTGGGGGAAAAAGGAAACCCCCGGAAATGACTTGCGTGGTGGTAACACAGTGGTAATCATGCATCACTGCGTGTTGCTCAGTTACCGCCAGGTTAGTGCAGGAGCCCTTATTGCCACCTCAATGGGTGGCAGTAAGGGCTCCCCATCACATGGCCATATGTGCTGGGAGAGTTTTTATCCGCTGTGGTAAAAAGGGCCCTGATGCGCAAGAAAAACAGCCCCGCTGCCAGTGAAGGGTCCTTTTTCCCTCAGCATTGTAGAAGGGTCCCTTAATTTGACAATGCCTCAATATTTTCATGGGTGCTTTGTGTTTGATAAAAATCAGAATTTTTATTATTAGTATATATTCTTCAAGTGGTATAGATGATCTTATGCTTACAATTTTTGTATGTCATTTTTTGTTACAGCCTGCATTAGTTACCTTTTCTGATTGTGAAGATTTTATCTCTATAAAGCAGACTCAGCAGGTACTTTCCACATGAGGGGATAATAGTGGTGGTTATTATAAAGCACATGCCATTTAGCAGTATATTTTCTATTACCCATGGTGGTTTTCAAAAATTATTTCACCAGGTTTTTTTTCCCCATCTTTCTTCTCTTTATATGTATTTTTATTTTTATAATATTGGTTTTATAATTTTATTATTGTTTTATTATCATGTTTTTAAAAATGCTGATAGTATTTTTTTTCTGTATATCTGTGGTTCTGTTTAAGTGTTCTCCTGTTGAAGGCTGGTATGCTGAAACATGGTCAGTGTTGAGGACACCTAGCTGGGACTTGTACCCCTTTGGAAGATGAATAAACTACCTCATTTTACATTATCCTGGTACCTAGTGTTCTTCCACTCTTCTGTATTTCCTCTGGACCTATCTGTGGAATTCTTTTATACAGATATATATATACATTTAGATAGATAGATTCGATTTATATGGTACATTGTTTGATTCCAGACCTCTGATGCAGGCACTTGGCAGAAACACAGTGCCATGTTGGATCCTTTCAAGAATAAAATATTTTACCCTCTAATTGTCCCCCAGTTGTTTTTGGAAGAGTCCTGCTGGCTACACTAGTCCTGTGAGCACTTTTATACATGGGGCCCCTTTTACCAAGCTGCTGCAAAAGGGGGCCTGCACTGGTGTCAGCGTGTGTTTTTCACACGCGCTGAGGCCCCCTTTTACCACAGCTGGTAAAAGGGAAGTCTCGCTTTCCTACAGGAAATGGCCATGTGGCAAGTAAAGCACTTGCCGCACGGCCATTTCGGGGGGAGCCATTACCGTCACCCATTAAAGTGATGGTATAGGCTCCCACGCTAACCCAGCAGTAACCGGGCAGCACGCAGCACCGAAAATGATGGTGTGCTAAGGGTGGGAAGTACCACTGGGCTGCTACGGTAGGTTGGTGGTACTTCCTGTATAGTGAGCGGTAAGCCCGCATTGGTCTTACCGCTGCTTAGTAAAAGGAGCCCATAGTGAGCTATAGTCTTCTGCAGTTGTTTTCCCTTGCTTTCTTTTGTGAACCTAGTCCTCGGCATACATCTAACCAGTCAGGTTTTCAGGATATCAACAATGAATATGCATAAGATAGATTTGCACAAAGTGCAGGTAGGGCATGCAAATTTATTTCATGTATATTCATTGTGGATTTCCTGAAATCCTGACTGGCTAGGTACTATGTGCCGAGGACTGGGTTGAGAACCCCTGCAAAACTCAATCAACACTGAGGTCAGGAGAAGCCCGAGCTGGAAATGTGAGCACGCCTACTCTCTGCCCATGGCAATGCCTCCCGCGCTGGAAAATAAAAAAACATTTTCCAGTGTGGAATTAGTGCACGCTGATTCAAAAACTACTCAGCGGGCCCCACGGTAGAATGCTTTTAGCGAACAGTAGGCCTACATTAGGCCTACCACACCTATTTTAAAAGAGCCCCCAAATTAGGAAACAACTATCTTCTCAAGTCCACAATAATTGGAGAGAGACAAGGGCTTTTTTTACTAAGTCACACTAGCGATTCCTCCGTGGCAAATGAGAAGAAGCTGATAGGAATTGAATGGACTTCCTCTCAGTTGCCATGTGGAAATCGCTAGTTCAGCTTTGTAAAAGAAGACTCAAATTATTTAGGAGACAAATAAAGGAAATATAATTAAAGCAAAAGCTAGCAAAACCAGGATATATATTCTACCAGGAGATATATTCTACATTTTATCATCTACTTCTAATGGTATAGGCAAAGAGGTCCTATCTCCACCCTCCATAATATCTCTTGATGCAGTCAACTGAGAAACATTTTTTTTAAACATATTTATGGGATCTAAATCTTACTATACACTTGCAAGGGAACTTCAAGAAAAATACCACCCCCAGCTGTAAAACTGCCGGGCAATATAAAATAAACGTTCTTTTCCTCTGTTAAAATGACTGGGTACATGTGTATCTTTTTTTTTTTTCCAAATATTTTATTAATTTCCAAGAATACAAATAACAGGAAAACAATGATGGAAAAACATAGGAAGCAAGAAACACAACAGGTGGGAAAGGAAAAAAGAGAAAGGGAAGAAGAGAAAAAAGGAGGGGAAAGCATCCAGGTGTTTAACAAATAAGTCCTTTGTACTGGTTTAAGGTGTGACCTGAATAGTTTGGAGGTAGTTGTCCAAAATAGACCAAATTATTTTCTTAGATACTATCATCCGACTTTTTGCAGCCATGGCGAGCTCAAACTTCTGATGCTGCAGGACTGTATTCCACCAGAAATGAATATTCAGCAACTGTGCGTTTTTCCAGTTTTGCAAAATATGGCATTGAGCAATAGTGAGGAGAATGTCCAATAGTTTTGATTGCGGGGAGGTCAAATCAAAAGTTGCATGAACAGACTTAAAAATTACAATTGAATAAGTCAGGTCGTCAGTTATGGGCAAAAGTTTTTGTATAATATTTACATGTGTATCTTACAATTTAGAAAAGTGGGTAATATACATTTGTATTCATAAAATATAAATGTAGGAGCCACTCTTTATCCAAACTTAAATCAAATGTAACCAAATGAGTCACAGGCTGTGCCATCTCCGAAGCAGAAATTTCAAGTAGCGTCACAACATCTGAAGGCTCTACAACTTGTACTGGTTCCAAATTAGAAGTTCCATTCACTCTAGTCTGAGCAGGTACATAATATATCTTGGTAACTGGTGGAACTTTATCCTCAGGCACCTTCAGAATGTCTGTAAGGTATCATAGAAAAAGTTCCTTAGCTGATATTGAAGTTAAATCGGGAAAACTGAAAATACTCAGTTTACAACCTTTAGCTAGACTTTCCAAAGCCTCCATTTTCCTTTTCTTTAAGAATAGCATTTTCTTTTATAAGTGGAGATTCCAAAACTCTTCATATTAGATATTGCCGCTTCAGATTTACCATCTTGTTCTCAATTGAGGAAAACCTTGAATAATGGGCAAAAACGTTATCTTCCAATACTTTAATAGCTTTACCCATTGTAACAATTTGTAAGAAAAGAGTCTTACCCAAGTTGTTAATAGCCTGCCCAATCATTTTCAAAGTAAATACATCAGGACATGGCAATTGAAATGGTGAAACTGTCAACTGTCTTTAGAGTCGCTGCCATTGATAAATACGGCTTTGCCAATGTCTACAGACAGATAGAAGGGAGAGCTTCAGGCCTTACCTCCGCCAGTGATAGAGCCACACCATTGCCCTTGCAAGATCGAGCTTGGCAGGCTCCTCTGTTCTTCAGAAGCACTCCTGAGTTATCTCCTTTGCCTGCATTGGTTTCAACCTCATGGGTTGTAACTGCTGCAGTGAAGCTCTGATCTTGACCCACAGGAAGCAGTTGCAGTGGAAGTAGCCTGAATTCTGGGATTAAAGAATGATCAGCCCCAAGAGATTCAGCTGGATCTTCTTTCTCAGCAGGGCACACACACCGGAGTCAATTCCTCCCGGTTCTAGATGCTTAACATATGAGTCCATTGTTGCTCCAGGTGGCAAAATAGGGGGCTCAGAGGGAAAAACCCTCACCTTGCCCTTCCTTTTGACCATTGTAGGAAAGTAATGTAGAAGAAAAGTTCAGTGTCTCAACAGGCTTCATGTTGTAGTGGCCATCATGGATCTCCCCTATGATCTTGTTTATACTGTTTTTATATACTAGTTTTATTGCCTATATTATGTTTTTACTAATAATGATTTTATTTATATTATTTTTGTTTAGCTATGGCCCCTGAGGCAGCCCTAGGTGGGCGAAATTTGGCCAAGGTGGGCATTTGTTTGAATCCCTTATGTGTTTTTACTATAATAAACCTTCAAATGGAACTTTTCTTTGTTTTGGTTTGCTCTTTTTCCTGCCAGTTTAAAGAAGCATTGACATGGTCAGACTGAAGCTATCAGAACATTCCTAAGTTCTCTTAATACCCTCAGAGGATTCCCATCTAGCCCAAATTACTTTATCTAACTTTAGCTTAAAGTCTTCAGAATGGATGGTCTTTTCCCACTGAATGAGCCACCAGGGTCTGCCTTCATATGCCAGTTCAAGAAGCAGCTCCAATATTGTCTTAATCTGCCTCTGTGATTGTACTTACATTGCAAAAAACATAACAGAAAACATGCTATTGAGTAATTGTAGGCAAATAGAGCAATTGCTGTAATGGAAATGCCCTATTTACTCTGGAAAGAAAACGGCACCTAGGTCCATACTAGATAACAAAGACTTCCTTAGATAGTCTTTGACGTTAGGGAACCTCTCAAAGGCAAAATAGGTGGATCTTGAAAAAGAGCATGCAGTCATGATGCTTCTCGTTAACATTATAAGATATCTTTGATTATTTGAATGCTTGAAGATAATGGTCCTGTTCTGTTGTGCCCTTGGTGCTGGCTCAAGTAGATGATCTTTGTTTGAATATGTATATTTTCTGTCTGTTAAAGAATAACCTCATTGACTAAACCTGAATAGTGGATACCACAATACCTGGCTGAAATTTATCTTCTGACACTGTGAAGCAAGGTTACCATTAATGGAAAAATTAACTAATAGACAAATTACATCTTTAAGCTTTGGAGGAGGCATTTTTCAAACCTAAGCAGTGTATTACGTTCAGCTGCCATCTTGAATAGCAACACATTCTATGTATTTTATGTGTATTCATAAGTAAAATGAACAGGATTAGCAGAAGTCATGACTGCATGCAACATATATGATGAGCAAACTATGAATCTGAGTCACAACTTCTAAGTGTAACCATAAAACTATGTAAATCAGTCTTCAGACCTCTCTAAAGCCTAAAAAGATCAGAGTAAACATTCAGCTAACAGCAGTCGGTGTTATTTTGGCTGTTGCTAGTGTTATGCCCAAATATTCAATGCTGGGCCCTGTCCAGGCACTACCATTGAATTTCTGTGTTTGTGTGGCCAGCTATCCCTTATACCCTTCTCCTCCACTGCTAACTCCAGACTCTGTTCCTTTTATCTTGCTGCACCATATGCCTGGAATAGACTTCCTGAGCCGGTACGTCAAGCTCCATCTCTGGCCGTCTTCAAATCTAAGCTAAAAGCCCACCTTTTGATGCTGCTTTTAACTCCTAACCCTTATTCACTTGTTCAGAACCCTTATTTTATCATCCTCACTTTAATATTCCCTTATCTATTGTTTGTCCTGTTTGTCTGTCCTAATTAGATTGTAAGCTCTGTCGAGCAGGGACTGTCTCTTCATGTTCAAGTGTACAGCGCTGCGTATGTCTAGTAGCGCTATAGAAATGATAAGTAGTAGTAATAAGTGCTGATCAGCCCTCGGACCATAAAATCGCCAGCTATGGCTTCAGATATTAGTGCTGAATATCGACCCTTTCATCTATAGAGCCTTGTGAAAGCTTCACATGAGTAAAAGTTGCCCAGTAGCACTATCAGGAGCTGTACTCTCTCTATTGTCATTCCTTTATTGTGCTGAGAAAAAAAAAGTAAAAGTAAATAACATTTTCTTAAGAACAAAAATTGAGTAACGATAGCATATGAAGCAAAGGACCCTTACACTGCTTTCCATCCTGAGGTATATCAGCAATACAGGTGTCCCTGGTTTAATACGGGGGGGGGGAGGGGGGCATTTAACAGCAACTGAGACAATTGGATTAGGACAGAAAAAGGACACAAGATGATGATGGAGGTAGTAGTGGTGGACACAGTTTAGGACATTGTGTGAAGTAAGGGGTGGTAGGGGAGTTTGGGATGGCAACAGGGAATAATAGCAACAGAGGCAGGGAAAGGAAAGGCACTGGTTAGATGGGCATACATGACTCAGCTGATTGGCCAGAGGGAAATGAAGAGAGGAACTGGTGGGCTTAAGGGACATTCTTTGGTGAAATAGCAGTGGTGAGGGAGTAGTGTGTCAGGCGGATTTGGGTTTTGAACTCAGATGTGGCCTAGGAAACAGAAAAAGGGAAAAAAAAAGAATTGATAATTGAAACAAAATATATTGGAATTATCTACAGCTTTGTAAGGAAATGAGGTTTATAGTATTGTCTGTTACACACGGATCCTTCTAATTAGAATAATTCAGTACAAGTAGCTCTTTTAAAGAAAAAGGCATTTCTTGTTTGTTAATTAACTTTGCAATGATTGAAAAAAAGTAAGAAGTTCAGCCTTAATGCATTGGAAATAACATTTGAATTGGACATACCTTGATGGATTGCATTTGTATAGAAAGCGGCTAAGAAGCAATGAAACCATTTCAAACTCATGGATATCTAATCTCTTAACATTGGCATTCACCTTAATCTTTATATTCCCTAAACCAAACCGTACCTCCCAAAATAAAGACACAATCACTCCTTATTTGTTATTCCAGAGGCAAAGCATTGGCCGTAGCTTTATTAAGCTAATTAACAAGTTAACATATGTCAAATAAACTACACCACATTCCGTTGCTCAATGCAGCCTATCACATCCAAAATGGAGCTATTTGGTGATGAATTAGTTCCTCATTATCAGTATACCAAACACATCATTAAGACCTCCACCCCCAGCGGGACCCTGCAGTACCACAGGATCCTGCCTCCACCCATGGCAGTGTCACACACAAGCATAGCCATGGGTGGAGGAAGGTTCCTGTGGTACTGCTGGTCCCGCTGCGGGTGGAGATCTTAATAATGTGTTTTGTATACTGATATTGAGGAGCTAATTCATCACCAAACAGCTCCATTATGGATTTGATAGGCTGCATTGAGCAAGGGAATGTGGTATATAGTTTACATTTGTCATTATGTTAATATTAACTTGTTAATTAGCTTAATAAAGCTGCACCCGATGTTTTGCTTCTGAAATAACAAGTGATTGTGTCTTTATTTTGGGAGGTACGGTTTGGTTTAGGGACTATGAAGATTAAGGCAAATGCCAATGTTAAGAGATTATATATCCATGAGTTTGAAATGGTTTCATTGCTTCTTGACCGCTGTCCATATAAATGCAATCCATCAAGGTATGTCCAATTGAAATGTTATTTCCAATGCATTAAGGCTGAACTTGTTATTTTTTTTTTTTAATCATTGCAAAGTTAATTAACAAACAAGAAATGCCTTTTTCTATAAAAAGGGCTACTTGTACTGAATTATTCTAATTAGAAGTTCTCAAGGATTCGTGTGTAACAGACAATACTGTAAACCTCATTTCCTTACAAAGCTGGAGATAAACAATTCCAATATATTTTGTTTTAATTATCAATGTTTAATGGTCCATTGTGAAACTGGGTTGAGTAGAGGAAGAAAGAAAATAATTTAAAATGGGTGTACAGCACTGCACGCTACACAACAGTCTAACTTTAATCTTCATATTTCACATATACGATGTTATCTAATACTCTGGGAGGCCATATTTTATTCAGTAATGAATCCACACATTCATTAATGAGAAAACTTCTTAATATCTTTTATTTGTATTAGCAGGGTACTGACAGCATGGCATAGAATAAGGGCAGAGTAAGGACACTTACAACAGTTATTTAGGCCCTGCTTAACCAACAGTGCCTCATTGTAACCAAACAACTTATTGCTATAGACAAATTGTCTGCTCCTGCAAATTAAAATATTTAATATTCTCCTGCATGACTGCAGGTTTTCTTTTGATAATTAGAGTTGATTTCATATCCTGCTCTTCTGTGTACTGCAGTCCAAGAAACCCATTTTTTGAGTCTCCTGTCTGCTGGAGATGAGAGGCTTGTGACTGGAAATAGGTATTTTTCAGGGAGAATTGTAGCTGCATGAGGAGCAAAGCTAAAGGTCTCTGAGGAAACTTCCTTCTTGCCCTCTGACATCATGACAGAGCAAAGCAGAGGGAGTGGCTAGGAGGAAGACTGAAATAAATCAACCCACAACCATTTCATCATCTTGCGATAACATTATAATTGTGACACCGCCTTTTAAGGTATGTGGGAGTATAAATTTATGTTCTGGAGATTTGGTAGGTGAATGACAAGAAACAATGGACCAAATTCAGTAAATGGCACTCCAATTTGGGCGCTGAAAAAAATGTGCACTGAGCGCTATTTTATAAACAGCGCTCTGAGCCATTTATAGAATAGTATCCACATCCAACTGTGGGCACGAGAATTTACACCAACTGAAACCTGGTATAAATCCTCATATGTAAATTAGATGTGGATTCCCTGAATTCTATAATACCAGGCACATCTTTAGTGATTGCCACTGACCTACCCGTGCCCCTCTCATGGTTACACCCACTTTTTAATTGTGTGCTGCAAGGTTTACGTGCGCATCTTTATAGATGTGCCCACAAATCCAAATTGCTGCCATTTACTGCCAATAATTGCTTGTAGTACCCAATTAACACTAATTGGCCTGTTAATTAAATTGCATGAGAAAATTTGCACCTGCAATTTTCAGCGCCATATATAGAAGCTGGGGGATTACGTACATTCAGATTGTGATTGCAGTCTGACAAGATTTATGCACTTAGGGCCTGATTATATATAAGGTGCCAAAAAATCCGCATGATAAACATTTCCGGCTAAGCATATTGTATAAACAGTATCTACATTTAGGCATGGTATTTAGAATACGTTTAGGTGATACCACAGCACCTAAAACTACGTGTCTCCATTTACACTAACAAAAACATGATGTAAATTCCTGTGTGTAGATTTACACGCGTGTCGGCACCATAGCGAAGGCGGGACTGGGGCATGATTAAGAGATGGGCATCCTCGGCTGATAATGGAAAAAAGAAGGGCGTCCCTGATGAGCACTTGGCCAACTTTACTTGGTCCATTTTTTTTTAGGACCAAGCCTCAAAAAAGTGCCCGAACTAACCAGGTGACCACCGGAGGGAATCGAGGATGACCTCCCTTGACTCCCCCAGTGGCCACCAACCCCCTGCCACCCTCAAAAAAACAACTTTAAAAACCTTTTTTGCCAGCTTCTATGCCAGCCTCAAATGTCATACTCAGGTCCATTGCAGCAGTATGCAGGTCCCTGGAGCAGTTTTACTGGGTGCAGTGCACCTCAGGCAGGCAGACCCAGGCCCATCCCCCACCTACCTGTTACACTTGTGGTGGTAAATGTTGAGCCCTCCAAAACCCACCACATACCCACTGTACCCAAGGTAAGGGAGCTATGCACTTGGGAGCAATTTGTGAAGTCCACTGCAGTGCCCCCTAGGGTGCCCGGTTGGTGTCCTGGCATGTCAGGGGGACGAGTGCACTACAAATGCTGGCTCCTCCCATGACCAAATGGATTGCATTTGGTCGTTTCTGAAATGGGCATCCTCGGTTTCCTTTATGGGTGAAAAACGAGGACGACCATCTCTAAGTTTGCCCATCTCGATATTTAGGTCAACCATCTCTAAAGTCGACCTAAATGTGGAGATTTGGGCGGCCCCGACCGTATTATCGAAACGAAAGATGGACACCCATCTGGTTTCGATAATATGGGTTTCCCCGCCCCTTCGCAGCGCCGTCCTTACAGATGGGCGCCCTTAGAAATGGTCGTCCCCATTCGATTATTCCCCTCTAGGTGCGCTATATAGAACAACTAGTTAGAGGCTCTTCTTCAAAGCTGTGGCAAAAAGTGGTCTTAGCGTGCTCTTATGTGGATTCTTTCCCACACAGAAATGCCACTTTTTGCCATGGCTGGAAAATGGCCACCTTCCATTTTCTGATTTAATGGCCATGCGATGTTGCCATTAGTGCACAGCCATTAACAAAAATTAGCACATGAGTCTTTACGCCACCTATTTTGTAGGCAGTAAGGGCTCACGCACTAATCTTGTGCTTATCAGATAGCATGCGGTAATGTAGCTGGGCTGATTAGCACAGACATACCCACTCTCTGCCCCCAGACATGCCCCTTGGCAAAAACAATAATTTTATTTTTTAGCGCTCTGGTAGTGTGCACACATGTCAAAATTACTGCAGGATGCTTCAGTGCGCCCCGGGGTATGTAATTTTAAGCTGCGGTAAGCATGTGTTGGTGCTTACCACAACCTGGTAAAAGGGCCCCTTAAATAATTAAATTAAATTAACTCAACTTTATGCTCATAAATCCTCTAAATTAACATGTGAAAATCACTGTTCCCTCTAAGCTGAGCAGGAGTCCTCCAAGTGCACTGTTACCAGTAGGGGGCGGTGCTTCAAAATTGTTTTCAATCTCTAGGGACAGGAAGGTTCCCTAGAGTCCTGCAGAGCTTGCCTGCCCCTCACTATTGAAAATGTAATAGTGAAACAGCACCCCCCACTGGCAGGACTGTAGATGGAGGACACCTGCTCAGCTTAGAGGGAACAGTGGTGAAAAGTTGCTTTAAGAATGTTAAATGTTATATAATATAATCAAATTTTACATGCTTTAATCTCTGAAATAAATTTTAAAAAAATGTCTGAAAATTGGCAAAAAAAAACCAACAACCACCAAATATGAACCAAAACATTTTAAATGCATGACTCTAATATACTCCAAGGAGTATGGTACATCAGGTAAAGAAAAAAAATAGGCCTTGATATTCAGTGGCATTTATCTGGATAGAAACGTCTGCAACCCAGATAAGTACTACTACTACTACTACTATTTAGCATTTCTATAGCGCTACAAGGCGTACGCAGCGCTGCACAAACATAGAAGAAAGACAGTCCCTGCTCAAAGAGCTTACAATCTAATAGACAAAAAATAAATAAAGTAAGCAAATCAAATCAATTAATGTGAACGGGAAGGAAGAGAGGAGGGTAGGTGGAGGCGAGTGGTTACAAGTGGTTACGAGTCAAAAGCAATGTTAAAGAGGTGGGCTTTCAGTCTAGATTTAAAGGTGGCCAAGGATGGGGCAAGACGTAGGGGCTCAGGAAGTTTATTCCAGGCGTAGGGTGCAGCGAGACAGAAGGCGCGAAGTCTGGAGTTGGCAGTAGTGGAGAAGGGAACAGATAAGAAGGATTTATCCATGGAGCGGAGTGCACGGGAAGGGGTGTAGGGAAGGACGAGTGTGGAGAGATACTGGGGAGCAGCAGAGTGAGTACATTTATAGGTTAGTAGAAGAAGTTTGAACATCACTCACCAGGGCCAAATCCGGATTATGCCATTGAAAATCTTTTCTGAATGCCTCAGTACTACCTGGGTATTTCCAAGGTGGTTTAGAGCTGAGCCAGAAGTTATCCAAGTGCCACCAATATTCCATGCTTGTACCTAGATCTGAGTAACTTAAGGCAACAAAATAAAAATCTATAGGTATGCACTACCTCCTACTGTAAAAATGCACATTGGCAAACAAACTGAAGCTTATATCTTTTTACAGGACAACCTTTATAGCTGTAACCATCTTCATCAGCTGAGTGAAGCAAGCAATTCTCATGTTACTTATATATCACAGTTAGCTCACTGCGACAGCATGTAATCTATGTATCATAAAATATGCCAGCCCACTCTCCTCGTCTCACCTTCAGATTTTCTAGTATCTATATACTGATATGTAATACAGAAAATTTGTAAGTTTCTGCTTCTACTATGCCCAGTGACAGAGGTCAAGTTCACTTCTATTTTGCATTATAAAAAATGATGTCTTTTAAACAAGGAAGATTCTAAAGCTCCAATTGTTGAAAAATGTCTGAATCTTTATTTTACAAAGACAGGTAATTGTGAGCTACTGCATTTGCTTTCTTGGTAAGAGCAAAGCTTAGGCAGATATATATAAGATATTGATTTCAGAATCTAAAAGCGGATTCAACAAAACTAAGCAATATCAAAAGCAGAGAGTTGGAGTGTTCTCAGTGACAGCCACAGCTCACAGCAACCATATCATCATATTGTTTGAGAACCACATTCTCCTCCTCATCAAAGTACAGAAGGTTGATTGAATGCAGTTTATTTGGCACACAGCAGGGTGTGCTTATATCTCTGGATAGCTTTAATGCATGAACAATAGATTGGACAGTAGCATGGTTAGTGGCTCCTAGACCCTGCCCCAAAGGAAAGAGACAAGCACCTTTGCAGTAGTAGGCATTGTATCCTTTAGGAGAAATTATCCACCCGGTCCAACCAATCTCCTTAAAATCAACATAAAGTGGACTCCTTTTACATGGCATCAATTGACCTTGAACATAGACTGGTACACCACGAATTGTCCTGCTTTTGTTGATTCCTATGACTGAAGGAATAGTGTTTTCATCCAGCAATAGGAAAGAAGAAGGATTTTCATCAGAAGATGCCAGAATCTCTAAAAATTAAATACAGAAAGTCAAGTTGGTTTCAAGGTCAATGAATTTCTAAACTTCTGAGGATAAGAAATAGCATAATGTTGACATAAATAAGGACAATTGGTCAATAGTCATGACTTGCTGTTGAACTGCAGAAGCTTTGATACTCAGGCCACTGTTTACATTTTCTCTCTTTTCCCGTCAACATTCCTTTGTTCTTCTACTACATTCTCTATATTGGAAGGTTCTGAAGAAAGTTGTGAATGGAATCTGAAGGAAAGCTGTTTAGCTTAAAAAGTTTTTGCTTAAAAAAAAAAAAGCACTTTACAGAGCAAAAATAATGTTAATGACTCATAGAAAGAATTTTGGCGAATGCCTTCACGGTACTTTGTAAGCCACATTGAGCCTGCAAATAGGTGGGAAAATGTGGGATACAAATGTAACAAATAAATAAAAATTTGTTTTCAAAAATCTATCAGCTCAATATTCAAAGAAGTTAAGCTCCTAACCTTGGGGTCCTTTTTCAAAGTTGCAGTAAGCATTAATGCGTGCTTAGCGCAGCAAAAAACGGCATACTGTGGGGGGCACTGATGCACAGTGGCATACCTAGGTTGGCTGCCACCCGGGGCGGGTCACCACTATGTGTCCCTCTCTTCGGTGCATCACCCCCTGAAGTGCATCACCCACCTCCTCCTCCTCCTCCTCTGAAGCTCATCATCCTCACCATCTTGGGATGAACGGAGCAGTCACATGGCTGTCAGCTCCGACGGTCCCCTGCACCGGAACAGGAAGTAATGTCTGAGGGGGCAGGGAACCGGCTGAGCTGACAGTCATGTGACTGCTCCATGTACCCCCTTGCTGTCTGCACCAGGGGCAGACCACCCCCACCGTCCCGTCCTTGGTACAATACTGCTGAGGCATGTCACGGTAATTTTGCTATGTATTTACGCTACTCATGCATTAAAGGAATAAAATTTATTATTGAGCATATCTGGCAGTAGAGTGAGCATGTCTATGCAAATTGGTTAGCATATTGGCATTGCTACATGCTAACTAATTAATACAGGTTTGGCGCGTCTCTACCACCTATAAAATCGATGGAGGTAGGGGCTCACGCGCTAATGGGAAAATTAGCATGTGGCCATAAATGGAAAATCAACCATTCTATCCCTGCGTAAGGGCATGCTAAGGCCACTTTTTGCTGCAGCTTTGTAAAAGGGCCCCTGTGAGTGATATGCTCTTAAAATGTCATTTTTGAAAATTTAGTAGGGCTGATGCCTTATTGTATGCTCTAAACTTCAATAAACTAAGTTTAAAAGCAAACAGTGGATGGTAAAAAGAGTGGATTTAAGGTGGGGGGAAAATTAGGAACTCAGCACTGCTTTTCAGCACCAAGCTCATAAACTAGGCTTATAAATCTAGGCAAATGAATGGCAGGCCTAAATTTATAGTGACATAAATTCTTGAATTTTTATTTTTTACCTCAGCAATTTAACTCGATGATCTCATCTTTCAACATTGAGCATTACGCATTATATCTTCACTAGTCAATTTTTAATTTTATATTTGCATTTATATTTTAAAAGATTTTCAAAATGATATACTCATCTGAAAATGTTTTTAAATACAAATGCAAATATAAAATTGACTAGTGAAGATATAATGCATAATGCTCAATGTTGAAAGATGAGATCATTGAGTTGCATTGCTGAGGTAAAAAAAACATTCAAGCATTATTGTATAGCTTTTTGCACATATATTGATTTTTGGTTTATATACAGGCCTAAATTTATA
Organism: Microcaecilia unicolor; assembly: GCF_901765095.1. Taxonomy (NCBI): domain Eukaryota; kingdom Metazoa; phylum Chordata; class Amphibia; order Gymnophiona; family Siphonopidae; genus Microcaecilia; species Microcaecilia unicolor. Next base: position 108,919,095 of record NC_044035.1, read on the forward strand.
AGCATAACTGTAAGCTCCTAAATTAAAATGAATTTTCAGCTAAAAACTCAAGCTCATAATTATGGCTGAAAATAGGGCACACATTTGCTGTTTAGCATTCAACCAGTACTTGCACATGTGAATGTAACATTTGCATGTGTAAGCGCTAATATTCTATAATCTGAGTAGGCAAATGGTGCTTAAATTTACATTTACTATACCACAGGGGAAATATCATAAACCTGGAGTACCACTAACTTTACAATATCAGTCTTCAAAGCACTCCTTACACAGATATACTGTTACATATCTTGTTTTATTTTATATTATTTGTGTGTGCTCTATGTGAAACAATTACAGTGCAATACTAAACATTTTATCGCAGCACTCCTTACATCTGCCCCACACACGCTCGCATTCAATTCATTTACCACCTTCACTATAATTCATTCAATCCCATCATCTTATCATAGAACCCTGCTAGCACCAATCTGATCAACTATACGGGATCCAAAATCTTCACAGCTGTGGTCTCTCCACTACAAACTCCATGCCACAGCGTGTAACCACCACATTTGTGATGCGGCAGTGTCCAAAAAGTCAATGTAAAGTAGATGGCAATGCAACTATGTGTGAGAATGCGAACTCTTCCTCTCACCAATACAAGGGTTATCAATTGGCGACTTTGCTGTTTCTGGTTGGATTATGGCTACTGCGATAACCATAAATTTTCATTCACCAACACATCCTTAACCACCGCTGGTCTGGGAAGGGCATCGGGGGGCTTTCTGGGCAAACAATAGTTATGTAGGTCTCAGATGATATTCAATGCTGGGACCCCATAGCTAAGTTGGTTAGTTTAAGGCAGCTTTTGAGCTGTCCTAAATTAACCTGCTTAGTTATAAGGTGCTGGCACTGAATATTGCCAACACCCATATAACTCCAGGATCCTCCCTAATGCTGCCCCTGAGTTGTCACTTTTTTTGGTGGTGGTCACAGTGGATATTCAGTGGCACTGTCCGCTTTGGTGCCACTGAATATTGGGGGTATGCAGTGACAAGCAATTTAAGTTTGTAGGAGCCTCTCCTGCCCGCTTAAATCAGTTTGAATATTGACCGGAATAGATATAGATATATACATAACATTGTGTTTCACAGAATATATTACAATAATGTGAGTTATATTAATTTATTGAAATAGAGCAGAATTTTAAGTGAGGAACTGTGTTGGGTGGTCAGCCAAAAATATTATGGGCCCTATATTCAGCTGGCAGTGATCAGCATTTTGCTGACCGCCACTGGTGCTAAACCTGAAAATGCAATGCCGGGTCACATCCAGGCACCAGCATTGAATTTCTGGGTTTGCAAAGCAGGTTAAGTGAGATATTCAGCACTTAACTAGCTATGGGGTACTGCATAAAAATAGGCCTGAATTTTATATGGTTCTGTATATGCAGTTAATCTGGCCGGTTAAGCTCTGAATATCAGCACTTAACCAACCAAGTACTGATTCCACTCCCGGAATGCCCCCAAAATAGCTGGGTTTGAGTTCAGCGCTGACCGATTATTTTCAGTGAGTTAAGTGCCACTGAAAAAGACTGGTTAGCCCCAAATAGGCAATTTAAGTGGCCAGGAGCCATTTCTGGCCAGTTAAACCACGTTGAATATTGATCCCTATACTTCTGGTTGGAACAGAAGGAATCATAATATGTTGCGAAAGCATCATTAGAGAAGCTCAAAAAGTTGCGGTACCTGCAGAAGAAGCCAGAACATTCTTGAATGAACCTCGCCTGCCATCATCGGTGAAGAGAACCAGAAAAGATTTCTTATTGTCCTGTTTATCTCGACTTTTAGCAAAACTCATGAAATTGAACTCCAATGAGTATCCAGATGGTAGAGTTGTAATGATTAGAAAACCATGGTTCGAACCGTTATCCTGAGCCCACCTGGAAACCTGTGCACAAATTACTTGCATAAGAATTTAATTAAAATACAGTGAGAGAACATTGTGATTATCTTTCTTTTTCAATTATTTTGTCATTCAAGTACTCATGCTCCCCATCACCTAAACCAAATCAGTCATGACCCTACTATCTCTCCCCAAAGATTTGTGATGCATTCCTTTTCAGTTCTTCAGAACATGAAAGCTATTAAAGAGTGGTTTTTCCACAGTTTGGACAAACAGTTGAAAAAGATACTCTACCATTTAACTAATCTCAGTAACATAGTAAATGATGGCAGAGAAAAACCCACACAGTCCATCCAGTCTGTCCAACAAAGGTAAAGCTGCACCTTTGTTCAAAACCTACTTCGCTGGCAAGCGCGTCTTTTTAAAGACCATTATTTCAATCCATTCTAATAGATTTGATAATTACTATATAAAGATGGATAATCCTGCACCTTATAACATTAGCATATCAGAAGTTTCTGTTCATACAGACTCCTGATGCAGGCCTAGTGTCCGAAACACAACGTTTGTGTTGAGTCTTTTTACCAAATAAACATTTGATTTCAAGTATACATCTCTTCAGTCTTTGGCATCCATGGTCAACCTCCCACTTTTTTTGTCTTATCTTCAGTAAGCACATACAAATAACTAACTAGCCAATTAAAAGTCATTTATCCAGTTAGCAAGTGCTGCTAACCAAGAGTATCACTGATTATTTCCTCTGACCATTTTGCTAAACAATGAGTCAGGATGCAAAACATGTGCTCATCTTAATTAGCTAATTGTTAGGCTTCTCACGGAAACACTGGGTTTGTAAGCCCTTGGACCACTGCCGTGGACCGGCAGTGGCAGGCAAAACCACCCCCAAACCAGAGACAAGGCAGAACAGGACTGGAATCCCGGACTGGAGTTGCAGCTGAGGCAAACAAGCTGGAACAGGCAGAGCAGGAACAACTAGACTTCACCTGCGCTTCACCGCCATTCCCCAGGCGTTGAGCCCCTGGGTGCAGGCGGCCGGCAGGACTTACAGGACAGGGCAGGAATTGGATACCAACAGGATACACACAGGGTCTAGAAAACACAAGGGAGGATAGGCAGAATACTAGACTAGGACTCTCAGACAAACAATACCACACTAAGTAGAAAGCAGACAGGCTCAAGAACAATGACTGAAAGGTGCCAAGCAGCCACTAAGAAAGAAACACAGACAATCAAGAACTAGACAAGGAATACAGACCAGAAACAAGACTAGGAACTAAGCAAATAAAACCAAAGCTAAACTACACATAGACTAACTAGAACCAGACAAGGAACTCAGACTAGAAACTGGACTAGGCAGAAGTGCACAGAGCACACCAACATACCAGGGACCATAGACGATGCAAAGGCAGACACAGAAGTTTCCCGGTGGTTAATAAAGCCCATCAGCAGCTGAAGTTCACTGCAGGAATCACAAGGCAGCTACGGGTGCTGTTCAGGCACAAACAAGAAAAGCAAGTCTGGCAGCCCGGAAGATCTGGACCGGACTGGGCTGAAGTCTGGAACGTGTGACAGTCCATAGCAGCGACCAGTTCTGGCCACCAGAGGGCAAGGTGAGCACAGACAAGGAAACAGTCACCATCGTGACACTAATGAGGCATTAACTATCAGTTAATTGATGGTAAACATCAATTATTGCACTTGATTGGCAATGACTGGGATTTGCATGTACATCTGCCTGCATGCTATTCTATAACTCTACACAGAAGCGGAGCCAGGATGAGGCAAGTTGACAGCGCGGGGGAGTGAGAGCAGACTTCCGCTGGCGCCAGCACACATTTTCACTGCAACAGGATGAAAAAAAACTCCATTTGAGGGAGCAGCTGCTCCCCTGGTGCCCCACCTAGCTACGCCACTGACTCTACATACATAAATACCTTAGCATGCAACTAAAATAGTCCCATTTTCCACGCCAAAATGCCAGGAGTTAGGCACCGGCATTTAGTCCAATGAAATGGTATCATCTTATTTTCCATTTTTTTTTATTTGTATTTGTTAATTTGTAATGTAGTGATTAGAATATGTCAGCTTTTAAAATTTATATTTGCTGTCTTTACATTTCACACAGTATGGGGGACATGCATCACTGTTTCTCTTTCTCTGGTGATGCTCTGTATACAGAGACTAGCTTCTTGGGGTTTCAGTTTAATTTTTATCTACATATTTCTATTTTTAATTTGTGGTTGCTTATTCCATACTGGGTAAGGGCAGGGATGATCCAAGGCAAGATGCTGTCTGAGGCATTCCCTTGGGCCGAGGTGCTGTCCCCCCCCCCCCCCCCCCCCCCCCGAGCTGAGATGCTGCCCCCTTCTTTTCTCCACCTCGTTCACCTTGTTGTTTTGTCACATTCTAAAATCCGACGGCGGCAGCAATTCCCATATGCTGCCCTGCCACTGTCACCTTCCTCTTCCCTTTGCTGTGGTCACCTGAGCCTCTGATGAAACAGAGAGGCAGCCGCAGTAAAGGGAAGAGGTGGGTGGCAGCAGCACAGCAGCATATGGGAATTACTGCTTCCGCCGGCTTTTAAAACATGACAAAACAACAGGTAAACACCAAAAACTGGGTGGAGGAAGGAAGGAGAAGATGCCACTCCCCAAAGAGTGCCATCTGAGGCCCCTGCCTCAGGTGGCCTAATGGTTGGGCCGCCCCTGGGTGTGGGTCTATCTGTGTTCTGCATGGGTGACAGGACTCAAAGAGAATGGGGAATGGTGGGAGAAAGAAACCCAGGGACTGAATGGAAGAGCAGGAACAAGGAGAGTAAGAGGAGGAGGAGGAGATAGAGATTAGAAAAGGGAAGAAATATGGGGGAGAATGATACCTGGAGAAGGAAAAGCATAGATTTAGACTTGATATAGCGAGTGTGAGTGAGTGAGGATTGTGACAATGAGAACTCAGAGGGGAGAGTGGAGACTGTGGGATTGAGTGGGAGGCAATATAGAGCCTCTGGGTGGGGAGGAAAAAGCAAGATCAGGTGGGTAAGTAGGGTGACCATCGACAGAGGGACTGAGTTGAGGAGGAAATGCCAACAAGAGGATTGAGACAAAAGAGGAGAACAATGAGATATGAGAAATAAAATGTATGCATCCTCAATGAAAGCAGAATGCTAAAACATGGCCTTGTTAGTTTGATAGGCTCATTAAATTGATGCTGGAAGGGAAAGGAAAGTCAAGGAGAGAGAAGAGTAGATGGGGAGTACTTGGAAACAGGGAAGGTAGGGAGAGAGTGCAAGACGAAGAGAGGAAGGTAGTGAATGAGAGGGAGTAGCAGGAAAAGTATAGTGCAAGGTTGGAAGGTTCCACCCCCTAGCAACAGCAGGTGGTTGAGAATTACCTTTGGCCTTTTACCTTCTCATCAAGCCTCAACTCCAGCTTCAGCAGGAGCAGCAACGCCACCCAAGGATTCAGAGAATGGATCCAGCAGTTCCATAAAGAATCAGCATTTTGCAAATGCTTTCAGAGGGTAATTTTATAAGAAGGTGCCTAGATTAAAAGAACAGGAAGGCACCTATTTTTAGCCTATTTTATAACGTCACATAGACACTTATGTGTCATTATAAAATACGAACACAAATCTTGCAGAAATCATGCTTAGACTGAAGGCACCGACATGTTGGTTTCAAGTTGTGAGTAGTTGTAGCCCCTCTCCTTGAAAACTGCAAAAGAATATGCATATTTAATGAACCCGCCCCGCACCGCTGCCTATTGAATTCCATTTCTCTTTCCATTTCCATTTCCCTGCTGCCTTTAAACATGCTGTGGTCACACCTCTCCTTAAGAAGCCTTCACTTGACCCTACTTGTCCCTCTAATTACCGACCCATCTCCCTCCTTCCTTTTCTCTCCAAATTACTTGAGCGTGCTGTTCACCGCCGCTGCCTTGATTTTCTCTCCTCACATGCTATTCTTGACCCATTACAATCTGGTTTTCGCCCTCTCCACTCAATCGAAACTGCGCTTACTAAAGTCTCCAATGACCTATTACTGGCTAAATCCAGAGGTCAATATTCCATCCTCATTCTTCTTGATCTTTCCGCTGCTTTTGACACTGTCGATCACAGCATACTTCTCGATACCCTGTCCTCACTTGGATTCCAGGGCTCTGTCCTTTCCTGGTTCTCTTCCTACCTCTCCCTCCGCACCTTTAGTGTTCACTCTGGTGGATCCTCTTCTACTTCTATCCCTCTGCCTGTCGGCGTACCTCAGGGTTCTGTTCTTGGTCCCCTCCTCTTTTCTATCTACACTTCTTCCCTTGGTTCATTAATCTCATCCCATGGCTTTTCCTACCATCTCTATGCTGATGACTCCCAAATCTACCTTTCTACCCCTGATATCTCACCTTGCATCCAAACCAAAGTTTCAGCGTGCTTGTCTGACATTGCTGTCTGGATGTCTCAACGCCACCTGAAATTAAATATGACCAAAACTGAACTTCTCATTTTCCCCCCCAAACCCACCTCCCCGCTCCCCCCGTTTTCTATTTCTGTTGATGGCTCTCTCATTCTCCCTGTCTCCTCAGCTCGAAACCTTGGGGTCATCTTTGACTCTTCTCTCTCCTTCTCTGCTCATATCCAGCAGACCGCCAAGACCTGTCGTTTCTTTCTTTACAACATCCGTAAAATCCGCCCCTTTCTTTCCAAGCACTCTACCAAAACCCTCATCCACACCCTTGTCACCTCTCGTTTAGACTACTGCAATCTGCTTCTTGCTGGCCTCCCACTTAGTCACCTCTCCCCTCTCCAGTCGGTTCAAAACTCTGCTGCCCGTCTCATCTTCCGCCAGGGTCGCTTTACTCATACTACCCCTCTCCTCAAGACCCTTCACTGGCTCCCTATCCGTTTTCGCATCCTGTTCATTCTTCTACTAACCTATAAATGTATTCACTCTGCTGCTCCCCAGTATCTCTCCACACTCGTCCTTCCCTACACCCCTTCCCGTGCACTCCGCTCCATGGATAAATCCTTCTTATCTGTTCCCTTCTCCACTACTGCCAACTCCAGACTTCGCGCCTTCTGTCTCGCTGCACCCTACGCCTGGAATAAACTTCCTGAGCCCCTACGTCTTGCCCCATCCTTGGCCACCTTTAAATCTAGACTGAAAGCCCACCTCTTTAACATTGCTTTTGACTCGTAACCACTCGCCTCCACCTACCCTCCTCTCTTCCTTCCCGTTCACATTAATTGATTTGATTTGCTTACTTTATTTATTTTTGTCTATTAGATTGTAAGCTCTTTGAGCAGGGACTGTCTTTCTGCTATGTTTGTGCAGCGCTGCGTATACCTTGTAGCGCTATAGAAATGCTAAATAGTAGTAGTAGTAGTAGTTTCCACATTTCCCTACCTCTGCTATTACTTACTAGCCTCTTTCACTACAATGCCATTGACTGTTTGTTGTACACTTGATGTATGCTTTCTGTAAATTCCTGTAAGCCACATTGGGCCTGCCCTTGGGTGGGAATATGTGGGATATAAACGCTATAAATAAATAAATAAATAAACTATGAGGTCCTTTTACTAAGCCGTGGTAAAAAGTGGCCTGCAGTAATATGGGTGTGTGTTTTGAGCACTCACTGAGCCATTTTTTACCGCAGCTGGGAAAAAGGACTTTTTTTTAATGGGACAGGAAATAGGCGTGCACTGAAATTAAAACTAGTATGCGCCTATTTATGGCCTAAGCCCTTACCGCCACCCACTGACTTAGCGGTAAGGGCTCATGCGCTACCTGTGCGGTAACCATACAGTATGTGCCAACTGCTGATTACCGCAGGGAATACCCCCCACGGTAGAAAATAGAAAATTATTTTCTACCATGGGATTTGGCGCGTGCCAAACTGAGAATTACCACTCGGCACCCTCCCATGCCTTAGTAAAAGGGCCCCTCTGAGCATAAGTTACAACTCCACCTTTATCCCCTAATTCCATAATGAGCTAATTAGCAATGATAATTAGCTTTTTGACAAGCAAATTACTGACATTAGATTTAATTCAAAATAACCGTGCCTACATTTTATGTGCAGATCGAAAAAAGGGTGTGTGGAAATGACAGGGTCATGGGCAAGTCATGGGCGGATTGGGGGCATTCCTTTAAGTTATGCGCATAGTTAGAAAATAAGGGCATCCATGCCTAAATTTACATGCGGTATTTGCACCACATTTTAGTTGATGCAAATGGCCACGCCTAAGTTAGGCGTGATTCCCAGGTATAAGTGCTATTCTATAAATCATTCCTACCTTTAAATGCATTTTGCAGAATAGCGTTTTTTTGGCGCCATGTATAGAATTTACTCCCTATTGTACAAGTCTGTACCGGCTTGCACTGTGCATAATTTTAGGTGTGACCTAATTTTATAAGAGCTCATTTATGTGCCTAATTAAGCATTTTCTGCATGACAACGGTTTATAAAATTATCCAATAGCAAAGAAGTGAGGCAAAGAAAACAAGGATATCCAAAGCTCAGTTATATAGTTACAAAATTAACACATCAAAGACCCAACACGGCCGTGTATGATCCTTGATGCGAAAGCCAGTTTTAATCTACCCAGATTCATCTTTATTGGTGAGGTATCTATGCTGGTACATACTGAGCTCCATTGCCTACTTGTGACCATCTGTGCAAGACTATTTATCCTTATTCAAATTATTATTTTTTTTAAGTTGTGATTGTTACATAAATTAAAGTATTTTTGAAGCCTACTGATTTTGGCTTGTGGCGTAAGCAATGGCTGGACTACAGTATCAGGTAGGCTTTCTTGATGTGGCTGAGAACCTTGCAGCTATCAAAAAATGCTGCTGCACCTGTAATGATTGGCCGCAAAATACTTAAACATATTACTCTGATCTTACATTGGATACTTGTTAGATATCACTTGCAAATTAAATGCTTTCAAGGGGCTCTTTCACTAAAAGGCTTAGCATGGGGAAAACAGGCTACAGCAAAACACACTAAATAAAGCATTTTGCGGTATTTTGCCTGTCTGCATTCGTTAACCCTCAAATTCTATAAAAGTCACTAAAAATTGCACATACAAAATATAGAACTCTCTACCTATTCCCATCAGAACAGAAAACAGCTACCTCAACTTCAAGAAGAGGCTAAAAATCTTTCTCTTCCCAAAGACTGCTTCACAACAATCCATCATGACTTCTACTTCCTCGTATCATCAATTACCCTTTCCTTTAATGTTTTTAGTCTCATGCATTACACCAATGGTCTCTAATGTTTCGCATACCTCAAACTAACACCATCTGCTTTTGTCTCACCTAGAATGTAAACCACACTGAACCCCGGAAAGGCGATATTAGCGGTATACAAGAAATTAACTGAATTGAATAATGAGCCAATTAGCACCGATAATTGGCATGCTAATATAGCAATTATTGGCACTAATTAGATTTAATTAAAATATACACACCTAAATTTTATGAGCAATTTTAAAAAGGGGCGTGGAAATGGGAAGGTTATGAACAGAACAGGGGTGTTCCTAAAATTTATATGGGTAGCTATAGAATAATGGGTATATGGCTCCTAATTTAGATGTAAAGATTTGCACCACATTTAACTTAGTGCAAATGGCTGAGCTTAAAGTTAGGTATGATTCCCGGGCATAAGCGCTATTCTATTAAACAATGCCAAATTTAAGCACGGTTTATAGAATAGTACTTTTTAGGCACCAATTTTTTGGGCATCTGTGACAAGACAGTGGGTTTCTGAGCCTCAAAACTGTATTATTTCATGAAGTGTATTTCTCCTAATTGGCCAGCAGATGGCACTTGTTTTGAATTTTAAAGCTGTTGCAAAAAAAAAAAAAAAAAGACTTTCTCTCTTCCAGTTTCAGCTTATGGAAAGGGAACCTGCAGTACCATTGGGCAGCTACTTTCAAAATTGATGCCCTGGGCTCTGATTGGCCCTGGATTTCAAATCTAGCCTGAAGGTACTGAATTTTCCCCAGTCTCAGCCAGCGAGCAGAGAGAGAAAGATCTCTTTACTGAGGCCCTGTGAGCAGCTACATTGCCTCAACTCCCCAGGTGCTACCCAGGTAGTAACAAGTGTTAGATAGTTTTAATGTTAATCCTTGTTTTGGTTATTGTTATTGCTTGCTGTACTTTTTCCACCTGGTATTTTCAAACGTTCACGGTTTTGTTTTAACAATAAACTGATTCATTTGTTGGCTCTACTGTCCTGGACTAAGATTCCTGGTTTGTGTTTTGGGTCTGTGGGTGCTTTCTAGAAACTGTGGGACCCCTGAAGTGTGACCCCAGTGTCCTAGAAATCACCAGGGCATAACCGGAATGGGAGATTAGCTCAGAGGGGAGTGGGACCCAGCCGGTGGGAAGAGAGTGCTGGTATTGAGCATGAGCCCAGGTGCAGGTGAGCCTAAGCAGTGCTGGGGCAGACCCTCCAGATGGTCACAGGGTAACCCCAGGTGGGTGCTAGGCATTTTGTGACAGCATCAAATATAGAATTCACCCCTAAGTGTACATTAACAATTATTTAAAAATATTTTTAGAGGGATTGTGTCATGGAAGGAGAGTATGCATTCCCACATTATCCAGTTAGCACATTTGCATTAGCGCGTGTTAACTGGATAAAGCAGGGTTAATGTGGTAAGTGCTCCTTTTTTTTTTAGGTGCTTCATGCTACTAGGAGCATTAGCACATGACCTGAAAAAAAAGAAAAGAAAAAAGGAAATGCCTGACTTTAAGGCTATGGTAAATATGGGCTTAGTAATAGGAAAGTCCTGTATTAGAATGTGCTAAGCCCAGATTTCACTGAACCTTAGTAAAAGGGCCCATAATTTTGATTTTGCATTGAAATAACCCATTATATACATTATATTCAAGTCAGCAGGAGTGGTTAAAAGTTTGTCTTCTGTGTCTTTAGCAGTGGTGTTCCTACCATTAGGACAACTGAGGCGAGGGTCTCCATTTATAGAATCGGCAGCATATCTCCTCACATTGTCTGCAGTCTGTCTTTCCTTCTCCCACTTCCTTCTTCAGTCCCCTTCTACAAGTATACTTTTGTTTACTAAAAGGCGGCGGCGACGGCAGCGATTCCCATAGGCTGTCCTGCTCCTGGCACTGACCTCTTCTCTCTACTGTGGCCCACCTCTCTGATGTAACTTCCTGTTTCTTCAGAGGTGGGTCGCAGTAGAGAGAAGAGGCCAGTGTTGGTGGCAGGGCAGCCTATGGGAATAGTTGCCACCATCGCCCTTTAGGAAACAAAGGTAGGCTCGGGGAAAGGGTTTGAAGAAGACCATGGCAGGAGGAGGTGGAGCCACATCTCAGCCCTCACCTCAGGGGCAGATTGCTTTGGGCCACCCCTGGTCTTTAGTGTACAAGATCACTATGCAAGCTCTCATTTTTTCTGCGGCAGGGACCCAGTTTTGGAATACACTACCAACTGTTGATGCGTTTTTGTATCTTTTTAGATTGGTGTTTTGAACAGTGTAGGGGATGGAATCAATTTTAGCATGTCTACTAGAACATTCTGTAGGACTTTTGTCAATACTGTGGAAATTCTATAACAGGAGCCTAAAGTTAGGCTCATTCCATGCCCAAATTTCAGCATGGAAATGTGTTCCAACAGATGCAAAGTGCTGAAACAGCAGATTAATGTGGAAATACACTTATGCATCCATTTACAGGATAGCACCTTAGTGTATCTGCATGCAACTGCAAAAGGGGCGCTCCCATGGAAGGACATGGGCAAGTCGGGAAAATTGAACACAGTATTATAGAATACCGTTTATGTGCTCCCAACTTGTGCACCAGGATTTACACCTGGTTTAGTTGGTGTAAGTCCTGGAGTATCCTTTAAAGAATAGTGCTGGATGCAGATTTTTTTTCAGCCCCCCATATTTGGGTGCCATTTACTGAATCTAGTTCTAAATGTTTTGGTCATTTATTAGGTTGTGGATATTTATTGTTACTCACCTAGAAGTATAAACATAGGTGAGATGGATATTAACTTTAAGTCACAGGAATGTGAAACTTAGAAATACCTCCAGACCCCCAGTAAGCACTAATCCTCCTTCACCCCTTCCTCTCCATATCCCAGTAAGTACTCTGCCAGCAAGCCCTGATTGGCTATTCACTGTTTCCTGTGCCTTTGGGTGCTGCCAGTTTGCTTAAGGGATGGACGGCTCTAGCAGGCTGACAGAGGCATAAATACATAAGAGGAGTGTCCCATGCATGCAAATGGCTAATGATGCTACCAAATGGCCCCAGCTTGCCCTGCATGAAGCTGACTGATGACACCATTCCTTGTCCTGTATGGGCTAAAGCAGCAACAGTGACTGATATTACGTTTCCTATAGTGGGCCTAGGCAGAGCCCCCCCCCCCCCCAAAAAAAAAAAACCTATCCAGCTGTAGGCACATGCTTAATTTGCATGTGTCTTATTCCTGCCCTTCCTTTGCTGCGTTGGTCTGTTTATGTCACGGCTTGTTCTGCTTTGCCTCTCTCTTGATGCTGTTTTGCTCCTTTCTTAACCACTTTGCTCCTCTTGCTGCACTATGGGATATTCTTACCACTATTAAGACACTTTGCCCCTCTTTTTGTGCCACAGGAGTTCATGCCACTCTTCGTGCCACTTTGATCCACTCTTGGTGCTTCAGGATACATTTGGATGAAAAATCCCAATGTTAGAGCCAAAAAGAATAATTTCTTTCCCCTTTCAATTTAATAGAAAACTCAATAAATGTGGAAAAAACTGGGCAAATGAAGTAAACAACAAATGAAAAGTCTTTTCATGCACATCCCTAGTGCTCACAGTGGCAAACGTGGTGGTGGAAAAGGAAAGCAGAGGCACTAGCGTGATACACTGAGGTGGTACGTCAAGGGTAGGAAAATGTTGTAGAGGAAGTTAGGATACAGCAAGGTTACAGTAATCTAGGGATAAACATATGGGAATCCTGTTCAGAAGGAATGGATCCTCAGAAGTTTAGCGGAGATTGGATGGCAGCACCGATGGTGGGAGGTAGGGCTAGTGCTGGACAGACTTCTATGGTCTGTGCCCTGAAAATGGCAGATACGAATCAAGGTCAGGTATACATATAAAGTAGCACATATGGGTTTATCTTGTTGGGCAGACTGGATGGACCGTACAGATCTTTCTCTGCCGTCATCTACTATACTGCTATGTAAAGTATGCTACAGGCATTTTGCCATAATTCTGCAATAAGGGGATGTTTTTGCTGCCCTTTCCACAGCAGTAGAATTGTACAATGGATGTGGAATCAAATTATCGGTGTGTGATTTGTAACTGAATAAATGTGAGAGAGGGGAGTTTAGCTGCAAATGAGACTATCTGTAGATCAATAGGATTAGATTAGGATAAGTGAGATAATGTTTATATTGCAGAACAATTAGAGTTGATTACTGCCATCATTTGTGGGGAAAGCAATGACTTTTTAAAAGCAACTTTTACATAGTCAACTTTAGTTAGTTATTTAAAATAGGAGAACAACATTAAAACATTTTATGGTTGTTAATTGCTAATAGAGTGAAAGAACAGGGTGTTCTCAAACTGGCTTTTTCCAAAAGAAAAAAAATCTGTTTCAAAATAACAACAGAGGAAGACACAATCAAGAAATTTCATCAACTATTTTCCTAAAACAATTGTTTTGAATCTGGAATGGTTCTAGCAGACTAGGGCTGAGCAGACATTTTTCCTCATCATAAAAGCTGCAAAGAGTCACTATTTAAAGATTTTGGAGCAGTTCATATTCAGCAAATTATAGGATATGAAGTGGCAGGGCCGTGCCTAGGGTCTCTGGTGCCCCCCTGCAGACTATCAGTTGGCGCCCCCAACCCCCCGTGTGGCACAAGATGGCAAGGCTTACAAGCCTTTCTTGCAAAAATACTTGATCGCAAATAATTTTTTATGATTTTTAACCGTGAAAATGATCGCTCACCACTTGCCACACTGACAGGAATTGTCAGCAATATTCTTAGAAAACAAATTATTATACATTGCAAAATAAGATGGCAGATGTAAATTCTCAAAGTCAGTCTCTGATTCTGCTGCTCTCTGTTCTCTTCACTCCGTTTCCAGGGCTTCATTTCCATTTATTTCTTTACTTTCCTCCTTTCTTCTTCATTTCTTGCCCTACATCCATAAGTAAAAGCTGTGTCCTCTTCTGTGGAATTGACTGGAGGAGGTATAACGTGGATCCAGCTTTTGCCTATTTTCTCCATCCATGTGCAGTTTTTCTCCTCTCTTCCCTTTCCCTCATCTCCATCCATGTGCATCTTCTTCTTTTTTCTTTCCTCACCTCCATCCATGTCCAGCACTTCTCCTCTCTCATCCCCTCCATCCATGTTCAGCATTTCTCCTCTCTCATCCCTCCCCTGTATCCATATAAAGCAATAATTCTCTCTCCCCTCTCCTCCATCCAAGACCAGCATTTCTCCTCTCTCCCCGCCAACTCCTCCATCCATCCAAGGCCAGAGAATCTCTCTTCCCTGCCCTCCCCTCTCATCCATGTCCAGCAATTCTCCTCTCTTCCCTGCCCTCACCTCCCATCCATATCCAATGATTCTCCTCTCTCCCCTGCCCTTCATGTCCAGCGAATCTTTCTTCACTGACCTCCCCTCCCCTCCATGTCCAGTATGTCTCCTCTGCCCCCTGCCCTCCCTTCTCATCCATGTCCAGCAATTCTCTCTTCCCTGCCCTCCTCTCCCCTCCCCTCCATGTCCAGCATGGAGAGGAGAGGGGAGGGCAGGGGAGAGAGGCGACATGCTGGACATGGAGGGGAGGACAGGGGAGGGGAGGGGAGAGAGAATTGCTGGACATGGAGGGGAGGGCAGGGGAGAGAGGAGAATCGCGACTTCAGGTATAAGATTTTGGATCGTGAGAACAGGAACAGAAGGGAGCGGGCAAGTGAGCCGGATCTCAGGAAAAAGGTGCTGGTACAAAAAAAAGCACTGTATGTATCCCTCATTGATAAGTCTCTGACTTTAAAGTTTAGCAATTTCATTAAAGCAAAATGTATTTTCACATATCACAAACTCTTCCTATCCAAGCAGAATGTTTTATATTTATTTATTTATTGCATTTGTATCCCACATTTTCCCACCTCTTTGTAGGCTCAATGTAACATAGTAAATTACAGCAGATGAAGACCTGTACGGTCCATCCAGTCTGCCCAACAAGATAAACTCATTTTACACGGTATGTGATACTTTATATGTATACCTGAGTTTGATTTGTCCTTGCCATTCTGAGGGCATAGACTGTAGAAGTCTGCCCAGCACTCTTCTTATGCTAAGTTCTGATACTAACGATGAAGTCCCTTAAAATATACACTCAAGTCCATCCATATCTATTCAGTCACAATCAGGGCAGAGACTGTAGAAGTCTGCCCAGCAATGTTCATATACTAAAAGTTAAAAGTTTTGAAGATTCTGGTGGCTTACAATACATCGTGAATGGTGGAGATATATAAGAAATAAACATTTAGTAATTACACACAAAACATTTAGTAATTACACACAAAAAAAGCAATCAGATTTTCACTTACCAGCTCTCAGCTAAACTTCCTCTTTGAACCTACTATTTGAAGCATCAGCCAATGAAATGGCTTTTAGCTGTAGATGCCTCGGGTTACCTGATAATTATGCACACATCATTGCAATCATGCCCTCCTCTCAGTGTACATGCTCAGAAAAAAACCCCAAAAACTTTGAACCACTTACAGATTTTAACAAACAATTACACTATTTATTTTTTATTTCTCCCCAGTCTCACTTGCACACCTCCCTCCAAACCTGTTCTCTTTAATTTGAATGTTGTTCAAGCTCACCCTGAATGAGGAGTTCTTCCCACACCAAAGACATATATAGCACTGGTTGTACTCTTTGAAGCAACTTTAGCAGAGCGTGTCTGCCTCAGCACTGCTGGGCTGCCTTTACTTCCTGATGCGGAGAGGGAAGGGCAGGGGAGAGAGGAGAATCACAACTTCAGGTAAAAGATTTTGCAAGTGAGCGGACCTGGGTGGTGCCCTCCAGAGGTCGGCGCCCCCCCTTTGGTGCTTACCCCGCTTACCGTGTTGGCACGGCCCTGTGAGATGGCATAGTTTTTACCAGATAATTATCATATTTAACAAATCTTACCAATTTCTCTTGTTCAATGACCAATAAGTAGAATAATATAGGAAAACCAGGATGTGGAATACTTAACACTTTCATATAAAATGCCATAATAAATATCAGTGATATGTCATTTGTAAAATGAAACACAACATAGAAACATTTTTGTTTTGTTTGTTTGTTTGTTCATTCTACTGCTTACTATTTGCAAATTAGAGGCACTAAAATACATTTCACTGGTATTTAATAAAGCCCTCTGTTGTGTTGCTCCTCCACAGCTTTCAACTTCTTAGCCTTTACTTTATTTATTGAAGGATCTAGGCAAGAGTGACCCCCAGTTCCTCTTATTCTGCCAGCTCTATAATTTAAATAGCTGTTTTGGTCTGTGCCGGCGTGTTGCTTGCTGAATGATCATCTGTTGAAGTTTCTGTGTGTGCGTCTGATGTCAGACGCATGCACAGAAACTTGAACAGCTGATCATTCATGAAGCAACGCCCCGGCGCAGCCGAGAAGAGAACTTCGGCTGCGGGGGTTGGGGTTCCCCGTCAGCACAGTTACGCGATGGCGGCAGGGGAGTGTTTTCGTCTGAAAGGGGGGGTCAAGGGGGTCGCGGCAGGGGGGTCCAGGGGTCCGTAACGCAGGGGGGATGTTGAAATCGGAGGGAGGGCGGAGTCTGGAACTCAGTGGGAGGGGCCTGAGGGGCACACGTCATGATGGTGCCTAGCAGACCACAGGAGCCACGGTCCCAGGCAGGATAGAACGTTGGAGGTGAATATTATATATATATATAATTTGGGCACATGAAAAGATTCTAATGCTCATTTTTGTATTGTTATACAATTTAAATTAATACAAATTTATAAATGCAAAAAAAAAAGAGATTTATTATAACAAATGTCTGAAATGGACTAAAATGCCCCAAAACTAGGAAAAGTCTGATAAATTTATTTATTTATTGCACTTATATCCCACATTTTCCCATCTATTTGCAGGCTCAATGTGGCTTATATAGACCTGTTATGGCATTGCCATTCCAGGGAAGAGTTACAACTGGTGTTACAAATTCTCAAGGATAGCAAAAGAAGTAATCAAACAATTATAGAAAGAGTAATTTCAGGGAAGGTTGGAGTGGTGAAGTGTTATAATTAAGCTATGGATTCTCGAGGTAGGCTTTGTTGAAGAGATGTGTTTTCAGAGATTTGCAAAAGTTGGTTATTTCGTTAATTGTTTTCAAGCTAGTTGGAAGGTCATTCCACAGTCGCATGCTCGTGTAAGAAAAGCTGGTCGCATGTGTTAGTTTGTATTTTACTCCTTTGCAGCTGGGGAAGTGTAGATTAAGAAATGTGCGGGCAGATTTTTTAGCATTTCTGGGAGGGAAGTCTACCAGGTCTAGCATGTATGACGGGGCCTCTCCGTGAATAATTTTATGAACAATTGTACAGATCTTGAACGTGGTACGTTCTTTAAGTGGGAGCCAGTGTAGTTTTTTTTCTTAGGGGTTTTGCACTTTCATATTTTGTCTTTCCAAATATGAGTCTGGCTGCAGTATTCTGGGCAGTTTGGAGTTTCTTGACAGTCTGTTCTCTGCAGCCGGCAAACAGAGCGTTGCAGTAGTCTAGGTGACTTAGTACCATTGACTGTACTAAGTTGCAAATCAAAAGACAAATCAAAATATTTTTTGTCTGTGCAGATGCCTATTGGACTAGACTCTATAAATGGCACCTATAAAATTGCGCAAAAAAATAGTGCTTAGCATTATTCTATAAATCACGCTTACAGTTAGGCACAGTTTATAGAATAGCGCTTATCACCAGGAACCATGAGTACATTTACATCAATGAAAACCTGGTGTAAATCCCCACGTGTAAATTAGGCACAGATCCCGCTAATTATATAACACATAAATTTTAGGAATGCCCTCAACCTGCCCATGCCCCTACCATGGCCATGCACCCTTTTAGGATCCACGCACTAGAATTTACGCACACCTTTTTATAGACTACGCCTAAAATGATGTATGCATAAATTCTATTTTTTGCCAATTAGTACTGATAATTACTTATTGCCCAATTATTGGCGCTGATTGGCTCGTTAATCAATTAAGTTGCACATGCATACGCAACTCAAAGCACTATATATAGAATCTGGGGGATTGTTTAGAATATATGTTTCAGGGCAGAGAGGTTGGAAGGGAAATAAGCCTGAATACCTGCCCCCAGGTGCAGAAAAAACTGATCCCACACTGCCTTCTGCCTCCTCATTTTTCAGTCTTGGAAAGGGGGTCCCAATCCAATTGATATACCCTCATCCAGTGGCCATTTCTGGCTGTCAGAGATATGAGCTGTATTTGAGTGATAGGTATTTATGGGTGTTCTATGGACAGAATGGAGGATATTAATCAAATATCTAGGATAGCTCTTCCTGATACCATCAAACCTGGGGGGGGGGGGGGGGTGTTGGGATAAATAAATATCCATTTTATTCAGCAGAATATCTCCCAAGTATTAACTTTGACAATAACTGTTATTCAACAGTTAGCTTGGCAGAGTTTAAAAAGGGGTTAGACGGTTTCCTAAAGGACAAGTCCATAAACTGCTACTAAATGGACTTGGGAAAAATCCACAATTCCAGGAATAACACGTATAGAATGTTTGTACGTTTGGGAAGCTTGCCAGGTGCCCTTGGCCTGGATTGGCCGCTGTCGTGGACAGGATGCTGGGCTCGATGGACCCTTGGTCTTTTCCCAGTGTGGCATTACTTATGTATTTATGTACTTCTGCTGTTCAGCCTGTACAGGCGAAACAGAATTTGGGTGAACTGAGATGCAAGAAACCTACTTATCAACAGAAACGTTCTGTAACACCAGTACCAGAGAGAAGACTTCTGTAAAAACAGGCAGCCTGGCCTGAATTAAAAGGTGCATAACTTAAGCCATTATTGTATTTTTATATAGCACTGGGAATAAAGACAGTATTGTGCAAGGTAATCATCATGAGGGGTGACATTATTAATACTATAGCGAATCATACTGCTAGCATATGAAAGAGACATAACTGGAAAGAAAAAAATCTGAATGCACTGTCAGTTGTTCCAAACACAGGTAAAAATGTATCGGTCAATATTCAACCTGTGGCGGTCAGTGTTTTTTGCAATGCTGACTGTCATCAGCTATATTGGTCCTGGATATTCAGTGCCAAGCCTTGTACAGGCAACAACACTGGATATCTGGGCATGACCTTGGTTGCTGAACTTATGTGGGTCCAGGCTGATATTCAGCCAAGACCTGCATAAGATACTGGCTGAATATCGCCTGGGACCTGATAAGTGGGTCCAGGGCTGTGCCAACACGGTAAGCACCGCAGGGGGGCGCCTGCCTTCAAGGGCGCCGCTGCGGTGCTGCTCCGCCTCCCACCTACCTTTAAAAAAAATATTGTGAAGCCGAGTTGCAGGCAGCGCCTCGCGTCTGCCCGGCTGCTTGTAAAACAAGTAAATCTCTTCTCCTTGTCATCGTCGGGCCTCACTGTGCCCCGCCCTCCTTTGAGGTCACTTCCTATTTCCGCGAGGGCGGGGGACACAGTGAGACCCAACGACGATGAGAAGAGATTTACTTGTTTTACAAGCAGGGCAGACGCGAGGCGTTGCCTGCAACTCGGCTTCACAACATTTTTTTTTTAAAGGTAGGTGTCACACTGTACTCCTCCTTCTCCGTCTTCCTTTTCTGAGCCGGCCCAGACCTATTGCTGCCGCTTAGTGCTCAATGGGCTCCCGAGGAGGGCTAACTCTCGGGTCCCCTAACTCTCATTGTTAAAGTAGATTTAGCTGCAAATTGCTCCACATTTCAGGAAGATTTCAGCTGTTGTCTTTTCCTCTCTCTCATTTTGTTTCTCTTCTTGACTGATTTGGGAAATAGCCCTAGGCGGTTGCTTTTTGTTTGTGTGTGAGCTCAGTCACTTAATTGCTTTATCTAAACAGGAAGCTTTCTCTTACAGAGCTGTAGGGCCAGAGATCCAATTGCGGAGATAAGCACCTCAGATTTATCCTGGACAAGTGCAAATAGTGTTCGTAGAGTCTGATTTTTTTAAAAATTAGAACAGGAATACATTACACAAATTAAGTGAAATGAAAGCAAAATAACTTTTTATGCTGAGGGTTTCGGTGATGGGCTGCAAATTACCCTTGTCCGCTGCAAATCTGAGCTGGGAGTTGCAGAGCTGAGGCCCACAGTGGCTTTATCACTGAAGGAAAGCTCTCTGACCCCATACTGAAACCTGAGCTTTCTAGTAGTGATTAATAACAAAGACCTGCTGTGGGGTACAGGAAAGCCACTGAAGAAAGCCATGGGGTAGAGTAGAGATACAAAAGTACAGGCACATCATCATTGAAAAGGCTGGAACTGTACATAGGGACAGAGCACTGTTGAGACTGCTGTACCTGTCAGCACCAAGTTAACATTCTTCTGTGGGGGAGAGGGCAGGGACTTCTGGAAAGGTCTGGCACACCCAGGGACCTTAGAACTAGGTTAGTGTGCAAACATCTGGAGACTTACAGCCCATGGATTGTCTATTATAAGCAGGGGATGTCTGGTGTTACTTACTCTCAATCTCCTATAAAGGGGGTGCCTGATAGGGCTGTTTATTTATTTACTAGTAAAACAGGCCCGTTTCTGACACAAATGAAACAGGCGCAAGCAAGGTTTTCCTCGGAGTGTGTATGTTTGAGAGAGTGTGTGTGAGAGAGTGAATGTGCGAGTGTGTGTTTATGACAGAGAGAGAGTGAGGCTGCTGGGTGCGAGAAGAGAGAAAGGAGATGCCACGGGGGGGGGGGGGGGGGGGGGGGGGGCACCAACTGATAGTCTGCAGGGGGCACCAGAGACCCTAGGCACGGCCCTGAGTGGGTCCACATATCCTTGAGCTCATTGCCTCCCTCCAGTTCCCTAACCAATCTCCCTGATACCTTCTCCTGCCCCCCCCCCCCCCAGAAGCAGCTCTGAATCCTTTCCTGCCCCCCCCTGAAAGCAGCTCCATCTACAAGTGCCACAAGACTACCGCTAGACATTGTGGTGGTCATTTTTGATTAGGCACTGTGAGGGGTAGAAGCAAGTGGGATTTGCTCCTGCCCCAAGAACCACTAGACCATGAAGGCCAGTAAGTAAGCCTGAGGGGGCCCTTCTGGGGCTTGAAGGGGTAGGGAGCCGGAGCTGCTTTGGGGTGGGAGGGAGAAGGGGTCAGAGTTACTTTGGGGAGGGGAGAGGGGATCGTAGCTGCTTCAGAGGCAGAACTGCTGTGGGGGGGGGGGCAGGAGGGGGGATCGTAGCTGGTTTGGGAGGCGTGAGGATCGAAAGTACTCGGGAGGGGGGAGTGATGAGCTTTTGACGAACTGACAGCTATGCAGATGCCAGCCAATACTTAGTGCTGGCACTCACATAGCTAAGTGACCAGAATTGGGACTGCTGTTCATGCGGTCGCTAAGCTATGCGGGCATCCATCACTGAATATTGTTGGCACCTGCATAGCGACCACCTCCTCCCCAACTCCTTCCTTGGAACACCGCTCTCTGGCCTACTTAAAAATGGCCAGTTAGAGTCAATATTCAGCAGCACCGCCTGGTTAACTGCCACTGAATAGCATCAGCTAGTCCACTGAGCGCAATTTAAGCAGGAGGAGCCTCTCCTGCCCACTTAAATCTCTTTGAATATCGATAGGATAACTTTTAAAATTGGGGACAAAAAAAGTTAGAAATAAGTGTATGTAATAAAGTATATATTAAAAAAAATTCGAAGAACTGAAGAGCACACGTACCACTATGACTACAATACAATTCTGTGATCTACACAATCTTATCAGTCCCTAGTCCCTTTCAGTGCAACCCTTGCCTATCTGTTTCACTGTAAACATGAAGAAACTACATTAGATATCCAAAAACCTTGTGACTCACTGTCTGTGTGACGTTAAACACTTCCCATCCTTGCAGGTGCAGGGGTAACAGCCTTGAGGTGATCAAATTTCCTCGCCAGGGCTTTGCTCCACTGTCCAGAATCTCATATACATCCACCTTGAACAGAAACAGTAAGAAATTGGTAGTGGATATGCCCAGAGAGCATGTTAACTAAATAATCCTTAAAGATCAGATTTCCTAGGCAGGTGTCCAGAGAGAATCACACTTACTCTGCAAATGTGATATCTGGATGACTTTCCTGATCCAGAATTCTGTTTCAGTTTGAAAATTCGCAGCTCTGCTTTCAGTATTTTTTCATGTTTTCCAACTGAAGATATGTTGAAATAAAAATAAGATTGATCCAAATGGACTGGGAGGGAAGGAAAGAGAAGGTTATTTTCGATACTCGGAAACTACATTCAAGGAACTCATAAAAACATGATTAGATCATCAATGAATAAACTAATCTGACTTAGGTAATACTCATAAATCACTAAGTAATGCCAATGCTAAACCCCCAAATAAATATTAAAATAAGATAGCTTATCTGCTTGATTAGCAAACTAAAAATGGAAGATTGTTTAGCACAATTAGAAACAGCAGCATCTATTCAAAACAATCACAATAATAATATTCCTGTGCATGAAATAATTTCACCCAAAATATCAAATAACTAGTAAAAAAAGGCCCGTTTCTGACACAAATGAAACGGGCGCTAGCAAGATTTTCCTCAGAGTGTGTATGTTTGAGAGTGTGTGAGGATGACTGTGTGTGAGAGAGAGTGAATGTGCATGTGTGTGTGACAGAGAGAGTGAGACTGAGTGCAAATGTGTCTGTGAGAGAGAGAGAGTGTGTGTGTGTGAGAATGAGTGTGTGCCAGGGGCCCCCCTCCCTCCCTCCCTCCCTCCCAGATCCAGGGTCCCCCTCCCTCCCTCCGAATTCTAGGGTCGTCCCCCCTCCCTCCCTCCGAGTTCCAGGGTCATCCCCCCTCCCTCCCTCCTTCCCTCCCTCCGAGTTCCAGAGTCGCCCCCCCTCCCTCCCTCCCTCCGAGTTCCAGGGTTGTCCCCTCCCTCCCACTTCCAGGGTCATCCCCTCCCTCCAGTGACGTATTGATACAGTATGTGTGAGACAGAGTGTGTATATGTGAGAGGGAGAGTATGTGTGACAGAGATAGTGAGTATGTGTGTTCGTGAGAGATTCAGAGTCTGAGTCATGGGCAGAGAGAGACAGTCTGTGTGGGAGGGGGGAGGGAGAGAACAGCAGGTCCAGCGGCGACTCGGGAGCGAGCGGGGGGAGAGGGTGGGTTCCTCCAGGTCCAGCGGCGAGGCAAGTCGGGACGGGATGGGGGAGAGGATGGGGGGTCCAACGGCAACTCGGGAGTCGGTCAGGGAGTCGGGGAGGGCGGGGGTCCGAACTGGGAGAGGGAGGTCGGCGGTACGGCTTGCATGCGGCTGCAGTGAGTGTCCATCGGGGAGGAGGGGGGCTCTGGGGGGGCGGGTTGAGGAGAGGGAGGTTGGCGTGTGGCTGTGGGTAGTGTCCATCGGGGAGGAAGGTGAGTGCGGCTCTGGGCGGGGGACGGGTTCCAGCAGCGGTGAGGGAGGGGCGAGGAAGAGAGCAACGGGTCCAGCGGCAACTTGGGATTGAGAGGGGAGACGGTGGGTTCCAGGTCCACAGTCATGGGCCGTGTCAGCCAGGTCGTGCACTTATGATTTTGCTTTGTATTGCAATTTTTTTGTTGATGGCGGATCTTCCTCGCTTCTGCTGCAGCTTCTGTGATGTGAACATATTTGTGGGATTGTGGGTCCGGGCACGCGACTTACTTGATTGTTTGAGGCAGTTGGTTTGTGCCTTGTGCTGCTGGCGTTTAGTTCTTCTGTCTGTGATAGGTCCCTCATGTTTGTGACATTGCGTTGCTTTGCCTGGCAACTATGCTGCGTCCCCTTCCCTCTCAGTGTTCAGCCCTCGATGTCATAACATTATGACGCGAGGGCGGGACAGTGAGACAGATGGTTACAGGCAGCATAAACCCTATGAACCGCATGGACCCAATGAACCCTTCAGTGCCATGGGGAGTCAGCTTCAGAACGTTGGAGTTGGAAATTATTATATAGGATAGTCATCATTAAACAATTCATGAATCTTGTGAACTCTCTTACTGAATCTGCTACTCTGTGCATAAGTGTTTTACTTCAGAAAAATATACAATTTCCAAAGGTATTACAGGTGCCCAGAAATGTACATTTTTTTTTTCTGGAGGGAGAGGTGGCCAGTAGTTTTTACAGCAAATAATATCAGTAAAAGGCACTAGCAGATTGTTTTTCAAAATAGTTGTAGAACTTAAATGAGAAATGCAGAATAACTTTCAGACTCTGGCAGCGCCTTACCTTTGTCTTCAAAGCTGCGTACGACGTTGCCCTGCAGGAGTCCGGGTGCCTTGGTGATCCCATTCGGATCTGCCACTGAATTGAAAAGATCCACCATGAACTGGGGGGGCTTCCTGTGGGGCAGGACATTCTGAGGAAGCTCCCCAATAGCAAACACTTCATGAAGCCTGTAGATTGCCTCAGAAATCATGGACGAAGATGAGGAATCCTTAAAGATTCCTGTCCCTAGCTTGTCCAGGTGCATCCTGAAGGAGCCAGTATGGATGCAAAGAATAAGGAGTATCCAAGTCAGATAGACGACTCTCAGCATATTACGTGTCGCAGGGCTGCAACTTTGAAGCTGGAAAATACAGTAACAGGCATGGGCAGTCAGCAGCTTCTAGGGTCAACTATGGAGAAGCCCATCCATGCTGTCTATATAAAGCCTTGCAAATCCAATTATTTGCTTAATGTTATGGTGACTGACAGAGAGAACAAAACGTTAATAAATGAGTAAGGCTGAATAAACAGTATCAGCTGATTGCATTATTACAGGCTAAGTAAGAAGACTGCTGTTATTTCTTCTTTCTGCCTACAGGGCTCCATGCTTGACACAGTGAAATGAACAGGGGCCAGAACTAAGTTTCATGGGGAGAAAGGATAGAGGAAAACATCACTAGCTCTCTTTAAAGGATCATTCCGATCATCATAACTTATCTCGCAAAAGATTTCTTTTGAAGGCAAAGAACTAGAAAAAGGGAAACCTTTGGCAGTTAGCATTCCAAAATAGTCTATAAACCCATAGTGAAAATAACAACACTCTGTTAGTAATACAGGATGTACATCTGAGAAAGTTGCCTTTACTGATGACAACTTATGACTTCTGAGCACTAAACCAGTTTCTTGCTTAGCCTGTCAGGTTCACAGAATTGCCACTGTACATGGAGCTGTCAACTTATTTGCTCTGGCTTTTGGGGTTTTTTTTTTTAAGGAAGCATATAGTATTTTACTCATTAATTTTTTAAAAATTAAACACTGCCTCCTATTTTGCAATAACATACAACAAAAGAGCAAAATGTCTCAAAAGTAAGTTTTAAAATATACAGTTTTGCAGGCACCCATAGCTTTCTGCAGAAGCAACCTGTCTCTTATCTTGGGTTTCCAGTCCAATCCCTCAATTAAAAGCAAACTCAGAATGCAGATTTGTGACGCAAATGAAAATTGGAGGCTTGTTTGCTCTTTCTTCCACCTCTCCAAAATCCATGGTAATGACCAGATAAAAATTTTAAAACAAGGTCTTCATATTTAAATCACAAAGATGCTATTCATAGAACTGAATCACACCCTTTCTTCTGTTGTTATTCTCCTATCACCTTCCTTTGAAGATGAGTCAGGGCCTGCACAAAGAGGAGCCTGCTAGTTATATGTTCCTGGATCAGTGACTATAGGAGGCTAATCCAATTTTGATGGAAAATCTTCTTAATTTGGAATCTCTGTATGACAACTCAAGAATAGTGTCAGATTCCAGACCACTCTATCTCTCCCCTAAAGTAAATTAACCTTTTCTTTCCCCACCTGGGCCTGGTAACAGATGACCAGAATTGGAACCTCTTGGAAATATGTATTTAGTGGACAGTTTAGGACTTTCCTCTCTGGCCTGTTCCTTTTCCTTTAGCTACAGCTATCCTTTAGGAAAAGATGTTTTAATGAAATGTTTGCAGTCCCCATTACTTTCAGTGGCCAGGATTCTTCTATATTTTTAGATTAACCTCTTATCTCCCTACAATGATCATCTTATTAAGAAATACATTCTATTCTAAAGATTAAAACAAATATTTTCCTTATAGTATTAATTTGAATTGTGTTCCTCTAGATAGATTTGGACAAAATAAAAAGAATACATGTTATACTTCCTCATTTGCAAATATTTTAGAATAAGGATTTTGAAACAAATAGTTTAAGGTATGATATAATAATATCATCCCTTTCATTTGTACACACTATGTGAACCTGAAGTCACTGTTTCCCATTCCTGAATTTCTTTAGGTATTTTCCTTTACAAGCTTAAGTTAATTTACAGTGGACAACTGAAATACAGAACTATTAATGTGGTTATAGCAGCAGTTCCCATATCTTGTGCTATACAACCACTTACAAATCTGATTTCTAGGATATCCTCAATAAGTAAGTTGTTATCTGCATATGTTTTTCCTAACAAAAAGAGGTGGCTTTGCATATTCTGGTTATTTAAAAACATTTTTATCCCACTTATCATATAAAATCTGAAGTGGGAAACAACAAGTTCATGAAATAGAATACAAAAACATTACACAGCTGAACAACTAAACAAAATCCTAAATAAAAACAGAACATAAAAGCAACATATAAAAAGAAAATGAATACAATTAAGAATAAGAAAAAACATTAAACAAAAAAAAAATTAAAAATGTATTTTCAAAATACCAAACCTGTTGGAAATGCTGGAAAACAGATTTAGGAACACCTGTGCTTGGACAAAGTTGGTTTATGTTCTTCACAGATGTAAGGAATATACACACATTTGACCTAATTTCAAATTTTCTATTGATTTTGAAACATTCTTCTTTCTCTTCCTCTATGTCAGAGATAATAACTGGGGATGCATAGACTGAAAAGTTTCACTTTGTATCACTTGAGAAAAGAGGGGGCATGTCTGGGGGAGAAGAGTTGGTGTCATCAATGCTGATGTACTGATTAGCGTGTGAGCCCTTATCGCCTATAGAACAGATGGTGGGAAGAGCTCAAAAACTAACGACAATATTAACCCATCATTGTAGAATACACTTTGATTTCTGCGTGGAAATTAAGGCGCAATATATATAAAATTTGGGGGATAGTACTTGTGTTTGATTGCAAACTGAAAATAAACTAAATGAACGAAAGCATCATAAAAATACATATGTACAAATCTATAATAAAACTATAGTCTAAATAGATCACTCAAGAACCACAATGATTAAGGGTAAACCAAAAACATGCACAGAAATCTGTACAGAAAAATGCCAAATAAGAAGAAACATAATGAGTCATACTGATCATAAGGTGCCATAATAACTTTTATAAAATCAATAAGGGTAAAACATAAAAAGTGCCATGGTGTCATCAGTATGATACAAAATGCCCTAGTGTAGTATAAATCACTCCTCTTTTGTGTAATGCAGTGGAGTGAATGGTGAACTAACACAGGCAAGGGAAATTAAAACAAACAAACAAACAAACACCAAAGGGCTCACTGAAAAACAATAATGTAATTTCAAAATGGAGATTACAAAAGCACCTAAAGAACTAAACATGTGGTGTGGAAGCTCTATAATATCCAAAACAATCAAACAATCCACAATCTCTTTGAAGAAAAACTTTACCAGCAGACTTTAGGGGTTGCGATGAGAGCCACGATGGCCCCCTCGGTAGCAAATCTTTTCATGTAGGCTTTTGAAGAGAAGTTTGAATACCCATCAGTGTATTACAAGAATATTTGCATGTGGGCAAGGTTCATTGATGACATTTTTCTATTATGGGCAGTGCCTTGGAACTGGATCAGTTCACAATGGCTTTAAACAAGTGCCATCCACGGATTAAGTTTACATTACATATGCACACATCAGAAATTACGTTTTTAGACGTACTGATCAGGAAGGGTGGTGATGGTTTCACCACTACGGTGTTTCATAAAATCACAGATAAAAATACTTTCCTTAACTATGGGAGTTGTCATTCTACAGCCTTGAAGAACAGCCTACCATTCTCACAATTTTTGAGACATCGCCGAATTTGCTCGAATGACCAAGAGTTCAAGCGACAGTCCACCACTTTATCTAATAAGTTGGTAGCGCGAGGGTACCCGAGACAAGTGATACGAAAGGCGTATCGAAGAGCACAATTTAATCACTGTGATCTCCTTCTGAATCCGAAAACTTCAGCTACGGTTGAAGATGACCTAACTTTTACTTACATCATGCAGTTCAACTCATCTTCACCACGGGTGGCGGCAATTGTGAGGAAACATTGGATGTGGATACAAACTCACCCGCTCTTCAAAGATGCACAGCTGAGATCATCCTATAGTAGACATAGGAATTTAAAAGAACTTCTAAGCGCTGCAGTATTACCTAAGTCTACAGAGGACTTTGGGAGAATGAGGGACTGGACTGGCCACAGGAAATGTGATGGTTGTTCCTTCTGTCCTGTGATGTTGGAGACGTCTACCTTTGTGAATCCTATTGATCAGAAAAGACATGTTCTTCGTACTAACACTACGTGCAAGTCTAGCTCTGTCATTTACTGCCTGCGCTGTCCCTGTGAGAAAATCTACGTGGGGCAGACCTCAAGAATTTTGGCCACTAGTTTGACAGAGCACAGAAGTGCAATTAACACCCTCAAGACAGGTTTACCTTTGGTAGTGCACTGCATTAGTCTAGCGCACACTTTTGAAGATCTGAAGTGTTTAGTTTTGCAAGAAGTTTTGAAGTCCCCGTGAGGAGGGGACCATCGGAGACGTCTACTACAACATGAACAAAAATGGATTTTTAAACTCTATTTTTTAGAACCATCGGGTTTGAATGCCCGCCTAGAATGGTGTCATTTTTTCTAGGCATTCTATTGGCTACATATGTAGTGGCATCTGACGTCACAACCACTACATTATAGCACACATCGGCGGTTGTTCAGACGTGGTACGCTGCCGTGGAGAGCTGTGCAAGTGTCCTATGTACTGTGCTGTTCTGAGTTTTTTGCTTTTTTCATTTTTTTGTCATTCTGTGCATGTGTGTTGCGCTGGACTTAGATTATGTGTATTTCCTCTAGTTGCAGCCTGAGACCCTGAAGAAGCAGTGAAATGCTGGCCACCGTTGGCTCAGGGCAGCAAGTGAAGGACCGCATAGCGGAGAGCAGAGAGCAGCATCCAATGAACATTACTCAACAAAGATAAGTGCAAAAAGTATATATTGGATAGCGCGGTATGCTCCAGTGGTGATCTATGTACAGAAGACATATTGTTATTTCTTTAAAACAGCACAAATTTTTCTTAAATTTGTCTTTTGACCACAGAAAATAAAGTTTTTTTCAGATCTGTGGTATCAGGGTTTTTTTGCCTATGATGAAGAGAAGACCATTGTGTCTGCTTAAGCTCCGTAGGATTGATGTTTGATCTCGGAGCTCTTTGAGGCTTTTTCCCTGCACACAGAGTCATTTGTCATTTTTTGTGGATTGTTTGATTGTTTTGGAGATTACAAAAGCACTCCATATATAATTAGTCACAAACACATTGGGAAGATCTCAACTGTCTGTCACCACGGTACAGAACCACAGGCTGAAGTGTTATCACACTCATTTTTAAGAAAATATTCCCACATAGACAAAGGATGCTTATTTACAAAATAGATGAACAGGAAACGCATGATTAGAATGCAAGCTTATGTTTATGCTTAGATGCTGTAGATGACAAATTGCTGTGAAACTTGCTTGTCAAGCAACATTCAACAAGCGTAAGCATTTCTAAAAGTACAGAAACAAGATTAGTAAAAATGATCACTGATCTGAAAAACAAAGTTGACAGCAGCTAAGTGATAATCACCAAATTTAAACTTAGCTGGTATATGCCTATCATAATCAAACAAATCAGTACCAAAAGGGCTGACAGTTGTACTTAAAGTGAAACCATCTGCTTCAATATAGGTTCACAACACAAAATGCAATCAGTGTTAAAATGTATGGCTAAAATCTTAAAAAGATATTACTGGATTTGTGTATCCTGCAAGTTTCACACCTATTTGTCATCCAAGGCATCTAAACAGTGACACTTCAGTCTGTGGCTCTGTACCGTGGTGACAGACAGTTGAGATCTTTCCAATTTGTTTCTGACTAATTATATATGGAGTGCTTTTGTAATAATACATTTTGAACTTATATCATTGTTTTTCAGTGAAACCGTTGGTATTTAAAAAAAAAATCCCCTTGCCCATGGTTCACCATTCACTCCATTACATTACAAGAGGAGTGATTTCTGTTACAGTAGGGTCTTGAACTGGGTGGGGTTTTGTAATCACACTGATGACACAATAGCAGTATTTATGTTTTACCCTTATTGGTTTTAAAAAGTTATTGTGGCAACTTATCAGTATGACATGATTATTTCTTCTTATTATTTTTCTGTACTGATTTCTGTTCATATTTTTGGTTTATTTCATTTCATTTTCATTTAATTGAATTTATATTCTGCTTTTGTCCAAAGCAGAGAATAAAATAACATAAAACATATTCCACACAAAATCAGACGATGGACAACAATAAAAACAAGGCAAAAGGCAACCAAATAGTGATTCTACAGACATTGCAATCATAATTCAAAAACCAGCCTTTGACAACAAACGCTGTTTTCAGCAGTTAGTCACTGTCAAACGTTTCTGCTTCCTAAGAGCAACAGGTAACTTATTCCATTCTGATGGACCAGCAATGGAATATATCCTCTTCTGCGTGTATTCAAGCCGAGAGATTTGAAAATTAAGCACCTCCAGAATACAGGAGTCCTTAGACTGGACAGCTTGTCGTGGTCTATACTGTCATGCTAGTGAGAAGTGAGCCCTTGGGCCACTGCCGAGGAGCAGCAGCGGCAGGTAAATCACCCAAACAGGAGGCAAGGCAGACCACAGACAGATGGGCACAGGCCAGACTGGAGCAGCTGGACTGGAGCAGAAGCACTAAGCAGAAGCAGGAGAATAGTCCATGAATCACGCAGAGTCTTACCGGCAGGCAGCAAACCAGCAGGGAAACCAGGAACCACACAGAGTCTGTAGGCTAGCGGCAATCAATAGTAAATCAGGAATCAAGCAGAGTCTTGGGCAGGTGGCAGACAGTAGAACAAACCAGGAAACAAGCAGAGTCTTGGGCAGGCAGCAGACAGTAGAACAAACCAGGAAGCAAGCAGAGTCTTGGGCAGGCAGCAGACAGTAGAATAAACCAGGAAGCAAGCAGAGTCTTGGGCAGGCAGCAGACTGTAGAACAAACCAGGAAGCAAGCAGAGTCTTGGGCAGGCAACAGACAGCAGAATAAACCAGGAAACCAGCAAGGTCAAAAACAGGCAAAACAAGCTTTCAGAGCAGGAATCGCAACAGACCAACAAGGACAAGAACAGGACTGAAGACCTCTGTTGCCAAGGCAAAGTCTGAAAGTTCCCAGGTGCTTAATAAAGGCCACATACAAGGGAGTTCACCAGGTAAGGGTGTTGCTAAGTTCCAAAAATCCCAAGCCAGTCTGGAAGGCTGGAAGATCCGGACCGGACCGGCATGACTTCTGGAACATGGAAAACAGCAAACAGACAGTCCATCGCAGCCACCAGGTCAGACCACCAGGTGGTGAGATGAATGAGAGCATGAAACAGGGGCACAACCGTGACATATACTAGTGAAGACAATCAGGGGTCCTTTTACTAAGGTGTGCTGAAAAATGACCTGCAGTAGTGTAGGTGCAGGTTTGGGTGCACGCAGATCCATTTTTCAGTGCGCTTGTAAAAAAAAAGGCCTTTTTAAAATTTTTGCTGAAAATGGACATGCGGCAAAATAAAAATTGGCGCACGTCCATTTTGGGTCTGAGACCTTACCGCCAGCCACTGACATAGCGGTAAGATCTCACGCATTAACTGGGCAGTAATGACCTACACACATAGCTGGTGCACATCAGAAAATAAAAATTCTTTTGCGGATGCGTGTCAAAAATGAAATTACTGCAAGGGCCATGCGGGTAGCTGGGCAGTAACTCCACACTGGGCGTGCATAGGCACCTACCCGGCATAGTAAAAGGGCCCCTCAGTCAGGTATTGAGATGATTCCTGGTATAAACTCTGATGAACCACTAGCAGTTTAAATCAAGGGTAACCAGTGTAATTTCGTAAGAAAAAAGTACTCTTAATTGTTGTGGCTCTTGGGTGATCTATTTAGACTATAGTTTTATTTTAAATTTGTATGTATTTATATTTATGATGTTTTTATTCATTCAGTTTATTTTTAATTTGCAATCAAACACAAGTACTATGCCTTTTTCTGCCTTATGTCATTTCCAGTTATGTCCAAATGTTTTATTTGCCTGGTTATCATAAGTTTTGTATTTCATTAGATACTAGACTGATCAATTATTATTTTTTTTTTACAGTTTGCTTGAAAGTTTGATATTGTAACTTTGAAATTAATACAGAAAGCTTTGTACTGCTGTGACTACTATTTGGTATTTATATTCAGATTTGTTATTTTTTTTTAATTATTATTAATGTACTATTATTCACTATACATGTTAATTTATCACAATTTTAATACTTTTATTTTCATAATTCCTTACATTTTATTAAAAAAAATTTGTATTGGTCCATATGATTTTAGCATGCAATTTTAACATGTTAGTGTATTTTTATGTGTATAGATCCCTGATGCAGGCATTTACCAAAACATAGGCTTTGTCAGGTACTCAAATAAAATCTGCATTCGCTGATCCATGGCTCCTCCCTGTTGTTATATCTGCCACCCACCAAACTGTAATTCATCTATGTTTGGTTTGTGTTGTTGCTTTCTACGTGTATATTGTTCAGTGTTTATACTTAATAACGTAGGAGGATATTTACTAGTACAACTAAATTCCTCTATATACCTCCCTTACCAGACTCTTCCCCCACCCCAACCCCTGCCAAGGCACTTACAGGGTAGCACTGGTAGTCTAGCAGATGGGGTATGAGCTATCCCCCTTCTGCTCCCGTTCAATGGCCAAATGGATTATAAATGGTGGCTGTGACATCTGGCAGTAATCTTGAAATACTACCAGTAGTGGTCAATCTGTTTATTTAAACGGTAGTACTATGCGACTATAGCTAGGGATCATAACCACCATTTTGAACCCTGGAAGCTATGGGAAGGGAACAAATAGGGATCACTCCTTATCATCCACTAGGACCAGTAAGGCTATCCTGGTAAATGCCAGGGGATGTGTTGGGGTGGGGGCAAGTTCTCATTTGGGCTTTGAAGGGAATGTACTCCAAGGAGGAGTGTCTTAGATGAGTGTTTATCAGGTGAGTGGGGTTTGTCTTGTGAGATGCTGATTGGTTTAGGGGTTCTGTCTTGTGGGGTGCTGATTGAGTGAAGAGTTGGTCTTAGTAATGTACTGATTGGGTGAGCTTTGTCTTGGGGGATGCTGATCTGGTGAATTCTGCCTTGGGGAGGAGGTGGGGGGGTCTGATGATGGGGATAGGGTTTTTTTTTTTTTTTGTTACAGCGGCCATGCTGTCTGCTGTAGGTAGCATAGCTGTATTTAACACCACCTCTTGAAGGAGGGTTAAGTGCACCCATGCTATCAGTAGCCCTTCACACCTCTCCCCTTAAGTGAGAGACCCCGGACTGCAGCCGCCACAGACCGCTGATTAGGCCTTGATAGTCCAGTGTCAGGGTGGTTCTGGCTTTTCTTTCCTGGAGAGGCCATCAGCTTTGCCATGTTCATTGCTCTTCCGGTGCTTAAAAGTTTTTACGACACTCAGTACATGCTAACAGTTTTAATCCTGTATGCTTCATTTTATGAATAGTGAGGAATATCTTGACAGATTTTTACCACACTCAGCACATGTGAATGGTTTTACTTGTGTGTATTCTCTGTTTTATTAGCTGTGATTAATAAAGCTTTTTCTACATTCAGTGCCCATAAACAGTTTCTTCCCTGAATTTATTTAGATTTTGCTCATACCTTTTTCAATAGTAGCTCAAGATGTTACATTCAGGTACTCTGGATATTTCTCTGTCCCAGGAGGGATCACAATCTAAGTTTGTACCTGAGGCAATGGAAAGTTAAGTGACTTGCCCAAGGAGCAGCAGTGGGATTTGAACCGGCCACCTCTGGATTGCAAGACTGGTACTGTAACCACTAGGCCACTCCTCCACTGGATTCTATGCTGCTTTGACAATAATTTCCAGTAACTGAAACTTTTCTTCCACTTTGTACTTGAAACTGGTGTCTATTCTTTGTGAAAGTTTGCATTTCTTGTGGCGCTTTCTTCCTGGTTAAAGGTACTGTCATAACCAGGACATGAAGATAGTCTATTATCAGTGTTTTTCTGATATTCTGTAATGTTTGCTTTATTGATACAAGTTTTCCCATATTCCTTACTTGTACAAGTTAAAGTTTCTTTACTACTTTTTAGGTGCTGTATTAGCTCCTCTTTTATACTGTAATCTTTCTCATACTCAGAGCATGCAAAATGTGCCTCTTTTATACATGTTTCCTGCTGTTTTAGGTTCCCCTTTTGACTGAAAGAGTTTTCACAGTCTGTACATTTAGATGGTCTCTCTTCAGTGTCAGATCCCTCTGATGTCTCTGCTAGGAGGTCAGGTATGGGCTCACAATCCTGACAATCTTCTAGTGGACTGCATACAGCTAGTACCATAGCTATGCAATTTGCATAGGCTGTTAAAATGCACTGCTTTCGGTCTTGAGAGTCTATAGATATAACATAGCTTGTATCATTCAGGTGCCTTATGACTTTGTAAGGTCCTGCCCAATTAGCTTGAAGTTTATTCTCATGAACTGGGACTAAAACAAGTACCTGTTGGCCCTCATAAAACTCTCTATTTTGGGTCTTACGATCCTACCAGGTCTTCTGCTTAGTCTTGGGTGCCTGTAAGTTATCTCTGCCAAAGCCCCCAAGTTCTTCTAACCTCTGCCGCATATTAACTACATATTCAATTACAGGGGTATCAGAGGCATCAACTTTCCCCTCCCAATATTCTCTTATTAGGTCAAGGGGCCCTCTCACCCTCCAGCCATATAGCAATTCAAATGGTACTTCTCTGTATGCAAACAGGAGGTAGGGTATTTTTCCCAGTCTTGGTCTCCTGTTGCTACTATTTAACATGTGTTCTAATGTACCACTAAATCTCTCCACCAACCCATTAGTTTCAGGGTGATATGGTGTGATACGTACAGATTTCACTCCGCAGTGTGCCCACAGATTCTGGATCTACTCAAACTCTGTCCCTAGGTCTGAGAGTATTTCTTGTGGCTAGCCTACCTGGGAAAATATTTCTAGCAGGGCAGTGGCAATTTTCTGATTCTATGGATGATAATGCTATATATATATCTTTTCCCAGTCCGCCTAGGGACAGCTAGAGGCCCTACTATATCCACAGCTATTCTCTCAAAGGGCTCACTGCTATTAGGTAAAGGGTTCAGGGGAGCTCGGGGGGTGATCTTGGGTCTTACCCACTCTTTGGCACACATCACAGGTTCGACAATAGACAGCTATGGCTCGAGGTACTCTCATACAATAGAAGGTCTGGGTCAATCTAGTGCGTGTATGTTCCACCCCCTGATGTCCTGCTAGTGGAATATCATGTGCAATCTGTAGAAGCTGTTCTCTGTGTGCCCTGGGCACTATAAGCTGCTTGCCTGTCTCATTGGTTGGCTGACCAGCCCTCTGACTCAGGGCTTCCAGGTCAGGATCAGAGCGCTGGGCTTCCTAAAAAGCATGTCTCTATCCTATATCAGTATCCATATCTGGAAGGATCTTTGCTGGTGATTCTGACAAATCAGAGACAACAGTCTGCTCAATAGGTGTGTCATTTAAGTTAGGTTGTTCTATAATCACAACCCCGGTCACCTCTGGAACTGGTGCTGCTGGAATATTTGGCTTAGGGCCCTGGCTGCCCTTAGATACTGGCTGCTGAGGATATGGACGGCTTCTCTTTGATAACCAGGGATGGTTAGCCATAAAAATGTCTGCCAACTCATCCACTTTCTCTGGAGTATGGGGCTGGTTATCTTGAACACATTCCCTCACCTCTGGACAATGATGCAGAAACTGCTCCAGGACCATTGGGTTTTGGCAGTCTTCCAGGGTTTTAACTTCAGCTCCATTGAACCACCACTGGTGCTGGTATCTTAGCTGAATCACAAACTTGCTGTATCATCTGCCCCCTTTTGCAAAGTCCGGAAGGTTAGTCTATAGGTCTCGAGCGTAATGGCATAACTGTTCAACAAAGCTTTGTGCAGCTCCTCAAACTGGGAACACATCTCCATGGACAGTCTTTGGAACACATCAAGTGCTCTACCAGTAAGCTTTCCTCCCAGATAGTGCACCCAATCTTTCTGAGGAATCTCATTGAGGCAGCAATTTTTTTTCAAAGGCAGTTAGATATCCATCTATGTCACCTCTGGTACCATCAAACTGCGAAAACAAGTTGGGTCTGATCCGGGCTGCGGATTCTGCCTCGGGCCTTGGTGCAGGGATTGGGTTGGAGCTTTGGATGTGTGCCATGTTCATCTCTATCTTTAATTTCTGCAGCTGGAACTCCTGCTCCTCACACTGCTGTTCCCGCTCCCCTCACCACTGTCCTTCTTCCTATTTCTCTCGCCACTGTCGCTCTTCCCATTCCTCTCACGGCTGCTATTTCTGGTCCTCATCCTGCAGCTGGTCTAGCTGCTGTCGCTCTTCCCTTTCCTCCTGCTACAGCCAGTCTTTTCCGTTCCTCTCGCCGCTGTCGTTCTACCATGTAGATCTGTCAGATCTCAGCTGGTGTGGCATCTGGCCATGCCAACTCACAGGCCTCTCTGCCCACAAGGGGTCTGCTCTCACCCCAGAACTCTGCACAGGCCAGTCCTGCAGCTCCTTCTCGCTGAGAACATCTGGTTCCTCTTGTGTTAGGATAGGCATCTCCAGTGCCTGCTGGCTGCTGCCAGTCACCATCAGCACACTGCTAATCTAACACTACCAGAAAAAACTCTGAACAGGAAAGGGACCCTGTTACTGCTGCACTTGTTCACTGTGCTCTGTGTTTGGAGGTTACAAATAATAATAAAAAAAGACTCTGAACCACTCAGTGGATGGTGACTCTCAAGCCACACACTGAGTCTGAAAATCCCACCAGGCTGCCACCATAAAAGGATAAAGGTCTGTCACAAAACGCCTAGCCACCTGCCTGAGGTTACCCCGTGGCCACTTAGAGGGTCTATCCCCAGGATAGCTCAGGTCCACCTGCACCTGCTGCTTGTGCTCTACACTAGCACCCTTCTCCCACCAACTGGGTCACAACCGCCTCTGGGTGAGTCATCCCTATCAGGTTATCCCCAGTGATTTCTAGGTTACTGGGGCCACACTCCCAGTGTTCCCAAAGTTCCCAAAAAGCACTCACAGACCCAACACACAAACCACCAGGATTATTTATCAGTCCAGACAGGCACAACAAACAAACTGTGTTTATTCTCGGAACAGTGGACAAAAATGAGCAATTGGCAAACAGTAACAAGTAACTAAAAAATTAGAAAACTAAAACATTGCATACGGTTTAAACAGTACCTAGCAAGACCAGGACATATAATTGTTCACAGAGCCTTAGCAAAGAGATCTGTGTATTTCTTCTTCCAGGCTAAGACTGAAGCAACAGTCCATACTTTCTAAATGGTATACTTTAATCACTCAATTTTCTCTGTGCCGCTAACACAGAAGGATAAATAATACGTCTGGACATTTCTTGCTCATAAAGGAGCCTGCCCTGCCTGTATCCATTGTAACTATCAGCACAGAACGTAGGTATGATCAAACCAATAGAAAGGCAGTGGGGGCACATGCCTAGAAGGCAGTTCTAGTCACCAGAAGAGAGGTGATGATCTGGAAGAAGTTTTTGTGCTGTAGAAATGAAGTTTCTGTATGTGGCAAGGGGGAAGATAAATTAACCCTTTAAAAAAAATGCAACAGCTGCAGTATACATACACTGATTCACACTAACTCAGAGGTCCCGATACTCAGAAGCAACTGTGGGCGCCAGAGGCCATTAGCACCGAACTAGTGTCTGCGTTTGCTGGCGAACCATGCTTAGATGTCTCTACAGTGGGGAATAACGAGCGTACCAATGGATAACACAAATAGCATTTAAATTACATTAAAATGAGGCCATTCCCTATTCCTCCCCATGCTCAAAAACCAGCACAGCTAACTAGGGCATCCTTACTGCTCAGAGTTGGTATTAGGGTTTCCGAAGAAGCAGTGGTAAGCAATCAAGCAGCAGGTTTACAAACACTGTTCTTCAAGTACATCTTCTGTTCCACTGTCCACTCTCCCCCAACTGCAAAAACCAAAATCTGGAGAGAAAAGCAAGCACAGGTGCAGGAGCGGCGGGTCTCCTCTTCCTCTCTGTACAGCAAGTTTCTTTCGCTCATGGAGCATGAGACAGTCATGGACACAGTTAACGGGTGGGGAGAGGCCATCACAGTCTGAGTGGAGGGTGAAGGTGAATAAAACTCACAGCTTGAGAGTGAAAGAGGGGTTCAAGACTGCTTTCTGATTGGCTGCCATATGGAGGACAGAGTCAGAACGTTGAGCTGCAGATACCATAGGTAAACCTTGGGAAGTCTTTGTGCTGGTCTTGTGTGCATATGCTGGGCATGTCCCCCTTCCTTACTTTCCAATGCTCAGTGCTAACAGTGCACATAAAAGTTGTATACATTAGCGCTGAGCACTGGGAAGTTCTTTTTTGGTGGTGTATTGATGGTAAAACAGTGCTGCAGTTTTGAGCATCTGCCTACTACTGATCAAGGAATTGCACCTTTCAAACTGCCTTCCATTCTCAATGCCTCTCCTTATCACACAGAAAACACACACAAATGTAAACATACACACATGCACACACCCATCAACTATCCCTCCCTCCCTCCACACACATATTTACATGCAGAGGAGTTACAAAATATTCAATGAGCCATGCTTTCCCTACTTGCATAATTTGAAAATTTGATATGCAGTAGTTGTTAAGGTGTATGAGCTGGACCACAACTGGTTGCTCACCCGGTGATCCTGATAGGGATCAAGGCTAAATATTTTTTATTTTTGTTACATTTGTACCCCGTGCTTTCCCACTCATGGCAGGCTTACATGGGGCAATGGAGGGTTAAGTGACTTGCCCAGAGTCACAAGGAGCTGCCGGTGCCTGAAGTGGGAATCGAACTCAGTTCCTCAGGACCAAAGTCCACCACCCTAATCACTAGGCCACTAAATGTAAAAAATAGCTGAAAGACAAAAGCACATCAGTTCAGTACTAGTCAGAGATTCCTCTAATAAGGGAACATAAATTTATCATCCTAGCATATTTTGTCCAAATTGTAAACATACAGATCCATTTAGTTTCAAAACACATCCAGATTAACATTGAAAATGTGTATATGTGGGAGGAAAAACTGCATGAAATAAATAGAACTTAGGCTTTGAAAATAAAACTTTAATGTTTCCCCACTATAAAAATGTTTCTCCAAAACAGCAGTTTCACCAAAATGGTAGCCAGGATATATCATAACAGGACCACAGAGGACACAAGACATTTAAAATAGTAAACTTGCTATTTTGAGGATGAAGACACTATTAAGGATACAGACTTCTTTGTTAATTCTGGTATTCTAAAAATGCCCATGAAGGTAATGTCCAACAATGTGAAAAGGCATGTTTTTAATAAAAACTGGCATTATCTTGTGACAACATCTGATAACAAACAACAAACTCTCCATTTCTTATTGCAATAAAATATTATGTAAGTATATTCCATACTTCATACACATTGTTAGTAAACCTTCCTTCCCCTCTAGTTTTCTCTCTAAACCTAACTGAACACACTAATTCTTAATTAAGAGGTCCCCAAACATTTCAGAATGAGGATCATACTGGAGCTTTCACATAACTAATCTCCTTTGAAGTTTGTTGAATGGAGACAAGGCAAACATTTTGCTCTTTGAATGATTTCAACTGATGTGGAATGGGAGAGACAAGGGGGCAAGGGGTGTGGGCTGACAATATTTGTAGATTTACAGGAAGTGATAACCTTCCCCCACACCTGTGATATAAAGCAATATTTCCCCAGTCGGTCCTGATTTGATTTGCATACAATAGAGGCAGTATATACAAATTAATCTCATGTGTATTCATTGTGGATATCCTGAAAACCTGACTAGCAATGGGGTAACTCCAGGACTGAATTGGGAAACACTGATATAGTGTATGTGTGTGCATGGAAGAGGGAGGATGCTAACTCCCTCCCCCCTTCCCCTTCTCTCCTTTCCCATCACTTTCATTCTCTCAGCCCATCCTATCTCTCTCCCTCCTTCCTCATCACTCAATCATCTCCTCTTTTCTTCTCTTCTCACTCTCCATCCCTTGCAAATCACAATGGCATGGTCATTTGGCTTTTCATCTGCTGGCGAGGTCTGGGAAACCCTGCTAGCAGCTCTTCAAAACAGTGTGATTGACTGACTTCTTTCACTGGCAGGGTGTGGCTACCCGGTGGTGGCTCTGTACAGTTGCATGGTTGGGCAAGTTCTTTTGCTGGTAAAGGCTGTGAAACCCTGCAATGCCAGCTTTTGTGTCGCTGATAGGCATTGGGGGTGGGGGGGAAAAAGACTTCTCTATGGGCTGGATTTAGCCACAAGAAGAAAAGACTTGGGTGCCACAAAAATGGGCTCAGCGGGCCATAGTTTGGGACCCCTGACCTAGTTTGTGTTCTATAAGTTTGCTCCCAAAGAGGACAAATTGGAACTGACAGATGTATATGTTTGGCAGTGCTAGTCATTTTCTTATCTAACCTAAACATATTTTGTATTTGTTATAAAACAAATGTCTATGGGTGCACAGTCTGCTGACCTGCTGTATTCCATTGCCAATTAATATCACTTAACAGCTGCTAAAGTACAACTGTTCATTTCATGATGCCAGTTCCTCACAAACTAGAGCATCCATACCATGGGAACTGTTTTACCTGAGATGATTTGAAAATTAAAACTGAAAACACTGACTCTGATACCATTATCAATGCCACATAGTAAATTCTATACATAGATTTACATAATTTTATATCTATATATCTATTTATATCTATACATATGTCTCCTTGAAGTAAGCATATACACAGTATAGTTGTTTTCCCAGGCAGAAGAGGATCACCCCTTATCAATGTCATCATGGTTGTGTTTTTGTTTATTTTATTCCTGACAGAGCCCAAGTACCTGAGAAAGTGGAACATAGTTCTTCTAGGCCTTGGTCTAGGAATCAGTGGCCTAAACATGGATTCCATTTACAATTTAAAAAAGCATTGAGTTAGTATGGAATCCTATTACATTTATGAGGCAGAAGGTAACGCAATTTTAACTCTTTACAAATATGAAATTAGATCATTTTGCCTAAGACAAGTTCTTAAATTCATATTTACGGAGTAGTTTTAGAACTGCCTATGCTGGCAAAAAGTATGCTCGCACTTTTCACTTTGTGGACTTTTGGAATAATAGTAGGCCCATACTTTCACTTTGGAAATTAGCCCAGGAAGAATACCCACACACGTTTATATCTGCTAGTTTATGCAGATACTTTCTCTAAGTAAAAACATACTTCAGAAATATTCAAATGTATTCATGCAATTCCAAATCCTACCCTAACCCCAGTGCCAGGAATGTTTCCTGATGAAGTGAATAAAACTATACTTGAAAGGGCTCCAGGCGTGTATTTTCACCTACATGTAGAGTGGGAAATCTGATAACCATGGGAATGGCTTGGCAAATTATCCTCTTATTGGACACAAACTAGAACGTCAATGATACTCTGGCTTTAATTTCCAAACACCTTCTCTGTTGACTCCTCTGGTGAAAGTGCAAAGGTTCTGTAAAAGTTCTCGGAATACACAGGTCTGAGAAGCTGACAGTTTAGGTTTAAATTCTTGTAGCAACTCCCGAGTAGTGGCCTGCCCTTCTATTTGGGCCTGGAATGCCAGGAAGTTTCGAATATCTACTAACAATTCATCATGCTCTGTAGCTGCAGGCTTAGGCATGGTAATCTGTTGAGGGTTGGCCCCTTCCCCACTGTCAGTCCTTTGTTGAAGAAGACCGTTTCTTGCTCTTATTTTGGCTAGCAGCAAGGAGGATGAGAGACCAGCAGATGAAGGTTCTTCCACATCCATTTTTCCACTGAAATGTGCACCGAAGGTATTTTTCTTCCCACTTTCCTTTTTATTTATCATCTCAGCATCCTGTTAAAGAAACATGCATTATGTATTAAAGAAAATTTATGCTAGAAATCCACACTCAGTCTCATAAGTTTCCAGTATACAAACAAGCCGGACAAGGAGTACTGAACTCAGACTAAAGTGAGTAAATGTGTATTTCATGCTAATATATACAGTAAGTGAAAATGCAAAAGATTTTTAGGACAAGACATTTAAGGGATAATTCTATATAGTTAGGCAACAATTAAGCATCTAACTTTATGCGCAAAAACAGCAAATAATGGCAGTTAAGCGCCAAAATGAGATTGAAAAGGCAGGTAGGCACAAAAGTGCACTTAGGTGCTATTCCATAACTGGGATCTAAATGTTCTTGCGCATAACTACAAAGGGGGTGTTCACCCGAGAGGGGCACTCTATACGGCTTTCCTGCATTTATACGCATAACTGCTTCATTTAGGAACGTCTATTCCATTTACCCCGGCCACAAGTGGTTGAACCTAATGTCTAGCACATAAATGGGTACTTACACTAGTATTCTATAACAGAATATGCCCTTATAGAATACTAGCTTACAGTCCAAAGTTTTGGTGCCTAAATTTTAGCGTCCTTTGACTTCAAACTGCTGCACCCAAGACTAACTGAACCGGCTTTTCTGAAACATTATTCATTTTTAGTACACCATACGTAATAAAAATATAATCCAATCTGTTCAAGAATTATTTAAACATTAAGAAGGCAATTTCTAAATGGAGGTCTATGAGAAACTTGGGGTGGGGGGGTGGTGGGCGGGGGATAATCAAAAGCACTTATTCAGATAACAGCATTTGTCAATGACAGCCCCCATCCTATTTGGGTCAAAAGAAACAAAAACCTGGGTGGACTTCTATGAGCCTTTGTCTGCTCCAGCTAAAGCTCTCTTGTATCCAAAGTGTGCAATGTGCTTTCACCTTTATGGGCACGTGGCTTAAGAAAAAAAAAAAAAAGGTTGGAAGAACTACTGACTGGTTAAGATGGAGCTCTGACACAACCTTGGGAAAGACCTTCAGATGGGTACACAAAACAACTGTATTATTATTAAAAAACAAACAAACAAAAACAGTGCAGGGCAGATCAATTACTAGGACCTTGAACTCAGGAAGTATATGACATCAAAAGACCTTCCAGTTTACATATTTCAAGTGGCAGGTATCTAGTGGCTCAAAAGGAGCTTTCATGTAACAAAGAGAGGGAGCTAAGTACAAAAAGAGTCCAAGCAAAAAAAACAGCACAAAGGGCCTTTAAAAACACAGGGAACACAGTTCTTTCATATAAAAAATCCTTTAATAGTAGAATTTGATTGGAGGAAGACCCGACACGGGCCGTGTTTCAGTGCCACCGCACCTGCGTCAGGGGTCACACCAATGACTAAAAAACTTCAACAGACTAGTTTCAACTGTCTGATGTTTTCCAGAGTTTTCCTCCAAATGACATGCAGTGAAAGACTCACGCACACCATTAGTGTGAGTCACAAGAGGAGGGGAGGGAGAAGCAGAAGAAAGAGAAGGAAAGGGGAAGGGAAGATACACAGGGGGACCCAGAATCAGGAGAGGGAGGGAGGTAGGATCCTCTCACAGTATTTCTACACCCTGCCTTCAATCTCTAACCGCTTCACTACCCTGCTGTAAAGTTCAAGATATGACATAATAGGCTTAGATAATAAAGGAAGACGATGAAGCCTAAGGTGCTGTACTGCCATTAACCTCCTCCTCCTAACAAGCCAATATGGGCCAGCCCAAGGTGGGAAACAGGAAGAGTCAAGTTTCTGCCCCTGCCATCGATGGTGCTGATGCTCTACCTAAGTACAGATTCCATTGCTGCTATTCTCTTCACTGCTGTGATCAGAGCCACAGAAGTACATAATGCCACTGAGACTACCTCATATTCTGCTCCCTTTTAAAGGCGTTTCAGGAAGGTAATTATAAAATACAGCCTTAGAACCTTTGGTGAAAAAGTTGCTATAGAAACATAACGGCAGATAAAGGCCATATGACCCATCCAGTCTGCCTATCCTCTGTAACATCTAATTCTTCCTGTTCCTAAGCGATCCCACTTTAGTTGCCAAATTTCGGTCCATTCCTCCAGCTTCGCTAGGTCCTTCCTCATGTCATTCACATCCTCCAGGGTTTCCACCCTGTTGCAGAGTTTAGTATCATCCGCAAAGAGAAACCTTACCAGACAGTCCTTCCACAATATTGCTCACAAAGATGTTAAAAAGAGCCGGCCCTAGGACCGATCCCTGCGGTACTCCACTGACGACATCCTTTTCTTCAGAGCAAGCTCCATTTACCACTATCCTCTGTCTCCTACCATTCAACCAATTTTAAGCCCAATCCGTTACTCTAGGTCCCATACCGAGGGCACTTATTTATTTATCAGTCGCCTGTGCAGAACAGTGTCAAAGGCTTTGC
The DNA here is from genome assembly GCF_901765095.1 of Microcaecilia unicolor. Taxonomy (NCBI): domain Eukaryota; kingdom Metazoa; phylum Chordata; class Amphibia; order Gymnophiona; family Siphonopidae; genus Microcaecilia; species Microcaecilia unicolor. Next base: position 108,963,918 of record NC_044035.1, read on the forward strand.
TGAAATCCAAGTATACCACATCAAACGCCCCTCCCACATCCAACTGTTTGGTCATCCAGTCGAAGAAGACAGTCAGATTCATCTGACACGACCTGCCACTAGTGAAGTCATGCTGCCTCAGGTCCCGTATTCCATTTAGTTCAAGAAAGCTCACAATCCTCCTTTTTAGAAGTGTTTCCATTAGCTTACTCACCACCGAGGTCAGACTGATAGGTCTGTAATTCCCAACCTCCTTCTTACTTCTACTCTTGTGCAAAGGGACCACATTCGCCCTTCTCCAGTCCACCGGGACCACTCCAGTTTCTAAGGAAGCATTGAAGGGGTCCGTCAGCGGAGCCGACAGAACTTCTCCGAGTTCCTTAAGCATCCTCGGGTGTATCCCATCTGGCCCCATCGCTCTGTCTACTTTTAGTTTGGCAAGCTCTTCACGAACACAGTCCTCCGTAAACGGGTCTTGGTCTACCATACATCCATCCCCTTTAACCTTTGTTTTCTGCAGCCCTACCCCGGTCTTTCATTTGTGAACACAGAGCTAAAATAATTCTTAAGCAGTTCAGCTTTATCCTTATCATCTTCCACATATTTCTCTCCCTCAGCTTTGAGCCTCACAATGCTATTATGGCACTTCCTCTTGTCACTTACATATCTGAAAAAGGTCTTATCACCCAATTTTACCGTATTAGCTATCTTTTCCTCTATTTGCCGTTTCACTTTCCTGATAGCTTTTCCAGCTTCTCTTTGCTTATTTAAGTACTCTCTCCTGTCTTCATCTTTCTGAGTCGACATAACGTGCAAAGGCTAGCCTCCTTACCCTTATCTTTTTAGCTACTATATTCGAGTACCAGAGAGGCCTTCTTTTCCTCTTTTATGTAATTTTCTAACATAAAAGGCTAGTTGCCTTTAATATACAGTGGTGGAAATAAGTATTTGATCCCTTGCTGATTTTGTAAGTTTGCCCACTGACAAAGACATGAGCAGCCCATAATTGAAGGGTAGGTTATTGGTAACAGTGAGAGATAGCACATCACAAATTAAATCCGGAAAATCACATTGTGGAAAGTATATGAATTTATTTGCATTCTGCAGAGGGAAATAAGTATTTGATCCCCCACCAACCAGTAAGAGATCTGGCCCCTACAGACCAGGTAGATGCTCCAAATCAACTCGTTACCTGCATGACAGACAGCTGTCGGCAATGGTCACCTGTATGAAAGACACCTGTCCACAGACTCAGTGAATCAGTCAGACTCTAACCTCTACAAAATGGCCAAGAGCAAGGAGCTGTCTAAGGATGTCAGGGACAAGATCATACACCTGCACAAGGCTGGAATGGGCTACAAAACCATCAGTAAGACGCTGGGCGAGAAGGAGACAACTGTTGGTGCCATAGTAAGAAAATGGAAGAAGTACAAAATGACTGTCAATCGACAAAGATCTGGGGCTCCACGCAAAATCTCACCTCGTGGGGTATCCTTGATCATGAGGAAGGTTAGAAATCAGCCTACAACTACAAGGGGGGAACTTGTCAATGATCTCAAGGCAGCTGGGACCACTGTCACCACGAAAACCATTGGTAACACATTACGACATAACGGATTGCAATCCTGCAGTGCCCGCAAGGTCCCCCTGCTCCGGAAGGCACATGTGACGGCCCGTCTGAAGTTTGCCAGTGAACACCTGGATGATGCCGAGAGTGCTTGGGAGAAGGTGCTGTGGTCAGATGAGACAAAAATTGAGCTCTTTGGCATGAACTCAACTCGCCGTGTTTGGAGGAAGAGAAATGCTGCCTATGACCCAAAGAACACCGTCCCCACTGTCAAGCATGGAGGTGGAAATGTTATGTTTTGGGGGTGTTTCTCTGCTAAGGGCACAGGACTACTTCACCGCATCAATGGGAGAATGGATGGGGCCATGTACCGTACAATTCTGAGTGACAACCTCCTTCCCTCCGCCAGGGCCTTAAAAATGGGTCGTGGCTGGGTCTTCCAGCACGACAATGACCCAAATCATACAGCCAAGGCAACAAAGGAGTGGCTCAGGAAGAAGCACATTAGGGTCATGGAGTGGCCTAGCCAGTCACCAGACCTTAATCCCATTGAAAACTTATGGAGGGAGCTGAAGCTGCGAGTTGCCAAGCGACAGCCCAGAACTCTTAATGATTTAGAGATGATCTGCAAAGAGGAGTGGACCAAAATTCCTCCTGACATGTGTGCAAACCTCATCATCAACTACAGAAGACGTCTGACCGCTGTGCTTGCCAACAAGGGTTTTGCCACCAAGTATTAGGTCTTGTTTGCCAGAGGGATTAAATACTTATTTCCCTCTGCAGAATGCAAATAAATTCATATACTTTCCACAATGTGATTTTCCGGATTTAATTTGTGATGTGCTATCTCTCACTGTTACCAATAACCTACCCTTCAATTATGGGCTGCTCATGTCTTTGTCAGTGGGCAAACTTACAAAATCAGCAAGGGATCAAATACTTATTTCCACCACTGTAGCTCCTTTCAGTCTTGTCCATTGCTGTTCTACATCCTTCAGTTGTTCCCATCCTGCTAACTGTTCCTTGAGAAATTCCCCCATCTCGGCAAAGTTAGTTCCTTTGAAATCCAGGACCTTCAATCTCGAATGAGCCCTCTCTTCTGTTTTAATATTGAACCATGAAGTATAAAACAAAAAGTGAGGAGAGTGGATGAGGATACCAAAAAATTTTTTTATTCACATGAAAATTAAAAATTTAAAAACCTGATGTACATAAGAATGACCCAATCACCTCCTTTTTTGGTTTTTGCTTAATATTGAACCATACCATACGATGATCACTAGATGCCAAATGGTCTGCCACCTTGACATCAGAAACTTACTCTCCATTCGTAAGCACCAGGTCCAGAATAGCTCCATCCCGTGTCGGTTCCGTTACCCACTGCTGGAACAATTCTTCCTGTAGGGAATCTAAGATCTCTTTGCTTCTAGACAACCCCACAGCCAGGACACCCCAATCAACATCCGGCATATTGAAGTCACCTATCAGTAGTACTTCTCCTTTCCTAGCTATCTTGCGGATGTCTTCAATTAAGTCCCTGTCCATTTCCTCCGACTGTGAGGGTGGTCTGTATATCAATCAGATGTGGATACATTTTCCTTTCCCTCTTTCCAGTTTAACCCACAGCGCTTCTTCCATACCCCACGTCCTGCAGCTCTGTCACTTGGATATCATTCTTAGCATATAATGTCACACCTCCACCCTTTTTTCCTACTCTGTCCTTCCTGAATAGATTATAGCCAAGTATAGCAACATTCCAGTCATGGTTCTCCGTGACCGTCACTAAATCCAAGTCCGCTTCCATCATTGTAGCCTCAAGATCTAGAAGTTTGTTTCCAATACTACGGGCATTGGTATACAAGGCTCTCCAGATTTTACTCTTTTTATTCTCTTCTATAGAGGCATTAGATGTCCTACCTTTCTTGGGATTAATTATGGCTTTGTGGCATGTTCTACCCATCCCCATCAATTTTAGTTTAAAGCCCTCTTTAGTACTTTAGCCAGCCTGTTGCTTAAGACACTCCTTCCCTTCCTTGACAGATGGACACCATCACCACTCAGTACCTCCTGGAAAATCATCCCATGGTCTACGAAACCAAAGCACTCTCGTCGGCACCAACCACGCATTTATCTCCAAGATGCGAGCTTCTCTCATTCGACCTTTACCTTTGACAGAGAGGATCGATGAGAACACCACCTGTGCACCTAGATGCTTCATCCTCTGACCCAAAGCCATGAAGTCTTGTATGATATGTTCAGTAGGATATTTAGCTGTATCATTTGTGCCAACATGGATGAGTAGCATTGGTGCATGGTCCGTAGGCTTGATGGGTCTAGGCAATCGTTCTGCAATATCTTGGCACCACGCAGACAGCACACCTCTCTGGACAACATATCTGGCCGGCTGATGGGCGTTTCGGTACCCCTGAGAAGTGAATCTCCAACCACCACTACCTTTCGTTTTTTTGGGGTCAATTGTCTGGATGATGGCATTTTTGGTCAGTGTTTTCTCCTGTTTTTTTTTAGATGTTTCTAGCTCTTCTACCTCCAGGGCTGTGAAAGGATTGTTTAGTTGAATAGAAGGCAGAGTTGGAGGATTAATCTTGTGGGTCTTGGTGACCTGCTTCCAGCTGTGGTCTGTCTGCCCAAGATCTTCTCTCCCTTTGCTGTAAGTCCTCAATGTATTGTTGACCTGTGTCTCCGGGACAAATTTCTGGTTGTCCCAGATGTTTCTTAGTCTTGCCACTTCTTCTCTTAGTTCTTGTACTTCTTTCACGAGGGACTCCATGTATGTACATTTATCACATGAAACCAGAATCTTGTCTTGGTCTTGACAGTGGTAGAAGCAGTGGTATAAGTTTTAGGGGTTCTTTGTTTCTTTACCATAGTTCCAAATGTAGGGGCTCTGTTGTACTTGTGATAATAAAATATGTAGCCTATCACACAGCTACCAATCCAGTTTTTTCTCCTACTCCTGTTCTATGGGATATAGGGGGTAGGTAGTTAATGTGTAGTTTTAGAACTGAGAACCTGTTAAGATTTACTGTGTGGGTGGAATTCAATGTATGTATCTGACTATTTGAAATTCAGTGACTGAGCTTTTTCCTTCAGGGTATTTGTATTTTTTTCCCCTTTTTTCCCTCTCCTTTCCCTGATGTACCAGTTGGTTGGAGACCTAATTCATTAGATTAATCTTGCAAAGTAAAGTCCCAGAATAAATCTGATCCTGATCTATGGGTATAGCTGATTAATAATGATTTTTTGATTATCCTGCCAATACGGTACTGCTAACAGTGAGAGAAGCTTGATGAACAAGTTTAAGGAAGAGAAGGTAAATTGGTATCCTATGTGAAATATAACGAAAATAACAACTGACAAATATGTTAACAGAGGTCCTTTTCATCTAGAGCAGGAATGCCACTGATGCTGAGCAGAAGGCTGGGGATATACTGTGATAATGAATGGTTTACTTTTCAGAAACAGTTGTAATTTGGATGGAGTTAATTTGTAATAAGTAGTGTATTTAGGAAGTGTCAATCTTGGGGTGGGTGGGGCTTAAACGTAAAACCTGTGGAATGTGTTTCCTGTAAAATCTCTCTCTAAAGCTGTATTAAGCCACTTATCTACACAGCTGGTTGAGATTAGGGGAAGACAAGGTTAAGAAATGCACCAGAAATGCCCAAAACCACAGCTCTAAGGTAGGGGATAACCTGAAATAATACCAGAACAAGTCTTATCTGTGAGCTTTCAGCACTTCAGGCAGGAGTCAAGAGACCTTGTGGTAGCCTTCAGATCTCTCAAAGCAGAAGTTTTAGCCACACCTAAGCTATACAAAAACTGTCTACAAGAAACCAGGTGGGGGAGAGGGAGGGCTCAACACACTTTAAGGAAAAAGAAAAAAAGATCTAATACAGAGTTATAGCAGTTTTTAAATCTACTACTACTACTATTTAACATTTCTAGAGCGCTACTAGGCTATAGTGCTCAGATGAACAAATATCAAATAAAAATAATCAATAAACAAGTTAGAAAACACAGCAAAGCAGAGCACAAGTTTAGCAGAGCAGATAAAACAGGTTTTTTTTGTATAAATATAAATGCAGTGGTCCAGATGAAGGAGTTCAGCAGAACTGTGACAGCCACAGACCACATATTTGACACCCCATTTGAATGGGATGCAGCAGCGTGAACTTTTCTTTTCAACTACCTGTGGCTTCCTCTCATTCTCTAACCTCATATTTAGTCTAGAAGAGAGATTCTCATCCCAGTCCACAATGAATATGCTTGAGATAGATTTACATTCCATGGCAACAGTGCATGCAAATTTATTTCATGCATATTCATTTTGGGTAGCATGAAAACCTGACCGGATGGGTGTGTCCCGAGGACTGGGTTGAGAACCCCTGATTTAAAATCAGTACATGTGTTGCCAGGTCAGTGACAACTCTCAGTCAGGTACCACATAAGTGCAGTTCTTTCCAGTCTGGTCATAAGGTGTCACTGTTGTGTCATAGTTAGGACACCCTCTGAACTTAGGGGCTGTGAACTCTACTTTTGCAGAATTCCCAACACATGCTAGTCCAAACAGCACAAGAAATTAAAGCAACATTTCCCATGTTACAGACACTCAGCCACCATTCTAGGTGCATTTGTATTTTTTTTTTGTATAGTTGGTCATTTCTTATTACTGTAGAACAGGGGTGTAATCAGGATAACCTCAATGAATATTGATACCTACATGAATCTGGTTTTAGAAATAATGACATAAGCACTGTTTCCATTCCATGCAGATCTACAAATCTATCTCATCAACACTGCTGGGTAGTATATTTCAGGACTAGCTTCAGAAACACTGCCATAGAAAAAATGAGCAACCGAAAGAAAAGACCTCACCTACCTTGCATTTTCCTCCAGGTGATCTGGAGGAAGACTGTGTGGTAAGCAGTGCAGGATTCTTTTTTTGACCAAACCTTGAATAAGAAATGAACAGGAATTAATTACATTTTTCCTGACATGCAGCAAAAGGAAGCAGTCATTATCTTGGCTGATTAGCTTACATACATATTTTTTTTCCTAAAGGTGACATTTGCTAAAAGCAAATAAAATCATTTTAACAGCTCACATTAAAGGTCACATAAAGGAAAAAAAACCCATGAAACTTATTAAACAAAGTAGTTAATTGCATGGCGTTCGCTGACACCGAGCATTGTGTGAATTAATGCACTGACTGATTTTTAATGTGCAATATCAAAGGCACTGGCAACTTTTTAATATCAACTGCTTATTATAGACCATAAAGCTGCACTATAAAGATTCATATAGGAAAGAAGGGTTTATATTTTGAGTGGTAATAGTCATTACATCATTATGCCCCTATGCAGCAGGACATTAAATCTTCCTCCATACAGAACAGGTTCTTAAGCTCAGCTCAAAATAGAGACACTCTGGATGGACACTTGGATCTCACCCAAAAGGCAGCCGAAAGTAACGTTCCAGTTTATTTAGTCTGAAGAGTGAAATAGTAAAGAAGCAAAAATAAGCCAAAGCAGATTAGACTCTACTGTTAGTTAACCAAGGAACTCATTAACTCAGTTCTAAAGTTTTTGGTTCGAGGCAGAATACAGTAAGTCAAATTTCAAGATCTTTGTTTGAGAATACTGTCTGAAGCACTATAAGGAGTGACATCAAGTGTGGAGTCTTGTCAACCTTAAAATGCTTTGTGGTAAGATGGGCTGCTGCATCAACAATAGATCATAAATCCTTTCTAAAGGAGATTTAAAATAGTTTGCTTTTATTTAAATCAACTTATGTTAGAATTTCTTAAAAATGTTCATATTGCTATAGTGTTAATTCAACTGTCCCTTAACCTACAATCTACCTGATCAGTTTCCTATTGCCTCACCTTTGCTAATGTACATATAATTTTCCAAAACCTGGTGTCATGATATGGCTATTGTATGAAATATATCTGGGAAAGAAATGAGTACTTATACTTCTTTCATCTTTACAAATGTTCTCTTCTGCTGCTCCTTATGGTATGCTGAACTTTGGTTTTCTTGATATAGAAAAGGAAATTAACAGGTTTAAATTTCCCTTTTATTGTGAGCCACTTTGGGTAACCATTTTGGGCTAAAAAGGCAGGGTGAAGCAGCATATCTCTCATGATTATACATGAAATTACTCCACTCTTCTGAACCAGTGCATGCAAGTGTATCTTTAAAATCTGACTACTTTGCAGCCCTCTAGAATTGCAGTTTGACACCACTGCTTTACAAGGTAAGATATATAAAACAGCAGGTCACTATGACCTTTATAATATTTAGTCATCAAACTACTAAACAAAACAGGAATTATAATCTATGTAGTGCAATATCTAAACTAATTATATAAATGTAATGCACATTTTTCCATGAATAATTAAATCAACTATTAAACAAAATCAACATACAATAACGATTATATACAGTGGGGGAAATAAGTATTTGATCCCTTGCTGATTTTGTAAGTTTGCCCACTGACAAAGACATGAGCAGCCCATAATTGAAGGGTAGGTTATTGGTAACAGTGAGAGAAAGCACATCACAAATTAAATCCGGAAAATCACATTGTGGAAAGTATATGAATTTATTTGCATTCTGCAGAGGGAAATAAGTATTTAATCCCTCTGGCAAACAAGACCTAATACTTGGTGGCAAAACCCTTGTTGGCAAGCACAGCGGTCAGACGTCTTCTGTAGTTGATGATGAGGTTTGCACACATGTCAGGAGGAATTTTGGTCCACTCCTCTTTGCAGATCATCTCTAAATCATTAAGAGTTCTGGGCTGTCGCTTGGCAACTCGCAGCTTCAGCTCCCTCCATAAGTTTTCAATGGGATTAAGGTCTGGTGACTGGCTAGGCCACTCCATGACCCTAATGTGCTTCTTCCTGAGCCACTCCTTTGTTGCCTTGGCTGTATGTTTTGGGTCATTGTCGTGCTGGAAGACCCAGCCATGACCCATTTTTAAGGCCCTGGCGGAGGGAAGGAGGTTGTCACTCAGAATTGTACGGTACATGGCCCCATCCATTCTCCCATTGATGCGGTGAAGTAGTCCTGTGCCCTTAGCAGAGAAACACCCCCAAAACATAACATTTCCACCTCCATGCTTGACAGTAGGGACGGTGTTCTTTGGGTCATAGGCAGCATTTCTCTTCCTCCAAACACGGCGAGTTGAGTTCATGCCAAAGAGCTCAATTTTTGTCTCATCTGACCACAGCACCTTCTCCCAATCACTCTCGGCATCATCCAGGTGTTCACTGGCAAACTTCAGACGGGCCGTCACATGTGCCTTCCGGAGCAGGGGGACCTTGCGGGCACTGCAGGATTGCAATCCGTTATGTCGTAATGTGTTACCAATGGTTTTTGTGGTGACAGTGGTCCCAGCTGCCTTGAGATCATTGACAAGTTCCCCCCTTGTAGTTGTAGGCTGATTTCTAACCTTCCTCATGATCAAGGATACCCCACGAGGTGAGATTTTGCGTGGAGCCCCAGATCTTTGTCGAGTGACAGTCATTTTGTACTTCTTCCATTTTCTTACTATGGCACCAACAGTTGTCTCCTTCTCGCCCAGCGTCTTACTGATGGTTTTGTAGCCCATTCCAGCCTTGTGCAGGTGTATGATCTTGTCCCTGACATCCTTAGACAGCTCCTTGCTCTTGGCCATTTTGTAGAGGTTAGAGTCTGACTGATTCACTGAGTCTGTGGACAGGTGTCTTTCATACAGGTGACCATTGCCGACAGCTGTCTGTCATGCAGGTAACGAGTTGATTTGGAGCATCTACCTGGTCTGTAGGGGCCAGATCTCTTACTGGTTGGTGGGGGATCAAATACTTATTTCCCTCTGCAGAATGCAAATAAATTCATATACTTTCCACAATGTGATTTTCCGGATTTAATTTGTGATGTGCTATCTCTCACTGTTACCAATAACCTACCCTTCAATTATGGGCTGCTCATGTCTTTGTCAGTGGGCAAACTTACAAAATCAGCAAGGGATCAAATACTTATTTCCCCCACTGTATGTGCAATCTGCTCAGTTCACTAGTGTGATCACTTATATGTGTATATAGTGAATACTGGATTGGGACCATCATCGCACATCAAGGGGCTCATTTTCAAAGCACTTAGCCTTACAAAGTTCCATAGTAACCTATGGAACTTTGTAAGGCTAAGTGCTCTGAAAATACGCCTCAACGTGTTCCTCAATGCCTTCTATTAACCTTAAGGCAAACCACGGATTAAATATGTGCTGAAACCAGAACCCAGACTTTTTATAATATACCATAAACACAGCTAATGCCATGCACAGTTTAACCAACTAAAAATAGTCTGGGTTTTGTGCAGTCTATGATGTAATAAAGAGTAATGAAACTATCAATCTACTCATCTGTAATGATTGTCATAAATCCGAAAGTTGCTAGGTCTCTCAATCGCACTTGATGCAGGAACCCAAATCATTAATTTGTAAGATAATTCAAACATCCAGACCACGATAGATATCCCCCTTTCTTCAACACAGATCTTATACTTCCACATTTTGAACTGGTGATGTCTTTTGGCAGTTACCCTGAGGGTTAATAGAAAGCATTTTGGAATACTTGATATGCGACGATGGTTCCCAATCCAATATTCACTATATATACATATAAGTGATCACACTGGCGAACTGAGCACATTACACATATATAATCGTTATTGTATGTTGATTTTGTTTAATAGTTGATTTAATTATTGATGGAAAAAGGTGCATTACATTTATATAATATTTAGTCCTACCAGATAAGGCCAGATGAGTTGGTTATGTATTCATACCAACAGAAGACAGAGAAAAGAAAAGCTCAAAGCTTACTTCACTCTTTATAGGGGGTCTTCTACTGCCATCAGCTCTTCAGTATCCTACAAGATAATTTTTTTGGCTTCCAATTTACCATAACACCACAACTTCATGCAGTCAAAAACTTTACTTCATGGTCACTAAGGAACAAAATAATATTCAAAGGTATTACTAGCCAGCTTATAATTGAAAGTAATCGCCGGCTATTTCCCGACACAAATCGGGATATGGCCGGCGATTTCGCAAAAGCGGCGAAAAGCGTATAATCGAAAGCTACATTTGTGATAGCTTCGCCGCTTTCCCTTCGCCGCGCCGGCGAAAGTTTAAAGGGGCGTGTTGGCGGCGAAGCAAAGGCGGGACATGGGCAGGCTTTGGCGTGGCTACCAGATGGCCGGCTTTCGCGGATAATGGAAAAATAAATCCCGGCGATAAGCAGTATTTCGCCGGGTTTACTTGGTCCTTTTATTTTCACGACCAAGCCTCAAAAAGGTGCCCCAACTGACCAGATGACCACCGGAGAGAATGGGGGATGACCTCCCCTTACTCTCCCAGTGGTCGCCAACCCCCTCCCACACTAAAATTATTAAAATACAAACCTTTTTTGCCAGCCTGTATGCCAGCCTCAAATGGCATACCCAGCACCCTGACAGCAGTATGCAGGTCCCTGGAACAGTTGTTGTTGGTTGCAGTGGACTGCAGAAAGGCAGAGCCAGGCCCATCCCCCCCCTACCTGTTCCACTTCTGGTGGGTAATGTTGAGCCCTCCCAAACCCCCCAAAACCCACTGTACCCACATGTAAGTGCCCCCCTTCAGCCCTTAGGGCTAGGGTAATGGTGCACACTTGTGAGCAGTGGGTTTTGGAGGGGATTTAGGGGACTCAGCACACAAAGGAAGGGTGCTATGCACCTGGAAGCTAATTTGGTTGTTTATAAAAGATGTTTGAAGTGCCCCCTAGGGTGCCCGGTTGGTGTCTTGGCATGTGAGGGGGACCATTGCACTACAAATGCTGACTCCTCCCATGGCCAAATGCCTTGGATTTCGCCGGGTTTGAGATCGCCGGCAGTTTTTTCCATTATCGTGGAAAAACAAGAGTGGCGATCTCAAACCCGGCGAATTCCAAGGCATTTCGCCGGCCGGAACCGTATTATCGAAAAAAAAGATGGCCGGCCATCTTTTTTGAAAATACGGTTTCGGCCGGCTGTTGCGCCGCCGCCAAAATAGATCGCCGGCGACCTATTTCGCCGGCGACGTTCGATTATTCCCCTCTAGGTCAACTACTTTCAGGGAGGTCAATTATTTTCAGCATAGGCAACACTGTATTTGTTGCTAGTTTTCAGAACTTGTTAGATAGAGAGCTTTTGATTACCACAGCTTCCTTGGGTTCCTGGTTTGGTAGGATTAAAAGGAAAGGAAATGAACAGGTAAGTTTACATTTTACTTTACTATTCATGCCGGACCAGTCCAGATAAAGTGGGATGTACCCAAGCTCCATCCAGACTAGGAAGAAAGAAGTCATATTATAGCATTAAAGCAGGGGTGCAATGGAGGCAAAGAAAGACATGAATACAACAAGAAGCAATTGGTCTCCTGTGTAGGGATATTACAGACCTCCCTCATCTACATACTCCTACCTATGGTGAAGGTCACGAGGGCTTTATTTGAGAAAAGTTGGACCCAATACAGGAGGACTCAAGTCAAGGAACCATTGCACATAGCTTCTAGGGCAGAAAGACTATAGAACAAAAAAATGATTGTTTAGGCAGAGCCTATCTTTCTACTACTGGTGTTCCTGAACACTTCAATTCTCTCCAGTTGATGAGATCTTATAAAACAAGGATAACCTCCCGCCCAGGCGATTCCACACCATATTCTTTGCTTCCTTGGAAAGGGACAAAAGATGTCTCTGAGTCTTGGCCACCTTAAGGCCTACATCAGGCCTTTCACTCTGAGGATATCACATCTCCAAAGATCAGATGTAGTGCGAGAGACTTGTGAGGGGGAGGAGGGATGATGGAGGCTTACAAAATACATGATCCTGAGACTATCATCTCTCATTGCTCATCTGAGAGCTACCAGGTGGTCATAATGTTTAAAACAAAGGTCATCAGCTCCACTCTACTGAAGAGCCTCCCCGCTAAGGCATCATTCTCTTCTGAGAAGGTAATCTCCTCCTCTTGCCCAGCTGACTCCCTAGCCTTTCCCAGTCAGTGACATGTTTATCACCCCAAACATTGCCAAGGCCAATCTGGGGATCTTTCTTTGTAAAGACATGTATTAGGGCCAAGAAGGAACCCAAAGGCACTACCTAAATAGTACTATCCATTCTCAGGCTGCAGCAAACTCTGTGCAAAAGACAAACTGGGAAGCTTCACCTGTGGGTAGGAGATGATTCCGCACACTATTCCTGCCATTACTCTATTCACTGGGAGGGAAGGAAAGAGGATCTTCAATATGCCTGTAAGATCATCTGTTTAAATAGTAACTTGGTAGATAAGTTTGGTTTACATGTAACATCCCCATTTGTTTATCAGAGGGAAAGATGGTGGTAAAGAACCTGCCAATAAAAATGGCTGCTGATCCTGTTGCCACTGCAGGGGCCAGAACTCAACGCGGAGAATCCACCATGTCTTGTCTATGGCTGAGTGCTGACTCTCCACGGATTGCGTTCACTTATTTACAAGTCAGGTCAAACACACCAGTTGACATATTAAGCCACCATGACTTACCTGAAGCATAGTACTTCCCATTTTTTCCACAAACATACCAGAAGTGTAAGGAGAAAAGGGGAGTGTGATCGTATCAGACATGCTGACAGAGCTCAGATCTGACACAGCACCATGTGAGACTGAGATACTGTCTGTAGAAAAGTTGTGCAAACTTTGCTATCTCCCTGTTACTCTAAAATCAAGAGTGTGCTGTCAGTAGCTCCAAATTAAAAGTCACTGAAAACCACCCAGTGCTGGACCCATTGTTATAGCAGCAAACCCCAACTGAAGTGGCTCCCTATGGAAAAGGGAAATTAGTCCTAACAGGATTGCTACCCAGAGCATCCCCCAGACTTGGTCTACATTCTACATGAAATTAAGGCCTACAGCCTTTCTCAGAGCAGCCTATTCATAACTGCTGTCCCAGGCAACCTGCCTGAACCTCTGTGGACAGATGGACATAACAGATTCAGTCTGCACTGGTCTAGCATGGATGATAAGGAATAAACAACTGAAATACATACAATAATATATTTTACTTCTAATGCATTATAATACCAGGCAATAAAGTTTGGTCCTAGCATCCTGCTATGCTTCCCTCACTCTCTCACTAGTGATTCAAACAACTGAGTCAATGAAGGATCAATTGCTTTAGTAAAATCTCTCTTCCATCTCTATAGAAAACTGTGTTTTTTATTGTTCAGTTTGTTAATGCCATGCTTAGACTGGCGTAAGTATTTTCTTCAATAAAATTCTGGTAAGCAGAAGATTAAGATTTGGCAAACTTGTATAAATATAAGTTTGTAGGCAGACTTAAAGACACCTTGCTGACAAGAAACTCTATATGCATAAAATATTGCTAAATAATTTAGGAACCATAGCCTAATGGTTACATTAGTTGCCTTCAAACCAAGGCCAAGAACCAAAGATTGTAGGTTCATGCCCTACTTGTCAGGAAATACTTTTTCCACAGAAAAGGTGGTGGATGACTGGAATGCCCTCCTTGGGCACTGTGAAGAAAAGAATGCATGGGATAAAAACAGAGGAACACTATATAGAAAAAGGATAGAATCCAATTAAAGCAAAACTTAAATGACCTAATAACTGGAGTGAGCTTTGACGGAAGCTTCAGAGGTAGGGACCAATGCCTCTATGGTCCGGGTCCCATAAATGGCAAAAAAGATCAGGATCAAGGCTGGAGTGAGTGCTACTACTACTACTATTTAGCATTTCTATAGCGCTACAAGGCGTACGCAGCGCTGCACAAACATAGAAGAAAGACAGTCCCTGCTCAAAGAGCTTACAATCTAATAGACAAAAAAAAAATAAAGTAAGCAAATCAAATCAATTAATGTGAACGGGAAGGAAGAGAGGAGGGTAGGTGGAGGCGAGTGGTTACAAGTGGTTACGAGTCAAAAGCAATGTTAAAGAGGTGGGCTTTCAGTCTAGATTTAAAGGTGGCCAAGGATGGGGCAAGACGTAGGGGCTCAGGAAGTTTATTCTAGGCTTAGGGTGCAGCGAGACAGAAGGCGCGAAGTCTGGAGTTGGCAGTAGTGGAGAAGGGAACAGATAAGAAGGATTTATCCATGGAGCGGAGTGCACGGGAAGGGGTGTAGGGAAGGACGAGTGTGGAGAGATACTGGGGAGCAGCAGAGTGAGTACATTTATAGGTTAGCAGAAGTTTGAACAGGATGCGAAAACAGATAGGGAGCCAGTGAAGGGTCTTGAGGAGAGGGGTAGTAGTGCTGATGGCAACTCCAGTAGTTGGGAAGTAGGATTGATGCCAGGCACACTTCTATGATCTGTGCCCCAAAATTGGCAGGGAGAGATCAAGATTAAGAAAGATTAACTTTGTAAGTCTATGTGCTTTGAAAATGAGCACATAATTATACCAGTGTTTAATCATGAAGAAGTAGAACCTGTGCAAAGTGTCAGATTCAACTCTGGTCACCCTATGGGCAGACAGGATGGACCATGCTGCTGACATCTGCTATGTTAGGATAGTTTGGAACTGTGATATGAGATCAACAAACAGAAATTATGTACAGGGTGAGGCAAAAAAAAAAAAAAAAGTAACCCTTTGAGTTTTTTTGCCATTTTTTCAGAAACTGGAATTTCAACGTGACATTTTACAGCTTTATTTGTTGTTACTATCTACGTGTATGTGCCAAGCGAAATTAGATTATCTTTAAACACAGCATACAGACTTTTTAGCGTGACAACTCAGTAACATCAACATAGCTTAAGATAATTAAATGTTGTTTAATAGTAATACGTGAATATGAGGCCTAAATAAGTATGAAAAATTTCTCATTGAAATTCAAAGTTGCTGAATCAATGGCAATAATTTCTAGGGGGTTACTTTTTTTTGCCTCACCCTGTATATACTATGGGAACAATTCTATCAAAACAGGGTCTAACATTTAATCACGTGTTATACTTGTAAATGTTTGGAATACTAGAGAATGCATGCATATACGTGTGTACACGCCACTATTCTGGAAATATATGACTATCTTACATAGCTCCCACATTTATGCGTGAAACGTAGAGAATGCAGTAAGTTACACATGTCAGTGCCGCACTTAGGTGCTCACAATTACACTGTGATTAAGCGTGCTCGTTGAAATGTTAGGTACATTGAAACTGGGTTACGCTAGTATTCCATAATGTAATCTAGGCACCTAGCTAGGTTCAGTTATAGACTAGGTTTTTACTGTACAGCATTGGAGTGCCTAAATGGAGACACTCAGATACAGAATTGCTCTCTGTACAGACACATATGCATCTATTCATACATATAGACAGAGATATCTAAATATATAAACACATACACAAAGCACAAGACTGCAAAAGCTAAGGTAATGGACTAAAGTATCCTTTCTTTGCTGGGACAAACATGGCAGCAGGAACAGTTTGACACTCATGCTGTAAAGCCTTTAATAATACACCTTGTTAATTCAGCAGCTGTTATAAGTGATCTGCAAGTCATTCAAATCTTCTTATACACACATCCTCTAATATAACCGTCCTTACCCAGTCCACACAAAACAGCCAGCCCATCAGGTTTTCAGGATGTCTACAAACAATGTGCATGAGATAGACCAGTACATAATGAAAGTACTACATGCAAATCTCTCTCATGCTTATTCATACTGGATATCATGAAGAACAGATAGGATGACTATTATCCTGATGACTTGGTTGAGAACCACTGCTCTAATATACAGAACACATACCATAATAATCTCTTGTAAGCAAATCAGCAAGACACAGTTGTCCCCCATCTATAACTACATACA
The DNA here is from genome assembly GCF_901765095.1 of Microcaecilia unicolor. NCBI lineage: Eukaryota > Metazoa > Chordata > Amphibia > Gymnophiona > Siphonopidae > Microcaecilia > Microcaecilia unicolor. The sequence continues at coordinate 108,980,342 of NC_044035.1, forward strand.
TTGTTCTTTAGTGGACTAACAGATGTTGCCATATGAGTAGTAATTTTGAGCCATCTATTTTTCAGCTGGTAGTCCAGTCCTTATTGTCACAAAAATCCAAACCCCAGTAAGGGAAACCTCCCCAACTATAAACACAAAACAAAAACAGTAACCCTTCTTATACTCACAACTGGACTATTGAAATGTAGTTTATTCTGGCTGTTCAAAATTTCTTTTGAAAAGCTTACAGCCAATTCAAAAACTGCTGTTAAGACTGATATTCTCAATTCTCAAATTTGACAAAATTACACTATATTTTTTGAAACTTCATTGGTTGTCAATAGAGGCTCAAGTACAAGTCAAAGTCTATAATTTAATCTTAAAAATTCCATATGGTGATGGCTCCTTTGTATATGCTAATATTCATACAGTTGCAGGAGTAAAAAATTCCTATATATCTCGTAACTGTCTCTTACTCCATTTTCCAAGCGTTGGAAAAAGCGTTTAGTAATGTTAAATCATATAAACAACTAACTTCCTCCCTTTTTATACCAAGCCCTCTAATAAGGAATTTATTACCCACTCAAATAAGAAAAATGAGAAATTATTTACACTTAGCTTATTTGTAATAAGCATATTCTTACTAACTGCAAGTGGAAGAATGTTGATCGATTCTGTCTGCTGAAATTGTTGATTCCTAGGACTGGCCTAGTTCATTGTTTATTGTGATCCACACAGAACAGTACAAGTTTATGTGGAATAAAAGTACCCTATATTATCTTGCTAAGGATATAAAAGACTAGAAGCGAAGGTGACAAAAATTATATGGGGCCTGCGCCATAAGATATATGAGAAGAGACTGGAAGACCTGAATATGTATAGCCGAGGAAAGAAAGGAAAAGGGAGATATGATACAGATGTTTAAATACTTGAAAGGTATTAATATAAAAACAAATCTCTTCCAGAGAAGGGAAAATGGTAAAACTAGAGGACATGAGCTGAGGTTGTAAGGTGATAAGACTTAGGAGTGATGTCAGGAAATCCTTTTCATGGAGAGGGTAGTCGACACCTGGAATGCCCTCCCGAGGGAGGTGGTAGAGATCAAAACAGTGACGGAATTCAACAAGGCGTGGGATGAACACAGAGGAAGCCTATTTAAAAAATAGATGGTAGAAAACAAAATAAATTAAAAAAAAAAAACCCTTAAATGTCTTAAGGTGGGGTGGATGTGTGAGTGACACTTGGACGGCTACTCCGGCTGTGAAGAACTAAGGCCAGTGCCAGGCAGACTTTTGTAGGTCTGTGTCTGTACATGGCAATCCAGTTTAAGATAGGTTGGGAAGGGCTTGAATGGCAACTTCAGTAGCTGAAACCGAGGACAGTGCTGGGCAGACTTTTACGGTCTGGGTCCCGCAAATGACAAGATGGATTTGATAGCCTGGAGTAAGCATTGACAGCAATTCCAGTAGGTGGAACGTAAGGACAGAGCCAGACGGACTTCTACAGTCTATGTCCCAGAAATGCCAAAGAAAGACTTTTGACAAAGTATATAATATTTTATTTATTGCATTTGTATCCCACATTTTCCCACCTATTTGCAGGCTCAATGTGGCTTACAGAGTTTTGTTATGACAAAGTCATTACATGATATCAGATACAATTAGTAATGTACAGAGAATAAGTAAGGGAAGAGAGAAGGAAGGTGTTATGCAGGATGCTATTGTAGGTGGACTTTGGTAACTGGGTGGGTTGGTGGGGTAGTCTTGTAAGACTATGGGTTCTCTTTGTAGGCCTTGTTGAAGAGATGAATATCACATTCATTGCTGATTTAATCATGAATTGATAATGAGTGTGACTGTTGGGCAGACTGGATGGATATTCAGGTCTTTATCTGCCGTCATTTACTATGTCATTATGTTAGGTTATGTAATATTTTGTACAGCTGTTCTCCTTGCTTATCCCTCAAGAGCTATAAACATCTCTACAACAGAGCTTCAATTCTCCATCAGTCCAGGGCTAGGATCGCCTGGGAAACTAAACATGCGTTTGTCCAAACAGTTCATCACTGCCTCAGGTACCAACTTATAAAGTAAACCCTGGGAAGGGTCCTAGCTACTGTACCTGAATTATAAGCATATGTTTCAAAAGAAGGGTATTTAAATCCAAAATCCACAGTCTCAAGTTATTTGGACTGGCTTATGTGCACTTCTATGTTTAAAGTCCTAAGTTCTCTACACATTCTGCAATGAAAAAATTGAATTTCTGTGGCACAGCTTCAAAATAAAATATACACCTATATTGACAGGTAAACAGGAGTGAGAATATTAAACAAAAACATTTTTTTTAAAAACACTTTTTATTATACACAAAAAGACAACTAGTGAGCTATATCTATGTAATGATATTAAATTTTCTTGAGCCTTCTGTAAATTTTACCCTATTAAAATGGTCAGGGTAAAATTGCTAGGGGCCTCTCAAAAGTCAGTATTAAGATTGCAATTTTTAAACTGCCCACATTGCTGCCAAGTCTGCAGGTACCATGGCCTTTGCACCAATTTTTACTCTGAATATATTTAAGTACAAATTACCCACATGTTGTTTAAGGACCCCAATTAAGCCTCTTTTTCAAACCCCTGCTTAACTCCACCATAGGGATTCAGTGAAAAGTGCATAGATTTTGGATCACCACATACACACACTTTTGCCCTCAAGTTTAGGCAATTTTCAAATAGTTGCAATGCCATGTTATCCATGGAAATGGCCTTAAAAATTGCCCTCCCTATATTCAATACTTATATGTTGAATACACATAGAAAATAGCTTAAATTCTCTCTCACAGTTGGTTTTAGGCATTCAGGGGCCTACATGCAAAACCCACTAACATTACAGCATCTAGTTCTTAGAAAACAAAGATTTTTTCCTCTTTTATTAGTGTCACAAAAGGTCTGCCTACTCAATGTGTTTTTATGTTTAGCCCATAGGCAGTCTCTAAACATGCTCAATACAGGAACCTGATTTTGAACCATTTAGTTTCTTTTCAATGAATTCTAAATATAAAACCAGTGTTTAAGACCAAGGGGTCCTTTTATTAAACTGCACTAATGAATCAGTGTGCATTAAGTGCCATGGAGCCCATAGGTATGCAATGGGCTGTGCGGAATTTAGTGCACATTTATTAGTGTGCACTAAATCCATTAGCGCACATTAGTAAAAAGACTCCCAAAGTGTGAAAAAGAAGGAAATCTACAGAAATGAGCAGATTCTGCCATTGCAAGAAAATCCTGTACCTGCAGAATCACCAAAACCCTGAAGTCTCGTCTACTGTAAAACAGAAGGATTGAATAACATTCTCCAAGATGCATATTTCTGTATCTTACTTTACTTTAGGTGGCATATGATTGCCGGTCCAGGATGGCACACCAGAAGATGCATGTAAACACTGCTGGCGTGAGATCTTTAAGGCTTTCAAAGCATCTTGTGCCACCCTGTTGGCCTCCGCTTCCACCAACACATAATCTGGACTGGAGGCCTCCATGATGACATCGTGCTTCATGACGCTGTGTATACCTAATCAGATAGGAGGCAGAAAAGGGTAACTTCAGAGGGAATCGATGACTCTAAAAAGCTGCTGTTTTTACACATTTTATATGTGAAATAAGCACTCTGAATAATCGTAACTTCAGTGAGCATGCATCAGAAAATCACACCCTCCGGAGGCCTGAGACTGAGCTTTGAAAAATTCACAAACCACTGAACTTTCTTCTGCAACCTAACCTTGCCTTCTTGGCTGCCCATTATTTACCTAGCTAAATAGCCACAGTTATTAATGTGTGATATTAGTAAATAGGTCCCATTGCATAAAATGGAACCTACAGTAAAACAATGTGTGTTGATACATAAGCATGCACTGATGCAGTAGAGTGCTTTAATAACTCTAGCTGTAAATTTTTGCACGTGCATATATAGCTAGTTCAAGGTATCTAGTAAAAGATGGGCTTTAAACCGGCAAAGTTTAGGTGGCCAACTGCCGAAGTTCACAGGTTAAACCTTTTCGAAATCCATAAGTACAATCAATACGGTCATAGCAAAGCTGTAACTATACACGGAATTTTCAAAGACAACACAGATTTGTCGCCAACCCAACCAGTTAAGAAAGTCTACCTCTATACTTAACCACCTAACTCCCTTCTTTTTTCTCTGACTTAATCTCTGTACTTCACTAATTGTAACTGCTATCTTGGAATGACAATGTCATAACAGGACTCTGTAAGCCACATTGAGCCTGCAAATAGGTGGGATAATGTGGGATACAAATACAATAAATAAATAAATAAATAAAGGCCTTTGCTAGTAAAGTGTTCCGATTGGAGGGGCTGCCGTGGACGTCACCCATCAGTGAGAACAAGCAGCCTGCTTGTCCTCGGAGAATGTGGGATACAAATACAATAAATAAATAAATAAATTTGAGACTTCCTCTAAGAAGACAACATCCAAGTAGCACAATGTGGTCCTTTACTATCTGGATAATGGCAACAGTATTAATTTGGGCCTACCAGGAAAGCTGAATGTTTGCAGGTTATGCATAATGCAGAGGCAAGGCTTGCCCTGTGCAGTTCCAGGTGCGATGCAGCAATTCCATACAGTACAGACAAGGACTGAATTCAAATTATTGAGTAAAAGATTCTTTAGGATTCAAATAGGATAGTGGAGATGTAGGCATCAAATTATGCTGTCATCATCTGAAGCTTTTGAATTAAAGCTTCCATCCATCATGATGTGTGTTTAGTCTAATGACGACTGTATGCTTTGTGACACAGCCACAAATAATTGGAATAACTTGCCTAAAGAACTCATATGATTTCTTTAGATGAGGGCATAATCTTGGCTAAGGCTTTTTAAGAAATTAAATTAGTCTATGCTTGCTAATTTTAATTTGTAATTTGAAATATGTTGTAACCCACCTAGAACTCTGGAGGTCAAGTGGAATAAAAGATGGATTCTCTGCAAGTTATCTGATTAAGTGACCACTGTTCTCTTGAACACTCAAGAAGAACACTGTGGATAATTCTTCTAGTGGTTTAATACAGCAGCCAAATTGTATTGAACGATATCTAAGTACCAACAAATCTAATCATAAATACAACATTTAACAGGAAGAATGAGAAAATTCTACAGATATATACAATAGTTCACTTCACGTCACTGCAGCCAGATCTACAGAGTAATAATTACCTGATTTTTTGAAAAGTTTTTCTAAGACATAATCATCGCTCCTTTTCTCATTTTCTTGTTCATCATTCTTTCTGTATTGTTTTTGTTTTACCAAATGTGGGATGCTTTCACCTTCAAATGTGAAGCCTTTCTGCCGTTTGCATTTTTTGCGCTTCTCTTTGTGACTCCTGCTGTCATCTTCTGAAGGGGAGTGATGTTTCATTTTTGATTTGTGCTTCCGATGACTGCAGTCTGTTTTTTTGATATCTGAGTTGGTTGTAAGATCCTTTTCCTGTGAACTGTCCATACGGCATGTGCCACTACAATCATCTGTAGCACAACCGAGTGACATTTCAGTTTTGTCAGGCTGTGCAGGATTTATGCCATCAGTCTGCCTTGAAGTTCCTTCACTGTCATCTGGAGATGTGTTTTCCACTTCTGGATTGGTCAACAAAGTCTTAATTCCACTGTGAGTTTTAGCACTACTGGTTCCCCTCCATTCATCATTATGATCTACTTTAAGAGGTATATTCATAATGTGCTCTGAAGCTTTTTCTGTAGTGGAGGAAGCCTTTAATTTGTTATGCTTTGGTGAGTTTTGGTCAGTCTGTTGTAGGTCCTCTTTATAAATGCTGTCAGGCGGCCTTATAGCTTTACGCTTTAAATGGCGTTTTGGTGCTTTTACATCAGACCCAGTGCCTAAAAAATATATATATATATATATAAATTGTGATCTGTTACAGCTGCTCATATTGTTATTACTGATATAATGCCTAATCTGAATTTAAGTTTAATGTCCCAAATACTCATCAGTAAAATACTGATGAGTGTTTGGGACATTAAACTTGAATTACTGTGTATTGAGTCCCCACACAATAAATCTACAGTCTTATAAATTAGACTAATCTGAATTTAAAGCAGTGATTATATAATCCTGGCTTTCACATCTTTCCCACTTGAAAGTTTTTGATACATTTGCAGACTATGAAATTCAGGTCAAGGGTACTGGCTCTTAAATCTTGTCTAATTTTTCAAAATAGTTCCCTTCTACCCTCTACCCCCCGCACCTTTCAATTCCCAAACAAATGTATTTCACATCACAGTCTACAGCAGTTTCCCTATTTTATTACTTAATAACTCAGAACCCTAGGGTAAATTCTACATAGGTCGCTAAAAGTTAGGGGCCAAAAAACTAGGTGCTAAGATTGTATTCTATAATGGCAGAGTTGTACACCAAATCTGTTACAGAATACTAGCTTAAGTATGCAGTTATGCACCAAACTTTAGGCACAACCACTTATGCCATGACTGGCTGGTGAAAATGGCAGCACCTCAATGCAGCAGTTAGGCATGTAATTGCAACTATTCTACAAAGTGCATGCAAGAATAGTCAGAACTTAGGCAACCTAATTGCCGTTCTCTCCCCCTCCGTTTTGGCACCTAACTACTGTTAACTTCCATTTGAGTGCCAAATGTTAGGCACCTAACTTTTAGCAAACTATACTGAATTACCCCGCATGTGTTGTGACAGTTGTCTTCATTCTCTCTCATACCTTGGAATAACCCTAACAGATTTCACAGTGCTAAGAATCATAGTGTTAAAATGCAACCCAGCCGATATTCAGCCAGTGGCGGTCAGTGTTTTTTAAAATCTGTCACTGGCTACATTAGCCCCCAATATTCAAGGCTGGGCCATGTCTGGCTACTGAAACTAAATATCCAGGGCTAACTGAAAGGACCCTGGTTGACGGAGTTTATGTGAGTCCTGGCTGATATTCAGCCAGAGCCCAGATAAGACAGTTATATTGAGACCTGAGCGAATATTGGTCGAGACCCGCATTACTTTTTGTTTTAAGTCCCACCCTCTTTTCTACCCCCTCCTCCCAGCTCACGGGTCATAAACCACCTCCAAACCCCTGGAACGACACCCCTCATCTTGGCAGACCCCCTGGGCCTACATGATATCCCTGGTGGTTCAGTGGAGTTGATGGAGGCAGGATGAAGGCTACTTGCTCCTGCCCCTTTTGGCCGCTAAAAGAAAGTAGTTACCGCAACCTCTCACAGCAGTCTCACAGTACTTGTGTAGTACTGTGAGAGGTCGTGGCAGCCATTTTCTTTTAGTGACTGGAAGGGGCAGAAGCAAGTGGCCTTCGCTCCTGCCCTCATCTAGCCCACTGGACCCACCAGGGATATCAGGCAACTCGGGGACCTACCAAAAAGGGGGAAGGGGGGGTTTGGGAAGTCATTCGAGGGAGGAGGATTTGTGAGTCACACAGGCTGAGGGGAAGGGAAAGAAAGGAGAGAGGGGGATAGGCTTTCTCAGGTACTGGAGAGCTTAAAAAAAAAAAAAAAAAAAAAAAAAGAGTTATGTAGGTCCCAGGAGATATTAATTGCTGGAACCCTCATAGCTAGACTGGCCAAAGTTAGGACAGTTTCTGAGCTGTCCTTTCTTGGCCAATCTAGTTATGTAGGTCCCGGCATTAAATAGTGCTGGCACCTGCATAACCACCAGCTCCTCCCCAGTGCCGCCCACTGTACCTCCCCTGACCTGCCCACTTCTGACACGAGCCGTCAGACGATATTCAGCAGCATGGACTTGTTTAGTGCTGCTGAAAAGCATCGGTTAGGTGGCTCAGAACAATTTAAGTGGTTTGGAGCTTCTCCTGCCTGCTTACATTGCTCTGAATATTGGCCGGTCCCTAATGATTAAAAAAAGTAGGATACAAGAAAGGGAGTTGGGAAAGTAAGGCTGCTTACCCATAATATACGTTCTCTTTGAACAGCATGTTAAATCAGCCACACATATATGGGTGACACTGCCCTAATGGAGCCAGTTCAGACTGCGCTCTCAAAGTCTAGTAGATTCTAGAAAAAAAACTCTGGGCCTCTGCGAGTGCTACCTAGAGTGTGGTTGTTGCTCCTCCCCTCTGTCTACTCCAAAGCTTGAGCCATCGCAACCACAAGGGTAAGTAGTAGGGATTGTTTGGCTGATTTATCCTGCTGTCAAAGTAGAACTCGGGTTACAGGTAAGCAACCTTTTTCTATGGACAAGTAGAATAAGCCACATATGTAGCTCCCAGGTACAGATTAGCCTACATATTGGTAAACACATGGTAAAACAATGGCACCATTGTGTATGTTTTAATGATGCAGTCCTGTATCTTTTATCGGCAATGGACTTAAGTCTTGTAAGGTTTATGCACTTGCTGGACTGCCATGTAGCTGTAATTCAGGGAACTCAAAGCAATCACAGCAAACAGCATACCCTGGTGCCTGAGTCATTACCTCTCCACAACAGTTGATGAATTGAAAAATCTTTTACTGTGAGAGCGGAATCAGTTGTTGCTCTACTTTGTTGTATTTTCTGCTACTTCAATCTTTTTCTGTTGTATTTTCTAGGTCTGTGCTGGTATTCCTGTCCCCAGATTGTCTGTCTCTCTCCTTCAAGCTCTGTCCTAGCACACCCATTTAATGCACAGAAGTGACGTCAGACTGCTACGTTTTAAGACTGCTATCTTAGAGGTGTTGTGCCACAGCAGCACACACTAAAGGAGCAGGACATAATTCATGGGGCACCGTTTACCTTACTTTAATTTTCTTGTATGCTTGCCGAGTTTACCTTCCCATTCTAGCTTCACATTGTTGTTTTTGTACCGTCTTGGCTGTCTTTTCTTTCTGCCTTCTCTCAGTGTTTCCTTGTGCAGTACTTCCATTAAATCCACGCTATTGCTGGTCATCGTCCCTCCTGCCCCCGAAGAAGCAACGACTCTTGCAGCTCTGGCCAATATTGCTGTTATCTTCCTCTATAAAGCTCAGCCCTTTTCTGTATGAGTTTACTAATTCTCATCCCTCCCTCCCTTTAGGAATGTTGAATGTTTGCTCTGTTAGGCGTAAGACAATGCTGGATCCCAATTTAATTGTCTCATCAATTTGTGTTACTCTTTCCTTCAGAATCACGTTTGGAGCCTGGTGATGATGGGATTCATCTCTCTGCACTCCCCAATAACTGTTCCATCTTATATCAACATTGCTGAAGTAAGCCAAGGGGGAGGCTTGGCCATTATACATGACAGTTCCCTTCCTTCTTCAAGAAATCCATGATATAGATTTGGGTTACCCATAGATGTTTCTTATCTGTTAAGGCAGCTCACAACTTCTTTGTTTTTTATTTCTTTACTGCTCTCCTTCATTGTCTGCAGAATCTTGGGACTATTGATCTCACAAGTTTCTACTATGTTCCCTAATTTGTGTTTTCTAGGGGATTTCAACATACATTATGATGCCCCATCCACTTCTTGTGACACAAAACTTGTTTCCTGAAAGAAATCCTTAGGATTCTCCCAAATGCTGTCAGATATCTGCGATAGGTTGTGGCTTTAGCTTTCAGACTCCTCTCTCTGTCATGCCACTCTCTTGGACCAATCACGTCTTTCTTTAAGCTAGTTTACGTGGAGGGGCATAATCGAACGCCTATCTCCATGGGCGTCTATGTCCGAAAACGGGTACGTGAAGAGGTGGGACAGACCGTATTTTCGAAAAAATGGACGTTTTTCAGCTGGGCGTTTGTTTTTTTTAGCGATAATGGAAACTAAAAACGCCCAGCTCAAAAACGTCCTAATCAGAGCCATTTAGTCATGGGAGGGGCCATGATTCGTAGTACACTCGCCCCCCTGACATGCCAGGACACCAACTGGGAGTTCAAACATGCGTGGGATATGCATAAAGGAATCCTGTGCATAAGGAATGGATCCTCAGAAGCTTAGCTGAAATTGGGTGGTGGAGCAGGTGGGGGGAAGAGGGGTTGGTGGTTGGGAGGCTAGGATAGGGGAGGGCAGACTTATACGGTCTGTACCAGAGCCGATGATGGGAGGCGGGACTGGTGGTTGGGAGGCGGGAAATACTGCTGGGCAGACTTATACAGTCTGTGCCCTGAAAAGGACAGGTACAAATTCAAGGTAAGGTATACACATATGAGTTTGTCTTGGGCAGACTGGTTGGACCATGCAGGTCTTTTTCTGCCGTCATCTACTATGTTACACCCCAGAGGTCAGTGTGGTGGACTTCAGACAATGCTCCCACATGCATAGCTCCCTTACCACGAGTGCTGAGCACCCAACCCCCCTCCCCCAAAACCCACTATCCACAAATGTACAACACTACCATAGCTCTTAGGGGTGAAGGGGGCACCTACATGTGGGTACAGTGGGTTTTGGAGACCTCCCATATACCAGCACAAGTGTACAGGTAGGGGGGATGGGCCTGGGTCCACCTGGCTGAAGTGCACTGCGGTACCCACTAAAAGTGCTCCAGGGACCTGCATACATGCAGGCCTCTAGGACTTGTTGCTGCTATATAACATTGGCACACCAGTTGACACCTGAAGACTAATCTCTCCAAAAACATCCTTTATTGGAATAAGCACACTTACTCACAGTTAACTGCAGAACAGAGGTTGTGCCCCACTGGCAACGAGTCTCCCTGGTACTGAGATTAGCAGTAGGTCCGAGCTGGCAGAATGGTGTACAATGCCCTCTTTCAGCCACATTCAAGGTAAGAACTAAGTTCTGTAACATGGCTAACACGTGAAAGGGATCTAAAACTGGCTTACAAAAATGGCCACTACCTCATGGACTACCGGAAACAAAACAGGGCACACTCTGACCCAGTCAGCAGGGGGAAAAGCACCATGGGAGTAGAGCCTACCAACTACCAACATCATGAGCATTTGCCACAAGCTAGTGGAATCACGGAGCCCAATACCCTACACCCACCACAATGCATTGCTGATGTGACTCTGCAGTGCGCATAACAGAAAAGGTGTCACATTCACCCGAGAGCCACATCAGAACCAGGGAAAGGCTGTCAGAGGATAGAACACATTCTGCTGTCATGGAGGTGGGTATCGAATTAAAGAGACCTTAATCTTATAGTGTGGAGATAAATTCAAAACTCTAAAACATGTCTCAAACACTATTCAATTTCCTATATTTATCTATATATTTATAGATGATATCAATCACAGCAGCGACACATCTCTCAATAGCTGCATATTATATCTTAAACGGGGATCTTCAGATTTCTTTAATCACCTTCTAAGGAGGTGGGTATGGCATTTGAGGCTGGCATAGAGGCTGGAAAAAAGTTTTTAAAGTGGGGTTTTTTTTGGTGGGAGGGGGTTAGTGACCACTGGGGGAGTCTGGGGAGGTCATCCCCGATTCCCTCCAGTGGTCATCTGGTCAGTTGGGGCACTTTTTCGGAACTTGCTCGTGAAAAAAAAGGGTCCACAAAAAGTGATCCAAAATCGCGGTAAAAATGCCTTTTTTTTCGATTATCAGCTAAAGACGTCCATCTCTCCTCAGCCGATAACCAAGCCCCAGTTCCGCCTTAACCACGCCTCCGACATGCCCCATCAACTTTACCCGTTTCCGCGACGGATTGCAGTTGGAAACGCCCAAAATCGGCTTTCAATTATACCGATTTGGGCGCCCACCTCCCGATTTAGGATCGCAATATAGCCGTTTTTCTCTTCAATTATAAGAAGGATAATATTCTTACTAGTTTTCCTACACTATACTGTATGAAACACTTTAGAAATCTTAGGTCACTTGATATAGAGAAACTTGCAGAATTCTTGTCAATCCTTATTCTCAACTCTTCCTTCCTTTTCTTTTCTGCCTTTGACTGATTTGCATCCCAACTCTGTTTTGCAATTTCTCTTGATGATCATGCAACCACTTGGACTACCTCTTTCTCTGGTGCGTTTGACATTCTTTTCCTTCTAAAATCTACATCTTCTACTATTAATAATCACCATCCTTATGCCTGTCTCAAAATTCTTAAACAAGAAGCCTGGAAGGCTGAATGGATCTGGCATAAAACTAAGTTACTCTCAGCTCTGAGCCTCTGTAAAGAACATAATAAAGCCTATTTTGAAAGTGTCAGAGAGGCCAAGAAGCAGTATTCTCTTCACTTATTTCCAAATGCAGTAATCCTGCTAAGGCTTTGTTTTGTATTATATTTTCTTTAATTTCTCTTTGGCCTAGTATAAAATTTGAGCTCCTGTCACACAACTGGCATCTAAGGCTTATGTTTCTATTGCTCATTCATCGTTGGCTAATTCTAAAGTGATCTCTCTTCCTACATATGACTGTTCTGCTATCCCCTCTTTAACCTTTACATGGTCATCAGTCAATCTTATTTATTCCCTGTACATGGAAGTAGTTTTACAATCCCTTACCTCGTCCACATCATGCCTAGTTTCTATGCCAGATTCTCTACTGAAAAATTCAACACTGGGTTTCCACCTATCCATGCTTTGCCTCATTAAATGCAATCTCTGTTCTGGGATTTTTTCCATCCTGTTGGAAAGTTGCCTTAGTTCACCCTTTACAGAAAAAGCCATGCCTTGATCTGCAAGACCCTGCAAGTTATTGTCCAGTTTCTAATCTTTCAATTCATCTCCAAGCTTACAACTAAAGTGGTATTGCTGCAACCTGAATCCTTTCTGCCTAAAACACATTATCTTCATCCATGTCACTTTGGTTTTGAACCACACCATAACACTGAGACCTGTTTGCTTTCCCTTATAAATAAGGTATGTTTTTAATTTAGAAGCTGGAAAATATTTTGCTGCTCTCTCTCAATTTATCAGCAGAACTTGATTTTGTAAACCATTCTCTGCTTCTAAGTGCTTTTGACATCCTTGGGGGTACTGTTCTATATTGGTTTGAATTCTATCTTTCTGGTCACTCATTCCAGGTTGCTTTCAATGGTTGCAATTCTGTCACTTTTCCTCTGACTCTGGGTGTTCCACAAGGCTTACAATTCTAATTGAATCTGTGGGACTGAGCCCTTATCTTTTCGCAGATGACATACAAATCAAATATTCTACTGATAGTGACCTACCTGATCTTAATGTCACTTAATGAGTCTCTTACTAAGGTAAGTGATTGGCTATCATCTCATCACATGATTCTCAAACCCTTCTAAATGTCAGGCTTTGTGGCTGACTCCTCCTTCAATAGCACCAACATTTTGGGACAACTCGTTCCCCTAACAACACATCTCAAACTCCGTGCTGTTCTCTTAGATATCTAGCGCTCTTTCGAGTCGCATGCAGCTGCTGTGATTAACTATATCTTCTTCATCTGGTACTTTCTGAGGATGCTATACATACACTACTACTACTACTTAACATTTCTAAAGCGCTACTAGGGTTACGCAGCGCTGTACAATTTAACATGGAAGGACGGTCCCTGCTCAAGGAGCTTACAATCTAAAAGATCCACACACTCATTTCTAGTAAATTGGATTATTGTAATTCTCTCCTTAATGGGGCACGTAAATCAATAATTCGGCATCTTCAACTGGTCCAAACATTGCTATTCATTTACTTCATCATGCCCATCATTACGATCACGTTACACCTCTCTTTTTGCAATACCATTGGTTACCAGCTAGCTACTGGATTAAGTACAAGATATTGGTTACAGCTTATAAGGCCTTGAAGGTAGGCCTACTTGTACCACTTTTTAACACATTGATCCTGCTGGCATATAGGCACCAGTTTTGCTCAGCCGACGACAGGCTTGCAGCATTTCCACCACCATCCCAAGCCTGTTGGGAAGTCCACTAGAGACTCTGTGTTCTATATTCTTGACCCTCTCCTGTGGAAGTCTGTTCTTAAATTTATCCACTTAGATTACACCTTGACACGATTTAAGGCTACCTTGAAGACCTAATTTTTTAAGAAGGGATTTGGTGAAGGTTGATTCAGTTTTGTAAGATATGGAACCAGCACTTACCTACTTTCTTTCTGCTCTCTCTTAAATTTACTTTACTAACTATATGTTGTTGTAAACCACTTTGAAGTGTATTTGATTATCAAGGTTACGAATAAACAATATAGTTTTCAAAAGTTACTGCAAACAAATTGGAAGGACTACGGTGTCCTGAGAAGGCCCAGAGGCTCTGTTGCTGACCAAATTCATAATCAGTCTTGCGGCCAGCTCACTATGACCCTTAGGGAGGAGAGAGGTAGAATTTATTTTGGTACCTGTGAGCACTACAAGTGCCTGAGAATGCCTGTTGGAGCAACAGTATTATTGTCAGAGATCTTCAGGAAAATAAGCTGTTAAAAAAATAATAATAAAGCTTAAAGTCTTGTAACTGCATATCTAAGAGAAAACAGACCATCCTTGATTTGCTGGACAGATAAAGTCAATTGGGGGGGGGGGGGGGGGGGGGGGGGAGCTAGTACAACACAGGAGGGAGCGCTTGCATATGCTCAGACAATTTTTCTAGTCTCTTTTGGACTTTGAGAGAAGGGTCTGACCTGGCTCATCAGGTCGTCGTCACCCATATGTAAGGCTGATTTCTAACCTGCTTGTCCATAGAGAATCAGGCTTTACAGAAGAATTATTTTCAACAAACTTGCCTAAGCTTCCATGTTTCTTGGTTCACACTTCTGCGGTAATCAGATGCAAATCCAGACATGCACTGGAGTTTCTAACCAAAAAAACAACATACCCTGCTGTTCTTAGTATCACTTTTTGAAGCATACATACCTGCAAATATTGCACTTGTCTCAGTTCCTTCACCTCCATCTGGACTGCTCAGTGTAAAAAGCTCATAGAGATCATTGGACTTGAAGAAACGTCTTTGCTTAGGATCTTTGAGCACTCTGTTTGTTAAAAACTGTTTGAAGATTTGTCTGGAAATATGTCAAATACAAATTATATATTAATCTCAGAATAATATCATTTTTTACAATCCTAGTCATGGAGAATTTTTTAAAGCTAAAAATGCATTTTAATTTGAGCTTTTCTTCATAGATCCATTGTACATAATGTACTAAAGTTGTAAGCATGCAATGCATTTGTTTAGGACATGCTGGAATATGAGAGAAATAAGTGTTGTTAATTCATTCACATATTTATAGTCCACTTAAACTAAGTGGATTGTAAGAGTAACATCCATAATTTAAAAAAGTCAACAAAGCAACAGATGTCATAATGCACTATAAAGCCTTAATATACATATGTTTATTTAACACATGCTTAATATGTTGGCACCTAAAAGCTTAAGTGTTCTATCTGTAGGATGGCTGACCTTTCAACTGCAACCATCTTCAGTTATCACATTTCCACTTTATTATATGGTTAATTTTGCACATGTGTTTTCTTCCCCTCTGCCCTCTAATCTTCCTTCATCCATTTGCATCTTTTTCTCGCTGACCAGCTGTGGCTTGAAAGCTAATGGAATTGGCTACAGGAAACTTGGTAACATGCCATTCTACAATTTATAGACTCTAATTTACTGGAGGATGGGGTACAAGCAAAGTAAAGGCCACATGCCTATTCCTCATTCTGCCTACAGATTCCAAAGGTCTTATAATGGTATTAAATCATGTCCCTGCATATTGAACCCTGAGGAACAACAAGAAAGAAAGTACAGAGAGCCAAAAAGAAAACAACTTGCTTTTTAGGACTTCACTTAGAAATATCAACACATGTACAGATTTCTGCAAGATACAGTGACATATATTTTGAATCAAGGGCTTCCTCTCTCCTAGCTACCTCTCACTGAAGTTCCAATACAGGATAGGCAGTGCATATTGTAAACTAATGTGCACAAAAGTCTCAAGGGGAAAATAAGAGTGAAAACTGTTTAGTATAGGGGTAGTGCTGGTGGGAGACAACAGTGAGTTCCTTTAAATAAAGGCTCAAGGTTTGCACAGACCTGTGATAAATCTTCTCTTCAATTGTCCCTGCAGTAAGCAGTCTGTACACTGTCACCTGTTTCTTCTGGCCTATTCTCCAAGCACGTTCACGAGCCTAGAGTACATCAACACAAACTGAAATTAGCAGCAGAACTACAATCAGAAACAAAAGTGGGTCATCACTCACTTTTTCACATCTGTTTATATACAAATACAGCTTTTTAAGAATATATATTACTACCGCATATCTACA
This sequence comes from Microcaecilia unicolor, assembly GCF_901765095.1. Classification (NCBI taxonomy): domain Eukaryota; kingdom Metazoa; phylum Chordata; class Amphibia; order Gymnophiona; family Siphonopidae; genus Microcaecilia; species Microcaecilia unicolor. Next base: position 108,996,505 of record NC_044035.1, read on the forward strand.
CATCTAGTTTCTATTTCACATTAATAGCTTAAAGATAGCAATTCCCTGTCCTGCAGCTTTCCATCCATGTACACTGTTTTTAGGCACATTTCATAAAGAAGCATGCATGTCTGTTGTTGCGGGTCAATCATCTGTCATTCCATATACATATGTTGTTGGGCATATGTGAACAAAATTAAGTGTAGGAATAAAATCTTTACAGGAGGAAAGGGGCAGAGCTCAGTCAGGGGCAAGGAAGTCAGGCCACTGAAGACCAGCAGAACTGGTGGTGAAGTAATTTGGACCTGTTCTTCCCTGTTATACAGTATATTCAAACTTACTCGACACTCTCCTTCAACTAACATCATTTTGTTGGATACCCAATCTCTGAAAACCTTTAGGCCAGTGTCCTTCAATGTAAGTCCTGGGGGCCAATGGTAGCCCTTGGAGCCCTCTAGGGATACCCTTATCATCATTGTTTTTTTTTTTCTGCTACTCTCTGCCTCTCTAACAAAGTTCATGACAGAAAGAGGAAAGTGGATGGGAGGAAGAGCCACATATGCTTAAAGGACAAAGTATTTCTCAATAGGTGAAGAGAATGCAGTTGGAAATGCCCGCCTCCTTGAAGATATGCCCAATAAACAGTTTGAAGATGGGTTGGATGTCGTTGACACACACTGGTCAGCGGTGTCATGACCTCACATGGGAAGATATTTGACGTTACATTGGCCACCCTCCAACCTTCTGGTACCATGCTTGATTTTAAGGATAAATTACATATTACTAGATGCCATGAAGACTGGAGGGCAAAGCCCTGAACTATAAAACGATGGCCCAGTACGGCAAAACTTAGAAACCTCTGATGCAGCGGCCATATGGGTATAAGCAAGTATGCTTCCTTGAGATCGAGGGCAGTGAGAAATTCTCCCACTTGAACCAAGGCTATGACTGCTCTTAGTTTACAAAGGCACACTAGCATTTTTAGTGTGTGCTAATGATTAGCATGTGCTAAACGCTAGAGATGCCCATAGGAATGCACAGGAGTCTCTAGCGTTTAGCGCACACTTATTTTTAGAGCGTGCTACAAACACTAGTGCATCTTTGTAAAAGGATCCTTTAGTGTTTCCATGCCAAAGCAGGACACTTGAAGGCAGCAGTTTAGATCTCTGAGATCTAAGAACGGATGAAAGGAAAAACGGCACACTTGAGAGTGGGACTTCTAACCATATTGCTGACGACCCCAGATGAGAAAGGATCAGGACTGATACTCTGTCCCACACTCTCCAATAAACCTCTCCTTTTTTTTTTTTTAAAGGCTGTAGTGCTGGAAAAAAAGAGCTCCACAGCAAACAGGGGAGAGGAGAAGGAAGGGAAGAAGTAAATTTGCGGGACACCTGAGACAGGAATCTGAAGACCTCCAGATATGACTCTGCAGACTGAAGCCAACTGCAAAGCTCAACTGGAAACTAGATGACCAACTGGACCAGGAATAAATCACTCAGAACCAGAGGTTGAAAAGTGTGTCCATCCACTGCTCCAGATAGAAAATGTTGAGGTGCTGGACTGGATGCCCAGAGAGATATGTCTCAGTTCAGTTTTCAATTCTCTATCTCCACCTGCTGGTTGACGGACACTTATCCCACAGGTTCTGGAATAGTGGGAAGCTATGTAATATGGGATTTGCATTACAAGACATATGAGGAGAGACTTGCTGAACTAAACATGTATACTCCGGAGGAAAGGAGAAACAGGGGTGATATGATACAGACGTTCAAATATTTGAAAGGTATTAATCCGCAAACGAACCTTTTCAGGAGATGGGAAGGTGGTAGAACGAGAGGGCATGAAATGAGATTGAAAGGGGGCAGACTCAAGAAAAATATCAGGAAGTATTTTTTCACGGAGAGAGTAGTGGATGCTTGGATTGCCCTCCCACGGGAGGTGGTGGAAATGAAAACGGTAACAGAATTCAAACATGCGTGGGATAAGCATAAAGGAATTCTGTGCAGAAGGAATGGATCCTGAGGAGCTTAGTCAAGATCGGGAGGCGGGGCTGGTGGTTGGGAGGCGGGGATAGTGCTGGGCAGAGTTATACGGTCTGTGCCAGAGCTGGTGGTGGGAAGCAGGACTGGTGGTTGGGAGGCAGGGATAGTGCTGGGCAGACTTATACGGTCTGTGCCACAGCCGGTGGTGGGAGGCAGGGATAGTGCTGGGCAGACTTATACGGTCTGTGCCAGAGCCGGTGGTGGGAGGCGGGGCTGGTGGTTGGGAGGCGGGGATAGTGCTGGGCAGACTTATACGGTCTGTGCCCTGAAGAGCACAGGTACAAATCAAAGTAGGGTATGCACAAAAAGTAGCACATATGAGTTATCTTGTTGGGCAGACTGGATGGACCGTGCAGGTCTTTTTCTGCTGTCATCTACTATGTTACTATGTAATGGAATAGTAAAATTTTTGAAAACCAATGGATTACAGGACCCAAGGCAACAGTTTCACTAGAGGCAGATCTTGTCAGACAAATCTGATTAAATTTCTTTGACTGGGTGACCAGAGAGTTGGATCGAGGGAAAGCACTAGATGTGGTGTAATTAGATTTTAGCAAAGCCTTTGACACGGTTCTGCACAGATGATTAATAATGGAACTCATTCTGAGGAAAAGGATATTACCAGTGGTGTGCCGCAAGGTTTGGTTCCTGGGCTAGTTCATTTTATCATTTTTGTAAACGATATTGCTGAAGGCCTGTCTGGTAATGGTTGTCTCTTTGCGGATGATACCAAAATCTGAAATAGGGTAGACATCTCTCATGGTGTGGATAACATGAGAAAGGACTTAGTGAAGCTAGAGGTATGGTCTGAAATTTGGCAGCTAATATTTAATGCTACAACAATGCAGGGTCATGCATTTGGGCTGCAAAAACCAGAAGGTACGGTACAGTTTCGGAGGTGAAGAACTTTTGTGCACGAGAGAGGAGAGAAATTTGCGTGTGATCATATGTGATGATCTTAAGGAGGCCAAACAGGTAGAAAATGTGACGGTGAAAGCTAGAAGGATGCTTGGGTGCATAGGGAGAGGAATGGTGAGACCTCATTCAGAATACTGTGTACAAATGTGAAGACCACACCTTGAATATATATAAATAGGATGGAGTCGTCCAGAGGGCAGCTACTAAAACATCAATGGTCTTCCTCAAAGAGTATGGGGACACACTTAAAGATCTCAATTTGTATACTTTGGAAGAAAGGCGGGAGAGGGGAGTTTTGGTAGAGATATTTAAATACCTAAGTGGCATAAATGCACAGGAGACGAGTCTCCTTCAACTGAAAGGAAGCTCTGGAACAAGGAGATATAGGATGAAGATGAAAGGGGATAGACTCAAAGTAACCTGAGGAAATACTTCTTCACAGAAAGGGTAGCAAATTTGTGGAACGCCCTCCTGGTGGAGACAAAAACAGTACCTGAATTCAAGAGAGCTTAGACCAAGTAAATAGGATCTCTACGGGAGTGAAAGGGAGAGTAGATGGCATGGATGGGCAGACTGGGCAGGCCATATGGTCTTTATCTGCCTATTTTTTTTTTATGTTCTATATTTTGATTGCAGGTCTGCGTAACTGCTTGTTAAGGCCAATTATTGATCGTTATCACCAATTTACTCATTACTTTAGGTGACTTATACAGAATGTATGAGAATATCAGCCTTATTTTCGAAAGTGATGGGCGCCCAGATTTCGACCCAAATCGGAAGATGGGCACCCATCTCGCAAAGGCGCCCAAATCGGTATAATCAAAAGCCAATTTTAGGTGCCTGCAACTGCACTCCGTCGTGGGAACGAACAAAGTTGACTGGGGCGTGTCGGAGGCGTGGTGAAGACGGGACTGGGGCGTGTTTATCAGCCGAGCAGAGATGGGCGCCTTCGGCAGATAATCGAAAAAAAATGGCCGTTTAAGCACGAATTTAGGTCTCTTTTTTTTTTTTACCCTTTTTTTCCACAAACAAGTCCCAAAAAAGTGCCCTAAATGACCAGATGACCGCCGGAGGGAATCGGGGATGACCACCCCTGACTCCCCCACTGGTCACTAACCCCCTCCCACCAAAACAAAAACGTTAACTTTTTTTGCCAGCTTGTATGCCAGCCTCAAATGCCATACCCAGCTCCATCAGAGCAGTATGCAGGTCCTTGGAGCAGTTGTTAGTGGGTGCAGTGGACTTCAGGCAGGTGGACCCAGGTCCATCCCCCCTTACCTGTTACACTTGTGGTGGTTAATGTTGAGCCCTCCAAAACCCCGCAAAACCCACTGTACCCACATCTAGGTGCCCCCCTTCAGTGCTATGGTAATGGTGTAGAGTTGTGGGCAGTGGGTTTTGGGGGGGGGGGGATTTGGGGGGCTCAGCACCCAAGGGAAGGGAGCTATTTAACTTTTTTTTTTTTTACTTTTTACAAGTGCCCCCCCTAGGGTGCCCGGTTGGTGTCCTGGCATGTGAGGGGGACCAGTGCACTACGAATCCTGTCCCCTCCCATGACCCAATGCCTTGGATTAGTTCGTTTTTGAGCTGGGCGCCTTCGGTTTCCATTATCGCTGAAAAACGAAACCGCCCAGCTCAAATCTGCACATATCCGATGCATTTGCCGGGCACAAACTGTATTATTGAAAAAAAATGATGGGCGGCCATTTTTTTGAAAATATGGTCTGTCCTGCCCCTTCACGTACCCGTTCTCGGACATAGACGCCCATGGAGATGGGTGTTCGCGTTCGATTATGCCCCTCTATGTGTACTAAATTTATAGCATAGTAGCAGTTATACAGATGAATGTACACTTCCACGTGTTAGTGCTAGCAAAGCACTCAGTGGTATTATATAACATACGTGCACAATTACCTTAGCGCATAAATGCAAGGGAGTTCTTCACCGGGGAGGAGCAGTAGTGGGGCCAACACTTACACAAGTAACTTACAGAATAGACTAAGTTATGTGCTATAATGCTCCTTTTAGGTGTGTTCACTTAAGCCAGCCACAGACCTGGTGTACACTGCATGCCTAAAAGCCTGCCTTAGTTGGGAACCTAAATTGTGGCACCTAGTTATGGAACTACCCCTTATAACTAATTAGTTAACAAGCTGTTATCAATTATTGAGATTGACTGGCACTAATTAGGGTTTATGCACAGATCTACCTGTGAGCTATTCTATAACACTGTGCGTCAATTTGTCTTGTGTACAACTCAAAAGGGGGTGTGTCCTGGGAAAGGGCATGAGCGGGTCAGGGGCATTCCCAACATTTAGATACAGTGTTATAAAATACAAGAATTACCCGCCAAAAACAACAGTGGGACATTAGGACCTCGCAACAGCGAGGTAAAAAAACGAATTAACCAGAAACTATGTACGTACTGAGTGAGAGTGCAGCCCGAACAGAACAAAATGGGCCTAGAGGGGTGGAGTTGGATTCAAGACCTCAAATAAATTCTGCAGAACTGTCTGTCCAAACCGACCATTGCGTCGGGTATCATGCTCTAGGCAATAGCGAGATGTGAATGTGTGGACTGATGACCACGTTGCAGCCTTGCAAATGTCTTCTATATAGGCTGACCTCAAGTGGGCTACTGATGCAGCCACAGCACTGCAATACTGAAAATCATTTAACCACTCATGAATATTCTCCAGTTAGCAGCTAGGAGATAACTGGCTATATCGCACAGTATAGCTGGCTATCCCTGAACACTCTCAAATAGCCAGCTATTATAAGCGGCCACACTAGGCCACTTAAATAGCTGGAATATCTTTGGCCGGTTTAAACTTAACTGGCTATCTCCGAATATCAACTTAGCCAGTTAATTTGAAACCGGCCAAAAATAAACTGAATATTCAATGCCGGTACTGAAAATAGCCAAGCACTGAATACCTGGGCTGAGAGCCGACTGCGGGAGTTAGCCAGGTTTCCTCCCGTTGTCTGAATATCGGGCCTTATGAGCCTTGACGACCCTCAAGAGTCAGCAGAGCTTAGGTGTAAGTAAAAGAAATGCAATCTGCTTGCCAACTAGAGATTGTGCCTTTCCCGAGAGCAATCCCCATCCTGTTGGGATCAAAAGAAACAAAAAGCTGGGTGGGCTGTCTTTAGGGCCGAGTCCACTCCAAGTAAAAGGCCAATGCTTGCTTGCAGTCCAAGCTGTGTAGTGCGCCCTCAATGGGCATGAGGTTTGGGAAAAAATATTGGAAGAACGATTGGTTCAGATGGAACTCCAACACCACCTTAGGTAGGAACTTAAAAAGTGTGCGGAGTACTACTCTGTTATAACGAAATTTAGTGTAAAGTGGATCCGCTACTAGGTTCTGAAGCTCACTGACCCTGCAAGCTGAACTAACAGCCACCAAGAATATGACCTTCCAGGTCAAGTACTTCAAATTGTTAGGAATCCAGTGGCTTGAAAGGAGCTTTCATCAGCTGGGGGGGGGGGGGGGGGGGGGGGGGGGGGGGTGAACGATGAATTCCCATGACACAGGCGGAGGTTTGACAGGGAGCTTTGACAACAGTAAACCTCTGAAGAAGTGAACAACTAGAGGCTGTCCAGAGAAGGGTTTACCCTTTACACAGCGATGGAGCACTAAATGCGATGAGGTGAAACCTTACAGAGTTGGTCTTAAGACCAGACTCGGAAAGGTGTAGAAAGTATTCAAGCAAGGTGCAAGAAATAGGATCTAGGGCCCTGCCCTCACACCAGATGGCAGACCTCCTCTATTTGAAACAGTAACACCTCTTAGTTGAATCTTTCCTGGAAGCAATACCTTGGAGACACCCTCTGGAAGATGCAAGGAAGTAAATTCTAAGCTCTCAACATCCAGCTGTGAGGGCCAGGGACTAGAGGTTTGGATGCAGAAGCGATCCCTTATTCTGTGTGATGAGAGTCAGAAAACTACTACTACCTGACATTTCTAAAGCGCTACTAGGGTTACGCAGCGCTGTACAATTTAACATAGAAGGACAGTCCCTGCTCAAAGGAGCTTACAATCTAAAGGACAACTCTAATCTCCAAGGTTCTTCGGAGAATAACTCCAGAAGAAGAGGAAACCAGATCTGTCTGGGCCAATAAGGGACAATCAGAATCACGGTCTTGCTCGAGTTTCAGCGAAGTCTTTCTTATGAGAGGGATGAGAGGATAAGAATACAGAAGACCGTTCCCCCAATGAAGGAGGAAGGCATCCGAAACTCATCTGTCATGTGCCCTGACAATGGAACAGTACAGTACTGAGGAACTTTGTGGTTGAGCAGAGTGGCAACGAGATCCACCGAGGGGGTGCCACATACTTAGACCTTGTGGTTAACACTCATACTGAGTGACCCTGCTCAGTCTGTTGGCCAGGGTGTTGATTTGTCCGCTAGGTACGTGGACCTAAGAACTACCCTCTTCTGGACAGCCCAGTGCCACATCTGGATGGCCTCCTGACAAAAAGGGTATGACCCGGTACCCCCTTACTTGTTGGTGTAATACATTGCAACCTGAATGTCCGTTTGAATGAGTATGATTTGGTTGAACAGCCGATCTCTGAAAGTCTTTAGGGTGTTCCAGATTGCCTGTAGCTCTGAGGTTGATCTAAAGATCTGATTCCTGAGCTGACCAAATACCTTGGGTGTGAAGCCCATATACATCAGCTCTCCACCCCAGGCAGGATGCATCTGTCGTCAGCATCTTTTGAGGCTGAGCAATTTGGAATGGAGTCTCACAGTCAAACCAACCATCTCCGGTGTCACTCGGATGACATTCGCTAGGTCCCTGGAGCCTAGCAAATGCCATCCGCTGACACCACTGGGAAGCTAGAGTCCACTATGCCAGTCTCATGTGAAGAGGTGCCATGGGTGTGACATGCACAGTGGAGGCCATGTGGCCTAGCAACCTCAACATCTGCCCAGCCTTGACCGAACCTAAGTGGCAATTGCGGCTAAAGCGTCTGCCCACAGCACAAGGAGTTAGGCTCCTGCCTGCCATTTGTCTAAGCAGGGCTTCAATGAACTCCAATTGCTGAACTGGGAGCAGATGGGACTTGGGGTAGTTTAAAACAAACTCCAGTAGCTCCAGCACCCAAATAGGTCTCCACATGGAGCACCATCCATCGATGTGCTCTTCACCAGCCAATCATATAGCTAGGGAAACACATGGACTCCCAGTCTGTGTATCGACGCTGCAACTACTGCTAGACACATGGTGAAAACCCTGGGAGCTGACGTGAAGCCAAATGGCAACATGTGGTACTGGAAGTGGCATGTTCCCACTCAAAATCTGAGATATTTCCAGGATGTGAGTGTAGGCATCCTTTAATTCCAGAGAGCACAGACAATCTTCTTCCTGAATAATTTTTTTAGTTTGTGTTATGTTAGCAATTTTTACTGAATTGTGAATGTTTTTTGTACACCGCTTAGAATTTTGTATAATGCTGTTTATAAATAAATAAATAAAGGGAGCCCAACGAAACCATCCTGAGCTTTTCTTTGACCAGGAATTTATTTAGGGCCCTTAGGTCTAGAATGGGATGTATCCCCACTGTTTTCTTTGGCACAAGAAAATACCTGGAATAAAATCCTTTACATTCTTCCCCTGGTGGAATGGGCTCGACCACGTGGGCCTTTAGAAGGGCAGAGAGTTCTTCTGAGACTACCTCCTTGTAACGAGAGCTGAGGTGAGACGCTCTCGTGGGCAATTTGGTGGTTTGTGTCGCCAATGCAAGGCGTAACTAAGATGGACTATTTGAAGAACCCACCGGTCTGAGGTTACACGGGGCCACCTTTCCTGTAAAAAAAAATGGAATCTCCCTCCTACTGGTAGGTCATCCGGGACAGTTATTTTGACTGCGGCTATGCTTTACTGAAGCCAGTCAAAAACCCGTCCCTTGATTTGACTGGGGAGACAGCTGGGCCTTGGGCACATGCTGTTGAAGAGAACAAGTGCGCTGGGTTTGAGCCTGCTGAGGCTGGCAAGGAGCAGACCTATGCTTCTGTTAGTAGGGACTTCTCTTCGACTTGCCCCAAAACTTCCTGGATGAGGAGGGTGCAGAAGGTACCTGGTGGGAGAGACTATTAATGGTGTCAGTGTGCTTCTTGATGAGGTCAGTGACCTCCTCCACCTTATCACCAAAAAGATTACCCCCTCCCCCCGACATCTGGCATCTGTCAATCTCTGCTGGACTGCAGGGTCAAAGTCAGAGACACAACCATGAGCATCTGCACAACGCTATAATATGAGCAGAAATGCAGGACTCCAAAAAGGTATCATAAGTACCCTTGGCCAAGAACTTACGACATGCTTTCTGCTGCTTGACCATCTGGCAAAGAGATTTGGCCTGTTCTGGAGGGAAACAGTCTACCAAAGCACTCTGTGCACCAAGTTCCACAAGTAAAGGCTCGCATACAGCTGGTAAGATTGTATGCGGCAGATGAGCATAGAGGCCTGATACATTTTTTGCACAAAAGAATCCAAGGTTTGAGCTTCTCGCTGGGGGCGCTGAAGCATAGTCACTGGAAATCCTGGCTTTTTTGAGTGTGGATTCCAAAAACAAGGAATGATGAGGCAACTGATGCCTGTCAAACCCTGGGGAAATTTGGATACAATACATGGTATCAATCATTTTGGGTAGGACAGGGACTGACAGAAGAGACTCCCAGCTCTTCATCTGAACATCTTTCAGGATCTGGTGAAACGGGACTAGCCTCTCTAGGAGGAAAGTCGTAATCCAGGACCTCAAACATCTCAGCCCTCGGCCTGTCCTCCATCTCTAAACGAACTGGAATGGCAGCCGCTATTTGTCTGAAAAAATTGGGAAGGAAAGGCACTCAGGTGAAGATTTCCTCCTTTCCTCAGGAGGGGAGGGAAGGGATCAGATGGGATTCCATAGGGCCCCTCCTCCGAGAAGTACCTAGGGTCCACATCATACATCCATGAGCACTCCTCATCAGTGTCAGCAAAATACTCCTCATTGAAGGGCCGAGACCGAGCCTGCCTCGAAATAGGGGAACCACACCCCTATCTGGAGGGGCGTTAAGGCGCAGGCTCCACCCTCGTCTCTGGCAAAGCTTCCTCCACTGACATCGAGGGAGTGTCAGCATGGGTGGCTGTCGACGAAGGTATAGCAAGTGGCATCAGGGTCAGAGGCCTGGCTACAGGCCAAGGTTTTTGTGGGGCAGCAGGAAGAAGAATGGCTGGTGCAAGCACCCCAGATGATGATGAACTCTGCTGAAGGATGCCTGCCAAATGCTCATCGAGGACCTAGGGCATTGTTTGGGAAGCAGCCTGCTGAACTATTTGGGTCGGGTGCCTGATCATAACTGCATGGAGACCCTCGCATTGGCACCTCCACAATGGAAAGAGAGTGGTCTTCCTGGTGCCAACGCTTCTCGGGGACTGGATCCCTCAGTGTCCCAGTGCTCATGGAACCATTCGTCAAGGGGGATCAATGTTGATGCTTCTTGGTCTTCATCCGATGTCAGTCATCGATGCTCCTCGATGACGTTAGTCTAGAGGGTGGCTACTAAAATGGTCAGTGATCTTTGCCAAATTATATGGAGACAGACTTATTTTGGAAGAAAGGCGGGAGAGCTGAGAAATGATAGAGACATTTAAATATCTATGTGACATAAATGCACAGGAGGCAAGTCTCTTTCAATTGAAAGGAAGCTCTGGAATGAGGGGGCATAGGATGAAGATGAAAGGGGATAGACTCAGAAGTAACCTGAGGAAATATTTCTTCATGGAAACGGTGAGGAATCTGGGAATGGCCTCCTGTGGAAGTGGTGGAGATGAAAACAGTAGCTTGAGACAAGTACATAGGATCTCTAAGGGAGTGATAGGGAGAGTAGATGGCATGAATGGACAGACTGGATAGGCCACATTTTTTTTTATCTGCCTACATATTTCTATGACCAGTCACTCATCTAGACTCTGAATACTTGTGTATTCCCAGTTTGTGTAAATAAGCTTCCAAAATAGGAGTGGCCTAGTGGTTAGGGTGGTGGACTTTGGTCCTGGGGAACTGAGGAACTGAGTTCGATTCCCGGCACAGGCAGCTCCTTGTGACTCTGGGCAAGTCACTTAACCCTCCATTGCCCCGTGTAAGCCGCATTGAGCCTGCCATGAGTGGGAAAGCGCGGGGTACAAATGTAACAAAAATAAACTGATTTTAATAATAGGTTACAAATTATAAATGGTAGGTCTGCAGATTTCCTTAAAGAATGAATTTCAGGAAACAGCAACATACAAGAAGGCCCACTTCCTTGTTGGAATCAATTTAATCTTGATAACATAATTCTAGCAATGCTTTCTGTTTGAAGATCTCCATATTCTTCAGGAAATATGAAATGCAAATTCTATTTAAGGTAACTTGGACCTAGCCCCCTAAAAACCTTCAAAAATAAAATCAGTAACTTAAGAAGAACAAGCTCTCAATCATACCAGGAACTAATGTAGTTTCTTTCAGTATTGGGGTGATTCTTCCCGTTTTTCAAAACAATAGGAGGTGAAAAAATGCATCAGAAATCAATTTTCTCCCTCAGCTTACCTGTGTATCTGTACTGGGATTCCAATCAGGGTCAAAAATAATAACTCTGTTGGCTCCTGTCAGGTTTACACCTAAACCACCCACTTTGGTTGTTAGAAGAAAGACAAATATGGTGGTATCCTACAATAAACACAATGAACATTAAGTAAAATGAGATTCATTTATGAACATGTAGAACTGGAGTCCTACAAAAATGTATAGACCAAGAACAGAATTAAGTTTCTCTGAATGTACACACATTCATGCTGTGTGCAACTTGGGATCAAAAGGCAGGGCAGAGGACATAGCTGGAGACAAAGGCAAAATGCACACAGCAGGAAACTGAAGTCTGCATTTACAAACTGGAATTAAAGGCACAGTACAAGCAACAAGAACAAGTATAATCAGACCCAGAAGCATGGCATGAAAAGCAGGAACCAAAAGCAGAATGCACACAGTTACATCTGGCAATAATTACAATGACAGAAGCTGCAATGTTAAAAAGGTGACACAGCACCACATTTGGAAACTGAAGGTTTCTATCAATTTAATATACCGCCTCTCTCTCTCTCTCTCTCGAGGCGCAAATCGAGGTGGTTTACATATACTATACAGGTACTTGCACTGTCCCTAATGGGCTCACAATCTAAGTATATTGTACCTGGGGCAATGGAGGGCTAAGTGACCTGCCCAGGGTCACACGGAGCTGCCGAGGGAATTGAACCTGGTTCCCCAGGATCTTAACCCACTGCCAACCGTCAGGCAGCAGTGGGAATTGAACCCAGTTCCCCAGGATCAAAGTCCACTGCACTAACCATTAGGCCACTCCTCCACTCCTGGGCAATGTCAAGTATCTCATGAATCTAAACGCTTTCATCAATGATTTCCATCAACACAGTCTTCTTTCAGCCATTCAATATGTGGGATCTATGATTTCAGGCACACTTTCCCATCATATATTGAATCACTGAAGCCCCAGCATGACTACAGTACCAATTCTCAAGTCTGGCAGGAAAAGGTAGAGAATGTTCACAGCTTACTACGTTTCTGAGTAATAATTATTCTCCCTTTCAATAACAAGAACAGCTTAAAAGGAAAACTGGAAGTTTATAAGCTGACCCAAAAGAAGCTAAAGAAAAGAAAGCCATTTTTTACCTCATTGTATCTGGTTATCAAGGGCTGCCTTGATGCTATTGTTGTGGTACCGTCCATTTTGAGGTAGGAGTAATTTCGTTCTCTAACAAATACTTCAAGGATCTGCAACATCTGTGATGAAAAATGAGCTCAAGTGATTTGAAGGCAATTCTATAAGTGTGCTACCCATCTGTATGTACACCTATTTACCAACTATGGACTATCAAAGATACACATGTGAATGCGTGCACATATACATGTATATGCTAGTATTTTAAACATTGAACAACAAATGTTACCACCTACTTTAGAAAGATTTTAAACATGTTAAAGAAGTCATTGCACTGAACAGTTATGACCTAGAATGAAGAGCATTCAATTTGGTTAGGTGTTGGGGAACAAATTTCTGAATTTCAGGTTTCTTCTAAGAAAGTTGCTCATTTATGATGTGCCTTGACAATTTCTGCTAGCTAAAATTTTGTTAAACTATCTCTGTATATACAATAGGCAAGTTTAAAAGGATTTTGCCTGGAAAACAAAAGGAGTAACCTGAGTAAATCCTCTTGGGTGAAACATTCCCTCCCCTCGGCAAGCAAAAGAGGCAGGTATGGAAAGCCTGACTTTTCAAAGGAAAACGCCGCAGGGCATTTCTCCTTGAAAATTAACTTGCAAGATCTATAGGATACCTGGGCACTTTCAATACTGTCTCTATAGTGTTCAAACATGAAAATATAGAATGCCAACTGCAAAGAAAAGGTACACACAGGTTACAAAGCAAGGTAAATCATTATATTGTTAAAAACAAAATTGGAAAAAAACTAACTAGCATTAAAAAAAAATTAAACCTCTTTAATAAGAAAACAGGCCTTCTAAGACCACCTTACTTAACCATAAATTGGTCAGGTTGAAAGGCAAACAGAATTTCATTGAGTGGAACTTTCTTCTAATTACCAATATAGCAATCTTGAATAAGAAAGAAATAGTCTCACTAGACATCTCCAGCCAATTCTGAAGCCTAAAAAACTTTTAATCCCATGACAACTCCAAGTATCACTCTTGCATGAGCCAAGAGGTTGCTTTAAGAGCAAACTGGGCTAAAAGTACAACATTTTTCATGTAAAAACATAATGCAATAGTAAAAAAATATATATATATTTTTAGACATAGAAAAGAAACTTTCCCTAACTTTAAAGTAAGAATATATCCAGATGTGTCCAAAGTAACACAAAAGCGGCACCAAAGTTTTCTTAAGCTACGCCCTATTGTGTTCCAATTAGGGGGATTATTTTGGTTGAATTTTCTGTGTAAATGTGTTGTGAAACTTAACTCAGTGAAATATATTTTCTTTGATCCACTACACCTGAATTCCTTCTTAGACTCTAAGAAAGTAGTTACTCCACTTTCAACCTCAGCAATTGTTATGACAACTACTCTTTAATTGTAAAATTATAATCCTGTGAATCTCCCTTCAAGGAACGCGTATGTAAATTTAAATGATTTTGGCTTCTATTGTGCCTTGTCTCTCCCCCATTATTGTGGACTACTACAAGATGATTATAACTTGTTTTTCAATATTATATTAATATGTTCTTCGTTACAATATTGTGAATATAATCCTCTTATTTCTGTACAAGGTCTATTCTTGGAATTGTTAAAAGAAATATAAAGAAATAACTAAAAAAAAATATTATATATATATATATATATTTAACATGATGTCAGCAATTGTCACCCAGGAACAGCTTAACCATTCCATTAACATTTAATTTATCAATGTTACTTTCAAGTTTATTTAAGATTTGATATCCCGTCTATTGGAGACTGTTTAGACAGCTTACCAGATAAGTAATAAATTACAAATGTCAACTAAAATTAAGAAAATTAAGTACAATGACAATAGGGAAGAGGAGAAAAGAAGTAGCTGTGCTAGAGAATACCAGGCTTGTATGTGCATTACCTGAAAAATTCCAACAGTCCTTTATTTGTATTTCCGCTACAAAGATCAGGTGCTTTGGGTCAAAACAATTCATGTATTTCCTGACCTCTCCAGGGCCACACAAATGAGAAATGCCTTTTTGGCTTTTAGGCCTCAACTTTGAGCCTTGAGAGGGACATATTTCCTTCAATTTCCATATAAATGTGTTGTAAAGGTGGGGAGTAAGGTTTTTCTTTTGTTGATCTGGATCATTTAAGACATTTTTTTTTAAATTGTAGCATTTCGATTGCACCATCTGCTGATTAGATAATCTATGTATATATGTAACTGGGAGCCTTTGGAAGAAGTTTCCTATTTCTTTTTATTTATTGGGGTAGGTATTCCTCCTTCTAGTAGCGCTATAGAAATGTTTAATAGTAGTAGTAGTTTTCACTATTTTCCTTTGCCCCCCCCCTCTCGAAAATTTCCGTATATTGAAGTTGCTATGCTAACTATTCACATATATGTTTCTTCTCTAATTTTTGATTCGAATTGTTTAATTAGTTTGGAATACTAAGGCATTCTCTGTTCAAGTATTGTACTTGAGATGTATTGAAATTAATAATAATAATAAGTCCCAACCGCTAGAAAGAACTAGACAGCTAGATCCACATAAAAATAGAACAAATTAACCAAACGTATCAGTAAATAAATAGGTCTTAAGGTCATCTTGAACTTATCAAGTGACCTTTCTATACATAGGATAGTAAGCATTTCAATATGTAGGTCCAGAACACTAAAAATGTACACCCGTTTACTAAGCCGGCTAGCGGCTGCAGCGCAGCAATACCAACACAGCCCATTCAAAGTTTCTACTCTGATTTGGCAAAAAGATTGTACTACTAATCGATTATACTAAACAGAACAGTGTGTTCCACTTGTGAATCATCAAATTCTGTGATAAATAAAATAAGGTACGTCATGTTTTGGGGGGTCTTTTTGATTTAGAAGCAAAGCACACAGAAGAAGGAAGTAATAAGATGGAGTCGTTTTGAAAATATTTTCTTGGGGTCCACTTTTTACTGTTTGAATTTTGTGAATTTTTATGATATTTTAGTAAAAATTTCCCGTAAGCAACTTCAGATTTCTGCTAGTAAGAAACTCTTATTATTTTTTTTGTCTAGTATCTCTACGTAGTGCAAAAGTGTAAAAAAAAAACATTTTTGCAAGAGCCTGGTTAGCAAGAAGTGATTCTAACAGTTTGGTTTCTGCTAACGTATGACAGTTGCATATGAATTGTCCATATTAAGGTCAGTTTTTGAAGGATATACTACCATCAAGAACCCCTCCATGCCAACGACTCGGACCTGTTCTAAGGTTAAATGAAGACTTCCTTCCCTCTTTGTGTTTTGGTGTCCTGTGGGAACCAAAAGCCCCACAACAGTATCTGCTTCAGAGTCTAAGATGGATTCTTTTTCTTATTCTCTAAAGTTAACTTGTTGAGCGCTGCCATTTTTCAAAATGAGGGCACTCATAACATTTTGCTATAGCTCAGAATCCATACTAATGTTTGTAATATTGGCACATTCCATTACTGGAACATTGGAGCAATCCCCATTAGCGCTGGATATGTTTAATAGATGGTTTTGCTTTCTTTACATTTGCTACTATTGTTGGCACTTTTGGAGATTTGCATAACAGTTTTCCTAGTCCATATTATTTATCTAGCAGGCTTGGCTTAGGTTTATGATTAAGGTTAAGTGGTAAGGTTACTGATCGGGTTACTATTAGGACTAGCCTTGGGGTTGGTTTTCAAGCGTATATTTTACATGCATAACCATTGCAACAACAGACCAGCAAAAATAATCCTCAGTTCAATATCTCATCAGTAATCACAATCTTGTAATTTGTCATTTTAAAATCAATGTTTCAATATTTACTTCACAGATTTCGCTGCAACATTGCTACACACTTTGAGAGGCTGTTGCTCCTCTGTACATCCAACTAAACAAGTCACTATTGCAGTATGGAGTTTTTGATGAAAAACTGAGAACTGATGAATCTATGGTGCCATATTATGGACATCATGGTGAAAGATGTTCATTAGAGGAAAAAACAATCAAATTTGGGTATATGATCTGGCTATATTGCTCTTCCGACTGTTATCTGTACCAAAGCCAGTATTTACTGTGGCAAAAGCAGCCAGTAAATAAATCATACATAAAACATAGATAAAACATGTCACATTCTTAACTTTCACAACCTTTTTAATAGTTGTGCAAACTTGGAGACATGAAAGTATGAGCAACTGTTACTTTTCACTATGGCTGAACTGGTACTACACCACTTGAAGGAAATTAAAAAAAAAATAAATAAACTTGAGAGAGGTGCTATGAAATATACTTGCAATGGCAAAGTCTGTATAAACAGATCATCTGACAATTTGGTCACATGTACCAGTAACTTTGACACTATCAATCCAGTGAAAAAGGATCTAAAGTCACATGAAAGGGCAAAATGAGGTGAATGTGTCACAACCCCAAATGATTGCCAACTACACAAGTGGCATGGGAGATTTTGACCTCATGGGCAGGATACTGCATACTGACCATGCATCAAGGGGAAAAAAGTGATGGACCATTCTTGATAAATGCCATCAACATTGCTGCTGTTGCTGCATAGTGCCTCCGTTGTCAGTTTAGTGAACAGTTGGCCACCCTGACCACTTAGAATTTCGAAGCAGGATCACACTGGGCTTGAAGAAAAGCTTAAGACATAATCGCTTGGATGATCTAACTGCTCAAGTACCTTTGTGCATTTGTTACAAAGGAATAGACCACTACATTTCTTCTACCAGTCAAGAATGTTGCACTTAATGCAGCAAAAACACCAAGGAATGCAAAAAAAATACACCAAGAAGCTTCACATACACTGCTTTGAGGCTTTTCACACATTGCAGTAACCTGTTGCTAAGTGTTGCTTAGGAGTGGAGGAGTAGCCTAGTGGTTAGTGCAGTGGACTTTGACCCTGGGGAACTGAGTTCGATTCCCACTGCAGCTTCTTGTGACTCTGGGCAAGTCACTTAACCCTCCATTGCCCCTGGTACAAAATAAGTACCTGAATATATGTAAACCGCTTTGAATGTAGTTGCAAAAACCTCAGAAAAGCGGTATATCTTCTCATTTCCCTTTCCCTTCCCTAAGTAGAATCCAATATGTAGATGCAAACTTTCTCCTTGCATTGAAAAGCAAATGTGGGGATACTCTAACGTTCTGTTTAGAACATGCAATGAAATAATTAAAAAAATATATGACTACAAGCTTGTGTTTAATGCTTAAATATAATCTAGATGTACCACATACTTAAGTGGCCCCACTAAATTTCAACTTCTATGAATGTTGGGAAAATAAAAGTTAAGCAAACTAGGGGCCTCTTTTACCAAGCCGCGCTACCAATTCTCGATGCGGCAAATGAGAGGAAGTCCATTCAATTCCTATGGGCGTCCTCTCATTTGCCGCAAGGGACTCGCTAGCATGGCTTTGTAAAAGAAGCCCTAGGTGACTGACTAGAGCGGCAGCTTTTAAGGGGGTGGCAAATAGCAGCTACAATCAAAGTAAAACAAGCCCTGACAGTCAGACAAAATGAAAGAACCAACAGCCCATACTTTCACCAGAGGAAGAGAAGGTGCACAACTTCCAAAATCATCATTTACTTGGGCAAATAGCCATGTTATCTGGGTAAATGGGTTTGTTAATGGCTTTTGTAAATTGCCCTCATTTTGTACATAAATGGGTAAATAAACATTTAGAAGTATGATATTTCAATTATGAATTTTTACAGGATTATTCTGGGATGGGTGGTGCTGGGCTGACCAAAATTGTTCAATTTAATTTTGAAAATTGTGTTCGGGTGGGTGGGTGGGGGGGGGGGGGGGGGGGGGGGGAGAGAGATACAGGGCCTGAACATTAATTCAGAGGGGAAAAGACTGAAGGTAGAGTGTAAAAAACAAGTATTAAACTAAATATTTTATCAAATACCTGGTACTTAAGAGATACTGCTTCCAGACCTTGCTCCTTCATGTTTGATATTCAGGCTTGTTTGAAAATCGACCTCTAGGTTTCTGAAATATGTCCAGTCAAAAAAGATGTACGGACATATATGGCCATATAAATAAAAGGCAGAATTTTACAAGCGAACCAGTTTCTGACGTTCCTATCCAATCTTTATCTTTGCCAGCTAGTTTTTGCACCTATGCATTCTTCTGGTCATACCTTGGATTTGATTATTTGCCGTCAGATGTTTTCTGATTTTTCAGACTTTCGTTACCATCCTGTGCCATGGTCAGATCATATCTTTGTATCTTTTAGTCTTATCAATCCTGAATTGGGGTTCAGAGTTACCTCAGCAGAAATATTGGACAAAAGGGTTGCATTAGGCTGATCCTTCTTCTTTTCTTTCTTTCTCCTCTTTCTTTTCTGGACTATTTTGATGATCTCTCTACGAATGAGCAGGCAGATGCTTTGTATAATACTTTGTTTTTAGTTCAAGTTGCCCCCCTTGCGTTTCAGTTGTTCTTCTCAACGGACTAAACATCTATGGCATAAACAAGAGATCTGACATCTTAAACAATAGGTCCGTAGGACTTTAGCTCATTTTCAAAGCACTTAGCCTTCCAAAGTTCCATAGAAACCTATGGAACTTTGGTAGGCTAAGTGCTTTGAAAATATGCCTCTCTAGAGACTTTTAAAATTATGCAAAGATGTTTTCTTACACAGCTTCATAAGGTGAAAAAGGAGTATTTCACGAAGTTTATCAAATCCTCTGCAAACCCTTACAAACAGTTTTTTTCAGGTGTTTTCATTGTTAACACAGTCCTCTGGTCAGAAGTCAGGGGATTCAAGTACCGGTCCCCTCTGTGGACACCTTGGGGCAGTATTTTCTGGCCAAGGTGTTACTGTTGGAATCTTTATTCCCTCCCCTATCAGTTCTTTCTTCCTCTCTGCCAGATGCTGTTATGGGAATCTCTACATGGAAGGAGTTTAATATCCCCACATTTCAATGTTTTAAAAACTTTTGTCTTCCATGAACACGACTACCTCTAAGTTAGATCCGCTGCCTTCAACATGGATAAAATGTCCTAATCTTGAGCTACTGTCAGTTGCATATAAGCTAGTTTCTAACAGTCTCCCACAGTGTAGTTCCTAAAGGCTTGGAAGGCGGCAGTGGTTCGTCCACTTTTTACAAATTCCAAACTTGATCTCACAGTCCCTGCTATCATTCTGTTTTGAATTTAAGTTTTCTTTCTAAATTGGCTGAGAAGGTGATATATAACCAAATTGTAACAAATGTATTTCTATTATTCATATCCTATTGTAAGCCACACTGAGCCCGCAAAAAGGTGGGAAAATGTGGGATACAAATGCAATAAATAAATAATAAATAAATATGAACAACTTCTTTCTCAAACGGAGACTTCTCATGTTTCATATCCCCGTCAATCTGGATTTTGAGTGGGACATAGTACTGAGACTATTATGACTTCTTTATTGAGTGAAATTCGAAGCAGACTTGACAATGGGAAGGTAGCTTTAATTGTGTCATTAGGTCTATCTACTGCATTTGATCTAGTTAATCATCGAATAGATTACAGGCCATTGGAATCAGAGGTAAACTATTGGGCTGGTTTACATTGTTTCTGGAAAATCGTTCTTTTTCAGAGATTAATTGTGGAGTTCCACAGGATTTAATTTTGTCCCCTTTACTGCTTTTTTTGTTGTTTTGAGTCTTATTCCTGCTTTGATCCAGTCGTGTTTCATTTCATCTTATCAGTATGTGGCTGATATTTTGTTAATCTATTATGTGGACCTGCTGAACACTGACCTTCAGCCACCTGTTTGGATAAAGTTGTTGCCTGGTTAAAGGATCATCACTTAGTCCTTAATGAGGACAAGACTGTTTGCTGGGTGGGTGATCTTGGTTCCCTTCCAACTCTATAACCCAATTTGTTTGGTAGACAGATATCTCCTGTTTCATCTTTTCACTACTTATGAGTAATAATTGATTCCCATTTGACTTTCACTCAACACATCTATGCAGTTTAAAAAAAAGTTTTTTTCATATTGTGTCAATTACATAGTACCATAGATTCACAGACAATGAACTTTTACACACACTTTATCATGCTCACCTGACTTCCCGCCTAGATACTATATTGTAGTCAATATGGGGATTCCACAAACCACTCTTAAACATTTACAATCTCTGCAGAATACAGCAGCCTGCTTTCTTTGTCGAGCAAGGCACAGAAATATTGTAACCCCTTTATTTCTGAAGCTGTACTGGCTCCCTGTTAAATTTCAGATACAATTTAAGATCCTTATTTTGGTCTTTAAGGCAATGCATGATGACACACCAGATTATTTGGCTGTTCTGTCCCTTATGCTTCTCCTCAGATCTTGCGTTCTCTTAATGACCATAGATTGGTGTTACCTGGCCCCTCTCAAGCTGGGAATCTACACGCAATAGTGTTTTCTTCTTTTTGGTCCCCCATCTGTGGAATAATATGCCTTTAGAGTTAAAAGTGGCACTAACATGTTTTTAACTAATTTTTATTGTTTTGATGTTTTAATTTTTATGCTTGTTTGTATGATTGATTCTTGTTTTCTTTCCATTATTTCAATAGAGTTCCTTTTCTGCTATTTTGTACATCACCTAGATTTGGCAGTGTCGCAGATGGACGATTCATTAAATCTCGCAATAAACATAAACCAATTTTTAAAGAGAAAGTACAATGCATACTTC
This sequence comes from Microcaecilia unicolor, assembly GCF_901765095.1. Classification (NCBI taxonomy): domain Eukaryota; kingdom Metazoa; phylum Chordata; class Amphibia; order Gymnophiona; family Siphonopidae; genus Microcaecilia; species Microcaecilia unicolor. The sequence goes on from NC_044035.1 coordinate 109,017,852, forward strand.
CATTTTGAAAACTGCTTAAGTAGAAAGTAGCCAGACACATCTGTGCCTCCTTTTGTGAATATTCATGTCACGTAAAACGTGCAAATTTTTGAAAATCTTAAAAGCAGGTGTATATTTATAAACTTTGCCCTGCCCTCTATGCAAGCAACACTACTCCCTACTGTGGGCTAATATTAACTGCCTCATGACATTACACAAGTCATTTACCCCCAGATTCTATAGTGGTCACCCAGATCTGCAAGCAAGCTAATTAGATAATGAACTATTATCAATTATTTGTTAACTGGCACTAATTAGGACTTACATGTGGATCTGCCTATTCATTATTCTTTAACACTGAGTGTCTAAATTGCTTCACGTGAAACTCAGAAGGGACGTGGCCAGGGGAAGAAGAATGGGTAGGTCAGGAGCATTCTGAAAATACAGGCACAGTGTAATAGAAGAGGATCATTTACGCAACCAACTGTCATTGGTTGCGCGCTGGCATTCACACCAGGTTTCAGTCCTCGCACCCAAAGCTGGATGTGGGAATCTGTGCTAAGCACTATTCTATAAAGGTTGCTTAGCACTAAGTGATCTTTATAGAACTGGTGCTTAGCAGGAATCTGTGAAAGTATTTATAATGTCCCTATCCTATCTCCTCTTTCCTACCTTTCATCCAGGGAATACATGTTTTTATCTTTAAGTCTGTGACCATTTGCCTCTCGTGGACAAAAAAAAAGGAAAACTAAACTGAAGCACTCAGAGAATAATGTTACTTCCATGGGCAAAACAGTGCTACACCCACTGAAATGGAGTTTTAGAAAATTATCCACCCAAACATAGATACAAGTGCATGTATACATTCAATATGCACATACTTTTTTTTTAAAGCTGAAACTTCAAATGACTGCATGCACTATATAGGACAAAAATATAAAAGAATTATCGTCATTAGGGCTGCACAAATAATGAATTAACAACTTAACTTGTGTTAATAATTTTACGCAATTAACTGCTTCTTTTCCTGCATCTCTCTCTCCCTTTTCTCCTCCTCTCATAGTCTGGCATCTGATTCTTTCTCCTTCTGGCATTTCCCTGTACTTCTGCAGCAGCCCCCTCCCCCGCATCTTTTGGTTTTGCTCTTTTTCTCCCGGCACCTCTTCTGACCTCTCCTCGCACTCTTGACAGCCCCCTCTCCTTCTCCCTGCCCTTGGCAGCCCTCGGAACTTGCCTTGACTGCTGCAATGAAAAGCATACTGCTTCTCACCCAGCCCACAGCCTCTCTCTGTAGAGACAGAAAGAGGAAGTTCTCTCAGAGGAGGCAGAACTTCCTGTTTCTGATGCTACTGAGAGAGGCTGCGGGTCCTTTAAGAACCAGCATGCTTTCACTGCAGCAATCAAGGCAAGTTCTGAGAGCTGTGAGGGAGCGCAGAGAGGAGGCTGCCGGAGTGTGGGAAGAAAAGATGCCGTGAGAAAAAGGAAGAGAGAAAGAAAGATGTGGATCTCGGGGTGGGGGGTTACGATGTTAAATTCCTTTTTGTTTTCCTTGTTTCTTAACCTGTGTGAAATATTGAAATATATGTCCTTTTAACTGTGTCTTACTTAGACAATTTGTAATTCTTCTCTTTTTTTTTTTTTTAATAGCTTTGAAACTAGAAAGTAGAAAAATAAATAAAAAGTGGTCAGTGGAGGAGGATGGAACCTGAACTTTCTTCAAAGAAACAAAAACATTTAGTATTATGAACATCATCTGGAGTTGGTATAGATAACACCTCTTATAAATATTTATACATATACTTTTTTACTGCAGAGGGAGCTATTCTTGGGGCAGAGTTTGGAATGCCATGCAAACCTCTGCAGATAAAACCAATACCTGAACTTTGCACCCGTTTAGCCAGTCTTAAAATTATACTCATATTGCACTGTGTGTAAGTACAGATGCATGCTGGTCTGATCCCTAGGATGAAGCGCCATTCAGATATGTTTGCTGTGCTCTTACCTGTCTAGACTGAGAAAACAGCAGCACTCTGTGCCCCTGCCTGTGCCAGATCTTCAGCAGCGACTCTACTACAATCATCTTTCCGGAACGTTTCCAGTATCCAAACTGGTCTGTTTCCGTCAACTCCTCATCAGGCACACCTTTCAGAATTTTGGGTCCACCTGAGAAGAGATCAGGATGGTTGCAGATTTTTCTCAGCGCGATGAGTCCAGGGAAAACCTAAATAAAAGAACAGAGACTTTTCTATAGTCACTAACTTTAACCAATAATGGTGTGCTAAGACATGAGAGAGGAGCAACGTTTAATATGATAAAACAAGGCCTTTGAAATTTTGTATTCAATTGCAGTTACTTAAATTGTACAGTTCACTGGGGCAGAGGTCCAAATACCTATATGTATTTTGTTCCAAAGCAATGGTTCTCAACCCAGTCCTTGGGGCACACCTATCCAGTGGGTTTTCAGAATATCCACAATGAATATGCACTGTTTCCTTTGTATGCAAATCTATCTCACACACAGTCATTGTGGATATCCTGAAAACCCGACTGGCTAGGTGTGCCCTGAGTACTAGGTTGAGAAGCACTGTAATAAAGTACTGAAGCATCAACATGTAAACTGCTTGTGAAGACTAGATTCGTTAAGATCTTATTGCCACGTTGCTGCACTGCATTCTTATCTACTGAGAATAACTGCTTTTGTATAACTGGAAATAATGCTGTATTTCAATGATTTTATCACAAAGAAACAGTTTGCTCTAGTCATTAAAATGCAGTTCTTTCACAGAGCTTAGGACTTTATTTATCAGGATGAGTTAAGGTAATAGTTCATTAATTTCCAGTGTAGTAGATCCTTCAAATTTCCCCTGTCTTTCAACATGAAGAAAGTTTTGGGGTCCCTGCTCCTAAACTGTGAGCAGAGTAAGATGATGAAATGTAGGATGGGCTGTAAGTTCCCATCCTGTGCTTTGGAGGGAACTATAAAAGATTATTAACCTGGGTCTGGGAGGATTTTTGCCAGTATTGGCAGAATGAGTTGTCAGAACCTAAGGGGCTCAAAACAGCCAAGAAGCAGCAGGCAGCTGCCTCTCTTCATGGCTTACTAGGCCCTGAACAAAAGAAAGAAGCTCCCAGGCCAATTTGGGGCCTAATCGGGGAAAAAAGGACTGAGAGGAGTGAAAAAGAACTATGGATATCCAGCTGATTTTTGCAGCAACTGTCTTATAGCAGGTTTCGAGGGATTCAGCCATGGTCTACTTGAGGACAGACAGCTGCACTGGTGTTTGGTATTCTTGAGGTCTTTAAGAAAGATACATCCCAGTAAACACCCTCCGAAGTTCACGCTGGTCTATGAGGGACTGAATCTCAGTGCATCTTGAATAGATAGTGAACAAATACAAATGCCTTATGGGAATTTTATTTTTCCCCCCTTGCGCCTTTTTTCAAATGTGGTTCTAGATGAGTGTAATTTTTGGAAAACAGGTAAAGAGCACAAAGCACAGCAAGGTACTTATCCTAGTACCCTTAAGGATTTTCAGACTCTTAAGGAGGCGTATGCCTTACTTCTATTCCCGAGGGAGGTTTAAGGGAGTCTGGGGTGCCCATTCAAGGGACCCACAAGAAAAGGAAGGAGACTGCCCTTCCAAGAGAATATGGAGTGGAAGATGATGTTTATTTGAGGATACAGGACGTAATCTACCCGACTACAACAAGTAGAGAAGAACCACCTGCTTACTTACTACTACTTATTTCTTTAGCACTACTAGATGTATGCAGCTCTGTACACAAATACGTAAAAGCCAATCCCTGCTCGACAGAGCTTACAATCTATTCAAGTCAAACAAAAATGACAAAGGAGAAATTAGATCTTACCTGCTAATTTGCTTTCCTTTAGTCCCTCCGGACCGGACCAGGATTGGACTGATGGGTTGTGCTCGCCTACCAGCAGGAGGAGACTGAGAAAAAACTCTGACTCTAGAGAGCCAATAGGAGCCCTGGCCATGTGACCTTAGCCTCAGTATTTGAATAACAAAGCAGGAAAGAAAGAAAGACCTTCTGTGCCGTATGGAATCCTAGCAGCCACAAAGCACTCGGCAATGCCAAGTATCAGAGCTCACCAGCAACTCTCACCAGAGAAGTGGTATGGCCCGATATGTATTACAGCTCACCAGCAACTCTCACTAGAGAAGTGGTATGGCTCACTTGTACTATAGCTCACCAGCAACTCTCACCAGAGAAGCGATATGGCTCACATGTAATATAGCTCACCCGCAACTCTCCCCAGAGAAGTGGTATGGCTCACATATAATATAGCTCACCCGCAACTCTCCCCAGAGAAGTGGTATGGCTCACATATAATATAGCTCACCCGCAACTCTCCCCAGAGAAGTGGTATGGCTCACATATAATATAGTTCACCCGCAACTCTCACCAGAGAAGTGGTATGGCTCACTTGTCTTATAGCTCACAAGCAACTCTCACCAGAGAAGTGGTATGGCCCACTTAAGATTTTATATATATTCCATCAACTGAGCTTACCAGCAACTCTCACCAGAAAAGTGGTAAATCATATTTAAGGTTTTATAGATATTCCAGCAACTGAGCTCAGCCACAACTCTCACCAGAGAAGTGGTATGGCGTATTTAAGGTTTTATAGATAGATTCCAGCAATTGAGCTCACCAGCAACCACCAGAGAAGTGGTATAGACCACGTAAAGTTCTGTATATATATAGTATTGTTCCACGAATCGTAAAGGAATGAATACACTTCCTACTGAATACACTTCCTACTTAATAAAAGAAGCTAAAGAGTAGAGAGAACATGGGAGGGGCCTGGTCCGGTCCGGAGGGACTAAAGGAAAGCAAATTAGCAGGTAAGATCTAATTTCTCCTTCCTTAGCGTCCCTCCGGACCGGACCAGGATTGGACTGATGGGAAGTACCAAAGCAGTAATCTGAAGGGAGGGACCTTATGAAAACTGCAGAGAAATGTTCATGCTGCATAGGCCACCTGGCGACAACTAACATGTAGTGTGTCCCAATGAGCAAAATAAAATGAAACTAGGACTAAGTTGCCAACTTACCAATGTGCACCGAGAGCACCAAAAATCGCCGTAGTAAGAAGAGAGCCCGCTTCTGAAGTTGTGGAATATGTTGTAATACGCTGTGGAACTGCCCTCTCAGTGAGAAGAGAAATAGACATTCTCATTTCCTTGATCCTTCGCGATATAGCGGGTTAGAAACAATGAAAAACTTTTACGCCTACTGGCTAGAAGGACAAAACCAATAAGAAAAAACCGATTGGGAAAGGTGAAAACTTTAAACTACAGCAGACTGAAAAGAAGTTACCAACCATAGAAGTATTCCACACATAGATCTACTTGCTGCAATGGCTACTGGGAAACACTGCTTGAAGAGGAAAACTTTATAGAAAAAGTTATGGCTACTAGAAAACAGAACTTTAAGAGTCTGTTCACCTAGTTCACCTAGCTGGTGGACGAAGCGGGAGGTACAGGTGCAGGACTCCTTTAAGAAACCGCTTTGACAGTGGATGCTGCATAAGCGTGCGGTTGTCAACAGTATCATGCATCACTGATAGAGCTGCCAAATGAACTCTAATGGATGAGTAAGACAGACAAGATTTCGCAAGATGCAGAAGATATTCCAAAACATGCAAAATGGATACTGTTTGTGGAATGAAGTGGCGAGAGGAGTACCACAGAGTGAACCGTCGCCACTTTGATTCATAGGACTTTAATGTAGATTTCTGTCTGGAAGCAATTAAAACTTGAAGTACTTCCTGCGAAAATATCAAAGATGTTGCAGACCCAGTAACCACGCCATAAGTTTGAGTGACTGGGGGTCCGGATGTAGAAGGGTGCCTTGGTTCTGCGTAAACACCTAGTGAGATGATGGAAGAAACGCATAAAGAAGGCTGAAAAACCCCTGCTGGACGTTGGCATCTGTCCCTGTCTCCGTCAAGACTGTTGCTGAACGGAAGAAGCAAGAAATGTTCGTGAGCCTGAAGGCAAAAAGAGATAGCCCTGAAGTGTCGCAGTGAGGAAGTAAGGCTGAAAAAATGAGAGTCCATTCACCTAAATGCAGGGTGACACAACTAAGAAAAAATGAGTACAAACTCAAGAGTATACTCTTAACTCCTCCTTGGCGGATGACATAACCCATTGCCATGGCAAGGACCAACATAGCTCTCTCCGCCTTGTTTGTCAGTAGGGAAAACAAAATTCACCCGAAGGTAAAACGAATTGCTGAGGTCCCCCAGAAAAAAAATATATACAAAAAAGCTTCTGCCAAAAAGTGTACTGCACGAAGCATCCCAATGACAGAACTAAGGTTCTTGAGATAACTAGATGACACTTAAATAGCGCGATTGATGACCCTGAGATTCGCAATAGGATGAAGGAAAATTCCTTCTTGGGCATTAGAAAGTAAAATTGCATTCTGCAGAATAGCGCGAGGAAATGGCCGAAGGCCCAAGGTCACCAAGAAAAATATAAACTGGGATGTTTGCAGAGGAGACAAAAGACTGTGCGCCAACCTGACTAAACAAAGAGAAAATCAGAGATATCTGATGACAGATCAAATGAGAGATCAAATGAGAGGCCTGGCTACAATCACCACACAACCTAGAGACTGTAAGAAATGCAACACCCGGTGCGTGACCTGAGAACTCTGCTGATAAGACTTTCTCCAATTAGGCAGTCGTCTAGGTAAGAATGAAATGACCCTAAGAGCGCAATGAACATCCTCTTAGATCTATAAAAGAACGGAAGAGAGAGTACTGCTGAAAATGACCGGTTAATGCATAAGCAAAAAACTAGCCATTCTCTGGATCCTGAGGAGAAGAGGAAGGGTGACCAAGGACACCAGTTAAATAGGGCTACAAACTCCAACCCTATCTCTATGGCGTTCCATAGTTGGGTAAGTTCTGAATATAGAAAGTTCTGAATATAGGAGTCCACCAGCTATGGTAGTACGCTCCGGACAGAAAAAAATTGTCCCAGTATGAACGTCTGATTCACCGGCCTGTAATTTCTTGGATCTCCCTAATCCACATACCACTAATCCACGTACCATGGTCATGCGTCCTCCCTCACTGAGATGTAGATTGTAAGCTCCTTTGAGCAGGGAACGTCCTTCTTTGTTAATTTGTACAGCGCTGCGTAACCCTAGTAGCGCTCTAGAAATGTTAAGTAGTAGTAGTAGTACCAGACTCACACCCAATAGATATGAATGTTGAGCTTGTTTCAGGTTAAAACACCGAACCTAGGCCCAGGGTCCCCGGTGTTCCTAGTGGTGAACAGCCATGGCAAATATTGTATGCGTTAGTTTGCAGAATTACTGCAAAGCCTTGCTTTTGGAGCAGAGATTTCTGTTCGATACTCTCGTGAGAGGTTTTTTTTTTTTTTTTTCTTTAATGCTGTTCTGGCTGTAGAAAGGTGGACATTTGAGCTTCCCCAGAATGGCAAAACTTATGTACCTATGCCCATTAGATATGAATGCTGGACTTGATGGACTTTAGGCCTTACCCAGCATAACCATACTTATGTACCTATGGTATAAATACACAGGAAGTGAGTGAATCCCCTTCCAATTGAAAGAACACTCTGGAGTGAAGGCGCATAGAATGAAAATGAAAAAGGACAAACTTGGAAATTACCTGTAACGAAAAAAGTGAAGTTGTGCCACAGCCACTTGGTGAAGGCAGTGTAGACAAGACTGTATCTGAATTCAAGAAAGCTTGATACAACATCAGGTCTCTAAGGAAGAGGAAGAGATAGCAGATGGTATGTATAGGCATACTGGACCAAACCAGGATGTTTATAATCTGCCAATGCTGAACTGATAGAGTAGAGACAAACACGAGTAGATGGTTTGAGGACCGTCCACTATCTTTAAGTGAAAGGATGACTTTATTCTCTAAGTGACCATATGTCCTGTAAAAACAAGAAGAAAGCTAAAATGAAATATGAGAGGTTTCAAGGCAGTTGGAAAAGAAGGGAAGACATGAATAAAGCATGCCTGCTAATGCAGCTGAGTGACTGGGAGCTTGGTAGACAGGACTGTCCCTCAGAGAATATGAAAGAGCTGATATATCCCCATGGCATCTGAACAATATACTGTATGCCTCTAGAGAAGGCTTCTTAAATTCGGAAAAAGAAAACACTGTATAACACTACAGCCATTGAGAGTGTCTGTTAAGTTCTTAAAGCGAATGCTACATACCTGTAGAAGGTATTCTCCGAGGACAGCAGGCTGATTGTTCTCACTGATGGGTTGACGTCCTCGGCAGCCCCCTCCATCGGAAAGTTTACTAGCAAAGGCCTTTGCTAGTCCTCGCGCGCCCATGCGCACTGCGCATGCGCAGCCGTCTTCCCGCCCGAAACCGGCTCGAGCCGGCCAGTCCAGTATGTAGCAAGACAATACAGTTCAAGGGAAGACTCAACTCCAAAGGGGAGGCGGGCGGGTTTGTGAGAACAATCAGCCTGCTGTCCTCGGAGAATACCTTCTACAGGTATGTAGCATTCGCTTTCTCCGAGGACAAGCAGGCTGCTTGTTCTCACTGATGGGGTATCCCTAGCCCCCAGGCTCACTCAAAACAACAACCATGGTCAATTGGGCCTCGCAACGGCGAGGACATAACAGAGATTGACCTAAAAAATTTACCAACTAACTGAGAGTGTAGCCTGGAACAGAACAAACAGGGCCCTCGGGGGGTGGAGTTGGATCCTAAAGCCCAAACAGGTTCTGAAGAACTGACTGCCCGAACCGACTGTCGCGTCGGGTATCCTGCTGCAGGCAGTAATGAGATGTGAATGTGTGGACAGATGACCACGTCGCAGCTTTGCAAATTTCTTCAATGGAGGCTGACTTCAAGTGGGCTACCGACGCAGCCATGGCTCTAACATTATGAGCCGTGACATGACCCTCAAGAGCCAGCCCCGCCTGGGCGTAAGTGAAGGAAATGCAATCTGCTAGCCAATTGGATATGGTGCGTTTTCCTACAGCCACTCCCCTCCTATTGGGATCAAAAGAAACAAACAATTGGGCGGACTGTCTGTGGGGCTGTGTCCGCTCCAGGTAGAAGGCCAATGCTCTCTTGCAGTCCAATGTGTGCATCTGACGTTCAGCAGGGCAGGAATGAGGACGGGGAAAGAATGTTGGCAAGACAATTGACTGGTTCAGATGGAACTCCGACACGACCTTTGGCAGGAACTTAGGGTGAGTGCGGAGGACTACTCTGTTATGATGAAATTTGGTATAAGGAGCCTGGGCTACCAGGGCCTGAAGCTCACTGACTCTATGAGCTGAAGTAACTGCCACCAAGAAAATGACCTTCCAGGTCAAGTACTTCAGATGGCAGGAATTCAGTGGCTCAAAAGGAGGTTTCATCAGCTGGGTGAGAACGACATTGAGATCCCATGACACTGTAGGAGGCTTGACAGGGGGCTTTGACAAAAGCAAACCTCTCATGAAGCGAACAACTAAAGGCTGTCCCGAGATCGGCTTACCTTCCACACGGTAATGGTATGCACTGATTGCACTAAGATGAACCCTTACAGAGTTAGTCTTGAGACCAGACTCAGACAAGTGCAGAAGGTATTCAAGCAGGGTCTGTGTAGGACAAGAGCGAGGATCTAGGGCCTTGCTGTCACACCAGACGGCAAACCTCCTCCAAAGAAAGAAGTAACTTTTCTTAGTGGAGTCTTTCCTGGAAGCAAGCAAGATGCGGGAGACACCCTCTGACAGACCCAAAGAGGCAAAGTCTACGCCCTCAACATCCAGGCCATGAGAGCCAGAGACTGGAGGTTGGGATGCAGAAGAGCCCCTTCGTCCTGCGTGATGAGGGTCGGAAAACACTCCAATCTCCACGGTTCTGCGGAGGATAACTCCAGAAGAAGAGGGAACCAGATCTGACGCGGCCAAAAAGGAGCAATCAGAATCATGGTGCCTCGGTCTTGCTTGAGTTTCAACAAAGTCTTCCCCACCAGAGGGATGGGAGGATAAGCATACAGCAGGCCCTCCCCCCAATCCAGGAGGAAGGCATCCGATGCCAGTCTGCCGTGGGCCTGAAGCCTGGAACAGAACTGAGGGACTTTGTGGTTTGCTCGAGATGCAAAGAGATCCACCAAGGGGGTGCCCCACTCTTGGAAGATCTGACGCACCACTCGGGAATTGAGCGACCACTCGTGAGGTTGCATAATCCTGCTCAACCTGTCGGCCAGACTGTTGTTTACGCCTGCCAGATATGTGGCTTGGAGCACCATGCCGTTCCGGCGAGCCCAGAGCCACATGCTGACGGCTTCCTGACACAGGGGGCGAGATCCGGTGCCCCCCTGCTTGTTGACGTAGTACATGGCGACCTGGTTGTCTGTCTGAATTTGGATAATTTGGTGGGACAGCCGATCTCTGAAAGCCTTCAGAGCGTTCCAGATCGCTCGCAACTCCAGAAGATTGATCTGTAGATCGCGTTCCTGGAGGGACCAGCTTCCTTGGGTGTGAAGCCCATCGACATGAGCTCCCCATCCCAGGAGGGACGCATCCGTGGTCAGCACCTTTTGTGGCTGAGGAATTTGGAAGGGACGTCCCAGAGTCAAATTGGAGCAAATCGTCCACCAATGTAGGGATTTGAGAAAACTCGTGGACAGGTGGATCACGTCCTCTAGACCCCCGGCGGCCTGATACCACTGGGAGGCTAGGGTCCATTGAGCAGATCTCATGTGAAGGCGGGCCATGGGAGTCACATGTACTGTGGAGGCCATGTGGCCCAGCAATCTCAACATCTGCCGAGCTGTGATCTGCTGGGACGCTCGCACCCGCGAGACGAGGGACAACAAGTTGTTGGCTCTCGTCTCTGGGAGATAGGCGCGAGCCGTCCGAGAATCCAGCAGAGCTCCTATGAATTCGAGTCTCTGCACTGGGAGAAGGTGGGACTTTGGATAATTGATCACAAACCCCAGTAGCTCCAGTAGGCGAATAGTCATCTGCATGGACTGCAGGGCTCCTGCCTCGGATGTGTTCTTCACCAGCCAATCGTCGAGATATGGGAACACATGCACCCCCAGCCTGCGAAGCGCCGCTGCTACCACAGCTAGGCACTTGGTGAACACCCTGGGCGCAGAGGCGAGCCCAAAGGGTAGCACACAGTACTGGAAGTGGCGTGTGCCCAACTGAAATCGCAGATACTGTCTGTGAGCTGGCAGTATCGGGATGTGTGTGTAGGCATCCTTCAAGTCCAGAGAGCATAGCCAATCGTTTTGCTGAATCATGGGGAGAAGGGTGCCCAGGGAAAGCATCCTGAACTTTTCTTTTTCGATAAATTTGTTCAGGGCCCTTAGGTCTAGGATGGGACGCATCCCCCCTGTTTTCTTTTCCACAAGGAAGTACCTGGAATAGAATCCCAGCCCTTCTTGCCCGGATGGCACGGGCTCGACCGCATTGGCGCTGAGAAGGGCGGAGAGTTCCTCTGCAAGTACCTTCTTGTGCTGGAAGCTGTAAGACTGAGCTCCCGGTGGACAATTTGGAGGTTTTGAGATCAAATTGAGGGTGTACCCCTGCCGGACTATTTGCAGAACCCACTGATCGGAGGTTATGAGAGGCCACCTTTGGTGAAAAACTTTCAACCTCCCTCCGACTGGCAGGTCGCCCGGCACGGACACTTGGATGTCGGCTATGCTCTGCTGGAGCCAGTCAAAAGCTCGCCCCTTGCTTTTGCTGGGGAGCCGCGGGGCCTTGCTGAGGCGCACGCTGCTGACGAGAGCGAGCGCGCTGGGGCTTAGCCTGGGCCGCAGGCTGTCGGGAAGGAGGATTGTACCTACGCTTGCCAGAAGAGTAGGGAACAGTCTTCCTTCCCCCGAAAAATCGTCTACCTGTAGAGGTAGAAGCTGAAGGCTGCCGGCGGGCGAATTTGTCGAATGCGGTGTCCCGCTGGTGGAGAGACTCTACCACCTGTTCGACTTTTTCACCAAAAATATTGTCCGCACGGCAAGGCGAGTCCGCAATCCGCTGCTGGATTCTATTCTCCAGGTCGGCGGCACGCAGCCATGAGAGCCTGCGCATCACCACACCTTGAGCAGCGGCCCTGGACGCAACATCAAAAGTGTCATAAACTCCTCTGGCCAGGAATTTTCTGCACGCCTTCAGCTGCCTGACCACCTCCTGAAAAGGCTTGGCTTGCTCAGGGGGAAGAGCATCAACCAAGCCCGCCAACTGCCGCACATTGTTCCGCATGTGTATGCTCGTGTAGAGCTGGTAAGACTGGATCTTGGACACGAGCATAGAGGAATGGTAGGCCTTCCTCCCAAAGGAGTCTAAGGTTCTAGCGTCCTTGCCCGGGGGCGCCGAAGCATGTTCCCTAGAACTCTTAGCCTTCTTTAGGGCCAAATCCACAACTCCAGAGTCATGAGGCAACTGAGTGCGCATCAGCTCTGGGTCCCCATGGATCCGGTACTGGGACTCGATCTTCTTGGGAATGTGGGGATTAGTTAATGGCTTGGTCCAGTTCGCAAGCAATGTCTTTTTCAGGACATGGTGCAAGGGAACAGTGGACGCTTCCTTAGGTGGAGAAGGATAGTCCAGGAGCTCAAACATTTCAGCCCTGGGCTCGTCCTCCACAACCACCGGGAAGGGGATGGCCGTAGACATCTCCCGGACAAAGGAGGCAAAAGACAGACTCTCGGGAGGAGAAAGCTGTCTCTCAGGAGAGGGAGTGGGATCAGACGGAAGACCCTCAGACTCCTCGTCAGAGAAATATCTGGGATCTTCCTCTTCCTCCCACGAGGCCTCACCCTCGGTGTCAGACACAAGTTCACGGACCTGTGTCTGCAACCTCGCCCTGCTCGACTCGGTGGAACCCCGTCCACGGTGGGGGCGTCGAGAGGTAGACTCCCTCGCCCGCATCGGCGAAGCTCCCTCCGCCGATGTAGTCGGGGAGCCTTCCTGGGAGGTGGCCGCGGTCGGCACCGCACGCGGTACCGACGTCGGGGACCTCAACCTGGGCGATGGGCCAGCCGGCGCCGCGCTCGACGGTACCGGAGGCGCAAGCACCGCCGGTACCGGAGGGGTAGGGCGCAACAGCTCTCCCAGAATCTCTGGGAGAACGGCCCGGAGGCTCTCGTTCAGAGTGGCTGCAGAAAAAGGCTGAGAGGTCGATGCAGGCGTCGACGTCAGAACCTGTTCCGGGCGAGGAGGCTGTTCCGGGCTGTCCAGAGTGGAGCGCATCGACACCTCCTGAACAGAGGGTGAGCGGTCCTCTCGGTGCCGATGCCTACTGGGTGCCGAATCCCTCGGCGACCCAGAGCTCTCGGTGCCGACACGGGGAGGAGACCGGTGTCGATGCTTCTTCGACTTCTTCCGAAGCATGTCACCGGAACTCCCCGGCACCGACGAGGAGGACGTAGAATCCATCCGTCACTTCCTCGGGGCCGAGACCGAAGAGGGTCGATCCCGGGGGGGCTGTACCGCAGGAGCCCTCAGGGTAGGAGGAGACCCACCCGAAGGCTCACCGCCACCAGCAGGGGAATGGACAGCCCTCACCTGCACTCCTGACGATGCACCTCCGTCCGACGACATCAGCAGACGAAGTCTCGGTACCACCGACGTCGATGCAGTCGCCCGATGCCTCGGCGCCGATGCAGAGGTCCGATGCCTCGATGCAGTCGATGGAGCGGCAGCCAAGGGAGATGGTCCGGACGCTGACGACGTCGATGCACTCGATGCCTCCGGTGCCGATGCCGACGAAGAGCCCGAGAACAAAACGTTCCACTGGGCTAATCTCGCTACCTGAGTCCGCCTTTGTAACAGGGAACACAGACTGCAGTTCTGAGGGCGGTGCTGGGCCCCTAGACACTGAAGACACGCAGAGTGCCTATCAGTGAGCGAGATTACCCGGGCGCACTGGGTGCACTTCTTGAAGCCGCTGGAAGGCTTCGATGTCATGGGCGGAAAAATCACGCCGGCGAAATCAAAAGCCGAAATGGCGAAAATTGAAGCACCAAATTTAGAGGGAGAAAAATCTCGACCGAGGCCAAACTAGGCCTACCCCGACAACGAAAGAAAACTTACGGGGCAAAACTTGAAAAATACGGGAAGGGCAGAAAACCCGACAGGGTCTTCCGGAACACTTCCGGAGCGCTTCCCAAACTTTTTTAGAAGAAAATACACAAAAAACACGTCGAAAAGGACGCGCGAGGTCGACTCTCTGGGGCACGAACGGCGTAACACGACCGTACCGAGCGCGGACGAAAGAAGACTGGCCGGCTCGAGCCGGTTTCGGGCGGGAAGACGGCTGCGCATGCGCAGTGCGCATGGGCGCGCGAGGACTAGCAAAGGCCTTTGCTAGTAAACTTTCCGATGGAGGGGGCTGCCGAGGACGTCAACCCATCAGTGAGAACAAGCAGCCTGCTTGTCCTCGGAGAAAACACTATATAACATCATAGGCATGGAGTAAAATGCTTGAAAGGAACTAAGATATTATGGTCAGAATTGCAAAGTACCAATCAATTGACTCTTAGACAATGTAGTCCTATTCACCAGGGAATGAGAAAGACAGAAATTTACTCTATGCCTATAGAGAAAGTTTCTAAAGTTCTTAAAACACTGTATAATACTACAGCTATTGAGGAAAATGCTTGAAATTAATTATGATATTATGATAAGATGTAGATTTTCCACCAGGCAATGAAAAATGACTGAGCACCAGAAAAAACTAGTGTTAACAGCCCCATGATACATAGAAATTTAAAAGAAGGAAAGCTTGTTATATATCCATATATGAAAGGAGCCCCCTTTCAACCAAATATTGCCTGCTGATGTGAAGAGCATTTTAGAATACGCCGTTCAGCACATACAAAAGTGCTCTATGAACTGCAGCCTTACCTTCAGCAGAGAGATCCCCGACTGATAAGATGGAGGGAGAAACAAAATGGCCGCCATTCGCTCCACTGGCCCTGTGGCGATCGTCAACAGCGCGCCCGACACCTCCGAACAAGCGGAGCCCAGTGGAACGGCGAAGAAACAACAGCCGGCGAAAAAGGCCCCGAAAAAACTGGAGGCAGCACCGGACCCGAAGAAACCTTGAAGGGAGAGCAAAATTTACACGTTCCGGCTGCGTGAACTGCGCGACACTGACCGACAGCAGCTGTTTGAACTTTTAAGCCATATCGGAAAAAACAGGTGGCCGCGCTTACGCGGTTCGCACCTTTCTTTTTTTTTTTTTCATTTGTTTAAACTGCCGCCGCCAAAACGCAAGAAAATGGAGGAAATTAAATCTGACGAGAAAAATCGCTGTTTAAAGTCACAGATACTGAATTATTTTCTTCTGTTTGTTTTTTTTTGTTTTTTTTTATAACCCCTCAATCATAATAAAACACTGGAGCTGCCTGCTCGTTAGAAGTCTGGGGAAAGAAAGGCTGCTTCTTTGAATTTCCTTTTATTTGATTTAATTCTTTTAAAGCAGCTACCTGTTAAAAGTGGCTGCCTCTCCCAAAGACGGTACACCTTTCCAGAGAAAGGGACGGCCCTTCCCTGCTAAGCCAGGGAGATGGGGAGGAAGAGGGGGTGGACTCGAGACACCCGAGTTTAACACCCCCGAGGCTGTCAAAGAAAGAAGAGAAAGGAAACCCTGTCAAGCCTCTAAATAAGATTCCAGGCACAGAAGAATTATCACAAATATCTGTAATATCTAAAGAGAAAAGGAGAGAGACTAATGGGCTCACTTCCTACCTGCTGGGAGACTGAGAAAATACTGAGGCTAAGGTCGCATGGCCAGGGCTCCTATTGGCTCTCTAGAGTCAGAGTTTTTTCTCAGTCTCCACCTGCTGGTAGGCGAGCACAACCCATCAGTCCAATCCTGGTCCGGTCCGGAGGGACGCTAAGGAATAAGGAATTGGAGAGTTTCATTTAATAGGAATGATTAAAACAACAGGTGAATAAAAGGGTTAATAATTAAAAGAAGCCTCAAAAAGCTTTGGAGTCTTATTTAGTATTGACAAAAAAAAAAAAATGTCTACATATATTAGGTGAAAGAGAAGCGATAATTGAACTATTCTCATACTGTGTACTCATTGCAATACTAAACTGTGAGCTAAAGACTCAGCCTCTTAATTTCCAAATGTTTATTACAAATAACTAAATGTAGCTGAAACCAAGAGTGCTACACTGATTTTGGTTCAATACAAACATGAAAAGTCTTTCTGCCGAATAGATAACTGAAGGCCAGAAGATTTCAAATTTGACTCTGCAACTTCATGATCCTTGAACGAGGAAGTCAATAGCCAAACCAAAGAGGAGGAGAACACAGAACTGAAAGTGCTGCCCTAAAACAGCAAAACATAGGAAGCGCTAGTGGTTCCGATGGATGGGATGTATTTTCTTAGATTCCTTCTAAGCCTATTTCCTCTTAACTTCAGTGAATGTCCCCTCATTCCAGAGTTTTCCTTCATTTGAAAAGGCTCACCTCCTATACATTATTCTGTAGATTATTTATGTGCGTGAATAAATTAGCCTATTTTATAACCTGCGTGTACTTGCAAATCCACCTGTGTCCTACTAGCAAAGTATGCACCATCATGTCACTGCACATACTTTTACGCTAGTCGGAATTTGATTAACAGGCCACATATGTATCCCCATTATGTGCAATTCTTCAACCCGATACACAACCAGAAAACTGAGAATGAAACCTGCGTATACCTGGACACATCTGTTTTCCCAACATATTTGTTCCTGAGTAGAAATTACCTCTCTCTGTTGGATTTTAGTGCTGCTAAACAGAGGTAAATTAATAAAGGGAGAGAATGTACACAACTAAATTCATTTCATTTAGTAGCTTCGGCTGATCTTCAGGTAATGGTCCCCAAAGTAAACAGGCAGTGCTATTACATATCTATCTCCACTGTCCTTTGTGACATCCTCTATTTCCTATTTCCACCAACCTGCATGTCTCCGTTCAGAATCCCGTACACTTCTTTTGAATCAATGAAGTTCTGATACACTTGACGCTGTTCGTTTGTCAAACGACAAAACAGCACCTATAGAAAAACAAAACCGTCACCTTTTACCATTATATGCTGTCAGCTCGCATATGCTTCAAAAGTTGTATGAAAGACAGAAGACACTGGAGAAGCTGAAAAGCCTACTTTTAATCTAACTGGGGAAAGGAGAGAGTAAAAGGGTTTGTCCTCGTAACTTTAGTTTTTAAAACTGAACGCCTTCAGACAGGTTAAATTTTGTTGGTAGGACAAATTTTAACCAGTTAAAATAAGAGATGAGACAGGCACGCTAGAAGCAGAGTTAACATTTACCCAGACAACACTAATATTCAGTGCTGTCTAGGCAAAGTCATCTGGTAAGTTGAGCCATCTTAGAGTTAACTGGATGGCTTAGCTGGTTAAATTTAGACAAGTATACTCTGCTGCCTAGCTTAATGAACTAAGACAATTATCCAGTTAAAGCTAAAAACAGATAATTTTAATCAGATATAGGTCCCCTGGTTTTTATATGTTTGTCACTGAGGTTGAGTATTACTATAGAGTTTTAACTCATTTGTTACACTGTACCTGGCATTTTTGTGAAAGGAGCACTTCATCCTTTTACAAAGTTATTGCTGCTGTTTCGAGGTTCTGTAGTTATATTAAACAGTTCCATGAATATAAATGGAAATAAACCAATTTAAACTGAAATTGACAAAAGTAAACAGAGTACTCTGCCATTAACAGGATTCACTATCATAGGACTTCTTAAAGCTACACTGTTCTCGCATCTAATGATGTCATAGTGCTGAATACCCATTAATACCATTACAACCCTAACAGAGATTCCAGTGTCACTATTTGATTTGTTCCAAAAATGGACACAATAGAATGGTTTTGGAAATCTGGGCTTAAATGGACAACTTTGACTGTTTAGAAACAATTTTACATTAGAAAACTCCAAGACTGTATTTATGAAGATTTATGCTTGGAGAAATTAAGGAACTTGGAGGGGCATAATCGAATGCAAAGGCCCATGTGTAAAAACGTCCATCACCGAGAACGGGTCCGTGAAGGGGCGGGCCGAACTGTATTTTCGAAAAAGATGGACGTTTATCTTTAGTTTCGAAAATATGGTTTGTGCCGGCCAAATGCATTGGATGTGGGCGTTTTTTTGAGCTGGGCGTGTTTGTTTTTCAGCGATAATCGAAACCGCTGCTGGCCATCTCAAAAACGGACCAGATCCAGGGCATTTGGTCGTGGGAGGGGCCAGCATTCGTAGTGTACTGGTCCCCCTGAGATGCCTCTGTGCCAGCCTCAAATATCATACCTAGCTCCATGACAGCAGTATGCAGGTCCCCAGAGCAATTTTAGTTTAGTTGGTGCTGCGTGGGACCCATGCAGAGAGCAAAAATCGGAAGAAAAAAAAACATGCAAATGCAGCCAGGGTTGTCCAAATTAAAACAGCAGTAATAGGGGGATTCTAACCAGCCACCTTCTGATTACAAGACCTGTGCTCTAACCACTACACTACTTATTCAGTTGCTTAGAGGTTCCTTCCCTTTCCATTAAGTCCCTCCAAGTTTCTGTCAGCCAATCACAGCTGTTTAGCTGATACTCACAGCTGTTTAGCTGACATCGGTGTCAGCTAAACAGCTGTGATTGGCTGACGAAAACTTGGAGGGACTTAATGGAAAGGGAAGGAACCTCTAAGCAACTGAATAAGTGGTGTAGTGGTTAGAGCACAGGTCTTGTAATCAGAAGGTGGCTAGTTTGAATCCCCCTATTACTATTGTTTTAATTTGGACGTCCCTGACTGCACTTGCATGTTTTTTTTCCTTCTGATTTTTGCTCTCTGCATGGGTCCCGCGCAGCACCAACTAAACTAAAATTGCACCGGGGACCTGCATACTGCTGTCATGGAGCTAGGTATGATATTTGAGGCTGGCGTAGAGGCTGGAAAAAATATTTAAACATTTTGTTTTTTAGGGTGGGAGGGGGTTAGTGACCACTGGGGGAGACAGAGGAGATCATTCCCGATTCCCTCCGGTGGTCATCTAGTCATTTAGGGCACTTTTTTGGGACCTGTTCGTGATAAAACAGGGTCCAGAAAAAGTGACCTATATTCTCGCTAAAAACGCCTTTCTTTTTTCCATTATCGGCCGAGCGCGCCCATCTCTCCTCGGCCAATAAGCATGCCCCAGTCCCGCCTTAACCACGCCTCCGACACGCCCCCATCAATTTTATTCGTTCCTGCGACGGAGTGCAGTTGAAGATGCCCAAAATCGGCTTTCGATTATACCGATTTGGGCGCTTTTGCGAAAAAAACGCCCACCTCCCGATTTAGGTCAAAATATGGGCGTTTTTCTCTTTCGAAAATAAGCTGGTTAGCCTTCTGTTTGACAACTTCACCTAGGCAGTGCAATATTCTCTCCTAAGCACACCAGCCTGCTGTCATTGCTTATATCAATGGGGATAAGAAAAGCAACAAATATACTATTTAATTCATTTTTGGCTTATGAAATACATGGTTGATTTGTTACATAAAAGTGAAGCACTTTCCATTCAATCCTTATCACTTGACTCTTCAACGTACAAGACCAAGTGAAACTCTTGGATTACAATAGGTTAATGCAGCTTACTGCTCAGTCAGTCACCTCTGCATGAGTACACCTCATGATGTTCAAAAAAACCTGATAGACAAGATCACTCCATTATCTTCGGCAAGCCCCTACTCATATGTTAGGAGACCAGTTTTCAATGGATAGTGATTGACTGTCATAGAAAACAACATTCAACTAGTTTACTCTGCTTTAAGAAAATTTCTATCCAAACACAGGAGTGACAGAATTTATGAGGGTATATATATAATCAGAAAAAAAACTTCTAACGAAAACATAATCTACTACAAAAGATTAAGAAAGCAATGGTAGCTGCTCAGGGGATGCCAAGCCTACATTGATAATATTAATACATATGCCAGTTCAAAATCTTATTTGTATTGTTATTTCTATACTCACCTCCCTTACAATGTTCTGGCTAATATCTGAATAAATATCAAATGAACTTAATTTTTAGCTGGCAATGCCCACTATTTATATACCATCCATTAACTACATGAAAGTCAGTAATGAAAGACACAGGAGTAGGATAAAGGCAATTTTCCTCTCTAATCCATGATGCACCCCACGAAATATGTAAAACCACTCTGCTGTACATAGAGAGCACTTTGAATGCTGGAAGACAGCCTAAGAGTTAAAAAAACACCTTTTCAAGAATCTGGCAAAAATCTTCAATATTACTACTTTTATTTTCACACAAATCACCTTTTCAGTTATTTGTCCTGCAGCTGCACTTACCTTTCCTTACCTGTTCATTTTTATCTGGCAACGAAAGACTCATTTTCACATCAGCTTTCATTCTCCGTAAAAGATAGGGATTTATGGTATCACGTAAAACACAGGCACACTTATAAGCAGTTTTAACCTGGGGTAGGAAAACAATGTGAAAAAAAGGCTTTGCTGGAATATTTCTGACTTTGCAAAATTCAATAGTAAAATAGCTGTAACATAAGATGGGAAACCAAAGTTCTAAAATTCTTAAGCACATGCTTTTAAATACTCTTGCATATGTTCCTCATGGGGAAATCCTGACCTCTGATATCTTTTAATTTGCTTATTTTGGACCTTAGTTTCAAGAGTTTTACTGTAAACACGGAATGGGATAAAAAGATGTTAAGTACGTTACCCTGTTAAGGCAGGGCTTCCCAAACCTGTCCTCATAATCCCATAGCCAGCTTGCTTTCAGGATATACACAGTGAATATGCATTACATAAATCTACTCAGTATATATAAATTTATAACATGCATACTGATATCCTGAAAACCCAACTACTGCTTATTTCTAAAGCACTATCAGACATACACAGAGCTGTACAGGCACCCAGACAGTCTTGGTTTCATAGAATTTATAATTAAGTCAAGACAAACAGGGGCGTGACTCTAGAGACCAAGATGGCATCTGGAAGGCGTAAGCTGTGTTGAGCTCCATGTTTGGACCAAGGTCTACCCTGAACGTACAGGGAAGAGAAAGGCAAACATGCAGATTTACTTTTCTGGTTCTAGTGACCCAACCTAACTTGTGCAGGCAACCCTTGAATCCTGTGGAGTAGGGCCACATAAAGAGGTTCCACTGGCTGAGGGCAGCCTTAATGACTCTGTGCTACATAGTTTCGATGGGGCTTTGCTAAGCCTGGCAACTCCATCCATACTGCTGCAATCTGGTGGTATCACTGCGCACCTGGTCCCAGGTGGGCAATGTGGTGCCTCAGCAAAGAAGCATCTAAAAGTGTTCATTTTTCTTCTCCGATTGCTTGCTGGTCCATTGATTCCTTTCTGTGAGTTGCAGCATTTGGAGAAACCAGCAGTAATGACATTAGATGCTCTTTGGCACGCACTCCAGCCTCTGGACAATTTTCTTCAGTTTACAAATTATAAAAACCACATGTGAAGAAACAATGTGTTTTAAGCCTGTAAAATGTATTGGATATTTTCCTGCCTAAATTAATTCTAAAGTGCATTTCTCTAGTTTGGCCAGCAGGTGTGCATGTTTCATGTTACAGCTGTTACAGAAAAGTGAATGCCCCAGGGGCGTAGCCACGGATGGGCCTGGATGGGCCCAGGCCCACCCACTTTCCCTACAGGCCCGCCCATCCACATTCTTCCTCGCTGGCTGCCTTTTCTCCCCAGGCTCCGCTTCGCTGCATCGCTCTGCATTCTTCTTCTCGCCTGTCACGCTGCACGCAGCGCTGCCATTCACACAGGCAGCTGCGCTCCCCCCTACCGCGTCTATCCGGTCCTAACAGGAAGTGCATTAGAGGACCAGATGGACATGGCAAAGGGGAGCGCAGCTGCCTGTGTGAATGGCAGCGCTGCGTGCAGCGTGAAAGGCGAGAAGAAGAAGAATGCAAGGAAGCGGAGCCTGGGGAGAAGTGTGCATATCTACATTTTGGGCTCAGCCAAGGTACCGGGCAGGCAGCGGAGCAGAGGGAGAAATCAGTTGTATATTGTGGGAGGAGAGGGGGATAGGGACAAGAGATATGGGGTGGATAGTGAAGGAGAAATGTTGCTTGGAGGGGGAGGGAGAACACAGGGAGAAATGTTGGACACAGAGGTGAAGGGGAGGGAGAGATGGTAAATGAGGGTGGAGGGGAGGAAGGGAGAGAGAGAGACAAAGGGGTAGAGGGGGGCAAGAAAGGGAGAAATCTTGTATATGGGGGTGGAGGGGAGGGAGAGATGGTGTAGGAGAAGAGAGGGAGAAATGTTGGGCATGACAGTGGATGGGAGGAAGGGAGAGATGCTGTATGGGAGGAGGAGAAAGAGATATTGGACCTGGGGCACAAAGGAGGCGGAGACAGAGATGGTGGACAGTGGGACAGAGGCAGAAATGTTGGACATGGTGCAGGAAGGAAGAGAATGCTGCATGGGAGGGATGGGGAAGACAGATATTGGATCTGGGGTACAAGGGAGGGGGAAAGAAGGATGTGGACAATGGGAGAGAAGGGGAGATGTAGGACATGGGGTTGGATGAGAGGCAGAGGAGATTCATGG
This sequence comes from Microcaecilia unicolor, assembly GCF_901765095.1. Taxonomy (NCBI): domain Eukaryota; kingdom Metazoa; phylum Chordata; class Amphibia; order Gymnophiona; family Siphonopidae; genus Microcaecilia; species Microcaecilia unicolor. The sequence continues at coordinate 109,040,425 of NC_044035.1, forward strand.
GAGAGAGGGAGATATTGGATCCAGGAGCAAATGAGAATGATGGAGAGATGCCAGACAATGGGAGTGAGGGAAGAGAGAGGGAGAAATGCTGGACCATGGGGGACAGGGGAGGAGAGAAGAGAAGAGCAGGGACAGGGAGATGTTGAGCTACGAGAGCAGGGAGGGAAGAAAGAGGGAGTAGATACTGAGCTAGAAGGGTGGATGGAGGAAGATGCTGGGAATGGTGGAACCATGTGGAAGAGGGTGGCAAGGAAATGGATGAGAGGATAGTGATTACAGAGGATAGAAATATAGTAATGGGGAGTAGATTAAAGATGAAAGGGAATGGCTGGAGGAGTGAGTTGGGTAATGGGAGAGGTAGTGGGTGAGAGAAGAAGATGACGATCTGATAGGCAGCTGTAAATTAAAAAGAATGAGAAAGAGAGTAAAATTTGAGTTGACGGAGAGGCAGAAAATAAAAAAAAAGAGGAAAGAGCTAAAAAGGAATGATCAGTATGTCAGAGGTAGATGTAGTGAGGGAATAGACAGTAGAGAGGAGAAAAGACAAATGGACAGCAGTCACTTGAAGGAGAATTAGTAGACGACAGACAGGAAATTAGAAGCAACATAATGGAAAAATAAAATGTCCAGATGTCAAAGGTAGAAAAAAGCATTTTATTTTGAATGTTTAAATGGAATATGCTAGCTTTGTGAAAAGTGCATAGCAAATGTCTTTGCATTGTGTTCAGTAGAAAGGAAATGCATTTTTGTTTTTATTTCTCCAGAGTTGTAGTACATGTTAAGTTTAACTTCTTGGGGTTCTCAATTCAATTTTTGTGTAAATATTTTTATTTCTAACTTGTGATCCCTTGTTCTGTTTTTGGTGAGGGTCTGTCAGTGTGATAGTTATGGCAGGTACAAAAATCAGAAGGGAGGCAGGGAAGAGAGGGGATTGGAGAGAGTACCCTCCTTTATTTTCTGACCTGGGCCAGAGCATGTCTAACACTGGCCCTTAACTCTTGCTTTACAGCTGGTGGGGCTCCCCAAGCATCCCAGCTGAGGACCTCCTTCAAAGGCAGTCAGAACTCCCTTCTACCAAGCTCTGCAGTTGGCAACAGCATCTTTGAGTTACTGACAACTAAGGATGCAAGGGGTGCCAGCTTCGGTCGCTTAGGGATGTTGCTACTGCCTGCCAAGCTTGGTAAAAGGAAGTTCTGGCCACTTTCAGAGGAAGTCTTCAGCTGACAGAGTTTGAGGATCCTCATTAGCTAAAGTATTTATATTTTGAGGTGAAGGTAGGGCGAGGCAGAGAAACTTTTGTGCCACCCACTTTGGGCTCAGGCCCACCCAAAATTGGTTTTCTGGCTACGTCACTGGAATGCCCTCTTTTAGTTTCACTCAGTGAAGAAGTGAATCTACAGTACTGTGAGCAGTATGCTGTTAAAACTTGATGACTGGGCCCTGATTGGACTGTGAGAAGAGAGAGAAAGAGCTCTTTGTTGAAACCCTGTAAAAACAGTTATATTTGATAACTGGTGAACAGCTATATGCCCTGATCTCACCAGGTACTTTCTAGGAACTGAACACGTTTAGTTAGTGTTATAATTGATCCATATTTCAGATACTTGTTATTGTTTGCTAATTGCACTATTTTGTTCCACTGTTTATCAATAGAAATCAAACAAAATAAAACATGGAAAAGAAAATAAGATGATACCTTTTTTATTGGACATAACTTAACCCTCCATTGCCTGCCACATTGAGCCTGCCATGAGTGGGAAAGCGTGGGGTACAAATGTAACAAAAATAAATAAAATAAAATAATACATTTCTTGATTAGCTTTTGAAGGTTGCCCTTCTTCATCAGATCGGAAATCATTTCCGATCTGACGAAGGGCAACCTTCGAAAGCTGATCAAGAAATGTATTAAGTTATGACCAATAAAAAAAGGTATCATCTTATTTTCTTTTCCATGTTTTATTTTGTTTGATTTCTATTGATAACCTTTAAGAGTGGACTAACACGGCTACCACACCATTCCACTGTTCGAAATTTTATAAGGCAATAAACAATATTTAGTTTATTGCCTCTCTATCTGGATTGATAAAGAATCCTGATGGTTTGTGTGTTGAGCCTGTGAGTGCTTTCTGGGAACTGTGGGACCACTGGGAGTGTGGCCCCTGTAACCTAGAAATCACTGGGGATAATATGAGAGTGGGAGACTCACCCAGAGGCGGTTGTGATCCAGGTGGTGGGAGGAGAGTGGGTGGGAGGTGGAGTGCAAGTGGACCTGTGCTGTGCTGGGGACAGACCCTCTAAGTGGCAGCGGGGTAACCCCAGGCGGGTGGCTAGGCATTTTGTGACACCACCACATAAAGTCAAGTTTTTAGAGGAAACATGATACATCGACTCGGGAAGTCTGTTCTAGTCAAACCGCATAGCAAGATTGAAAGAGCAGCGTGTAAAGTTGACAATGGGCACACAGAGAAACTACTTATGTTTGTATATAAGCACTCCATATGTAAGTGTCCAATCAATTGCCCATTTTAATTATCTATTCAGTAATCACACCATAGCGGATATGCGCTGGAGAATTATAGATTCAACAGTAAATGGGTGGGAGGGAGGTAATTTTGAGCAGATTCTTAATTATAAGGAACAAAACTGGATTTTCAAACTTAATTCAGTCGAACCTAATGGGCTGAATAGAGAGATAGAATGGATGTCTCTGATTTGACAAGTTCCTATGATTGGTTGGTGGAACCATGTAACCTCAGCTATAAAAACTGTAAGTTAGATGCTGCGACCATCTTGGCTGAAGGGTTAGAAGGACTAGATACTCACTTTTGATACATAAAGGTAACAGACCATAGAATGGATTTGTAATGAATGGTGTGACAGTCTTATTTTTTATCTATTTTTCCACTCTTATTTTTTATATTTTTCCACTGATCCATTATTTCTTTTCAGGGGCATACCTTGATAAAGCTGAGATAGCGAAACACGTGTCGGTATGCAGCCCCGATATCTAGCCTGACAAGATATAAAGATCAATTAGAAGATAAGTAAAAGATTTTACTATATATGAATACTATTTAAAGAAATTTATTCAAGAAAGTCAAAAAATAAGAAATGTGTAGAATGTATTCTTTATCATGACCAATGATGAGAAAGGTGGGAAATATTCACCGTATGAAAAAGTGATAACGGTGTACCGCCAATAAACGGAGTACCACCTCTGATGGTCTGAAGATACCTTATGTGTCTGAATATTTATATTTGTTACAATAATAATCAAAAATATATACAGTTTGTGTACAAGTATATAAGCACTATACTGGAACAGACCAAAGATCTATCAAACCCAAAAGTGGCTAATTCAACAATAGTCAATAGAGGTCACAAGTACACAGCAGAATCCCAAAAGAGTAAATATATTCCATGCTATTTATCCTAGGAATAAGCAATGAATTTTCCCCAGTTTACCTCGGTAATGGATTTTCTTCCAAGAACTTGTCAGGACAGAGTTGGGAGGCCCTGTTGTAAGCCTCCCCTATACCACAAATGTATTTTATTCATACTGTTCGGATGGAAAGCTCTGATCTTCAAATGCTGCATACAGGTCTGATTTTCAAGCTAGCCAACAGAGAAATAAACCTGGTTCTTAGACCAAATGTGTGTCATGAATACCCTGAAAACCAAACCTGGTTCAACCATTCTGTTAGACTCAAACTGTAAAATACCTAGCCTTATTTAATGGAGTTGAGAGAAGTTAATCAGAAAGGAGTCACACTCACCAGTGTCATTGTGTCTATATAAAATGAAAGGCCTCATGTACTAAAGTGCAAAATGACTTAGCAAAATTGCATTTTGTGTCAAAATTACTGTATAACACCTAAAACCATGCAAACATGCCAAATTTCAGGCATTTTGCAAAGGAGCACCTTTATTTGAAAAATAGTGCAAAGTCCACATCATGTGAAAGCTTATATAAATTGCAATTAATGAGCTGGGATGCAAAATCAAGCAAAGCAGCTCATTAATGGCAAAAACATGAAATTAAGAGTGGGAACAAGGCTTTGCAGGTCCATTTTTGTTATGTTTCTTACATCTTACAAAAAAACTGTCAATTTGTTCTCTTTGTGCAGCAGCAGCAGCAAAACGTGAAGGGCCCTAATGGCACAAATCAGAGGCCTCCCAACTCTCCTCCAAGAAGGCCGCCAATACCTGGTGTCTAGGATTCTGCCAAACCACTCAGTCTCAATGCAGGGGATAAATTAAAAAGGGTCCCATGGAATCTACATAGGAAGCGGCTCTCTAGCCCCTCTTCTAAATGAACCCAGTGCTAGAATGCTTCAAAATACCCCCTTTCATACACAAATCCTGCACTCTTTAGGCCCTAATCCTTAAAATTAGCTGACGGCTAACCTACTTCGGATTCCCAATTTATCCAAGGAGTCCAGTAGAAAACTGGAACAGAAGTGATTGCCATTCACGCCTGCCTCAGTGGCTCCCTGTAGTCAAGAGAGCTACAGACCCCTAGCAGTAGTCTTACTGCAGTCAGAGGCTGCCATTTTGCAACAGGAAGTAGCCAGAGCAAATATGAGAAAAGATCGCTTTTGCTGCCATCACACTCTGGATTACTTGAGCAAGCTGGTATCCCAAAGGGTGGAGGCAGCATGGCCAGCCTGTAGCTAATTTTATTTAAATAGCAGGACATCTTCAAAGTTTTAGCTCTGGGGGTATGTCAGAGGGCCGCTGGACTACCATGAAACTGAGGACCCCTCTGGGAGTCAAGATACTCTTAAGTACTCATTTACGCCTGGCATTAGGGCCAATTGGACCACTAGACACCAAGGATCAAAGGCCTCTTGGGGTAGGAGGAGGGTGACCTCCAATTTGGGTCATTATGGCGTTTTAATTCTCGTTGTTGCTTTGTTTTTGTTTTTTTAACATTAATTTTTTTTTTTTTAAGTTTCACATGTTGCCACAGGCAGGAACAAAGATCTTGTACATGAGGCATTTGCATCATGTAACTAAATTTTGCAAAAATGCATACTAAGCCACAAATATTTTCATGGGTTAGTACACAAGGCTCAAAAAGCCAGTACTGGCTGAATAGAGAATAACAAAAGTATCCTTCAGTAAGGAAAAGCACACCAGCAACTGATGTATTTTACTATAGGAAGAAAAAAAATACAAGACTGCATTGAAAGGTTGTAAAAAAAAAAAAAATGTTCTTGCTTAGAAACATTCATCTTTCATTAGTGGTAGTGGTTCTTGTACCTTGAATGTTTTCATTAATTTCAGTCTGATTGGTATCAATGTCTTCTGTTTCAGAAGGCTCTGATATTAAAATCGTATTATCCTTTGTGAAATCATTCTCCCTGGGGCAACTCCCTTTTATCAATGAATCAATGTGTCTAATCCTATGTGAGACTGAAGTCATATACAACTAATCTGGAGGAACTGGAGATCAAAAGGAAACTTAGCAGGGGCTTGTCAACACTGGAAGGTAGCAGACAATGAGTGAAGATTAGTGCCCACTGGAGACTATAAAAGTTAACAGAAGTAAAACCTCCTGATTGCAAAATAAATAAATAAATAAAAAGGTCAGCCTGGTCTTAAATGGAACATCTGGCTTAGTAATGGATCACTGCTACATAAAACAGGTATTAAAGGAACATAATGGGATATAATGGGTAACAAATCTTCAATGTACTTAAAAGGGAAAAAACAGCTATGATGAATATATGTTCCAAAAATGTTTTAAAAGTCAATTATTCAGTTTAGTAACCGCTACAAATTTAAATTCTTGGAAATAATATAAAACTAAACACAATTAATATTATGAAATAACCTAATTATCTTCAATAGAATAAAAGCAAATATATCAAATAAAGAAAGTTATTTACTAGTAGTGTACAATGGAGCTCACTTTCTAAAGGGAAAAACGTTTAAAACGTGGCATAAAACAGCATTTGGACGTTTTGCTTGCCAAAACGTTCAAATCGCTATTTTCAAAACCTACTGGGAAGATGTTAATCTATGCATTTTGTCTGCAGTGCGTCCAAATAACAAGTGAGTGTGTCAGGGGCGGGATTAGGGCATTCCTAACACATGGACATGCCATAATGGAACAAAACAAAAACGTCCAAGACTAAATCTAAGACTTTTCAGCTAGACCTGATTTAATATTGTGCACTAATATTGTGCACAAAAAAGTGCACTAAATGACCAGATGACCACTAGAAGAATAAAGGAATGACCCCCTCTTACTCCCCCCAGTGTTCACTGACCCCCTTCCATCCCCCCAAAATGTGAAAGAAACAGTACATATCAGCCTCTATGCCAGTGTCCAATGTTATGGCCATTCCTATTAGAGCAGCAAGCAGGTCCCTAGAGTTACCTAGTGATCGGTGCAGTGCACTGAGAGAAGGGGACATAGGCCCATAATCTACTCTAATTGTTACGCTTGTGGTGGAACCTACTGTACCCACATATAGGTGATACTTGCAGATATAAGGGCTACTGTAGTGGTGTATAGTTTTTGGTGAGTTTTGGAGGGCTCCCCATACAATATAAGGAGATAAAGGTGAAATGTTTTACCTGGGAGTTTTTATGTAAAGCTCACTGAAGGTCCCCTAGGATGCCACACTGCTCTGCTGGAATGTTTGTGTAGCCAGTCTACTAAGAATGCCGACTCCTCCTACATCCCAATGGCTTGATTTTGTGCATTTTTCCCTTGGGATTTTTTTCCCCCAAAATGGATCAGAAAGATAAACGCACAGAGCACAAAAACATCTAGCAAGTGGCCATTAAAAAAAATTAAAAAAAGACTTTTGCTGTTTTGAAAATTTCTATGTTCACTATTCGGATTCTGGATGTTTTGAGCGTCCAATATTGGACTTAGATGTCAAATAGAAAATGCCCCTCAAAGTCTGTCATAGGACTCCAAGGGATAAAATGGTGCATACCAACCATTAGTTAATTTTAATCTAACTTAGGGGTCCGGTAAGTGACCTGACTATTGAACATTACCATGCAAATTAGAATGGAAGAGGAAGGGATCAGCTCACACCTTGTTCAGTAGTGTTATATGAACGTCTCACATGTTTACCTCGTAATATGAGCTAGTGAGAGTCTTGAGAACTCCACGGGACATTGGCTCTTTTGTTCTCACCTTAATTATGCTTTGGGAAAAATCTCCAGGCCAGTGCAAAAACATACTATATTATGGAGCCTTTAGATACCCCTACCTTTTGATAATGGTATCATAAGAACATAAGAATAGCTATACTGGGTCAGACCAATGGCCATCTATCCCAGTATCCTGCATCCAACAGTGGCCAATCCAGATCACAAGTACCTGGCAGAAACCCAACTAGTAGCAACATTCCATGCTACCAATCCCACAGCAAGCAGTGGCTTCCCCATATCTGTCTCTATAACAGACTATGGACCTTTCCTCCAGGAACATGTACAAAACGTTTTTAAACCCAGGTACGCTAACCACTTTTACTACATCCTCTGGCAAAGAGTTCCAGAGCGTAACTATTTGTTGAGTGAAAAAATATTTCTTCCTATTTGTTTTATAAGTATTTCCATGTAACTTAATTGAAAGAGTAAAACATCAATTCACTTCTACTCATTCTACACCACTCAGGATTTTGTAGACCTCAATCTTATCTCCCCTCAGCCGTCTCTTTTCCAAGCTGAAGATACCTAACCTCTTTAGCCTTTCCTCATATGAGAGGCATTCCATCTTCTTTATCATTTTGGTCGCTCTTTGAACCTTTTCTAATTCCGCTATATCTTTTTTGCAATACAGCAACCAGAACTGAATGCAATACTCAAGGTTAGGTTGCACCATTGAGTGATAGAGACATTATAGTATTATCGGTCTTAATTATCATCCTTTTCCCAATAATTCCTAGCATCCTGATTGCTTTTTTGGTCGCTGCTGCACACTGATTTCAGAGTATTGTCTACGACGACACCTAGATCTTTTTCCTGAGTGCTGACCCCCAAGGTGGACCCTAGCATCAGGTAACTATGATTTGGATAATTCTTCCCAATGTGCATTCACACTGAATAAAGCTGATCAGAAGAGATCACAGAAAGATAAATACAGAATATAACTGTAATTAAAAGCTACAAGGTCCATCTATTCCAGTACTGTTCACTGAAAGGCTTAGGGACCTCCACTGGTCTTTGTCCAGTACATAGACTCCTTCCCACTTTCTCCTCAGACTTTTGCTGGCACACCTCCATAACAGTTATTTTATTTAATACAGCTCTTGGCAAATTTGAGCAGCACATTGAAAATGCCTGTCTCTTGTGTATTACCTCAAAACTCTCAGGTCATTAAAACTTTCTACTATATTGCTTTTTGCTCACAATTATATACGTTACTTCCTTAAATTTCAACACCTAAGATTTATGGTGTACACTTTGCATTATTTTGGTGGCCCTCTATTGTTTGGACTGTCTCTATTTATTTCTAGAGCAGCAGAAGCCAACATTTTCACTAATAAATTTGTACAAAGCTACTATTACTTTACTTTATCTGTTGGTTATAGATCTGCTTTTAGAAACCTGCATTTAAAATTTTAAAACTACTGGTTAGAAAGGCTTGAAGATATAGGTCACAGGAAATTTTACCTGAGAAGAGACAATAGATTTTCAGAATTTGTCAACACTAGGAAGACTCACCAACAACAAAAATTCATCAATATCATTCCTTACTATAATTTGTTGACAAACATACTAAGATGAGTGCAACAGAATTTAAAGTTTCAAGATTTACAATTAGTCCAGAAAGTAAAGTGAGACATGCATTTACCTGAACTGGGGATGCATTTGAGTATCCTCCCATGGTGATTGGGACAGAGAACTGCTCCATGAAAACTGGCAGTGTCCCCAACTTCCCCGGAAACACGAAGTCAAAAAGAGACCAAAGCTCCTTTAAATTATTTTGCATAGGAGAGCCAGTCAAGATGATTCGATGTGGTGTGCGAAACTAATATAAAAAACATTTTTTATTAGTTTGTTGATTATAAAAAAATATGTCAATCTCAATCTCACACAGAGAAACTATATCAGATTTTACATGCATTATCATTTTCCTCCTTCAGTTACTGCTTAGCTCAGGATTTCTGGGGATTTCTTCTTTTGATAACATTTTTCTAAAACATACAGTGACCTGTCTGTACTTGACATACAACAATGGCTATTTGGTTAGTAAAAAATAAACACACACCATTGAATTTATGCAACATTTCAAATGAGCATAAGAAAAGCTGCCTACACAGACATACAGAGCAGCAGATGCACATGACTTAAAGTTAAGACAGGGCTTCCCAAACCTGTCCTAAGTACCTCATAGCTAGTAATGACATTCATAATGAATATTTACATTGTATTGTATATTTACAATGTATTGTAAGCCACACTGAACCCGCAAATAGGTGGGAAAATGTGGGATACAAATGCAATAAATAAATAAATAAAAATAAATATGCATAAAATACATTTAAATAAAGTGGGACCCCAGTATATGCAATTTACCTCATGCATATTTATTGTGACTATTCTGAAAACTTGTCTTGCAGGGTCCCTAGGAAAGATTGGGGATGCCCCATGTTAAGAGTTGGCAGCACAGAGTTTTGGTTACAAACTAAATTCATGAATCTTGCATGCACAGAGCTAAAGTTACAGTACCAAGCTACAAATATACATAAAAAAGCAGTTTACCTGCAGTTTGCAAGGTTCTTGGTGTTCCATGTCTCCCTGGAGCTAGTCTGAGATATGCATGCTCTCACTGAAACTCACTTCCTTCACACCATTACTGTACACTGCTCTGATTTGTCTATGAAGTGTGGTATATCAAAATTTTAATAAACTAAACTAGAAGAAAGTCTGGAGTTATTTCTGCTTTTCAGGGGTATATGGCATTATATTTGAACAATATAGTCCCATACGAGTATAGAATGCATTTCCACTTGACTGGCTCACATCTTTTCAAGGATTTACGTATGCAATCATTTCATCATAAAGATATGTTCTTTTCCTGATAATTTCAGCCTAGCTGGCTTGGTCTAGTGGTTGATTGGCTTCTGTGTTATACAATCTACCATGAACTGAAGTGCTACCTTTTCCAAGCAAACTTCACAGAACTTCTGTGGCTATTGTTCCAATGGACACCATTGTTCTTTCCACAGGGACACTGCATTAAAAGCATCATGTTTGCAAAGTACCTTAGGATTCTCTGCTATAAAACTCTGTTGCTCTGAAAATGCATACTTAAAATAATTATATGAAAAAAGAAATTCCAAAGACCAGTTTGTGCTGCTAACACTCATGTTTTACCGTAACCTGTTTAGATATTTTAAAATAAAGTCAGGATCTCTCGTGAGTTCTCAGCCCTTTTTGATCATTTATTGCATACGTAACATACTTGCTTGCTAGCGACTGTGATGCCAGCATGTGGGTTCCGGATTTTATGCCCCTCATCTAATATCACATAATGCCAGTCATAGTGCTGGAGATGGTCCTGCATCAGTCGGATGTAGGAATAGGAGGTAATCAGAATTCCAGAGCAGGCTCCAATTTCACGGATCAGCTTGACCTACCAACAACAGAAGTTTGATGTCAATGACAAGGAATCAAGAGATCAAAAGCTGTACGCTCAGCATCCAGCTAATGTACAGGGAAAGAATAATTTTAAAAGTTCCTGCAGGAGGATAAGGGCAAGGTGATAAGCAAGTATATTATAAGTGCAGAACAAGAAAAAAAAAAAAAAAAGATGTTCCGTTTCTACAGCTTCAGGAAATCTGTAATTACCAGTAAGAAAATGTTACATGGTACTGACACTTAGGGCATAGCTATCAATGTGGGCTACTGTTAAAACATGTCATTTTACCAATAACTTGTGCTATTTTAGCACAGGTCCCATTTTACGCAATGAGACCTAGTTACTAATAATGGGTTAGAGCAAAACAACACATCTTAATGGTAGCCCACTTTAATAGCATTCTCCCTTATTGTACTGCTGTTTAAAATGACCCTATAGAAATCTCCTGCTTGTGCTCTGAAAAATGTGCTTTATAATAATTAATTTTATACAAATCGGAGCAAAGTTTCTAAAGGATTTTTCATGCATATGTATGTCAGTATACAAGCGCAAAAGGCCTCTTATAAAATTACCTCAAGATGTGTAATTACATGCATACTTGCATGCACCTTTACAGTAGGTGTTTTCAGGGGAAGAGTTTGGGGAAAGTTGCAATTTATGGTCTAAAATTTACACTTGCTCAAAAGCAGGTGTAAATGTCAGTGACCTCAATCAAGATGCTACTTCTGCAGGATTTGCGCGAGCATTTTATAAAGACACATAGGCATATGAGTCTTGATAAAATAGGCTGCAAATAGGCGTTTTGTTTTTCCCCTTCACACAGAGTTGACTTTGTATAAAATTACACTCACATAGACACGTAGAACAAGTTTCCTAGATGCTGAAAACACTACCGTGCTAGGCTGACATGTAATACAGCTTTGGAAACATACTGAAAGATACAGGTAGAAAACAGAGGTCAATCATGGGAAAATGCAGACAGTTTAAAACTGAACAATTAGGGGAAATAAAGAACCAAAGAACATGCACTCCCCAGCCGGACTTGAACAACTCAGCAATCCGACCAATCCAAAATGTTTAACATAAAATGAACTAAAATGCTACACTGCCAACTGAGAGCTATAGTTACGAATATGTGCTATTGTTAACACATGTTATTTTACCATAGGCCCCATTTTATGTAATAGGACCTAGATACAAACTCATGTTAGTGGTAAAATAACACATTTTCATGGAAGCTCACATTAGTAACTATGGTCCCAAAGATGATTTCCCCAACTTCAGTGTTCAATTTTATTTCCACAAATCCAAAAAATACATTTGTCCAAAGTGCTCACAAAGGAGCATTACACAAAAAACAAACAAAATAAATACAATTCATTTGAAAATACTTCAAATGGAAAATGAATTTAGTTGCAGCTACATTTTATTCACATAACATTTTTTTAAATTGACAATACCACAATTTAAATAACAATTATTCATAAGAAAAAAAAAAGTTAACGGAAGCACTATAACATTTGTGGTAAAATGCAGACTTTTGCAACTATGAAATCATCAGATATCAAACTGAGCTGACTTCTGTTTGGCACACGTTGCCTCACTCCCATTAAGTATTAACCCCTTGGGTTTTTGCAACCCTAATGCAGGTCTCTATGTTGTTTTGTATTAAGGTTTAGTTGTTCCACATGTCCTCAAGCTTATCTTAGAGCACCAGGAGGACCACCAGCCAGTCTGGTTTTCAGGCTATCCCTAATGAATATGCATGAGTGAGATTTGATTATAATGGAGGTAGTAGTCATGCAAATCTCTATCATGGGGTTACCCAGAATACCCAACTGTCTGATGGTCCCCCAGGACAGGTTTGAGAATCACTGTTTTAGATCACTGCTGATTTTGTCTACTATATCTGGAGTGCCCACTCTGCTGTAGACCTTATTATCACCAAAAAGGTTAAAACGCAAAACTTCCTCCAAACCACTCTGCAATATTACAATGAAAATAATAAGCTAAAACTTCTTGTTGTACATACACATTCACTGACTGACCTGTTAGGTCCTGTGAAGACTCTGGCAATAGCCAACAAATCATGATTCAGAAAGCCTGCAACTAGAAACTACATCCTTAAATGGTACATTTCTATGACAAAAACAAAATTGTAACATTTCCTTCACTCAATCAGCAGTTTGATAACTGATCACAGTCATCAGTCTGCTGAGACCACAGGAGTACAGATATATTGGGCAATTGTTGAACTCATGGAAATAACTGTTGACACAGGCATAATTCCTGTGGGTTTAAGAGTGGGGCTGAATGAATTCTGTCCTAGTGGAGATTTCCCTTGCAAGGATTACCAAACATAGCTGACCTAGAGAAAAATCAGAAAAAAAGAATGGGGGGTACAAGACAAAAACTGCCTCTCCCCAAACCAGACTAGCATTTAAGTACAGCTAACACTGCTTAATATTTTTGTAAATAGTTATATTCTGTATGCTTCTAGAGAGATCCATAGAACTTCCTAACCTTTATCCTTCCTGTATTCAGGAATAACAAGGGATCTCATTCTATCAACCTTGTTCTATCATACACTATTACAGAAGCCTCTATCTGAACATGTAAAGACAAGTCATCTCGAGTGATTTCAAATTAAAAGCTTGTAAAATATGTAACCTACCCCAGTTTTTGCAATTAATAGGGGGATGTCTGCAATTAGCCAGACTTAGTGAACGCTGAGCTGTTGTCATTAAAAGATGTTTTGTGAAAAGTACTGCTGTTATTCTCGAAGCTCATGAGACCAATCCCTCATAGAGGGCAAACAGTGGATTGGTAGAAAACAACAGTCATAAATCACGCTGTCAGGCAGCAAGGAGAACAGAAGTGAAAAGCAGGCACATGGAGGCCATTTGCAGGGAAATGCAGCATAGAAGCATCCTAGGCAGGAATTACTGAACCTGTCATTAATTAAAATTTCTTCCAAGCTAAATCTTTAACACACATGCATTTGTGCTGACAATGGCAAAGAAAAAAAAACCCCAAACAAAAACAAAGCATAAACCAACAAAAAACTGGATCACTGCTCAATTCTGTTCTGCTGACTGAAAACTGTCTCACTACCATAGATTTTAAAGGAACTTTAAACTACAATAAAGAACAAAATTACTATCTCTTTAAGTTTAAGGTTCTTATCTATTTTACTTACCTTGTTAAACTGAAAAAAAATGTTTCAAACCAGTGGAAATGGGCTATTTGAAAACTGACTACCACCCTGTGTCAAGGTATAAGTAGAGGAAGTGTGGAAGAACACATGGTTTTCGATAAACTGTAGAGAAGGCAAGGCATAACATATCCAGGGACTTTGCAAGTCTGCAGCCTGTGTGAAAATTGCTCTCCCTCCTAAATTATATTGAGCAACAATGATCAGCGCCATTTCTGTGCTTTCAAAGCTCTGGCTTAAACCTTAAAGAGACTCCAGACCGCTCAGAATACGGCAGCTAGACTTCTTTTTTTTTTTTTTTAATCTACCCCTTTTTCAGTCACTTCCAAGTTATAAAAGGTACTCTGATTGAGCAGCTGACCACTGGAAGGATTAATGCATGGCCCCTCATGAATTTGCTGTCCCACTCTTCCTCTCTCCTGAAAAGTGAAAGCTGAAAGGAAAATCAGGCTCTGTCAGCTGCAGATATTATGGCAATTCTGAACAAAGCAGCAACCAAGTTGAAGGAGTAGCCTAGTAGTAAGTATAGTGGACTGTAAACCAAGGGACACAGAGTTACAGTGGGATTTGAACCTATTTTGTTTCCCTGAGGCTTCCTCCAGGAACAGAATACTACTACTGTACCTAAAGATATCACACCTGCAAGCCTGAAAGCTATTGAAGTTGTGCACATTCAAGTACAATGGTGGTTTTTCTGTTCCCGGAGGGATTACATTTACAAAAAAAAAAAAAAAAAAAAAAAAAAAAAAAAAGAGTGTTACAGTGGGATTTTAAACCTGTGTCCCTTGGTTTACAGTTCACTGCACTATCCACTAGGCTGCTACTCTGTTCTGCAAGGATGACTGTGTGGCCATTTTCATAAGAATGCTGCCAGACAGTCCCTGTGCCGTGTTTCCCCCCATCTATAATTTTAACTTTTCAATTTGTAAAATGGTTATTCAGGATGGACATCTCCAGTGTAAAGACATCCTTTCTCACGTATTTTCGAACAGAAAATCTGGATGTCTTTCCTGTTCGAAAATTGCTGCAAGATGGATGCTTTTTTGGACATTATGAGTGGGTCGTCCCAATTCTGACTTGGAAGTTTTTTTTTCTTAAATGTTCCTCAATGTCTTACAATGTACTGGAAAGTGGTTAAAAGATAAAGAGATACAAAGGACAATAATTTTGGCTCAGCAGAATACAAATGCTTTAAAATTTTCTCAGGGTTGAAAGGTAAATAGCAGTTTGCTCAAGGAGTTTCTACCGGGACAGGTGCTTTTTGGTATATTTCTAAATGACCACCAAGGAAAAGGATCTTAGTGTCATTGTAGATGAGGTTGAAATCCTCAGCCGTGTGTGCTACTGTGGTTAAAAAAAAAAATACAAGCAGAAGACTAGGTATTAAAATAACAAACAAACAATGAAAAATAAGAGCACAGAAAATCATGTCATCTCTACACTGATAGATGGTGTGACCATATCTTTTGAGTATTATCTGCAGTTTCAGTCACCTGATCTAAAAACACAGACAAAAAGGTTCAGAGAAGGGCAGTGAAAATGATAAAGAGGATGGAACAGTTCCTTTATGGAGAAAGGCTGAAGATATTTGGGGCTCTTCAGCTTGGAAAAGAGACTGCAGAGGGGAAATATGATATAAAATTAGTAGGGTGGAACAGCTAAACAGGGAATGGTTGGTTTCCCTTTCAAATAATAGTAAGACTAGTGAACTCTCCATGAAGCCAACAACAATTGGAGGTAAAGGTTGACTGAATTTTGGGTTTGGTTTTGGCATCGAAACCTGCTCAAAATCTGAGTTCGGGTTTCAGAGGAAAATGCAAGTGCGTTTTGGCTGAAACTAAAACTTTCCAACCAGAGTGAGTCCCCTGGCCCCTAGTTCCCCATTGCTATCCACTGCCCCCTCCCCACAGAGATGGGCCGCCCCCCCCCCCCCACCCAACCCTCAGAGAACAGAAGGTGCCACCGAACCAGCCCCCTACCCACCTAAAGGCCCTTCCTGGGCCTACCTTCAACTTCCCTGCCCCTGCTGGTTTCCCCGCAGGAACTCTCAGCAGCCATTTTGATGGAGGAATCGGCGGGGGTAGGAGCGATTGGGCTTACTCCTGCCCCAAACAGGCCACTAGGGAAGTTAAAGGTAAGCCCGGGGAGGGCTGGCGGAGGGGGCTGGCCTAGCCCAGCCTGTCCGGGCCAATCTCTGTGGGGGTGGGACAGTGGAGGCACACAGCCCCCAACAGTGGCGGAACCTAGTCTCTGCAAGGGGGGGGGGGGGGGGGTAAAGCTGGCAGCTCAGGAGGATACACTGTTTGCCTTGGGGGGGGGGGGGGGAGAGAGGAGGTTCCGTTTTTGCCATCGGCCAAAACAGAACAGCAAATTTTGGCTGCTGATTCTGTTTTGGTCTAAACAGAGAAACCCAGTTTGACTCTAATTGGGGGAAACTTTTTTCCCTCTCAACTCAAGTTGTACATTTTGTTACCAGAAGACATGATGAAAGCAGTTTAACAGCACAGGGTTTAAACAAGGCTATATAACTTTGGGGGTAATCGTCCCTGTCAAGATCCATAGAGAAGAATATATTATGTATATATATTTTTGTTACATTTGTACCCCGCGCTTTCCCACTCATGGCAGGCTCAATGCAGCGGGCAATGGAGGGTTAAGTGACTTGCCCAGAGTCACAAGGAGCTGCCTGTGCCGGGAATCGAACTCAGTTCCTCAGGACCAAAGTCCACCACCCTAACCACTAGGCCACTCCTCCACTATTTATTTATTTGATGCATTTGTAACCCATATTTTCCCACCTATTTGCAGACTCAATGTGGTTACAATAATACGTCCTGACAATCGCCAATCAAGAGTAGATAAAACAATTGGTTACATAAAGAACAAGTGTAACATAATGGATATAATCAATTCAATAAATCAGAAAACAGACAAATTATCCAATTCGATAAATCAGAAAACAGATAGATTATCTAGTAAGTACTGATGTGTTGGAGTTCCTATTATTGATTATTATGGTAAGTCTTGTTAAAAAGGTAAGTCTTTAGTGATTTTCGAAAGTTGATAAGGTCGTGAATATTTTTTAGATCAAGTGGTAATGTATTCCACAGCTGGGTGCCAATGTAAGAAAAGCAGGACGCATGAACTAATTTGTATTTTAAACCTTTACAACTAGGGAAGTGGAGTCCCAAGAATGTACGTGCTGATATTTTAGCATTCCTGGGAGGTAAATCAATAAGGTCTGACATGTATGCCGGAGCATTTCCATGAATGATTTTATGAACCAGTGTGCAAACTTTGAACACAGAACGTTCCTTAACTGGGAGCCAATGGAGCTTCTCTCTTAGGGGTTTTCCACTTTCGTATTATGACATTCCAAAAATGAGCCTAGCTGCGGTATTCTGGGCTGTCTGAAGTTTCTTGATGATATGCTCTTTACAGCCAGTATACAACGCATTGCAATAATCTAGATGGCTCAACACCATTCACTGTACCAGGTTGCGAAAAATGAGGAACATAGGAATGACACAATTCCAGATTATCCTTATTCAGGTGGGATTACCTGTACTGTGTTGTCTACATGTTAATACACGGTAATTGCTTCCAAATTAACGGTAAGGCACAGCCTTGTTAGTGCACAATAATTGCTACATTAACACCTAATACAGCTTAGTAAATGGAGCTTTACACTAATGAAACTCGCATATAATCTATTGCTCATATTATAGATCTGTGATGGTTTGCAATCTGAGATTACAAATCATCACTTCCAACTATCGCCCCCATCTCCCTCCTCCTCTTCTTATCCAAGCTACTTGAACATGCTGTTCACCACCATTGTCTTGACTTTCTTTCATCTCAAGCTGTTCTTGATCCACGTCAATCTGGCTTTCACGCTTGCTAAAGTCTCCAATGACCTGTTCGTGGCCAGATCCAAAGGCCTCCTCTATTCTATCCTCAACCTTCTCGATCTATCTGCTACTTTTCACATTACTGAAAACCATACACTCCTTGATACGCTGTCTTCACTTGGATTTCGGGGTCTGTTCTTTCTTGTATTTTTTTAATCTCTTCCATTGCACATTTAACGTATGCTCTGGTGGATCCTCCTCCACTGGTGTACTTCAAGGCTTTGTCTTGGGAACTCTTCTTTTCTCCAACTACACTTATCCCTTGGGTGCTCTGATCTCCTCCTATGGTTTTCAGTATCACCTTAATGCTGATGACTCCCAGATCTACCTCTCCATACTAGAAATTTCAACAGCAATCCAGGCCCAAGTCTCAGTCTGCCTGTCTGACATTGTTGCCTAGATATCTCACTACCACCTGAAACTAAACATGGCCAAGACTGAGCTTCTTATCTTTCCCCCTAAACCCACCTCTCCTCTTCCCACATTCTCTATCTCTGTGGATAACACTCATCCTCACTGTTTCAACAGCTCATAACCCTGAGGTCATCTTTGACTCCTTTCTCTGCACACATCCGATAGACTGCTAAACCTGTTGCTTTTTCTCTATATCACCACGAAAATCCATCCCTTCCTTTGTAAGCACACTACCAAAACCCTTGTTCACACTCTTATCACCTCATTCTTAGACTATAGCAACTTGCTTCTCACAGGTCTCCCACTAAGCCATCTCTCCCCTTCAATCTGTTCAAAATTCTACTGTACGACTTATATTCCGCCAGTGTCGCTACGCTCATATTAGCCCTCTCCTCAAGTCAATTTGTTGGCTCCCTATCCATTTCTGCATACAGTTCAATCTCCTCTTATTCACTTACAAGTGCATTCACTCTGCAGCTCCTCACTACCACTCCACTCTTCTCTCTCTTATCACTTTAAAACTGGAAGATAGATGCTATGAGTTTTGTGCTGGTGTATAAGCAGAAGTTGTATTGGAATGCAGCATTTGTGAGATTTTTTCCTGGCCAACATTTTGTGGTATTGACTTGTTCATGCTTCTTTTCTCTTGGTAATATCATTATGTAATTTCAACTGTCCCCTATCCCTGATATGTCCTGTCTGTCCTAACCCTTATCCCTTACTTGTCCTGTCTGTCTGTCATAATTAGATTGTAAGCTCTATCAAGCAGGGACTGTCTCTCCATGTTCAAGTGTGAAGCGCTGCGTACATCCGGTAGCGCTATAGAAAGTAGTAGTAGCAGTAGTCCTTACACTCCTCCCCAGGAACTCTGTTCATTGGGTAAATCTGTCCTCCACTGCCAACTCCAGACTCTGTTCCTTTAATCTTACTGCACCGTATGCCTGGAATAGACCTCCTGAGTCAGTACGTCAAGCTCCGTCTCTGGCCATATTCAGATTCAGGCTAAAAGTTCACCTTTTTGAGACTGCTTTTAACCCTTACTCACTTGTTCAGTAAATGTCTGATTTTTGATGCCCACCTTTTTTTGAGGCTGCTTTTTAAATTTCTATTCACTTGTTCAGTACCCATGTCTGTTTTATGAATCCCACCATAAGTAATTCCCTAATTCCTTATTTGTCCTGTTTGTCTGTCTTCATTAGATTGTAAGCTGTGTCAAGCAGGAACTGTCTCTTACATGTTCAGTGTACAGTGCTGCATTATAGAAATGATAAGTAGTAGCAGTAATTTAGGATCATATTATTAGATAAATAATAAACTGAAGATGTGCTATGCTGAGTCAGACCAATGATCCATCAAGTCCACTATACTGTCTGACAGTGGCCAATCCAAGTCACTCAAATGTACCCAGGAGATCCATACAGGGGCATATATTCCCTGTTGCTCATTGCCAGAAGTAAGAGGTGTTGACCTCCACCTCTGTCTAGCTAATAGCTGCTAATGGACCTGTCTCCCCAAAATGTATCCAACCATTTTTTAAACTCATCTATACTATCAGGCTTGATAACATTCTCTAGCCACATGTTCAATAGTAATAATATAGCATAGTATTATGAACTGATTATGAATGATAAAATCATGAATTTAAGACCCTTTCACTAGCAAATGATGCTATTTGTAAAAAAGAAAAGTTACTATAACATCTAAAAAAAAAAAGGCATATATTAATACAGGACCCCTTTTACTAAGGTGCGCTAATGGATTTAATGTGCGCTGATTAGCGCAACTAAATGCTAAGATACCCATAGGAATATAATGGGCAACTAAGCATTTAGTGTACCTTAGTAAGGGAGGGCTCATAGTATTTTATCAAACATTAGATGAAATCAAATGCCCATAATGCAAATGTAATACTGATTATCTTCCTCAAGATATAAATACTAGATTAAGAAACTAAAAAGGAGTCCATGACTACTATGAGGCCTGGGTACATAACCAATGATATTCATATCTACAAGCTGGATGCCATCCCCCTAATTCTATATATAGCACTCACAACTGCGCAAGCCTAATTTGTGTGCACAATGTAATTACTTAATCCTAATTAGCGCTGATAATTGGGCACTAAATCAATTATCGGTGCTAACTGGCAATAATTGGAATTTATGTGCACATCTATATTCACTATCCTATAAAGATATATGCATACATTTTTCTGCGCAGAGCCGAAGAGGGGGCGTGGTCATGAGGACATGGGTGGGTCAGGGGTGTTTCTAGTATGCAGTGTTATAGAATTTGGGGGGATTTGCGCCTAATTTAAGCACAGGGATTTACACTAGGGTTTAGTTAGTGTAAATCCTTGCGCCTAAAACTGGGCGTGGATCCCGCAGCTAAGTGCTATTCTATAAGTAGTACCCAATTTTGAGTGCCATTTATAGAATAGCACTCATTTTGGGGGTTTTGACAACCAAATTTGGTTTACAACGTAAAATACAAAGAAAGGAACGTCAATCAATTAAGAAAAGCCTCACTCACACCAAACACATAGAACATATAAACCCACAACCTCAAAATCACTCCAACCATCTTCCAAAACTCACATCAAGTCTTTTGAGATACCCCAGGGGTCAGCCACCCAGACCTAAGGCTTGCCTGAAAAAATACAATTTTAATTTTGATTTAAATTGAGCCAAAGAGATCTCCAACTGTAAAGAAAATTTTTTTTTTTTTTGTTACATTTGTACCCCGCACTTTCCCACTCATGGCAGGCTCAATGCGGCAGGCAATGGAGGGTTAAGTGACTTGCCCAGAGTCACAAGGAGCTGCCTGTGCTGGGAATCAAACTCAGTTCCTCAGGACCAAAGTCCACCACCCTAACCACTAGGCCACTCCTCAGGCCATACGTAATTGATTCCAAGCATACGGTGCACACCAAAAGTAGGCACTCCCTCATGTAACCGAAGAAACGTCTCTGCTGAGTGCTAGCGTGAGCCAACAAGGCAGAATCGGCAGAACGTAACGCTTACTGTGGGTGATAGAACTGAATGAAAGGAGCCAAATAAGCTGGCGAGCTCCTATAAAGCACTTTGGGGGAGATTCTATACATGGCGCCTAAAATATTGGCGCAGAAATCAATACCAAGAGTATTCTATAAGTGGTGATTATTCAATATCTCAGAGCCTAAAGCTACGCGCCTCCATTTACACCAACAAAAACAATTTATGCGCACTGGGCCATAATCTATAACTATGCACGTAGAATACCCACGAAACATCCATGTCCTGATCATAACCACGCCCCTTTTTGCCTGAGCATGCTAGAAGTTAGGCGCACTGCATTATAGAATGTGCTCAGCAAGTTGTGCACATAATTCTAATTGTCAATTATTGCTTGATAAGAGCTGTTATCAAAGCTGATTAGGTTGTTGTCAGTTACGCGCGTTGATATAGAATATGCTTCGATTTTGCTGCGGAGCTCTAGGCGTGCTATATAAAACCTGGGGATTTATGGGTTAATAACAAAAGTTTATATAGGGGCCTAAACTCCATGGGAAGCCAATGGTACCGGACATATAAAGGCATCACATGATCTCTCAGTCCTACTCCTCAAAACAGCCTAATATTGGCATTTTGTACACAAAAAAAGATAGCAGGCAATACCCAAATAGTATAATCCAGCTTAGAAATAACTGGAGAATGCAAAAATAGATGTAAAGTAGCTTCATCAAAACATGAGCACACCTGCCATAGTCTACGTAAAGCACAAAAACCTGAATGGATCGCCTGCAAAACCGGCTGCTTGAATTGCAATTGTGCATCCAAAATCACTCCTAAGTAATGAAATGAACCACACAAGACCACCTTTACCTTCCAAGAAACTAGGTATAACCAAAGGAGAATAAACAAATGTCCAGTTAACCAGCAGATTCTTGATTTATTGACGTTCAGTATCATACCATTATCTCCCAACCACCCAGAGATGGCCACTAAACAGTTGTTCACTGAATCAAAATTCGGCTGATGCGCATCACAATACCCTACCAGAAGAATATCATCTGCATACACATAAACTTCATGCAGGAAAGTATGAATCAACCAAACCAAGGGAGCCAAAAACAGAACAGGGGATAGGGACGATCTTTGTGGTACACCACATAACACTGGTTATAAGCATGACTTTTCTCCTCCTTCCTGGACAACATACATGCGACCATCCTGAACAACATACATGCAACCGGTCAGGAAAGAACAAAGCCAGTCTAGCATTCAGCCTGCAAATCCTAAATCAACCAACATTCTCAATAACAATAGATGATCCAATAAATCAAATGCTGAAGTAAGATCTAATGAAATAGCCAAAGCAACCTTATCTTTGTCCACCTGCCTCCTGATATTAGATAGTAAAAGAATCAGAAGTGTCTCGGTCCCATGCCCCAGTCAAAATCTAGATTGAAAGGGACTAAATGCCCCTACCTGCTCCAGATACTCGACCAGTTGGCCTACAACTACCATCTCCACTAATTTCGCTGGACTACAAAGGTTTGAGAAAGGTCTATAGTTCGGAACATATTTACTGTCCTTATTCAGATCTTTCAAAACAGGACGTATAAATGCTCTTTTCCATCCCCTCCTTAAACTCTTACATACCATGGAGTACAGTAAACATAACAATCCACGTGACCTACATCTAAGCCAGGATAAGGGGATTAAATCCTCCAACGATCCTCCACATTGGTTAGACACAATATGGGCAAACATCCCAGGTTGGGCGAGAAAAATCTTCACAAATACCCTTATCCCTCCTATCCTCCACTATAGAACTTAATAAATCTACATCCATACTTGCCTCAACTATAGCATCTTGCCCCCTACTCAGACACTAGTCCACCACCTTATCCAAAAATATTTTGCTAAAATTTCCACATTAGGCCTGGGCAGAGAATCTTGAATCCACCCCACAGGACTAAAACAACAAGGCTGTACGAGTAGGGCAGAGTTGTAAACCACTCAGTCCTGTTTTGAACAAAGGTATATCAAATGATGTAAACTATTAAACTAAATCACAAATGATGAAGGCAGATTGTAAACCACTCTGTCCTGTTTTGAAGCCCCCACTAAGTCTCTTTAATACTTCATTTTTGCAGCTCTCACCTGACTAGTATAAAACTGCTGCTACTCCCACAAAATTAACTTATCTGCAGGAAGGCTAGTTTTCCTCCACTGCTGCTCAGCCCTCTGCACATGCCGCTTCAGTAGCCCTAACTCCCCATGGTACCAAGGATGGCATTTCCCAATGCCCCCAGGACCTATCACCCTCCAGGGTACTTTCGTTTTCACAACAGCAGTCAAAGTGGAAGTCCACTCTAGAGAGCTGCACTGGGATGGAAGCAGTTCTGTGGGGTTCCCGCGGGGACGGAAGCAGTTCTGAGGGGTTCCCACGGAAGTGTAAGCTGCACCTGCACCAGCCTCTCATCTACTGAGTACCAAGTTCTTTGAGTGCTGTCTCCTCCTCTTCCTCGCTTTAACAGCACAAATGTGGAAAGTCTTCCATTAAGGAGGTGGGTAGAGACACAAATGATCATGGAATTCAAAAAAGGCATGGGATGAACACAGAGAATTTCTAATTAGAAAATGGAAGTTATCAAAAAATCTAAACTTAAATGGCTGCATGTGTCAAGTGACGCTTAGATGGTGACTCTGGCTGTGATGAACTAAGGCTGATACCAGGCAGATTTGTATGGTCTGCGTCTCATACATGGCAATCTGGTTTAGGATTGGCTGGAAAGGGCTTAGACAGCAATATCAGTGGCTGGAACATAAGGACAGTGCTGGACAGATTTTTATAGTCTGTGTCCCACAAATGAGAGGACGAATAGACTGGAGTGGGCTTCAACGGCAACTCCAGCAGTTGGAACATAAGGATAGGGCCAGATAGACTTCTATGGTCTATGGTCCAGAAACACGAAAGTAAAACCATAAAGCGAATGCTACATACCTGTAGAAGGTATTCTCCGAGGACAGCAGGCTGATTGTTCTCACTGATGGGTGACGTCCACGGCAGCCCCTCCAATCGGAACACTTTCTAGCAAAGTCCTTTGCTAGTCCTCGCGCGCCGATGCGCACCGCGCATGCACGGCCGTCTTCCCGCCCGAACCGGCTCGTGCCGGCCAGTCTCATATGTAGCAAGACAAAGAGAAGGGAAGACACAACTCCAAAGGGGAGGCGGGCGGGTTTGTGAGAACAATCAGCCTGCTGTCCTCGGAGAATACCTTCTACAGGTATGTAGCATTCGCTTTCTCCGAGGACAAGCAGGCTGCTTGTTCTCACTGATGGGGTATCCCTAGCCCCCAGGCTCACTCAAAACAACAACCATGGTCAATTGGGCCTCGCAACGGCGAGGACATAACTGAGATTGACCTAAAAAATTTACCAACTAACTGAGAGTGCAGCCTGGAACAGAACAAACATGGGCCTAGGGGGGTGGAGTTGGATTCTAAACCCCGAACAGATTCTGAAGCACTGACTGCCCGAACCGACTGTTGCGTCGGGTATCCTGCTGCAGGCAGTAATGAGATGTGAATGTGTGGACAGAAGACCACGTCGCAGCTTTGCAAATCTCTTCAATAGTGGCTGACTTCAAGTGGGCTACCGACGCTGCCATGGCTCTAACATTATGAGCCGTGACATGACCCTCAAGAGCCAGCCCAGCCTGGGCGTAAGTGAAGGAAATGCAATCTGCTAGCCAATTTGATATGGTGCGTTTTCCCACAGCCACTCCCCTCCTGTTGGGATCAAAAGAAACAAACAATTGGGCGGACTGTCTGTTGGGCTGTGTCCGCTCCAGATAGAAGGCCAATGCTCTCTTGCAGTCCAATGTGTGCAGCTGACGTTCAGCAGGGCAGGAATGAGGACGGGGAAAGAATGTTGGCAAGACAATTGACTGGTTCAGATGGAACTCCGACACAACCTTTGGCAAGAACTTAGGGTGAGTGCGGAGGACTACTCTGTTATGATGAAATTTGGTGTAAGGGGCCTGGGCTACCAGGGCCTGAAGCTCACTGACTCTATGAGCTGAAGTAACTGCCACCAAGAAAATGACCTTCCAGGTCAAGTACTTCAGATGGCAGGAGTTCAGTGGCTCAAAAGGAGGTTTCATCAGCTGGGTGAGAACGACATTGAGATCCCATGACACTGTAGGAGGCTTGACAGGGGGCTTTGACAAAAGCAAACCTCTCATGAAGCGAACAACTAAAGGCTGTCCTGAGATCGGCTTACCTTCCACACGGTAATGGTATGCACTGATTGCACTAAGGTGAACCCTTACAGAGTTGGTCTTGAGACCAGACTCAGACAAGTGCAGAAGGTATTCAAGCAGGG
Source organism: Microcaecilia unicolor (assembly GCF_901765095.1). Taxonomy (NCBI): domain Eukaryota; kingdom Metazoa; phylum Chordata; class Amphibia; order Gymnophiona; family Siphonopidae; genus Microcaecilia; species Microcaecilia unicolor. The sequence continues at coordinate 109,065,952 of NC_044035.1, forward strand.
TCTGTGTAGGACAAGAGCGAGGATCTAGGGCCTTGCTGTCACACCAGACGGCAAACCTCCTCCACAGAAAGAAGTAACTCCTCTTAGTGGAATCTTTTCTGGAAGCAAGCAAGATGCGGGAGACACCCTCTGACAGACCCAAAGAGGCAAAGTCTACGCTCTCAACATCCAGGCCGTGAGAGCCAGGGACCGGAGGCTGGGATGCAGAAGCGCCCCTTCGTCCTGTGTGATGAGGGTCGGAAAACACTCCAATCTCCACGGTTCTTCGGAGGACAACTCCAGAAGAAGAGGGAACCAGATCTGACGCGGCCAAAAAGGAGCAATCAGAATCATGGTGCCTCGGTCTTGCTTGAGTTTCAACAAAGTCTTCCCCACCAAAGGTATGGGAGGATAAGCATACAGCAGACCCTCCCCCCAGTCCAGGAGGAAGGCACCCGATGCCAGTCTGCCGTGGGCCTGAAGCCTGGAACAGAACTGAGGGACCTTGTGGTTGGCTCGAGATGCGAAGAGATCTACCAAGGGGGTGCCCCACACCTGGAAGATCTGCCGCACTACCCGGGAATTGAGCGACCACTCGTGAGGTTGCATAATCCTGCTCAGCCTGTTGGCCAGACTGTTGTTTACGCCTGCCAGATATGTGGTTTGGAGCACCATGCCGTGACGGCGAGCCCAGAGCCACATGCTGACGGCTTCCTGACACAGGGGGCGAGATCCGGTGCCCCCCTGCTTGTTGACGTAATACATGGCAACCTGGTTGTCTGTCTGAATTTGGATAATTTGGTGGGACAGCCGATCTCTGAAAGCCTTCAGAGCATTCCAGATCGCTCGTAACTCCAGAAGATTGATCTGCAGATCGCGTTCCTGGAGGGACCAGCTTCCTTGGGTGTGAAGCCCATCGACATGAGCTCCCCATCCCAGGAGAGACGCATCCGTGGTCAGCACTTTTTGTGGCTGAGGAATTTGGAAAGGACGTCCCAGAGTCAAATTGGACCAAATCGTCCACCAATACAGGGATTTGAGAAAACTCGTGGACAGGTGGATTACGTCTTCTAGATCCCCAGCAGCCTGAAACCACTGGGAAGCTAGGGTCCATTGAGCAGATCTCATGTGAAGGCGGGCCATGGGAGTCACATGAACTGTGGAGGCCATATGGCCCAGCAACCTCAACATCTGCTGAGCTGTGATCTGCTGGGACACTCGCGCCCGCGAGACGAGGGACAACAAGTTGTTGGCTCTCGTCTCTGGGAGATAGGCGCGAGCCGTCCGAGAATCCAGCAGAGCTCCTATGAATTCGAGATTCTGCACTGGGAGAAGATGGGACTTTGGATAATTTATCACAAACCCCAGTAGCTCCAGGAGGCGAATAGTCATCTGCATGGACTGCAGGGCTCCTGCCTCGGATGTGTTCTTCACCAGACAATCGTCGAGATATGGGAACACGTGAACCCCCAGTCTGCGAAGTGCCGCTGCTACTACAGCCAAGCACTTTGTGAACACTCTGGGCGCAGAGGCGAGCCCAAAGGGTAGCACACAGTACTGGAAGTGACGTGTGCCCAGCTGAAATCGCAGATACTGTCTGTGAGCTGGCAGTATCGGGATGTGCGTGTAGGCGTCCTTCAAGTCCAGAGAGCATAGCCAATCGTTTTGCTGAATCATGGGGAGAAGGGTGCCCAGGGAAAGCATCCTGAACTTTTCTTTGACCAGATATTTGTTCAGGGCCCTTAGGTCTAGGATGGGACGCATCCCCCCTGTTTTCTTTTCCACAAGGAAGTACCTGGAATAGAATCCCAGCCCTTCTTGCCCGGATGGCACAGGCTCGACCGCATTGGCGCTGAGAAGGGCGGAGAGTTCCTCTGCAAGTACCTGCTTGTGCTGGAAGCTGTAAGACTGAGCTCCCGGTGGACAATTTGGAGGTTTTGAGGCCAAATTGAGGGTGTATCCTTGCCGGACTATTTGGAGAACCCACTGATCGGAGGTTATGAGAGGCCACCTTTGGAGAAAAGCTTTCAACCTCCCTCCGACTGGCAGGTCGCCCGGCACTGACACTTGGATGTCGGCTATGCTCTGCTGGAGCCAGTCAAAAGCTCGTCCCTTGCTTTTGCTGGGGAGCTGAGGGGCCTTGCTGAGGCGCACGCTGCTGACGAGAGCGAGCGCGCTGGGGCTTAGCCTCGGCCGCAGGCTGTCGAGAAGGAGGATTGTACCTACGCTTGCCAGAAGAGTAGGGAACAGTCTTCCTTCCCCCGAAAAATCTTCTACCTGTAGAGGTAGAGGCTGAAGGCTGCCAGCGGGAGAATTTGTCGAATGCGGTGTCCCGCTGGTGGAGCTGCTCTACCACCTGCTCGACTTTTTCTCCAAAAATATTATCCGCAAGGCAAGGCGAGTCCGCAATCCGCTGCTGGATTCTATTCTCCAGGTCGGAGGCACGCAGCCATGAGAGTCTGTGCATCACCACACCTTGAGCAGCGGCCCTGGACGCAACATCAAAGGTGTCATACACCCCTCTGGCCAGGAATTTCCTGCACGCCTTCAGCTGCCTGACCACCTCCTGAAATGGCTTGGCTTGCTCAGGGGGGAGCGTGCCCGCCAACTGCCGCACATTGTTCCGCATGTGTATGCTCGTGTAGAGCTGGTAGGACTGAATCTTGGCCACGAGCATAGAAGAATGGTAAGCCTTCCTCCCAAAGGAGTCCAAGGTTCTAGAGTCCTTGCCCGGGGGCGCCGAAGCATGTTCTCTAGAACTCTTGGCCTTCTTTAGGGCCAAATCCACAACTCCACGTGAGGCAACTGAGTGCGCATCAGCTCTGGGTCCCCATGGATCCGGTACTGGGACTCGATCTTCTTGGGAATGTGGGGATTAGTTAATGGTTTGGTCCAGTTCGCCAGCAATGTCTTTTTGAGGACATGATGCATGGGTACTGTGGACGCTTCCTTAGGTGGAGAAGGATAGTCCAGGAGCTCAAACATTTCAACCCTGGGCTCGTCCTCCACAACCACCGGGAAGGGGATGGCCGTAGACATCTCCCGGACAAAGGAAGCGAAAGACAGGCTCTCAGGAGGGGAAAGCTGTCTTTCAGGAGAGGGAGTGGGATCGGAAGGAAGACCCTCAGACTCCTCGTCAGAGAAATATCTGATGTCTTCTTCCTCTTCCCACGAGGCCTCACCATCGGTGTCAGACACAAGTTCATGGACCTGTGTCTGCAACCGTGCCCGGCTCGACTCCGTGGAACCACGGCCACGGTGGGAGCGTCGAGAGGTAGACTCCCTCGCCCGCACCGGCGAAGCTCCCTCCGCCGACGTAGTCGGGGAGCCTTCCTGGGAGGCTACCGCAGTCGGTACCGCAAGCGGCACCGATGTCGGAGACCTCACCCCGGACAATGGGCCAGCCGGCGCCTGGCTCGACGGTACCGGAGGCGCAAGCACCCCCGGTACCGGAGGGGTAGGGCGCAACAGCTCTTCCAGGATCTACTGAAGTGTGCATGTGGTGACCTCTCAGTGCACAGTGCCAGTAAATCAAAGACAAATCTTACATGTGCACACCAGAGTGTTCCAAGTTTCAACTTCCATTCCTTCCTTACCTACAGTGCTGTGGCTCAAATCCAGAGAGAGACTGAGGGAGCTGGCCAGAATTTTATTTTATGTACCATTAAATTCTTACGGGGATGGATGGGGATGGGTAAGATTCCAGTGGGGATGGGTGGGGACGGGTAAGATTCCAGCAGGGACGGGCGGGGATGGGTAAGATTTCTGTCCCCATGCAACTCTCTAGTCCACTCTGTCAACTGTTCTTCTAGTGACAAAATAGAGAACTCCTCTGGGAACTTAGCATCTAAAGGCTGTAACTTATCTAAACCTATCGCCAAAAAGTCCCTTACAAACTTTTCCTTTTCTATTCTCCTAGCATTAAGCCCCCACTGCACTTTCAGTCCAAACGGGACTAAAAAATGATCCAATAAAGAGACCGGAACCAGGGAAGTAGTCAAAATTTCACAACAAAATTCAGGCCTGAAAATATAAAAGGTCCAAAGCATGTCCCCCACTATGCGATTATATTTGCAGGGTTTTGTGATACTCTACGTTGTATGTATTTTCTACAAGGTTGTTTGTGTGTAGGTAGTAATGGTGAATGATTGGTTTTAGAAGTATGATGTATAGCTTTGTATGTTTTTTTGAAAATTAATCTTTATTAATATTTCTTTAACTGATTAGAGCACATCTTTTTTAAGTAGTTAAAATGTAATGCCAAGAAGTGCAGAGTGATGCACTTGGGGTGCAAAAATACCAAAAGAGATGTACCGGATAGGAGGGGAGAGATTGGTAGGCTTGGCTCAGGCCAGGAGGTGTTGATGCCCTGTACAAATCATTGGTAAGGCCCCATTTGGAGTACTGTGTTTAGTTTTGGAGGCCTTATCTTGCTAAGGATGTAAAAATAATTGAAGCGGTTCAGAGAAAAGCGACAAAAATGCAAGACGTACATGGAGAGACTTGCTGACCTCAACACGTATACACTGGAAGAAAGGAGAAACAGGGGCGATTTGACACAGATGTTCAAATATTTGAATGGTATTAATTTGCAAACAAACCTTTGAGAGACAGGAAAATGGTAAAACTAGAGGGCATGAATTGAAATTGAAAGGGAGACTCTGGAATAATGTCAGGATGTATTTTTTCACTGAGAGGGTGGTAGATACCTGGAATGCCCTCCCGTAGGTGGTGAAGATGAAAACGGTAACGAAATTCAAAAATGCGTGGGACAAACAAAGAAATCCTGTATAGAAGGATCAGATCCAAAGAATCTTAGGGGAGATTAGGTAGGAATACTGGTGCTGGGCTGACTTCTACAATCTATGCCCTGATGGAAGCTGAGTAGATTTGGATGGGCTGGAGTGGAGCTTTTCAGGTGCTTTGACAACAACTTCAAAAATGTTTATAACAAGGCCAGTGCCGGGCAGACTTCTATGGTCTATGCTCTAAAAATAGCAAGCATAAATCAAGAACAGGTATAAATATGATGTAATACTTCATTCCCAAATGTAATGAGTTTATATTGTTGGGCAGACAGGATGGCCATACAGGTCTTTATCTGCCGCCATCTACTATGCTACTATCCTGAAATGTCAACCCAGGTACAGGAGGCTTTCCCACGGGCACTCTCCCAGAAAACATTTGTAGCCCAAATGCCATTCTCTTTTGAACAGATAGGGACACACATGTTCAACAGGCTGAACTCCAAGCACTGGCATGTGTCACCAGTGCTTCGATCAATGCACTGGTTACCGATGGCACCTCATGTGCAATTTAAGACTGCACGGTTAATTCATCACGTATTATATTCAACATTTGTTTTGTGGTATTTTAAACAGGTGCTCGTTGTGTATCGCCTGCTGAGGGCTTTCCATGTTACTTGCAAATGAAACACTGAACACTGTGAAATATGCTTCCTCTCGAGCAGTTTCAATTGTGGGTTCAAGGACTTAGAATGACTTGCCTGGATTTTTAAGAATGTTCAGAAGTATGGAAAAGTTACATAAGGGTTTGAAAACATATTTATTTGTGAAGGCATGGGGTTGATACCTCTGTCATGGACTTGCTAAGGGTAGTTTTCTGTCTGTAATTTTCTTATTACCTTCGTGTGCTCCGCTTACTAGTACGCAGAATAGAAATTTTTAAATAAATACATACATACATATATATATACTAAAAAAACACCCTGGGTCAGATACAATAAACATTTTTCCTCACACAGAGAAAAATTTGATAAATCCTGTGCATCTTTTCACTTTGTTGGGTCAAAGACCCTGAATATACCAAACCTAAAACTATCACAGTAGACTTCCTAGCAGCAGGACAATTACTTTTCCACAGACGGGGTCAAAATGACTTATGACTATTGTTTATAGGAATACTATGCCCATCTACAAATCCTTCCTTCAGCCCTCCATTAAAAACATAGTTAACAAGAACTTAGAAATGTGGTTTTAACACAGCTCCAAGACTTTGATGGAACCAAATCACAGCAAAAGTTACCAGGATGAGTAGGACAAACATAAGAGATTTAATTAAATTAGAAATATGAAGTACACTGCTAGTGAACTGATAGGCAGATGCTCAAAACTCCGGCACTGTTCCAAACAGTGCTGGAAAAATACAGCCGGATTAGAGCGGCGAAGGAACTCACTAATGCTCAACGCTAATGAGATGCAAATTTAGGTACACTCACAGCACTGAGCGTTAGGGAATTCGGTGGGAGGATTGTGCCTGGTGCATGCGCTCAAGGGTTATGCATCAGGCACAGCTCTTGAGCGCATGCCCAGTCAAACTGGGGAGAAGGAGCCTACACCGAATTGTGGAGGCCGGACAGAAAAGGAGGACTGGGAACTGCTTCAACTAGTAATTTGGACTTCCTCCCAGCAGAAATAAATTCATTAGAGCTGGTTAAGCTGTTGGAACCATTTTTGTATAGAAATGTTGTGCCCTGGGACCCTCCTTCAACCCTCTCTTCCTCAGCTATTACAATCACCTATGGGTACACCCCTTCCCAACAAGTCACAGATCAGGAGTAAGGGGAGGGAACAGGGAAATGGCTGTGTCACAACTTCAAAAGGTTCACTCTCCTGCACCAGTACCTGGTTTCCATGTAAAGTACTCACCTACCTTGATTTCCTTAGGACCAGTTGGTAAAGTCTTGTGACCGGACACCATAATGCTAGCTCTGTGCTGGCATAGGGTTTGCAGCGGGAGGAGAGCCCTTGTTTGGTGAACCGTCCTCTGTGCATTGAGGATGAATGGCGAAATCACCTCATCAGCATACATTTGCATGCTCATTGCCAGCGAGCTCATTGGTTCACACGCTCGCCAGCTCTGAACATTCAGAACTAGCAAATGCAGGCTCTAGTCTGCAACTAATGCCCTTTAGTGCCTGTATTTGCTTCTGAACATTGGGTCCTGTGCTACAAGTACAAATATTATTACTTCTGCCCTGCATAAGTCATTTACCTAAACTGTCTGTGCATAACTGAGCTCTTGGAGGTCTTTTTGTTCTCCTTTGTCTTAATCTTAGTGTGTATGTAGTGAACATTACTATTCATCATGCCCTTCAAGCTATATCAAAGACTTAGAATTTACATAAAAATTACCTTCAATACACATGTAAAACTTCTTGTCCTTCCTTTGCCAGTAGGACCAAAACAGGGGGAACAATAGCTGAAACAGCTTCAGTGATTCACACAGCAGAAAGAGTGTATGTGATTTAATTTGAAGCAACACAGGAGGAGATTGTGGTCACAGGACCAAGCTTTTCAGGTCTTCAGTGAAGAGGATGCCAGTTAATTTAACATCAGGAAGCTATTAGTACATGTGTTTCAACACCCTACACTGTTCTATAAATGTATTGATTCTTTCACATAGTATTTAATCAAGCACTGTTAAGTACAATACTACTGTGATACTATCAAGAACCCCCAATTAATATTTAAAAAGATTATTTATTTAGAAACAGTTTGCCGATTACTGAAAAGTCCTTAAATAGCTCAGGTCAGAATTCTCAGGTCTTGTCTCTGAGTTACTGAAAATGTTTCTTGCTAAAATACACTGGGTTTCAGTTAGAGAATGACGTGGTCCCCGCCCCGTCTCCGCAAACTCTGCCCCTGTCCCCGTGAACACTGTCCCCATCCCCACCCCACCCCCGTGAACTCTGTCACCATCCATAGAAGCCTCAACAGTTGATTTTATATTTAAATCTTTTATTACAGTATAAAAATGATCAATAATAAAGCAAAAATAGAAGATACACCCCCCCATCTTCCCTCCCTCCTCCCCTGCTTTCACCAATTGATCCCCTCCCCTACATTCCCCTCCCTGACCCACTACAAGAAACACCCTTCCCTGCTTCCATTCAGCAAATATGAAGCACTTCCTATACTCTTAAGCTAGTGTTCTCTGTTTTGTTTTTTAAATCCATGGATGAATAGTAAGTCATCCACAATATCAGGATTCAGTCAAGCTCTCCTTTCTTCCACTGCTCTTCCTGCAATAGAAAATGCCCTCTCCGAAGACGTGCTGGTAGCAGGAATGCACAGGATCCCCCTCAGAGAATGCACAAGAAGTCCCGACATGCTGCTCTGAGCAGGAAACAAGCAGCGGGGAGTGGCAAAAGTCTATTTGGGTGGCAGGACTTGGCAAAAACAAAAAACAAGTGAATGGGCTGTGTCGGCATTAGCGTGGCTTTGTAAACGGGGGGGGGGGGGGGGGGGGGAGGTAAAATTGCACTTGTATGTATATGTGATATATTTATTTATTTATAAATGCTATTTCTTATATGTTGAGATGCTTTTATGATAAAGGTCTTTATCCTTTAACGATGATCTGGCTCTATATTTATATAATTGCAATTAAATTAGACAAACGTTACTTATTTTCCTCTCTTGAAAATATCATGCTGCTAGGCCATTCACCTCAGGAGGTCAGGGCATGTGCATTTTTAAAGGTAAAGTGCATGTGAATCCTTTTTTTTAATGAAAGATACTATACAAAAAAATCCAGATTATTGATATTAAACTACAATGAAGTTCTAATGATTACAGAAGCTATATTGTCTCCGATAGGGAATCAAGGAAGTGAATCCTTTGAGCAACTTGCCATTTCCTAGCCTGCTTCTCCAATCAGAAACTTTTCTGATTAGGATTCTAAATTTTTTTAAATATATTATTAAACAAACTATTACCTAACTCTACCTTACAATTATGCTTACTACCTAGTAACTCATAACTACAGTAGCTATCTGAATTTAGGAATATACAGTAGGACTCTGATTATCTGGACTATCCTCTGAAGGGGGTGGTCCGGATAATCATAAATCTGGATAATTGGACATTCCTTTTTGAAAAGAAAATATACTGAGAGTTACATGTTGAGTATTATTTTGTGTTTTCAGCTATAAATGGGAAAAAATATCAAGCTATTTGTGATATTTCTTTTACTGTATATCAGGCATAATGTGATATGATACAGAGATTATGATTTTAAAAAATGGAAAAATAAGGAACAGAAGCAATCCACATAACTGGACATCCGGATAATTGGATTTTGGATAATCGGCATTCTACTGTACATTGTTTGCTATTCTGCCTCTGGGTTTATAGGGGCAGAAGACATACCCTCTCATATGCTACATACATTACACAGTTCTCACTTAAGCATTAGGCCATCAGTTAAACTTTCTTAGAGTAATTACTTGCAAAAGGTATCACTCTATAACAAAGGCACAGCTGAAGTTCCAACTTATGGATTGGACTGACTGTCTTCCTATGGTCCATTCATAGTCCAATTGACTTGTGTTATGTCTTGAGCTCCACTAATAGGTCAGAGAACCTAAACTCATTTTGGTTTTGGTGTTACTGTGTTCACTACTACAAACAGGAGCACTGATGTAAGTCTCTTATAACAGAAAAACACATTCTCAAGTACCTTTTTACTTGTGTAAGAGCCAGTCTCGTGCAAAATTGCAACTCTAAACGGAGGCCACCATGCGTGAAATTCCTTCACCCACTGATGCATCACTGTAGCTGGACAGACAATTATGGATGGGCCCAATCCTTCATACCTTGAATAAAAAATTGTGGGGAAAGGGAACACAATAATGAATTGTGTGTCAATAAAAAAAAAGTTTTAATATCCTTCCACAGATATTCCAAATCTAAATAAAAATATCTGATTTCTGTTCTACAGATGCAGGTTATTTCATACTGACAAGTTATTAGAACAGAGTTTCTTTCTGTAGACTTACAGATATGTTGTAAAAAGAAAAAGAAATAACAAAACAAATGGAAGATGCTACTGTTGTATCCACCTATACTATGAGTGAAAACTATCATCCAAACAGCCCTGCCAGCAAGCCAGAGAGTAAATGGTGAAGGAAAAGCAAGAAGGGGATGGAAACAGCTGCAAGTCCTTTTTAATGGAGTACCATTAGCCTCCATTAAAGTCGGCAAACAGTGAAAAAATAGCCAAAGAGAATAGTGACAGCAGGGTGGTTGCTTACTGATCCCGACTGGTTCAACAGTTAAGGGAGAATACAGCTGACCATGGAAATGGATTGATACTTTAAGAAAAATCTATTTAGCACTTTCATCATGTCTTGCCAAATCTTGCTAGATCACGCTCATTGGAAATTTAATGGAGGTAGTTATCAATACACCTTTAGGAGTTCAACACAAAATGTTGAAGATTTCATAGGAATCCATTCAAGTAGAACGTTTGATGTTCTGTTTTTTTTTTAATTTGTTGCACTTTGCCATCAACTGTCCGATATAAAAAAAAGTTTTGAGAACTGATGCTTTACTGTGCAACAAGCAGTAAACAAAAGTTATAAAATGGGTTATCTACTTCCAAGCCCCAAGGAAACATGTATGAGAAATGTTATCAGAGATCTCTAATTACATTTACATACAGTCAACTTTTTAAGTGTACTTTGAATTGTTCTAAGTCTCTTATACTTATTATTAGGTAGCAGAAGAGAGGGTCCAAGGGCACAGAACCAAGGACCTTCAAGAGTGGGACAATCAGAAAGCCTTTAATAACTGACCCAACGTGGTCCCTGTTTTGGCATGTGTACCCCTACGTCAGGGGTCAAGCATGGACACAGCACTTGAAAGGCAATAATGCCTACGCGTGTCGCTAATAACCGTGGCTTAGTTGTAGGGAGTCAATCAAACAAGACAGTTTTGAGAAGTCTAACGCATCTTCCAACGCAGTATTTCACAATAGAAACTTGGCTGTTTTCAAGCACTTTGACCACAACTGACCCTTAATACAAGCGTACACATGCCGAAATACAGCCCGTGTTGGGTCAATTTATTAAAGGTTTTCTGATTGTCCCACTCTTGAAGGTCCTTGTGTGCTTCTTTCTTGCTGTCCTTGCTTATACTTATTATCACCTAACAAAATAATGTCGTCATCTCTTCTGGTCAAAAACAGATTTTTCATTTTAAAACAATGAGAAATCTTTTTCTAGACTTTTTCTTTGGGGCCTCTCAGCTAGCAATGTGTAACTTTCACTACTCAATCATCTCCCAACATGACAACAAGTAGAGAATCGGAGAAGCCAGGACGTAAATACTGTTTCTCCCACTTATACTCCTTATGATCCTGGGCAAGTCACTTCAATCTTCATCGCCTCAAGCGTGAAAACTTAGATGGTAAGCTCTCTGGGGCATGAAAATAACTGTTACACCTGACTGCAGCTTCCCTTGACCTCAGATCCAAACATCATAGTCTGAACCCTGACAATTAATTTTTGACATCCACATGGCAAACCTCTAAGACTGGTGCATGAGTGAGGCAAAGGGAAAAAAGGGGTGGCAGGTGGAGAGGGACAGAAACTAAATAAGAGTTTTCAAACAGAAACAACTAGAGGAGTACTTCCCTTCAATAACCTTTGCTCTTGCCACTTCCACTCACCACGAACAGACTTGCATTTTCCTGTTCTATGTTCATCTGGTGTCTTGCCAGAACAAATATATTTATATAAAATTTAATAAATGGAACTGACAATTTGATATCCAGTTTAAAATTCCATGTTGTGTAAGCTGTTGAGATGAAGCCATAATTGAGTTTGTAAACAATCCATTTACAGAACCCGACCTTAGACACAGTATTGACCCAAAATATCTAACGTGGCTCATCTGCGAAATGAGGCCTCGATGCTTGGAATTCATTATAAGTGTTACATGTTTAATTTCTCTTGCCCTACAGCTTCATCGTCTCTAAACAAGAAAAAAAATTTCCTTTGATGTCCCCCACTAAAAGAATTAAAGGAATATTGTAATTGAAATGTGGTTAATAATTCAGCAGACCCTCCTCCACCAGCAATCCATCTGCTGAAATATTAATCAAGCTGCAGAGACTGACAGTCTGCAGGAGAGGCACTTGCCTGTAATTTGAACCGCGTGTCCTGATCTTGCTGTAGCTTAGACCTGCCAAGAAGGCAATTATCTGGATGGTCTTGCCCAATCCCATTTCATCTCCCAGAATTCCTCCTGCCTGCTGGCAATGTAATTCCCACAGCCACCTAACACCTGTCTGCTGGTACCTACGAAAGAAAGAAAAAAAATTAGAAAGAAAAGTGCCACTGTTTGATAATCCAGGCATAATAAAAAAGTCCTCATGAATTAATCACTCCACAAGGTTCTAGCACCAGTTACGGTAATGTGCTGTGTGTTTTACGCCATCACTGTATTTACAGGGTCTTGCATTTTTCATGAGTAGAGGCATTATATGTGACAAATTTATTTTTTATGGATTGATAAAACATTTCTAATTAAACTGATAGACATGGTAATTAGAGGAGATTTTATTTCATTTATTTTTAAAGATATTACACACAGGGCAGCTTCCCAACCGCTTCAATTCATAACCTATTATCCCCTTCAGAAAGTGAACCATGCTGGCAGCCAGGGACATTGGACTGGCAGCTTGCACAGCACAGGGACATTTATCCACAAAGAGCTGGCATAACCAATGTTTCCTCTTATTTTCTGTTCTGCCACCAGAGTTCAGTTGTTTTCTTTGGGTAATGTCAATTTACAGTGTTTACAGTTCATTTTAAATAGTTTACCCAAACCACCAAAAAAAAACATTAGGTGTGCAAGAGATGCTTCTTATGCCAGCATTATTAGAATCGCAAGACATGCAGAACCTTACACTGGACACTTGTTGCTGCAAACTTCTTTAGTTCCTTTTCAGCAACACACTATTACACAGGATTTGTTACAACACTCAAACTCTACTACAGGACTTTTCAGATGCAATAAGATTACATATTCCACAATGTTGGGGCTTTCTTCAGGTTTTCTAATTCATCTGCAATTGTCTTGCTTTGAAAACGTGGCTGCACTTTTACTGGTGTCAATTTTCAAATGGAGTTAGACATTTACGAACAGTTGGTAAAGGTATAACTCCATTATCTGTAGATTTAAAACACTATACGGGCAATTCTATAGATTGGGCGCTAACACTAATGTTTAGAATACTAGCACATATGCATATAGTTGAACAAATATGGTATATGCTAGCATCTTGCATAGCACAAATTTGCAAAGGGGCATATACATGGGCAGACACAGGCGGGGCTCCCACCAATGTGCATAACTTCCATAAAATTGTAAGTTAGTCCCATTCTTGCAGCGTTTGGGTGCTCACACTTGCAACAGCCAGCAAGCTGGTAAGTGCAAGCGTCTAAATTGTTGATGCGCAAATAACAGTTTACACTAGTATTCTATAACAGAATCAAAGCACTTAAATAGAGGTAGGTGCCCACTTATATGGACAGTGCCGAGATGAAAATATGAAAAACCACTGCGACATGACCCATACAGGGCAATAACCAGCTGCTATAATGAATAAACTATAAGTTTAGTTTATGCTTGCCAGTTAGCAACAGTGCTGACCACAGTACATGTATATTCACAACAGGCATTTCAATTACTACAGTGACTGCAACCACTGAAAATAACCCCACTGTATTTGCTTTTTATTTCTGTTATCTTTGGAAAGTTAGCAAGTAAGCGCCATAAGAGAGATCTGAATTTAATTTTTAAGCTTCATACAAGGTGCTGTATTGCAACTTGTGCCAAAAATAAATCAAAATTATACAAAATTTCCTGGAGCGTACATAATGGTGTTGGTGTACTGCATGGATACTTCTATCCATGGAAGCAGTATGATGTGCCTTTTGCCTCCCTAAACACCTCAAAAACTCCATGAAGACCCAAGTGGCCCTCTTGCACCTCTCAGCCTCTCCTCTCAATCCCACAGTGGTCCAAGTTGCCCCCATGCACCACACCCTCACCCCCACAAAAACAATTACGGTGGCCAGTGTCTCTCTTGATGCTGCCACTCCCCATGATTCCCCACCAAAAAAAATCATGATCACCCAGTTCCTCCCTTGACCTCCCACCTCAACTCCCCCCCCCCAAAAAAAAATCCCTGGGGTGTAGTCAGTGTATACTAAGCAAGCTATACCAAAATGGAAGCGGCAACATAAAAATGGATCTAGCTTTAAAATGTCACTAGTAGATGGCAAATCAATCCAACATCATACAAAGATGATTCTGTTATAGCAGAAAACTGTTGTATGTCTCAACAAACGGAAATTTTAGATGCAGTATATATGTATAGAAAAATCTAGTTTCTCCTGAGAGGTCAGCTCTATTGTTTCTTCATAATGACTAGAATAAGAAGAAAAGTCTTACCTGCTAATTTTCTTTTAGTCTCAACAGACCAGTACAGGAACTTGTGGGTTGTGCCCAACAACCAGCAGATAGAGACCGAGAACACAGAACTATAAGCTGCTACCTGGACTTTTGAGAATTTTAGGGCAAGTCCCTTCTTAAAGCCCTCCTGAAGGAACACCAAAATATAGTCTAATAAAACCTGAGAGGGGGGTCTGCCTTCTGGCTTCAGTCGATAAGATGTATTGTTTCTGCCTCAATTACATAATTTTTATATTTTGTAGTGAATAGTGGTATGGACCTAGCACATATAGGGGGAAAGGGGAAAGGAAAATGGAACTTGATATACTGCCCGAGGTATTTTTGCAACTACATTCAAAGCGGTTTACATATATTCAGGTACTTATTTTGTACCAGGGGCAATGGAGGGTTAAGTGACTTGCCCAGAGTCACAAGGAGCTGCAGTGGGAATTGAACTCAGTTCCCCAGGATCACTGGCATAAGGCACTCATGGAGCATTTTATAGCCTGCACCAAGGTAGTAGACAAAAGCGAGGCCAACTCTGTATATGTCTGGCTGCTGGTCTCACCCTCTCCAACATCATCTTTTTAGTTCACAACTTTACTAGGTTTTTACAAATACCAATTAACAAGCATTCAATAAATATCATAACAAGTAATGCAGGACAGTGAGATATTTCCTCTCCTCCCTTCCCGTCCATGAAAACAACACATAAAATACCCATCCAAAATTCTAAACAGAAGGTTCTAAGCGTCGTAAGGGTGACCATAAATCCATAAATTGCTTCAGTCAACCAAAGTGTTCAGTGGCTATAGCCTCACATTTTTATATTGAACATACTGAATTCCACCAGAATTGAACACAGATTATAAAAGTTTTTACAATTTCTCAAAATGTCTTCGATAGCAATTACAATCATAATTCTATATAACTTTTCCCTCTTCTCCATTTCACGGGACAACAGAAGTTGCAACTCAAACAAAATCACAGAATAACACAGGGGTTCACTGAAGCCAATGATAGAACATGTAGAGGGGCATTTTTGAAAGAAATGTCCAACTTGTGATTTGGATGTCCTTGCAAAACGGCGAAATCCAGGGGCAGGGAAACCCATATTTTTGAAACAAGATGGATATCCACCTTTAGTTTCAAAAATACCATCAGAGACGTCCAAATCCTTCGATTTGGACGTCCCTAGACATGGACGTTTCTGACTTCCGGTGATTTTGGAAACCAAAGACATCCATGTCAAAAACGTCCAAATGCAAGCCATTTGGGGATAGGAGGAGCCAGCATTTGTACTGCACTGGTCCCCCTGACATGCCGGGACACCAACCGGGCACCCTAGGGGGCACTGCAGTGGACTTCATAAAATGCTCCCAGGAACATAGCTCCCTTACCTTGTGTGCCGAGCCCCCCAAAACCCACTATCCACAACTGTACACCAGTACCATAGCCCTTACAGATGAAGGGGGGCACCTATATATGGGTACAGTGGGTTTGTGGTGGGTTTTGGAGAGCTCGCTACTTTCCTCCACAAATGTAACAGGTATGGGGGGTATGGGCCTGGGTCCGCCTGTCTGAAGTGCACTGCAGCCACTAAAACTGCTTCTGGGACCTGCATGCGCTGTCATGGACCTGAATATGACATCTGAGGCTGGCACAACATTTTTAAAGATGTTTTTTGAGGGTGGGAGGGGATTAGTGACCACTGGGGGAGTAACGGGAGGTCATCCCCGATTCTCTCTGGTGGTCATCTGGTCATTTCGGGCACCTTTTTGTGCCTTATTCGTTAAAAAACAAGTCCGGGTGAAAACATCCATGTGTTTGTCAGGGACGTCCTTGTTTTTCGATTATGGGTCAAAGACGTCCAAGTGTTAGGAACCAAGTCCCACCTTCGCTACGCCTCCGACACGCCCCCTTGAACTTTGGACGTCCTTGCGACGGACTGCAGTTGGAGACATCCAAAATCGGGTTTCGATTATACCGATTTGGACATCTCTGGGAGAAGGACGTCCATCTTCCGATTTATGTCGAAAGATGGACATCCTTCTCTTTCAAAAATGAGTCCAATAGTAGGCCAAATTTGCTGCCAAAAGCTGTGCACCACCAGGCAATAAAAAGCATATGGTCTAATATTCCTGGCACAGATGAGCAGGACCAACAAAGGTTGGAAGTAAGAAGCTTCATTCTATGCAATCGTGCAGGAGTCCATACCACTCTATGCGCTACAAAATGCTGGATGAAAGGTGGGAGAGAGAAGGGGACAGACACTGGTTGGGAGACAGAGCGAGGAGGGGAGATGCTGGATGGAAGAGAGCAAAGAGTGAGGGCAGATGCTGGATGGAAGGGGAGCAAAGAGAGGGCAAACGCTGGAAAATAGAGACCCGTATGGGAAAGGGGTTTGCGGGAACCACGCGGAACCTGCTGGGATGGAAGCGGTTCCAGTTCTGTGGGGTTTCCGTGGGGACGGAAGCAGTTTCTGTGGGGTTCCCGTGAAAGTGTAAGCTGCACTTGCACCAGCCTCTCACATATCAAGTACCAAGTTCCTCCTCCTCCTTGCATTAACAGCACAGATGCAGAAAGTCTCCCATTAAGGAGGTGGTAGAGACACAAATGGTGATGGAAATTAAAAAGGTTAGGATGAACACAGAGAATCTCTAATTAGAAAATGGAAGTTACAAAAAAACCTAAACTTAAATGGCTGCATGTATGTGGATGTGTCAAGTGACAATTAGATGGCAACTCCGGCTGTGATGAGCTAGGACCAATACCGGGAGACTTGTATGGTCTGTCTCTCATACATGGCAATCTGGTTTAGGATGGAAAGGGAATAGACAGCAACTTCAGAGGCTGGAACATGAGGGAAAGGGGGAAATGGGGCTTGATATACCGCCTTTCTGAGGTTTTTGCAACTACATTCAAAGCGGTTTACATATATTCAGGTACTTATTTTGTACCAGGGGCAATGGAGGGTTAAGTGACTTGCTCAGAGTGACAAGGAGCTGCAGTGGGAATCGAACTCAGTTCCCTAGGATCAAAGTCCACTGCACTAACCACTAGGCTACTCCTCCAGTGCTGGACAGACTTTTACGGACTGTGTCCAACAAATGAGAAGACAAATAGGCTGGAGTGGGCTTCAACGGCAACTCCAGCAGTTGGAACATAAGGATAGGGCAGGGGCGGACTTCTATGGTTTATGTCCCAGAAATGCCAAAGAAAGACCATAATCAAGTATATAATATCATGTTCATTGTCGATTTAATCATGAATTGAAAATAAGTGTAATTATTGGCCAGACTGGATGGACCGGTCAGGTCTTTATCTGCTGGTCACTTACTATGCAACTATTAATCCTCTCTGCTCCCGGGCTGATGCGCAAACTTCAGCTCTGACACAGGCACAAGCATCAGATATCACCTGACCTACTGGCGCGTGCATATGGTGACCTCTCAGCACAAAGTGTCAGTGAATCAGAGACAAGTCTTACATGTGTGCACCAGTGTTCCAACTTCCGTTCCTTCCTTGCCTACAGTGCTGCGGCTTGAACCCAGAGAGAGACCAAGAGAGCTGACCGTAATTTTTTTTATGTACCATTATATTCCTGCGGGACTGGGTGGGGACAGGTTAAATTCTTGTAGGGATGGGTGGGGACAGTTAAATTCTGGTGGGAATGAGAAGGATTCCAGTAGGGATGAGTAAGATTTCTGTCCCCATGCAACTCTCTAAAGGGTGGATGCTGGTTGAAAGAGGGGGGGGGGGGAAGAGAGAGAGAGAGAGAAGAGGCAGACACTGGTTAGAAGAGGGGAGGGAGAGGGGGCAGATGTTGGATGGAAGGGGGAGAAATAGGGGCAGATGCTGGATGGAGGGCAGAGAGAGAGAGCACAAAGAGAGAAGGCAAATGCTGGATGAAGGGGGCAAAAAGAGAGGGCACACGCTGAATGGAAGGGGACAAAGAGAGAGGGAAAACACTGGATGGAAGGGAGCTAAGATACAGGACAGTTAGTAAGAGACTGGAGAATAGGATGAAGTAGAACAGGAGAACCAGTGTGAGGAAAAGAGATAGAAAACCATAGGTAGACAAAGTAAATAGAGGAAACTTGAAGCCTGGATAGTAAGAAAGGGAGGGGAGAACGAGAGAAACACTTGAATATAAACCTGACATATTTTGATAAGTTTATATTCAAGTATATACGGTAATCCCCTGGCATGTATACAGTGTATATAATACCATCAGTAACAGAGGTATTGAGGGAGGCAGCTGGTAGACAGTGAAGGGGTCCTTCCCCGCTGTGTTCAAAAATGCCCCTACCTGTTCCCTCCTCCCCCCCCTTTTTTTTTTTGTGCTCATACTACAGGCAAGATACAATGGAGGCAGTGCATGTCAATCTATCTCATGCATATTCACTATGGATATCATAAATATCTGACTAGCTAGGTATGTCCCGAGGACTGGGTCGAGCATTTTTGCTCTGGATGAATAAGATACAACAGAAGAACAACAGTGAAATCCAACACCAGGACAGAAACGTGGAAAGAAATGGCTGTCTCTCCTGCACTCTTCTGTGGTGACTGCACAAGCCAGGCCCACCAAAACTGTCCTCTCACTACGAGTCCACGAATGCCATTGGAAAACAGGTCCAGAGCTGCTCGCCAAGCTGCGCACCTCCTCTGCATGAGATAAAGGGGAAAGCTGGAAAGCAGAGCAGTGAGACAAAATGACTTTTCAAGAGTTGGTAGGAGGGCCACAGGCACTAGTACTCACAAGCAGCACCCCCCCCCCCCCCCCTCCAATGGGCAAATGGATGAGAAGAATGCCTAGGTCAGGAGGCTGCACAGAGAGACAAGGTTTGTAACCACATAATAAGAGGTAAAACATCCCCATTTGAGATTTTCCCACTTCTTCTCTTCTTATTCTGCTTTACCGAGGACGGAGACACTGGGGGAGGGAGGGACCGAGCACCATCGGGTGTACCCCGAAGTAGAACTTAACCTCACTACAAAGGAGAAATGTGTACTATCCCGTGCTCAACTGAAGAACACTTGAAATACCGATCCAGGAGCAAGCCTCAATCAAGTAGTACAGGAAGAACACCAAAGACCATCTTTCATCTGCTGAACACAGAGAATACTGTTTCTGCCCTATGGGGCTCAGCTTACAGTTCTCTGTCTTCACTTGCTAGTTGATGGGCACAAGCAACAATGTCCTAGACTGGTCTGCTGTGGATGCCAAGGGCAGCTTTTATTATTTCATCAATGTACATCAAGCCAAACCTGAATCACCGAGAATGCACTTTGCTACATAAAATATAAAATCAACAAAGAGGAGAAATAGAAATATAAAGAAAAATAATATTCACTAGCAAAGCATATCATAATTCCATTATAAAGGGCTAAATGGTCAAATAGAAAATCGAGGAGGAACAGGAGAATTTCCCCTCATACAAAATTATAGGGGAAAACAAACATACACACACAAGAAAACTCTTGAAGAACAGATACCAGCTATACATCATTCATATGAGATTACAAGTCTTCCTCTGGGCTAACACCTAAGCAGGACAGAATATTCTTAAAGAAACTGAAATAGTCCTAGCGTCCAAAGATTTTCAAATGAACAAGGTCTAGGAAAATACAAGTCATCCTCTCTAATGTCATTATATATTTACATGGAAACTGAAGGAAAAAAGTCCCTTCCAGTGCATCTAACTGAGCTTTACTAGGCAAAAGGATTTACATCTCAACTGTGTTGCCTTAAAAAGATTAGAAAATACCAAACAATTCTGGCCAAGAAACTATCATTTTAAAAGCAAAGATACAATCTAAGAACTAAATACAATTAGAAGCCTACCAAATATTTTTTTTTCCTTTCCATTTTCAGCCGATAACAAAAATGTGCCCGATACCGAAAATAAGACAAAAGAAAAGGCCTCGAGTCTGGTTGTGTGAATGTGAACATATATATATATTTTATTATCATCATTTTTTAAATGTCCGGAAAAAAGGGAGCCCCTGAACATTTTGCAACAACAACTTTAAACCTGCAATGAATTAATTAAAATGTTATATGTACAAAGTGACATCTATTTCAAACAATGTTATGTGGTTTCGTAGCAATCCACCTTAACGTTGAGATGTCAAACTTTAAATAACATTACCCAAAAGTTAGAGTTTCTAACACAATTAATGTCAACCTAAAATAGTCTGAAATGTTTAAATCTGATACTAAAAGTGTCCCCCTTTCACCTTTATACATTTAAGCAGTTGATCCCACCAATTTAAGTGGGAACAATAGTTAAAAGTCCAACAAGCAAATATCGTAAGCCGTAAATAATAGTTTTCTATGTTCTCCCCAAGCAAGCTACTGCACTGATACACATGCATCTGCCCTACTGAACTGAACAGCTGATCGCTTGCTACAGTAGTTGGTGGAGCACACAAGTACTTGATGGCAGCTAGTTCCAGAACTGGAAACAAACTACAATACCAATACCCAAAAATGTTGGTAGAACGGAACACACGTGGCTCTTTTAAATATGCTTCTAGCTCTTGTTCATACAGTGGCTCCCGTTCAGTTCCAGTGATGTCAGATTCTATTGGCATACTGTCATGTGCGTCCCATAATCATGGTGATGGAGATGCAGATTCAGACTGCTGGGTAGTCGATGTCCCATATCCCACTACGGTTGCATCATCCCTGGACAATCTGAATGTTGCCAATTGCAAAAATTCAGTGATTTCCACATTGGGAGCTGCTGCCTCCTGCCTGGAAAGATATGCATCTTTGAAACGAGGATCTAGAAGTTTGGCAGTGATGGTGTGAGGAGATGTTTTATGATAGGTAAAGTGATGATTTATGGCATCATGCAGCATAGCATTCATCTACAGTAGACCTTGATCATCAGAACTGTTCATGTTGCCCTGCAACACTGCATGAGTGGAACAAGAGATGAATGCATCATCTGATGATTTTTCAAGTGTTGCAGCATAAAATGGCTGCAACACTTACCACATGTTCTGCGCGTACCGATTCTGCAGAATAAATTGACAGCCCTGTGATGCTCGACCAGATGTTGTAGAATTAGGTTAAGTGCTTTTCCAGCGTATTTCCACATCCTGCAGACGTTTGTGTGCTGGTACATAAAAAGACTTTTGAAAGTCAGCAAACTTTCTGCATGTCTGCTTGCTGTGCTTGAAATGTGAAACAACCTTGCAGGCTTTCTTGATGAGAGACTCAACCGATGTTGGAACAAACAATGCATTGTAAATAACTAACTGTAGTGTGGGGCCACACAACCAATGTCACAGATCTCAGTTAAGTGTAGTGAACGGATCATAATTGCACCATTATCACAAACTCCAATGTGCACCTTTCCTTGCAGTCCCCCTTTGTGTTACAGCTTCTTGCAGTTTTGAAGCAAGGTACACACCATCATGATCCTCCTCAAGCACCACTTTGCTTAAGATCACTTTAAGCCTGTCTAATCCATGAAAGTATCCCATAAAGCTGAGCAGATCTTTGTTGGATTTGTCCACATATCAGTTGTGGAGGACACCCAACTTGCCTCCCCTAGCAGTTTCTTTACATGTTCAAAAACGGTGTTGTGTAAGTTGAAGGCATGAGTGAAGTACGGTAATACTTCTCTGACTTTAGTTTGTAGTGTTGAGGACCTGCAGGATCAGCAAAATTCAGCCACAAATGCTTCACCTTCACCAAAGAAGTATGGTAATACATCGACGATGATGACATCAGTAATTGCTTTTGTCAACGTGCTTTGCTTCTTCACTGTCATCAGCAAATGGTACTCGATGGCCCAGCGTAGTTGCAAGACTTGGCTGGATTAAAGCAGCAGGTACCATGGGTTCATCTGCAACATGGACTCTGGCTTTCTAGCATGCCACTTCAATGCGGTTTTCAGCGACCCATTTCAGTTAAGTGCTGTTGATTTCCTTGTGGCATCTAGCCAGGTGACATTTCAGTCCATGGACAGTTTGAAATCTAGGCTTGTTTCTGCCCAGAGACAAATCTTGTCACACTCCTTGCACCGGGCTTTTCCTGGCTCAGCAGCTTTTTCATAGAAATTCCAAATTGGATTTATATTCTGGGTTTATTCACCGGTGTCACTGTGCTTCACATTTCTAAGTAGTCTGCGCAAGTCCAACTGCTGCCCTGCATCAACATAAACCATATACATACTTAAAGGAAAAACTGATAATTTTAAATATTGTTACATTATTCCATATCTTAAACTTGACCAGAGAAGTCTACTATAATGGCAAAGATCTCAGCACACATGACAGGATCCTGCAATATAATTACAGCCTTCTCTTCCATCCCCCCCCCCCCCCCCCCCCCCCCCGCCATCCATACCCAAAGCCATCTACCCTACCATACCCCTCTCCCTCTCTGTAGCATAGTGTCAGTCCTGTCCTACCCCCTACCCCCACAGTCTGGCATCTTATTTCCCTCCCCTCCCTGAATCACACCAGCATTAAATATAAAACCTTCTTTTGTTTTGTTTTAATGTCCTGGATACTGCAGAGCCCATTCCTACTCAGAAACCCACCTACATTAAATATAATTTTTTTTTTTTTTTTTTTTTTTGGGGGGGGGGGGGGGGGGGAGACAGCACTGCAGAGACCACTACTACCCAAAAACCCAACAACATGAAACATACAACTTTTTAAATTTAATTTAATTTTAACCTGGGCACTGAGCCCACCCTGCCCAGAAACTCACCAACAATGACTAAACCAGAGCTACCAAGTTACCCATTCCAGGAGGGAGACCCTTTGGCCGGTCTTGGTTTTAAACTTACATCTTAAAGCAGTGCAGTATTTGTAGTCCATGATTCTATCCAGATATCGTTTTCTAACAACCACTCCTCGCTCTTTCACAACACCTACCCATAGTTTTCACTTTCACTCCCCCTGGCCCGCCCATTCCCTATCAATAGTCTCTCCTTCCTGTGTCTCCCTGTTCCCTCCTCTATATCCCCTTGCCTACTTATACAGCATAACTCCTCCCCATCTTTCACCCCCGTTCAGCCCTTCGTCCATTACCATTCCCTCTTCCTCCTCTCCCAGGCCCACTCGACTTCCAATCCCAAATCCTCTTACCTTGCTTGCAGTTACAGTGCGTACACTGGGTCGGTGTCTGTCAAGGGCTGGCAGAGTGCAGCACTCTCTTTTTCAGCAGCAGCAGTCCTCAGGCTTGCATCCTTCCTAGTCCTGGCCTCCTCATGCTGTGGAAGGTTCTGTGTTGCCGGGGGGGGGGGGGGGGGGGGAGGAGGGATGACAATAGGCAGGGGCTATGCTGGACTTGGAGTTGCAGCAGCTGAACTCCTTTTACAGCTGGCAGTGGCTGTGCTACAGCCTTCAGCTTTGCTTGCCACCCTAAATCAGCCTCCCAGTTCCTGGTGTGTCTAGAGTGGAGGGAGGGAGGGAGGGAGGGAGGGGGGCAGGCCAGGGCACCACAGAAGAGCCAGCCTCACACAAGTCATTCACTCATGGTGCATCCATCTCAGCTCTTGTGCAAAGGTGGTCAGCAGCAGGCTGCAATTTATTAGTGCAGCACTTTGGAGCCAGACTTTGAGCTGTGGTTAGAAGGGCTGCTACAGAGTGCACGAGGCAGGTTCTACACATGACACAGACATCAACACACAATGTCATAAATCAGCTGACCTCTTTGTTGCTGACTGTGAACACTGTTGGGCCTGGGGGGGGGGGGGGGGGGGAAACTGCTGCTTGGAAATGGAGATACTGTTCTCAGCCAGACGAAGCCTCTCGCTCTCTGTAACAGAAGTTCTGCCTCAGAACTTCCTGTTTCAGAGAGATGTTTCAGGCCGGATGAGAAGCAGCACTGTTTCCACTGCAAGGCAGGGAGGAGGAATGCATAGAGGAGACAGAGGGGGGGTTGCTGGAGTAGCGGGTTCTGTAACCACAGGGATCATTTTCTGCCAAACTGCAGAGAATTAAAAGACAGCTATTTTCAATGAACCGTAATTCACCGCAAACAGCTTTTCAGGTTGGTTTTGGCACCAGAACAGATACAAAAACCGATTTTCAGTCGGGATCTAATTACAATTGGACTCTAAAGCAAAGGCTGCAATCAGGGTAGCTTTAAATGACACCACTAAAGACCCCTTCAAGAATACCAGAGGTCAAATCAACCAGTCAGAAATCCCTTCGTTCTCTGAGTCTATTATTCAAAATGTAAAAGTGTGGAATATGACAGCCTTAATGGACAGGTACATCCTCCAGGGTTATTCCCTAGGTCTCCATCACTTCATGAACTGCTCCATATCACATCCCCAAATAGAATTTTTATAATAACTTTGTACAAGTAGTGAGAAATTAAAATGTGTTAAAGGAGTAATTTTACACAAACTAATTTCTTAACAACATCAACAACAAAAAAAATGGTGAAAAGCATTCTCATACTTAAATCAAAGTACTTTCAACTGTAATCTTGGCTCCAACATTTCTGATTAAATAAACTTATTAAACTTCCACAAGCCTTTTTCACTGAACACACATACCTCCCTTCCAGTTAATGACATGGTGAACTGACAGTAAGTTACTGAACGATGAGGATTATTTATTTATTTATTAAAAGGCTTACAAATATACCACCTTCCTGGCCAAAAAAGGTTGATATAATTTGATCCGCCTCCATCGCTTTTTTCCACATTGTTCTTCCCTACGACTTAAAATGACTCTTAAAGGAAGGTTACACCTGTTAAGGACCTCTTCAAGTTCAGTTCCTAGGACAGTGGTCATCATTCCCAGTCCCCACAGGCCACTAACAGATCACATTTTCAGGATAACTGTAATAAATGTGCATGAGAGAGATTTGCATAATGGAGGTAACAGGAACCAAATCTCTGTCAAGGTCTCAAATCTCTGAAAAGCTGCTCTGTTGGTGGCCTTTGAGGACCGAGACTGAAAACTAAGGCCCTAGGACACGGGTGGGCAACCACGGTCCTCGAGGGCCACAACCCAGTCAGTTTTCAAGATTTCCACAATGAATATACATCAAATCGATTTGCATGTGCTGCTTTCCATTGTATGCAAATAGATTCATGAATATTTATTGTGGAAATCTTGAAAACCCAACTGGATTGTGGCCCTCACGAACTGTGGGTACCCAACCCTGCTCTAGGAGGTATGCCTGAGTCTGAAAACAATCCAGTAATAGCACCCTACCTTAAGAAACAATGATTCAAAATGGCTATTTAATGGCGCCTTAGCATTTGAAATTCTGCATAAAAGTTGTATGTTTAAAGTTCTTGTGTCATAATATGGGGCTCATTTTCAAAGCACTTAGACTTACAAAGTTCCATAGGTTATTATGGTGCTCATTTTCAAAGCACAGACTTCCCGCAGAGGGGCATTTTCGATGTGATGTCTAAGTCCGACTTTGGACATTTTGCGAAAAACATCCAAAATTCGAATAGGAAAGAAGGTCATTTTCGAAAGAGAAAAACGTCTATCTTTTGTTTTCGAAAATACGGTTCCGAACAACATTTTGCAAAACCCACAAAATTAAGCCATTGGGATGTAGAAGGAGCCAGCATTTTTAGTAGACTGGTTCCCCTGACATCCAAGGTCAGCAATAGGAAACCCTAGAGGGCACTGCAGTGGACTTTATAAACTGCTCCCAGGTACACATCTCACCATTGCTCCCTTATCTTGTGTGCTGAGCCCCTCAAAACCCACTACCCCCAACTGTATACCACTACCATAGCCCTTACAGGTGAAAGGGGCACCTATATGTGGGTACAGTGGGTTTCTGGTGAATTTTGGAGGGCTCACAGTTTCCACCACAAGTGTAACAGGTAGGGGGAGGTAGGAGCCTGGGTTCACCTGTCTGCAGTGCACTGCACCCAACACTAGACTACTCCAGGGACCTGCATGCTGTTCTAATGGACCCGAGTATAACATCTGAGGCTGGCATAGAAGTTGGTAAGTAATGTTTTTCATCACATTTTTTGGGGGTGGGAGGGGGTTAGTGACCACTGGGGGAATAAGGGGAGACCATTTCTGTTTCCCTCCAGTGGTCGTCTATTTTTCTAGGGCACCTTTTTGTGTCTTATTCGTAATAAAAACAGGTCTAGCTAAAAACGTCGTAGTTTTAGTCCTGGACGGTTTTGTTTTGTTCCATTATGGCTGAAAAAATGTCTCTTAAGTCTTAAGAACGCCCAAGTTCCACCCTGAACACAACCCTGGCACTCCCCCTTGAGATTTGGATGGACTTCTGGCGGACTTCAGAGAGAAACATCTAAAAATAGGTTTTGAAAATGCTGATTTGGACATTTTTATGAGAAAAACGCTCTTGGCCATTTTGTAGAGGTTAGAGTCTGACTGATTCACTGAGTCTGTGGACAGGTGTCTTTCATACAGGTGACCATTGCCGACAGCTGTCTGTCATGCAGGTAACGAGTTGATTTGGAGCATCTACCTGGTCTGTAGGGGCCAGATCTCTTACTGGTTGGTGGGGGATCAAATACTTATTTCCCTCTGCAGAATGCAAATAAATTCATATACTTTCCACAATGTGATTTTCCGGATTTAATTTGTGATGTGCTATCTCTCACTGTTACCAATAACCTACCCTTCAATTATGGGCTGCTCATGTCTTTGTCAGTGGGCAAACTTACAAAATCAGCAAGGGATCAAATACTTATTTCCACCACTGTATGTGGTCTTTACGCGAAGGCGACCTGTTATAAAAATATCTCCTTCAACCCGCTGGAGTAAAAAGAAGACGCAGAGTATGGTGTTGGGGGGTAATGAAAATGGATAATGAAAATGGAAAGACACAATGCTGGAAAATTGTTAAGCTGTAAGAGTTATTAATGTTTTTGTAAGTTCCAATGTTCTCTTACACTTGTACAATTGTTCAACAAACAATAATTATCTCCTTAACTATTATATTTATTTAGTAGCAAGTTATGAATGTCTTACTTTTCTTCTATAGATGGCAAGCATCAGTGCAATACAAAGGTCTCAGTCTCAATGAAACGAGAACATGCAAGAGATGGAGATTCTTATAAAGTTATCATGTACATTTTGAACTAGAACCACAAAAATGTTAGAAAGCAACTCAGAAGGATGACTGAGAAAATGAATTATTTTATAAAGAAGCAGCAGAGCAAGAGCAAAACAAACCTGGCAGTCAGACAACAGTGACTTACATAGAAGATGAAAGGCAAAATTCCCAGGAAATGAAAAAGGAAGGCAAAGATTCAAAGTAGTATACAGTCTAATCCATAAACGAACAGCATAAACAACTTTTCTTTCTATATATAAATGGAAAGAGAAAGACTAAAAGAAGAATTCTAAGAATTAAAGAGAACTGATTTATTACAAAGACCAGAAAAAAAGCAGCTTTTTTGAACAAAAAGTTTTGCCCGATATTCACACTAGAAAGAGAATATGAAGATTAAAGGCTAAAGGCAAAAAGCAAGATCATAAAGGGACTGTGAGACAAATACACTGCCACTTACTGAGGAGATAATATTCAGGGTACTGGCATAACTGAACATTGATGAGGCTACTGGACTGTCTGCACTTTCCATCTAGTGTTTCAGCACTGTTCTGCCTTTCTAATGAGTCTTAGTTATATAGGAGTCGATACTGAAAGCAAATTAAACAGCCAGAAATGGCTTCTGGCCGTTTAAATTGCTAGTCCAGGGCTAACTAGGCATGCTAAGCAGCACTTGAATTTCCATTTTCCAGGGATAACCCTGGCAGCAGTGGGCAAATGACCGAAAATCTACACAATAATATTTTATACAGGCGTTACTTTTGTTTTCTTTGAATGATTATCTAATATAACAATTCGCACCTCCAATGTTCTGAAGCTGACTCCGTGGCAGCATGGCAGTGAAGTTGTGTAGTGATCGTAGGGTTCGTAATCGCACTCCCGATCACTGCCCCGCCCTCGAGGGAACTCTGTGGCTTCGCTTCTGTTTCTGCAGTTCCTGTGGTCCCGCCCTTCTGCAAACAGGAAATGAGGGCAGGACCAGAGGAACAGCTGAAACAAGCGGCATCTGTACTTGCTGCACTTCAGTGTTGCCGGATGAGCAGGAGTTAAAACTTTTTAAACAGCAGCTGCCATGTACAAAGGGTGGGGCACACGCACATGTCCTCCTTGCTGTCGAAGGCCACAGAGACAGAGGGAGGGAGGCGCTGGCTGGCGGAAATGGGAGGGGGGCGCGGACATCGGATAGGGGGGGCCCGGATAGAGGGGGTCCTGAGACGAGAGGGAGGAGGGGGTGCTGTGACGACAGGGGGGAAGGGGGGTCCTGAGACGAGGGGGGAGAGGAGGGGGGAGAACATTAATGGCAGAAGGTCATTACCTTGCTAGCGACCGTTTCATTTCAATGAGAAACGGGCTTTTTTTTTTTTTTTTTTTACTAGTTTTAAATATATTGTAACCTACCTAGGCCCTTCTGCTTGCTCCAAATTTCATCCCCCCCCCCCCCCCCCCCCCCCCATTTAATTTTACTCTGGAGACCATTTAGACATTCTGATTGGCAGTATATCAAATAAAGGTGAACTACAACTAGGACCTGATGGGTGTACATCCCAGAATACTGAAAGGGCTCGAGAAGGTGCTGACTCTGCTCCTCACAACTTTATTCAACTTATCCCTGGAAATGAGAGAAGGGCTCGACAGACTGGAAAAAAAGCAAGGGTGGGAACAAAGCAGAAAACTATGGACCCATCAGTCTTAACATTAATGTTGGGCACACTAATGAGGTTGGATAAAAGCAGGGTGGCTCAGCTTGAAGGCATTCCCAATATACCTAAAGAAAGCCTCTGTTCACATATGAACCCCCTGGGCTTCTCTGGCCCAAAAGCTTCCCACTCTCTTTCTGCAAGGACTGAAGACAAATAAAAGTCAAACAATTTGTCATCAATAGGTTTTGGGGGTTTTTTTTTGTTGACCTTTAGCTCTACACATCCACACAGCCTACCAAAGCAACAACTCTATGTTTTCGGGATTAGAAATAGGGGCGGTCTGAACCCCTTTGGTCAGTAAATCACTGAAAGTGAAAATCAGAAATTTTAAAATGAGAAAAGAAGGTACATACTTGAACAATTTTCTCCAGAGGAAAGCAGGCACTTTGAACCCCTCATCAAATTCGGCATCACTTTCCTCAGATTCGTCCCTTACCATCTGGCGCTCCTCTTCTTCCTTTACTTGCTTTTTCCTCCACTTCCTACAAAGAAAAGAAAAACAGATCTCAACTATGATCTTTACAAAGTATGAAAGCACACTTTATATGCATGAAATCATATCTCCTGTGGCAAAAAGATAGCATGTCCCATCAGCAGTCCATATATTTTTTTAAATTATTTTTTAATCAGTTCACCAAATGAACAAATTTCACATACATTACCAACATAAATTCGATTGTGAACTTTAACTAACAAGTAGTCCCCACTCCCTTGAATTTCTGTATACCTAGAGCCTATCAAGTGTTTTCAACTCAACCAATAAACTAATCAATATAGAGTGTCCAACCTACCCAGGGGACCACAGCTTCTGACTGCAACACTGACCATTTCAAATATCTCCCCCCCACAAAACGCAACGGAAGCTTTACTATTCTACCCTACAAGGCACTCAAATGCACAAGGACCCCCAGCCCCCACTTCCCTCCCCTCCCTGCTTCATTGTTGTGCATCCCCTACTGTACATCATGACCCCCCTCACCCATCCCCAAGTCTGTCATTAACTAACATTCTTTATGCTGAGGTTAATGGCTTAAAACACCCTCATTTTCTAATTATAAAAAATGCAAAATGCACCATCAAATTTAAGACTATAAAGAATATACAGTACAAGTCAAAAAATTTGAGTTTTGGATTCTCAGGCAGTTCTTTTATGTTTCAATGATTTTTATTGACAGCATATCAAGTACAATAACAACTCTTTGGAAATTACATGGTAAGTCTGTGCTGTCTAACATTTTTATCTATGAACGTCCCCCCTTTCCCCCCCCTTTCCCCCACCCAGCCTACCCCCCTCCCCCTTTCCCTTTTAACTAAAATACAACAATGACATCATCAAGGAAGAGTATTGAGTTTAAGTTTAATTGGCAAGTAAGTTTCTCTTGGCTGACGGTTGCAGCGTATTCCAGAGTCTGCCCCATGTCTGTCGCAACCGCCTTCTGTCTTCTAGGTTCTGGGCGGAGACCGCGCATCTTTCCAGTTTAGATAAGTCAATCATCAATATTCTCCATTGGGTGATATTCGGTCCATTCCGGTCCATCCACCCATTTAAGATCACCTTTTTTCCAATCATAATCGCACGTTGCAGAAATCCACGGTATCCCGGCATCGCCGGCTTGGCATATTTGTATATTCCAAATAAGAGTAAGGGCTGTAGCTCTATCCTTCTGTGCCAGCATGTCCAGATTGCTTCAAGCACTTGTTTCCAGAAATGTTGCACTCTCTGACAGGCCCAAAACATATGTCCCAGAGTGGCCTTTGGCGCATCACACTTTAGGCAATTTCCAGTTGCTCCATACCCTGCTTTCTGGGCTCTGTGTGGTGAGATATGTAAACGGAGCACAAATTTGTATTGTAATTCCCAGTATCGCGTGAATGGCGATGTGTTGAGTATAGAAGTCAAATAATTTTGTATCATATTGTCTGTCACCTCCGCTGACAAATCTGCGGACCAGTCCTGTGCCCTCTTCTTGTAGTCTATGTCCTCTGTTGTGTCCAATAAATTCAGGCAGTTCTTTTAAAATTCAAATTTAAAGAAGAATAAAGAGATTAACCAGCAAATGTTGTTGATTTATTCATTAACAAATAGAGAACACAGGAAAAACATATTGCAAAACCTCAAATTTAAAAAAAAATGGGTACAGAATGCAGCATCTGTGTCTTCTTCCCCATCCAATGTCTCTCTTCCCCAGAGGAGGGGGGCCAGAAGCCTGAGCCCAAAAGAGGAGACCCAGGCCAAGGCCCCCCATGGCTACGCCTCTCCCTTCCCTCCCCTCAGCTCTCTCTCACTCCCCGGTGTACAATACTATACCTTTTCAGAAGTCTTCCATGCTGCAGCGCCAGCAGCGGCCTTACTCACAGGCTGCCTCCGGCCTGCACCAGGTCTCTTCCTCTCTGACCTGTCATGCCCCTTTTGATACAACTTCCTGTTTTCGGAAGGGCGGAACAGGTCAGAGCATAAAGGCCCCGTACAGGCCAGCGGCAACCCATAAGGCCGTCGCTGGCACTGCAGCAGGAATACTTCTGAAAAGGTACAGTATTGTACACTGGGGACTGAGAGTGAGCCACAGGCAGGGCCAGGAGAAGAGGGAGAGATGACGGACCATGGTTGCAGGTAGTATAGTCCAGAATCTCAGGCAATCCATATACCACAATTTTTAGGGGTCCAAATTCTCGGGAGGTCTGGATTTCCAGCACCTGGATTTTTGGACTCCTACTATAAATATATTGAAGATCCCTTTTAATGTGGATTTTGAGGTTCAAGATATTTGACCATTTATAAATGAATCTTCATTATGAAATAATAATTTTTTTAAAACCTGAGGTCCAACCCGTGACTGTGTTATAATCAGTCCCACGTTACATAGGATCTTCAATGTGAATGAATTTCCTCCTCCACTGCAGCATATACTGGGTACAGTGTTCTTGTATTTTGGATGATGATCTGGGAGCATGGAGGATCAGCCCTCCCCACTTCAGAGCCTCTGTTTAAGACCAAAAGCAATTCACTGTGCTCTTTGGTCCCAAGAGCCTTTTCACATGCTTCCCATGTTGAGGTGTGTAATCCACTTTAGGAAAAAAGAGAAAAGCATACAGAGGGAGCAGAGCATGTGTGAAACAAGGGACAGGTAAAGAACACAACAAATGATAATGCTGTGTGCCTGCCTGCACATGTGCTTGGCTCCACTGCTGCTTAAGAGAGCACCACAGAATGGGTGGCTATTAATATTTCATATCATTTTTCATTAAAGCAGGGCCTACATAAATTCCGGCTGCTACACATGCGACTTGTGTTTCCTCATATCCATATTTTATTGCTTAAATCCCATCACAAACCCGTTAAAACTCTCATTTGTCTTTATGAATCATGCATAGAGCATGAAACCCAGTGCTGCTTAACCGATCTGTGGAAACAAAGCAAATACAGCAATCATATTGCCTTAGCCTGGGATGCAAAGGAGGCAGTAACGACTTGTTACCATACCATAATAGCTGTAGGGTGGCAGATAACGGGAGGACAGAGATTCTCAACAAGCAAACTGAGTGACATGTAGTCACAATAGAGGGGCAGGGACTACAACGTGCGTATAACTGCTCAGTTAGAACATCCAGGGGTGGCTGAGTAATTTTCATTATCGAGCATGAAAAAGGACAGGTACATGGGTGCAATCTCATTAATACATACAGCAATAGAGTTTATAATTATATGGTGTTATAGTCAAGACAAAGCATACTTTAGTAAAAACTCCTGTCTCCTCTTTCCTCGATTGCTTTAATGCACTGCTGCTCTCTTCCAGTAGATGGCAGCAATTGTGTTTCTAAGCCTCCAGAGATGTTTTACTGGCTGTAAGGCACTGGAGTGGTGCTAGCATACCTTATTATGCCTATAAACAAGGACGCAGCTGGTGGGGAGGACCAGAAACAGAATGAAGTGAAGCAATGCAGTATACAGGGACAAAAAAGAAATACACACTTTGGATCTGAAATGTGGGTATAATTGGGGTACCCTTTCTCCAACGAGTTATATGATCTCTCTTACCTGCTCCTCCACAATCAACCTTCCGGTGACCACTTACGCTTCTTAAATGTTACTTTTTCCATCTCTTTTCTAACCTTTATTCAATTCTTTTCTTCTTCATTCTATCTGCATGTTTCTCCTCCCCATCCAGCTATCTCATTTCTCTTACTTCAAATCAAGCCACAACAGAGGCACACAATAGGACTAATGTTTTACAATATACATGGCGACAACTCCTCTCCATTCCCTGAAAGTGTTTTAAAAAAGAAAGGAAGCATAAAAAAAACAGGAGAGGAGAAGCAGCTGCACTAGCTGCAGACATATGTCCTGATTGTGTCCTTCCAGTGCTCTGTCTCTCCTCCTCCAAGTATGAGGGGAGGTAGTTCACTGTTCCTCAGCTATTCTATACTGGTCATTGGTCAAAAAAAGTCAGCAGATCCTGCAACAACCTTGGACAGCTGCACCTTTACTGTGAGCAGCAGCACTCAACTCAGGTCTAGAGCTGCTGTTTTAGAATTCAGTTGTATGCCAGCAAGTTTCACTTCGCTTGAGACTACCATCTCCTCTTCTCTGTCCATCTGCACTCCCCAAGGAAGTTGACGGAGCTTGAAGAGTTTTGTGGAGAACTGCCTAATATTAACAAATCTAGCTAGGAAAAGTTGATGGTGACTTATGCCTACAAGTTCACAACTATAATTGCCAATAAAGGTGTTTTCCACCAAGCACTGATGATGGGGGGGGGGGGGGGGGGGGGGGAGGAGAGAGAAGCAGATAAAGACTCATCCAATAGTTACTTAGTTTTGTGTTTCTGTTGTATTATTATATGCTTTTGTATACATGTTACGTGGAAATTTAAATGTGTGTAAGCCTGCTGCATAGACAACAAATCTGATAAAACATTTAAAGTTGCATAGGCTTAAAATAGTATCTTACGATGTGTGTTTGTTTCAATCTTTTGCATACTCAGATGTTACAAAGTTAACTGTACAAAGGTCAGGGACACAGAACCATTCACCTGTAGGCAATCGGCTCAGATCAGAAGTCATTAGCATCTGAAACTGTTGGGAGGCCTATGGAGAATGGGTGTGCAGTCTTAGTTTCTCAGTGGAGAGTTGCCCATATCATCAGTGTAGGCAAATTTAGGCATGGAGACTCAAATGTCTTCTCATCAAGGAAATTGATGGTGCCAAACTGTTAAACAGAATTTAGTGTAGAAGTGAACTAAAATTCAGCAACAAATTTAAAATGGTTCAAAACGGCTTCTTTTCCTCTTATCATAGTTCTATCTACTCCTTATAACCATATGGGTTACTATTTCTTTTGGATCCCCTATTTAGTCTTGTTTCAATTTTGCCTGTCTTCTCCCTCCCCAAGCTTCTTCCTCATTTCCTTTTTCAGTCTTACCGCGTCACTATTCGCTTATTTATGTTTTCTATCCTGAAAGTCCTCTTCTCTCGCCCTGATGCCACCATTTTCCTCCTCTCACACTTGTTGCACATTTTTCTCACTTCCCATATTATCTCTTCCTCAGTTCTTGCCTTGCAAATTAATTCCACCATCATCAACAAAAGATTATGGGCGACTGGATAACTGCTCTCATTTCAGTTTGTACATCAGTAATGGATCTCCTCCTACTCCTGGTGGCAGTGGGCTCCTCCGTGCCCACAGATCACTTCTTACTCATAGTATCAGATCTCTTCCACTCAAGTGTCACCAGTTGTAAGGAGGTCAGATTTGTGTGGGGAGGGGGTGGGGGAAGCTAATTCATGCCAATTTGAGGGAAGGTAGAGAAAGTCTTCTCCTTTCAACTCCACTGACGCATCTGTCACACATGTACACTCATCACTTTCTCTCATGCCCCGCCCCCAGGCCCAACATCGTCAGCTTCAACCCTCTCTCTGTTCAGTTGTAGCCGCAGCAGGAAGATACAATAAACACGTTTTGAAACTTTTGGATTGTGCCATTTCTCCTTATTGTCTTCCTTTACATTTTTTCTTGATCTTTCTTCAGTTTCATTATTGTTTTCTTTAATCTTATTTAGATCTATTTTCATTGTTGTATTTTTTTCCTTTTGGCACCATTTTATCTCAGCATTTCTTCTAGATTCCTCCACTTTATCTTCCATTTGCTTATCCCTAGTTTCTGTTTGTGTCCCGTTTTCATGTTTAGTTTCTCCTCCTTATACCGTTTCATTCTTTTCTCCCTCCCCTCCTGCATGCACACGCCCGTTCCTCTTTTCCACTCTATAACTCTCCATATTCCCAAATCCTTCACCTCATCAGCTTCCCTTCATCTCTCCCCATTTCTACCCTTTCCACTCATCTTTCAGCTCTTCTTCATTTCTTCTCATCATCCTCCCTCTCCCTTCATCTCCACATTCCCCATCTCTTTCCTTCCTCTCTTCACACCCTTCCTGTCCCAGACACATGCTCTCCTTATCTCTGCTCCGGGCACATTTTCTCTCCTGGTACTCTTAGCCAATCTCCACCCACTGGCACACACACACACTCTCTCTCTCCCCCTCGACTCCTAGCACACTCTCTTGCCTTCTCCTCACCCCCTAGAACTCTCTCTCCCATCACCTTCTCAGCTTTTGCAGAGACCCCACCCCTCTGACACCTCTTCTGGAGGCGTCATGGCTTTTCAGTTCCAAGGAGCCTTCAACACAACTCCTACGATGGCTACTGCACACATCCTCTACTAACTACACTGCTATTCAACCTCCAGTTGCCCAAACCATTACAGGTGTGGAGTCACTAGCTTGCATAAACATGCCCTCCTTGTGGTTCCGTGGTTGACACCATTTCCAGGCCCTCTGATATATCACATGCAAAGACTTTCTCTCTCATCTGAGTTGTAAAAGAAAAAAAAACATTTAAGGACTGTCACCAAACTTGTGTTGGTTTTATTCTTTTGCATGGATCCTTTACCTGTACTATTTGAACTGGAATTCTTTTTTTCCTTTTATGATTTTTATTGTACATCTCCTGGCCTTGGCTTGTTCCAAATCTGTTGATTGTTTATAATAAACTACAAATTATGCCCATGCCAAACCTACATCATAAAACACGTTTGATACTTGGAAAGATACTTCCTGCACCGATAAGTTGTTCTTGCAGGAAAAACTGTACTGTTCTTGCTCTATTCTATCTGTTTTGCAGAAAAGTGACAGATTTCAACATGAAACACTGACTCCTTTCCCAGGCACCTCTTTAAGACATCTTGTCATTAACGGGGAAACGGTTAGCACAAAAGCTTTAAACTCCTCTAGAAATATAACAACAGTTTTTTCTTGCCAGACACTTAAGGATCCTTTACGAAGCTGCACTAGGCGCTAACCCACGCCTAATGCAGGACATGCTACAGCATTCTGCATTAGCATGCGCAAAACACACAATATTAAAATTTTTTTTTGAGGGGGCATATCAGGGGCATAAATTGTGATAAACAGCTAGGGCACCGATACTGCCACTGCACTAACTGGCTAGCATGTCCATAATGTGGGAGCCCTCAGCGTCTCCTATAAATAGGAGGCACTAAGTGCTGCCTCATTAATTTTTTTAAATGGCCTCATGCTTGTAAACGCTAACATAAGCGCATAGTTAGAAATGTAACAAATAGAAAAAAAAGCCCTTTTAGATGGCTCCACTAGAAGTGGGCTTAGCATGCAGGAAAAGTCCGCATAGGATGTACAAAGCCCATTTAATAGGGCAGATTAGTAAAAGGGCCTCTTAGAGACCAATTTTATAACAGTGTGCCAAAGGGAGGAAGGAACATAGATCGAGCCTATTTTATAAAGGCACTATTGACCTAATTCTATAAATGGCTTTAAAAATTGTGTGCAGTTGGGCGTGTGCAAATTAACTGAACAAGCCAATTACCGCTAATCAGGTGTTACCAATCAATTATTGGAATTGGCATCAATTAAATTGGCAAATACACTTACACATATATCACATAAAAGTAGGTGTTCCTTGGGGGGGGGGGGGGGGGGGGGGGGGGGGGGGGGAGGGAAGCAGGATGTGAATAGGGAAGCCAGTGTTCAAATCCCATCTCACTGATTAAATTCATCATCCACTGCCTTAAATACAATTCTGGCTACAAGTCCACTTGGGCAAGAAAATATGTCTACCTGAATGTAACTTAATAGAGAACATAGATCGAGCCTATTTTATAAAGGCACTATTGACCTAATTCTATAAATGGCTTTAAAAATTGTGTGCAGTTGGGCGTGTGCAAATTAACTGAACAAGCCAATTACCGCTAATCAGGTGTTACCAATCAATTATTGGAATTGGCATCAATTAAAATTTACGTGCATGTAGGATCCGTGCATAAATTTTACAAGCATTTCCACAACAGAGTGTGGCCATGAGAAGGTCATGGGCAGATCGAGGGGCATTCTGCAGTTCATGTGCGCTGTTACAGAATAAAAAGGATCCGAGGATTTACACCAGGGTTTAGTTGGTGTAAATCATCACACCTAAAGTTAGGCGTGGATCCTGGTGATAAGTGCTATTCTATAAATAGCGCCTAACTTTGAGCACCATTTACAGAATAGTGCTTAGTGACTTTTCAGCACCATTTAGAGAACCGAGTCCTATGTGTGCCTTTATAAAATATAGGGCTGCATTCAAATTTAAATTTTTATTCTCGTGATTAATGTCAGGGAATAGCCAGCTGTTCATGGGGGGAGGGGGGGGCACAGGGATGGACTAGGCGCATTTCTTCTCCCTCACCTGCACCCCACTTTAGATATATTTTTGCTGGTGAGGATGCAGAAACCAGTTGAAGAAATCCACTTCCAAAGCATCCCCCTTCCTCCTTGTGCTGCCTCCAGTCGTCAATGCCGGCGCTCTCCGATGCATTCACCCATTTTCTCACGTGCACCCCTGTGCCTTCACCATTCTCTCTTAAATGGGCCTCCCCTCCTGCGTTCTCCCTCAATTCTCCCCTCCCACATGCGTTCTCTCTCAATTCTCCCTCACCCGCCACCCATATTTCCACATCCCTCTTAAATTATTTGCAGTTAGTCTTTGCCAGCAGTGGCAGTGTATTGAAATGCTGCCTGGGCCTGCACTGGGCCTTTCCCTCTGACCCAGTGCCCCCTTCTGCAAAAACAGCAAGCTGCAGGGCAAAAGTTCACTGCAAACAACAAGATAAACCGGGGAGAACCAAGCCACCTGTGGTCGGTGAGGGAGGGGAGAAAGAGATGCAAGACTGGGCGTGAAGCCTTAATAAAATAAACACAAAAGCTCCCACTCAGGAGGCAGGAGACACTTAGTATATACATGAGCAGGTAGAAATTGGCAAATACACTTACACATATATCACATAAAAGTAGGTGTTCCTTGGGGGGGGGGGGGGGGGGGGGGGGGGGAGGGAAGCAGGATGTGAATAGGGAAGCCAGTGTTCAAATCCCATCTCACTGATTAAATTCATCATCCACTGCCTTAAATACAATTCTGGCTACAAGTCCACTTGGGCAAGAAAATATGTCTACCTGAATGTAACTTAATATGATCTCAGATTTAAGTAAGACAAAAAATAAGTTTTAAAATCCAAATCCAGGTACCATATTTTCAAGAGCGAGTTATAACACAGAAAAAGAGCAAAAAACTGGACAGGACACTATGAGGATCGTTTTCAAAGCACTTAGACTTATAAAGTTCCATAGGTTACTATGGACCCCTTTTACAAAGTAGCTTAAGTTCAGCGTGGGCTTACCGCTTGCTAAACAGGAAGTACCGCCTGGATACTGAAGCAGCCCAGCAGTACTTCCCACCCCCAGATCAATGGGTGGTGGTAAAGGCTCCCCCTGAAATGGCTGAGTGGCAAGCGCTTTAAATGCAACACGGCCATTTCCTGCAGAAAAGGAAGACTACCCTTTTACTAACTGTGGTAAAAGGGGGCCTCGGCGTGCATCAAAAACACACGCCGACACCAGCACAGGCCCCCATTTGCCACAACTTGGTAAAAGGGACCTATCTAAATCTCAGTGCTCTGAAAACATGCCTCATCACCTTTTATACAAAAAAGGGCAGTCATTGGTGTTCATTTGTGAGTACTTATGCAGTTTTATATGTACCTGCAAATCACTTGTCTGTGCGTATAATTCCAAATTAACATAAATACACTTGATAAAAAAAAGTTTGTATGTGCATAAACTCACAAATGTGTGAAAACTATTTCAAATTAGACTAACTGAACCCTTTTTTTTTTGGTCCAGCACATCTATATATGTAATATAATATGAGGAAAGTTAGATTTTTTTTGTTACTGAAGCCTTGAGATCTGCCAAAACATTTTAGGTAAGCCAATAAGCTTTTTTAAAATTTAAGAGCTCAGGACCCATGTCTTGATCCTTCCAGTATTTATTTTATTTACTTATTTATTAGGATTTATTTACTGCCTTTTTGAAGGAATTCATTCAAGGCAGTATACAATAAGAATAAATCAAATATGAGCAATAAGCAATTACAGCAGTAAAAATATTCAAATAACAATACAAAGTATGTCATAGTATACTACTTACAATGCCAACACAATACATAATATAACGTTTTAATCGACAGTGTAGGGTATAAGTAAAGATTTATTTTTGTTATATTTGTACCCCGCGCTTTCCCACTCAGGCAGGCTCAATGCGGCTTACATGGGGCAATGGAGGGTTAAGTGACTTGCCCAGAGTCACAAGGAGCTGCCTGTGCCTGAAGTGGGAATTGAACTCCGTTCCTCAGGTCCCCAGGACCAAAGTCCACCACCCTAACCACTAGGCCACTCCTCCACTCTGGAACATACAGATAGGTAAGAGAGTAAGAGGAGTTAGAAAATAAAGTGACTCGTTTAAAGAAAGGTGTGTCTTTGGTGAACTTACACTTTCCTAATGCATGACCTGGTAGCGAGTTAACCTTTGACAGCAACATCAATCGCCTCACAGTTAAATAAGTTCTTTCACTGGATTACATTCAGCAAACTCGCTCATGTCTCAGTTACAGCAAAGGAGGAATCAAGTACCAGCATCAGCAGCTTAATGAGAAACATTTGATCGCATACACATGCAGGCACCACACTGAGCATTTAATATTGCTTGCATTCTTGTACAGCAATACGTTTTTGATTTTAAACAGTTAAGAATCCCTAAAAGGTTCTTCTCATTTACTAGATTGAAGTATTGAGTATTTCACTTTCTTTCTCTGTGTTTTTATAGCCTATCTGGTGG
Source organism: Microcaecilia unicolor (assembly GCF_901765095.1). NCBI lineage: Eukaryota > Metazoa > Chordata > Amphibia > Gymnophiona > Siphonopidae > Microcaecilia > Microcaecilia unicolor. The sequence goes on from NC_044035.1 coordinate 109,106,186, forward strand.
GGTTTAATTGATACATCCTAGCTGATGAAATTCAAGCTGTCAGGCACAGGGGCGCATCATGCTGTAAATTGAGATTGATACAGACAATTATACACTGGAGCTTGGAATGAAAGGTGTGTTCAGAGAGTGAGAACAAAAATCTGTCTTCATTTACGTCTTAGTATTGTTATTTTAAAGAGCAGCCGCATGATCTTTTTTATAAGGACAACGTCAAGAAAAATAAGAGTCTTACCCTTTTGTTTGTAAACACAAGCCTATACGCTTCTGTTGTGCAAAGTGATAAAAATGTATAGTTTCCAATATTATGACAACATTTCTTCCTATATATGACCTTATTTCAGAACAATAAATATATGCCCTTATAAACTTCATTTCTTTCTGATGGATTTTGTCTATTCACTGAAATTTCTCCAACTGTTGTCAGTATACAATGGGGCTCATTTTCAAAATAGAAAAACATCCAAAAAGTGGCACAAATCTGCATTTGGACATTTTGCTCACAAAAATGTCCAAACTGCTATTTTCAAAACCAATTTTTAGACACTTTTCTATGAAGTTCATCAGAGGAGCATTCAAATCACCAAGGGACATGTCAGGAGCATGTTAAGGGCGGGATATGGGCATTCCTAACACTTGGACGTTTTTCTGCCACAATGGAACAAAACAAAAACATCCAGGGCTCTAAGTTGGACATTTTGGTAAAGACTTGTTTTAGTAATGAATAACCCACAAAAAGGGTCTTAAACGATCAGAAGACCACCGGAGGGAATCAGAGATGACCCCCCTCCCACCATCCAAAAAATGCGATTAAAAACACTACTTACCAACCTCTATGCCAGCCTCAGATGTTATACCCAGGTCCATTAGAGCAGCATGCAGGTGCCTGGAGTAGTCTAGTGGTGGGTGCAGTGCACTGTAGACAGGTGGACCCAGGCCCATACCTACCTATCCGTTACACTTGTGGTGGAAACTGTGAGCCCTCCAAAACTCACCAGAAATCTACTGTACCCACATATAGGTGCCCCCTTCACCCATAAGGGTTATTGTAGTGGAGTACAGTTGGGGGTCGTGTTTTTTTTTTTTTTTTTTTTTTGGGGGGGGGGGGGGGGGGCTCAGAAGCCAAGATCAGGGAGCAACTGTGAGATGAGTACCTGAGAGCATTTGTTTGAAGTCCACAGCAGTGAACCACTGATCTCCTGGTACGTCTGTGCGGCCAGTCTACTAAGAATGCTGGCTCCTCCTAAATCCCAACGGCTTGATTTTATACATTTTTCACTTGGAACTTTTTTTTTTTTTTTGTCGAAAATGGACCAAGAAGATAAAGCACAAAAACATCTAGCAAATAGCTATTTTTGGAAAAAAAAAAAAAAAAAAAAAAAAAAACATTTTTCTGTTTTGAAAATGGCTATGTTACCCACTTGAATTTTGGATGTTTTTAGCAAAATGTTCAAAGTTGGACTTAGATGTCATATTGAAAATGCCCCTTAATGACATCTACCTATATTCATCCTAATTTATTAATCTAACCACCCAGAAGTTTAGAAATCTCATGAGTCTGAAATGCATACACGTCAGTAGCTTATCGTTCCATGTGCCTTCTAGTCACATCAGTAAGACCAAAGTCTATTCTCTTTTCTCACTTTTAATTGAGTAGATTCTGAAATCAGAACTCTTGACAATTCTCATCGGCATAAGGAACACATTGTAAGTAGTGTATTATGCCATACTTTGTATTGTTATTTGAATATTTGTACTGCTGTACTTGTCTATTGCTTATGTTTGATTTATTCTTACTGTACACCGCCTTGAGTGAATTCTTTCAAAATGGAAGCAAATAAATCCTAATAAATAAATAAATAAATAAATAATGGGGCACCCAGGCAAAAGAATGAAGATGACGTTGACTTCTAGCTGAACTAACCTGCTTCCCCTCAGGCTGTGCACTAAGATGTTGGCAGTTGCCAAGTCCTACTTGTACAAGGTGGGTACGACAATGGATACAGCAGAAATGTTGGCACAATGACAAATATCTCTCTATATAAAACGCACCTCCAACGTTCGAATGAAGCCTCTGTTAGCCAAAAGTGAAGGGGGTGAGATCGCATTGTGTCTGCCCCGCCCACGCGTCAAACGTGATGACGTCGAGGGCGGAGCAATGACACTCATCCAATCGCAACGCTCGGCAGCGAAGCATCAGGGAAGGAGGCGGCGCTCTCAACGTCTAGCCTTCCCTTCGCTGTGTTCCGCCTTCTTCTGACGTCAAGGATGACGTCAAAAGAAGGCGGAACACAGCGAAGGGAAGGCTAGACGTCGGGAGCACCGCCTCCTTCCCTGACGCTTCGCTGCCGGAACCACGGAGGTACATTTAAAAACAAGAAAAAAAAATAAAAACCATGTTGGGGGGAGCGAAGAGGGTGGCCACAAAAGAAAAACAATGGGAGCGGGAGGGCAGGGGAGAAACGACACCATGGATGCGAAGGGGGGGGGGGGGAAGAAGAGGGCGGCCCAGGCTGGGACATGGGAGAGAGAGGAGCATGGATGCAAGGGGGGGTCATGGAAGGGAGATAGGGGACTTGCTGGAAAAGGATGAATGGAGGCGGCAGGGGACAGAGGAGCATGGATGGGCATGGATTGGGAGGGCAGGGCTCAGGGAGAGAGGGCAATTGCTGGAAAGGGATGAATGGAGGGGGCAGGGGACAGAGGAGCATGGATGGGCATGGATTGGGAGGGCAGGGCTCAGGGAGAGAGGGAAATTGCTGGATAGGGATGAATAGAGGGGGACAGATGGGCATGGATGGATATGGATTGCAGGGCAGGCCTCAGGGAGACAGGGCAATTGCTGGATAGGGAAAAATGGAGGGGCCAGGTGACAGATGAGCATGGATGGGCATGGATTGGAAGGGCAGGACTCAGGGAGACGGGAATTGCTGAATAGGGATGAATGGAGGGGACAGATGGCCATGGATGGATATGGATTGCAGGGCAGGCCTCAGGCAGAGAGGGGAAATGCTGGATAGGGAAAAATGGAGGGGCCAGGTGACAGATGAGCATGGATGGGCATGGATTGGAAGGGCAGGACTCAGGGAGAGGGGAATTGCTGGATAGGGATGAATGGAGGGCACAGATGGCCATGGATGCATATGGATTGCAGGGCAGGCCTCAGGCAGAGAGGGGAATTGCTGGATAGGGATGAATGGAGGGGCCAGGTGAAACAGGAGCATGGATTGGAAGGGCAGGACTCAGGGAGAGGGGAATTGCTGGATAGGGATGAATGGAGGGGACAGATGGCCATGGATGGATATGGATTGCAGGGCAGGCCTCAGGCAGAGAGGGGAAATGCTGGATAGGGAAAAATGGAGGGGCCAGGTGACAAAGGAGCATGGATTGGAAGGGCAGGACTCATGGAGAAGGGAATTGCTGGATAGGGATGAATGGAAGGGACAGATGGCCATGGATGCATATGGATTGCAGGGCAGGCCTCAGGGAGACAGCGGAATTGCTGGTTAGGGATGAATGGAGGGGCCAGGTGACAGATGAGCATGGATGGGCATGGATTGGAAGGGCAGGACTCAGGGAGAGGGGAATTGCTGGATAGGGATGAATGGAGGGCACACATGGGCATGGATGCATATGGATTGCAGGGCAGGCCTCAGGCAGACAGGGGAATTGTGGATAGGGATGAATGGAGGAGCCAGGTGACAGAGGTGCATGGATTGGAAGGGCAGGACTCAGGGTGAGGGGAATTGCTGGATAGGGATGAATGGAGGGGACAGATGGCCATGGATGGATATGGATTGCAGGCCAGGCCTCAGGCAGAGAGGGGAAATGCTGGATAGGGAAAAATGGAGGGGCCAGGTGACAAAGGAGCATGGATGGGCATGGATTGGAAGGGCAGGACTCAGGGAGAGGGGAATTGCTGGATAGGGATGAATGGAGGGGACAGATGGCCATGGATGCATATGGATTGCAGGGCAGGCCTCAGGGAGACAGCGGAATTGCTGGATAGGGATGAATGGAGGGGCCAGGTGACAGAGGAGCATGGATTGGACTCACACTTTCACTCTGACTCTCACTCACTCTCACATACACTCTCCCAAACACACACACTCCGAGGAAAACCTTGCTAGCGCCCGTTTCATTTCTGTCAGAAACGGGCCTTTTTTACTAGTAGTTAAATATACAAGAGAGCCACTTTGGAGGCTGAAGCAGATCACAGTGAGAGCATGGTAGGGAATTCAGGTTGGAAGATTAACTGACCCTTCTGAGTTCCTGCTAACACGAAGAAACATACTAGATTAATGAAGGACTACGCTCTGGCAAAAGAGGCACGTGAGAACCTAGCATAAATGCACAAACATACAGACTAACAAGGTGACCTCTGACAGAAGTGGTAGCTATAGGCGCGGTAAAGCCAACCAGGAGAAACATACAAAAACTCTCACTGTGGGGAGGGCGGAAGCTTTAGCCATCACAAAATTCTCTAAGAAACAGAGCCATCTGCAGACACAAAAACTGCTTTTCTTAGGGGTTCATTTAGCAAGCTGTAGTAAAAATTGACCTTAGAGCGCCCTTATGCGGGTCTGTCCAGCATGCTAAGGGCATTTTTAACGCTGCCAGAAAATGGGCAATTTTTCAAATTAATGGCCATACACTAATTAATGTTTAGCGGGCAAGTCAGAAGGAACAAAACTACAAAGTATCGCCAGGAAGAAAGGTGTATCAGGGCACAAATCGAACAATCAGGTGGATTCAGAAGTTGGAGAAAGCAATGTTTTATTCACAACCCAACACAGCCCGTGTTTCGGCTATCACCTGCATCAGGGGTCAGTCACGGACCATGTCGGGTTGTGAATAAAACATTGCTTTCTCCGACTTCTGAATCCACCTGATTGCTTGACACAAACTTTTCCACACACTAATGTTGCCATTAGCGTGCAGCCACCAAAAATTAGCACGTGAGCCCTTACTGCCACCTATTTTGTAGGCGGTAAGGACTCAGGCACTAATCCTGTGCAGCAACATAGCTGCACTACCTGACCGGCAGAGTCACGCCCAATCTCTGCCCCCACTGAAAATTTAGCGCATTATTTGCACATGCATATTTAGAACTTATCAACATGTCCTGTAGTAAGCCCGTGCTAACACAGCTTAGTAAAAGCAGTCCTTAATGAATTTAAAATTGGATTTATATTAACCCCCTAAAACTAGGCTAACGTGATGTGACCACAATGGTCAATATTTTTTAAACTATGTACTGAAGCAAGCATGCGAACAAGAATGACCCATTCAATAACGAAAACATAAAAAAGCACACATATTTTTCTTTAATGCATCATTTGAAAACAGATCATTAATTGGGAACATGGAAAATAAGCCATTTTCCAGCTGTGGTAATTACAGCCTAAGAATATGGAGAAAGCCCGCATAAGAGAACACTAAAGCCATTTCATACTGTAGCTTAGTAAAAGGACCCCTTAGAGTTTTGTAAGGCCAGAAAGATGAACACAAATCCCCCCCACCCCCCACCCTTAACACCCAGGTCCAAACAAGTAGTTCGCTAACACTTATACAGGATTCAGAGGAGGTGTAAATACTGATGAGATTTTTTTTTTTTTTAATATATGTGCCATCTCCTTGTAAAATGGGATGTACATTTATCTACAGCATGCCCAGAACTATTCCCTTGATATCTGTTCATGCTAAGTATATACATGTCTAAGCAGTGACTTTTCTAAAATGGCTATTTACATGTGTAGTCTTAAATTAACAGAGAGCTTTTTAACTTGCTATTAAAATCTAATCACTATCCAGCCACTACTAAGTCCGTTCACTCATGAAGATATCAGAATAGAGGGGGGGGAAAAAAACCCCACTTCAGAAGCTCAGTATTCTGTCCTGCTTTCAACTCGCTGGACTAGCGGCTGAGCAGCTTCCTCGTAAGTCTTTTTAAAAAGCCCTCCTTTCTTTTAATGCTTCATGATTATAATTACCAATCCTTTTCCATACATTTTTCTGGCTATTTTTAATATAAGATTAAAAAACATTTCCAATCCAGAACTTCTGTAAAGATTGTATGCAACGGGCACTTATCTTTATCTCACTTCCAGTTCGTTCTACAGTGTGTCGCCATTTCACTCTAGGCTTCTTCAGGAGCAATGCCCGTACTCAGCACAAACAGTACCCATACAACCATTCACTTATTTTCACACCCTGCCTTTTGGCCTTGAAAAAATACACAATAAACAGAATACAAATACATAAAATATAAATCAAATATACACACAATTCATATTAAAAGCTCAGACATATATTAAATGCCATTGAGGGAGGGGGCCCCACAAATACAAAAATGCCTATGGGCCCACTGAAGTCATAACACGGCCCTGCTCACATCTTATTTTTAAAGTATAGAGCCCGGGAAGCAATGTCGTAATGACAGATTGTTTGGGATTCTGTATTTCTGTTAATGAAAAGAAAAGATACAGTATGTGTTACTGTTTTGAAACTTCATAGATGAAAAAACAGAATCTGAATGAATGCAACTTCATTTCTTGGAATTCAGCTAATGGGATTCCTTAATGTTAGGAAGCATTGCTGTAGAAATTCTATGGCTGGGTGGCCTTTGGTGACAATAAAAAGGAGAATATAACCATCATTTTTCAGCATGACATGGTGAATTGGCCATCAGATTGCATAAGTGGTATTAAATTGTGTTTACCACTAGTACTTTATCTGCAGTGCCATTATTTTATCTAGATTCTTTAAGAGGACTTATGCATTTAATCGCTTTAGAGTTTCATTTAAATATGAAAGTCTTAAATATGTCACCAATATTTCTCGATAAAGGAAGCCTTTTGTGGATCAGGCTGAATACTGAATAGTTAATGTTCCGTTTTATTTAAAAGTTATACGTGGGTAGCTTTCTAAAAATCACACCTGCCATTCTACAAGTTACCTTTTGTTTAAAGCAGGAGTGCTATAACTATTTTAGTTCCTGAGAATTTCAATAAGATAACCTTTGGAAGGAACTTTCTTCAGCTTGTCTGGTTTTTCACTCTTAGTGTTGGGTAGTTACTCTATCAGATGCAAAATCTATATTATCACTAATCAAGGGGAGTGGACTTGAAAGGTCTACCGTTAACTTAGCTCCTTATTAAATGACTCCTCGTGTACAAAATGCAGCACTCAGACATGTATTTGCCAGCTCATACACATGTAACAGTCAGCATATATACAGGCAACACACTGCAAGAAGCCAGTCTAGCTTTTTTTTTTTTTTTTTTTTTTTTTTTAAGAGCTGTTCCTGCTGAACATGCTGGCAAGTGCCTGTGTACTCCTGCATATCCCTGTAAAAAGAATCCGGGACACCATGAATGTCCTCACTTGGATGCCCCTTTTCTACCCTAGATGTCTTATACAAGACGAGGCTTTAAGGGATTATGTTTTTAATGTGGGCTACCGTAAAGATAGGATATTTTAGCACTAGGTCTCATTTTATGCAATGAGACCCTGTGCTAAAATAAACTGACCTGTGGTAAATAACCTGACTTCATGGTAGCCCATATTGATAACTTTCCCCCTAAATGTTCTAAAATTCCTCATTTTTGAAACACAACTGTTCCGTTGCCAAATGACTTGCATGAAACCCAGTTAAAGTGACAAAAAGGATCTCTCAGGAAAAGAAGCCTTCATATTGATAAATAATAAAAAGATACTTTGTTATTATTATTTAGTTGTTGTGCAACAATTCTGGCATTTATTTTTGTTTGCTCCTTCCACATCAAAGAGCAGAAAACCAGAACAGATAAGGCCACAAATAACAGAAGAGTATTGCATGAAAATTCTAACACACAGGACTGTGCCACCTGTCTGCAGCAATCATCAGGGACCAGCAGACCTTAAAATGTTCCTTATTTCTCACTTTTTCTTTGCCAGACATTTCCCACACTGAGAAAGATCTAGGGACAGCCAAGCAAAAAACCAACCACTTGGACAGCTGCAGCTGAAAAACAGCAGCAATTGTAGCTCTGAAACGATAGATCTGTTTCCTAAGTACTGGACTGTGGCTTTCCAGATGCTGAAACTGCTGGGCTGGGAAGTCAGACATGAAACTGTATTCCAGAAGTAATTATTATTGAGAATTCAAATATTCAGCTATGATTTTACTGCCCAAACCGTGTACTCTGTGCTAGAAGTTTTTAAATAGCTGACTCGGTGGTCTCCATTTCATCTGCACTACTTCCAGAGTTAAGTTAGCAAGTCACTTACTACTAGTACATATCTTTTGTATAGCACTACAAGACATACAAGCACTGTACACATTACATGCAGGTACCTTCTCTGTCCCAAGTGCGCTCACAATCTAAGGGTTTTCTTTTGTTTTTTTAATGGAATGGTAGGTTAAATGACTTGCCTAGGGTCACAAAGAACTGCAGTGGGAATCAAACCCAGTTCCCCAGGATCTCAGCTCACTGAAGTAACTGTTAGGTTACCCCTCCACTCCTTGATGAGGAAATGGAATGTTCTATCTATATTGCTGTGATAAGAAAGCAAATGCAATTTAACATTATTCATTACTGTTAATTTAGGGCCTATTTTAGTTGAACAATATATACTAAATCAAACTATTATAATATTGTTCACGGTATTTTGTTGTTTTATATCATTTGTGACATGTACTTTGGGAGTTGTCTTCTAAGTGACTTCCATGGTATAATGGAGTTATATAGGTAGAAATCAACTCTTATAAAACTGCATGCTGCATATGTATGTTTGTGCAGCGCTGCGTATGCCTTGTAGCGCTATAGAAATGCTAAATAGTAGTAGTAGTAGTAATGTATGTAGAAGTATGCCTAGGAATCAAACTCACACACACACCATTTTTTTGTGCTTAACATGAACATTTCTGTAAACATAGATGGGAAGTTTGGAACATATACACCTAATTTCCAATTTGTAAAAGAACACATGTATAAAATCAAATTGCATCTGGGTTTGGGCAGATGTAACGTATGCACGCATAAGCCTATCTTATATGGATAAGTATGTGTGTACCTTCCCATTAAAAAAACAAACAAAAAAAAGGACATCAAGTAAGCATTGGCCCTCCAGGTCAGCTCTAGGTGCCTTTCCATGCTGTACCCTAATAGGAACATCATGTCAGTGGAATGACAGATAACAAATCAAAATAAATTACAATCCTTTAAAACTATAGCTGGTAGTGCATCTATACGCCTTTTTAAAAGATGTCAACTCTTGCTGATCTGTGCAGAAAGTCGAAAAAATGAGAGGTGATTTACAAAAATTAGCCAAAGTTATTAAATGTTTGGCAGCTAAGCCTTAATGTGAATAAATGTACAGTGATGCTGATGACATTTAACGCGAACAAGTGGAAAGTGATGCATGTGGAAAAGAGGAACCCAAACTATAGCTATGTGATGCGGGTTGCACAATAGGAATCACCACTCAGGAAAAGCATCTAGGTGTTGGTGGCGGCTAAGGAATTATTAGGAAAGGAATGGAAAACAAAAATGAGAATGTTATAATGCCTTTGTATCACTCCATGGTGCGACTACACCTCGAATACTGTGTGCAATTCTGGTCACCGCATCTCAAAAAAAGATACAGCAGAATTAGAAAAGGTACAGAGAACGGTGACCAAAATGATAAAGCGGACGGGACGACTTCCCTATGAGGAAATGCTAAAGCAGCTAGGGCTCTTCAGCTTGGAGAAGAGACAGCTGAGGGGAGATATGATAGAGATCTATAAAATACTGATTGTAGTGAAATAGGTAGACATGAATCATTTGTTTACTCTTTCCAAAAATACTAGGTACTATGACCTGATTGGGCACTGTTGGAAACAGGATACTGGGCTTGATGGACTTTCAGTCTGTCCCAGTATGGCAACATTTATGTTCTTATGTTCATTTGTGGTGCAGAGACCCAATGCAGTCATATGCAATAGGAAAGTACAGGTTGATGATGTGCATGGACCAGAAAAGGGACCTCAAGATAATAGTGTCTGAGGATCTCAAGGTGGCAAAACAATATGATAAGGTGGTAGTCAAGGGCAGAAGGATGCTTGGCTGCATAGACAGAAGCATAACCAGCAGAAAGTAAGCGATGACAATGCCCCTGAATAAAACCACATTTGGAGTACTATGTTCACTTTTGGAGGCCATATCTTGTTGAGGACGTAAAAAGACTTATAACAGTAACCAAAATGATATCGTGTATGAGAAGAGATTTGAAGACTTGAATATGTATACCCAGGAGAAGAGGAATAGGAGAAATATGATACAGACATGGAACATCTGCTCCGATGCCCTCTACTGTATTTCCCATTGTGAACTGCATTTGTTGAAATGTCTGATGATGTGCTATATACCCCCTCCCCCCCTCCCGTCTCCACTGCCATGTGAGGTCTGATGTTTGGCAACAAGCAACACAAAACATTTTTGGTGCCTATGTTATGTATACTGTGCACATTCTGCAGCAGGACATGTTTATCCACTCCTACCCTAGCTGAGAGAACATTTAATCCTTTCTTTAGTCACCTTATTTTCTAATTCTTCTTACTCTCTTACCTATGTATATGTTTCATCTTTGTTATACCCTATGCTGTCTATTAAAATGTTCTATGCCATACTTTGTATTGTTATTTGAATATTTTTTACTGCTATAACTGTCTACTGTTTATGTTTGATTTATTCTTACTGTAAACCGCCTATGATATACTTACAAATGTGTGGTATATCAAAACCTTTAAATAAATAAAAATCAACCAACCAACCTTTTACAAAAACAGAGAAACTATAGGACACGAAATGAAGCTCCAAGGGTGTGTGTGGAGGGGGGGGGAGGAGGGGGGAACTGAAAAGCAACATCAGGAAATACTTTTTTCATGGAGAGGGTGGTGGATACTACGAATGCTCTTCTACAGGAGGCTATGTGGATGAAAAAAAAATAATGGAATCCAAAAAGATATAGGACTTACACAAAGGATTCCTATATGGGAAGAGGATGGAACAAAAGTATAGAGTATTTCTATTCAAAATAAACATGACATGAATAAAAGAAAAGAAAAGAGAGAGAACAGAGAAGGGATAACAACCTACATGAAGAAGAAGACTGGATAGACCATGCTGGTCTGCGTCTGCCATCATTTACTGCACTACTGTGAATATTTTACTATGACATTAGCATAACCTGATAATAAGATATACAAACTGTTCAGTTTTGTAAGTTCTTTAAATGACCCTCCTACAGCCTCTTATAATAGTTCGTAGATCATTACATAAACATCTGAAGAAAAAGTAGAAGTACAAAACTCAGATAGTGCTACCTCTCCCCCCCCCCCCCCCCAAACAAAAAAAAGGGCATCAGTTTATAACTGTGTTACATGAAGGGAACGAGAGGGTAGGTCACAAGATCTAGCTTTGGGTCAGGTGACTTGTATTCCCTTGTTGGACTTTCAACAGATATAAAAGAATTTACTTGATTTAACTGCTATTTGTAATTGCAGTGGTTCTGCAGATGTGATTCCAGCATAGGTACAGAAGTGTGGGAATCACTGGTTTAACGTATACTGCCATTAATATATTCCTCTCTGTGAAAGTGTTTTTCTTGGAAAATGAGTCAGTAGTGGTATGTCCAATTTCTGATTAAAATGGCCTAAACAGGCTACGACCCAATTTACATTTTGGGCCCTGTTTACTAAGATGCACTAGGAATATTATGGGCATCTACATGGTTAGTGCGTGCTAATGCTTACAGCACGCTAAAAATACTCTAGCGCTGATTAGTAAACAGGGCCCTTACTGTATTTATTAAATTTACTGTATTTGAGAAAATTAATGATATACATAGTGGCTGAGTTCCACTTTTGCTATCATCCATGAAGGGATCCAAAAAGTTACCCAGCTTACAGGCCACCATCTCTGTCACTCAGCCTAACTAGAGTTGTCACACACTGCCATGAAGAAAGAAAGAAAGAAAGAAAGAAAGAAAGAAAGAGAAAGAAAGAAAGAAAGAAAGAAAGAAGAAAGAAAGAAAGAAAGAAAGAAAGAAAGAAAGAAAGAAAGAAAGAAAGAAAGAAAGAAAGAAAGAAAGAAGAAAGAAAGAAAGAAAGAAGAAAGAAAGAAAGAAAGAAAGAAAGAAAGAAAGAAAGAAAGAAAAATGTTTTACGGAGCCTATAGGTAAATGAGCCAAAGAACCTTACTGGACGAATATCATCATCATCCTCACAGGTCATCCCGGTGGCTGTCAACATTGGCATGCAGAGTTTTCTTGTTCAATTCTTGTATTAGGTTTTATACACTCTAGATCAAGTAGCAGAGGAGGTGTCAGGTCATCAACTGAGGGGGGTGATACTTGGTGGCTAGATTTAAACATTCCTAATACAGGGCCCTAGAACCTCACCTTATCCATGGCTCCCAGCCTCAGAACCAATGAAGCGACAACTAAGGGGGTCATTTACTAAGCCGTGGTAGCGTTTTTAGCTCACAGTACAAATCAGCTGGTGGTAAACACCGAGACACCTATAGGAATATAATGGGCATCTCAGCGTTTACCACCAGCTTATTTCTACTGCGAGCTAAAAATGCTACTGCAGCTTAGCAAAAAAAAAAAAAAAAAAACCAACCAACCCTAATTTAGCAACAGTGGTAAGAAGGGACTACTGAAATAGTTTAAGAAAAATAGAAATCTATGGATATTTGTAGTAGTTCCAAAGGAGCTGGAAAGAAATAGAGAAAGGAGAATCTAGCGGATCAAAAAGAAAACCGTGTGTGCATAGGTCACACCTAAAAAAGATTTGTTGTTATCAACAAAATGTTCTCTGTAAAAGAGATCTCAGCATACTTTAGAAGTTTAAACAGCTTAACCTCCCTCCTCCACCCCCAATTTCTATTGGCACCTGATTTATAATTGCAATAAAGATTTCCACTGCAACAACTATAGGGTGTTAAGGCCCGAGGATTTGCCCTGGGCACCAATGGCCCTTTTTGTACTAATAAAGGACTGGAGTATTGTGCCCTAGCAATACATTATTTTGACTGCCATAAAAACTAGCTATGACTGGGGATTTTCCACCGGCTCAGTCTAGCATTATTTTAAAGCTTTTTCCAGGGAACTTAGGGCTCAAGAAAGTGGTCAGATTAATATCTTTGTTACAGCTAGTAACAGAGGTGTCAATTACATAGCCATATGCTCACTGAGAACCAGCTAGCTACCAATAACTCATCTTATACAGGCCAATGACCACTTTTAAAGAGGAAAATACCAATCTTGCTCAATAACTGAGCAAAGTAAAACAATAATCTACACATAAGAGGCTCTGCATCCTTTGCTCAATTCAATAAGTTATTCTTTCCCCAAGAGTTTTCTAATTCAATGCACTCTCATGTATATCCTGGAAATTAGGGAGAAGTTACACAAATTCACAGCACGCCTTCCATCTTTAGCAACAAAATTAGTAACCCTGCTGCACCAACCTTAATCTCCGTTTATAGATATCTTCATCCCCATCATCCTTGCAACTCTGAAATTTGCGCTTTCCTGTCGTCTCTTCCTCATCATCTTCTGAGCTGGGGTAAAAATCATCATCTTCCTCATCATATTCTTTTAATTCTCTTTTGAAAACTGTCTTTGCCGTATTTCTTCTGGGCAGCGGTTTCAGTTCATAGTCAGAGAGATCATCCTTCTCATAAAAAGCTCCGTCGTCATCCTCCTCGCCCTCCTCCAGGTTGAGGACCTCCTCATCTGGCACATAGTCCGACTCTTCATTTTCACTTTCATCGCCTTGCAATACCTTTGGTTTCTTTGGAGGAGCAAATTTTTTCTCTTTTGGAGCTCCTACTTTAAACTGGGTACGAAGGGCATTGGTCTGAAGTTTTCGCATATGCTTTTTCAAGCGCTTATCGATTTTGGATGAGACTCGACTTTTCAAGCTCTTTTTCTTCCTGTCCACCTGTGTACTCTGGCACTGAGCAGCGTCCTTTGGCTTTTTCTTTGCTCTCTTTTGAAGGATGGATTTCTTCCGCTCAGCAGCTATCTGAGCTTGGTCCGCCAGATACTTCTCAAAATCAGAAGTTTCATTAAGTATCAACTTGCGTGGCTTTTTGACTTCTTTCTGAAGAATTTTTGTGCCAAAAGGGGTCATCTGTCCAGTACGGATAAGCTCATCCCACTCAGTTTCTTGGAATGGCATAAGCATACTACCAAGTGAGGATGGGCCAGGCTCTGCAAAAATAGATTTTCGTATCAGTATCAAATTTGTACTTAGTATAAATACTATTTAATAAAATTTCTCAGGTGTCAAATGAGGAAAGATTTTAGAATAGTCATTAAGTATGAAATTAAATTGTATGTGCATTAGACACCTGGTAAGCACCTTTCTTTCAACTGCACAGTTCTAAAATATTACAATACTACAAGTTGCTTCTAATTAAGTTATTTAACAAAAGTGAATGAATTACACAGCTACAATCCATCTCCATTTTCAGTATTAATAACACCAATAAAAGGAGTAAAAGATAACACCATCTTCTAAGACTTAACTGTGCTTTGTGCTAAATGCAGAGCAATATGACAAAATGGGGGCTATTTTAGAAGCCCTAGTTGCAATTTCCACTTGGAAATACCAGAATGTACACATATACATTTCATACACATGTAAAAACCAATTTCAGAAAGCAGCTACGGTATTTACACATGGAAATCCACACTATATAGAGTTTTCAAGAGAATGTAGGTCTGGAGAGACTTGAGCAGGATTAAAGCTACATATCTATTCCCCACTTTACAAACAGAATATACACATACAGGGGAAAAGTTCAATATTGGCATACACTTGCTAAAAGACACATGTAAGTGCTCTTTGGGACAGGACTTTAAATGAGGGATTAAGGGAGTTCTTCTCTTTAATCCCATGTAGTTTTTGTCCATTTCCAAAATGAAAGCATATTAAAATTATGGTCTCATTACTTAATTTGGTGGAACTTATTCAGGTAGGTTTGTAAAATGGGGCAACTACCTGTGGAGGGGCCTACACTTTCACTACTGAGCTACCGGGTCTGAGTGGTTCATTTTTTCAACATGTACATAAAATGGCTGCTCCTGCTGCAGGTAGTTCAGAAAAGACTCTATGTTGGCAGATCCTTTCCTAAAACACCACCGGAACTGTGCCCATCCTAAACTGGACATCTCAGGTTCAGTCTCTACACAGAAAGATAGAACTTCATGTCTACTATTACCATAGCTCTCAACGGATAAGTTCTGTTCTTGCCAAGATTAAAAACCATAAGCGAATTATCAAATGCTGTATTCTATGTTTTGCAAAATCTGGCACACAAGCTGAATGTAGTAAAAATACATAAATACCCAAAATATTTTTATAAGCTGCAAAATGTTATGCTGGGCCCCAATTCTAATGGATTTGCTCCGACTGCTTTGATCCAGTTAAGATGCAAAGTGTTCTGGATATTAACTTATGAATTAGCACACAAACTGCCCCAGTTTGTCTCTTAAATTCCTATATCCCTCATTGCTGTAACTAGTAAGTAAGTACAGTGGCTCTGATGTCCGCTCTACAAACCATAAAATGTCCCTGAAGGACCACTACAAATATAATTATTTATACAGAGCTGTCAGTTTATATGCTTGCATGCAACATAAATCAGTGACGCCAAGTACCCGCCACGCTAATAGCTGGCAATCAAAGTTTTATCAGTATGGCATCTGAGTGATTTGATTAAAGCCATGCAGTAGAGGTGGGATCCAAAATGAGTGTTACAGTTTTCTGTGCTAATCATTATGCTGTCTTCAACTCTATTCAAACAAATCTCAATATAAAAATACAGAAGGGTCTCAAAAAATGTAATGCGTATTGTATTTTCTTTTATGATGGATCATCATGCAGATGAGATTACTGGAGAATAGACATTTTGCTCTCAAAATTAAGCTACAATCATCAGTCCAAAACTTATACTTGATTTAATATAAAAGCTTATTGTGCTGCCTTCAGTCACAGTGTAGATTTCAATTTCAAAATATTTCAATGAATGACTGAAAAGAAGCAATACTTAGCTCATGAATGAATGAATGAATGAAGTAATCCCCATAGATCACAGCATCTATACAATCACTTTTTGAACTGGACTGTGAATCAGGGTGGGACACTTTTGAAAAAGCAAATTAATATTACGCTCAAGTGCAAAGAGGTTTTTATTGATAATTCATCCTTATATACATTGAATCTTCAAATTCAATACAATTCCTCCATAAAGCCTTTGACTGCTCAGAATTGGAAACAAGAACAAAAAAAAAAAACACCTTATCTTAAAAACAAAATTTCAACCAGAGGCTCCAATTAGAACAAACTTCTAGGATATTCAACCAATGGCATAAGGGTCAAGCAAACAGCAACCAATCAGAGGAGCAATTGCCATTCAACTTCCTCATTCAATTCCTTAGGTTGAATGGACCGCAATTTATGAATCCAAAATTGTTCACAGAAATTTAAATATTTCTTATGATGTCCCTCATGCGTGAGATTTTCACCTTATCCATTACCCTTCATTTTATATCTTTAGTGGAATGAGCTGCTTCAGGCCAGTGTGCTACTAAGAAAGAAGTCTCCTTTTCTGCACAAGTCCTGCGCAGATCTTCATTCAATCACAATCGTAGCGGTCGAATTAGTCCTTCCCACATAAACAAGCAGACGGGGCAAAGAACATCATAAATCACATAAGAGTCACAAGTGGTGTTACTCCATTTCAATTTTGTGTGTCAAAAATTCCCCCAAGTTTTTACCACAGATGCACCAGGAATGGAGTTCAGTTATCGATCATGTGCTCATTGTAGCTTGTTCGACTGCACTATAGAGGGTCCCAAATAGTAATGTCCTTCAACGGGATATAGAGTAACAACTCGAGGTAACACCATGTTAGCAGGATTTGTACAGAAATGGAGGCTGCTCCTTTGGTAGTGCACTGGAGTAAAGTGGCTCATTCCAATGAAGAAATAAAATGGAGTGTAATAGATGCGGTGAAAATCTTATCGCGCAGGGGACATTGTAAGAAATGTAATTTCTGTGAACAATTTTGAATTCATAAATAACGGTCCATTCAACCCAATGGACTGGATGAGGGGGTAAGACTAGCAATCACTCTTCTGATTGGTTGCTCTTCATTTGACCCCTATCCCATTGGTTGGATATCATAGAACTTTGATTGTACTGGATGCCTTTGGCGCCATTTTTCTCCTTTACAATGCTAAGCAGTCAAGGGCTTTATGGAGGAATTACACTGAATTTTAAAAGGTTCAATGTTTATAAAGATGAATTATCAAGGAGTCACGTGACGCGATGCACGAGAGCGGTCGCTAAACACTTCGCTCCGTGCCTCCTCCCGCATTCATCTGGGCTAAAACCCTTAAACACAAAAGAAAAACATTCCATTTTGATACACAACATCTTATCGCACTGCTGGGAAGCGGCGATTGACGGTTAGAGTTGACGATGGCGGCGAAAACTTTGAGAAAAGACAAAGACAGAAGCAGAATCGGGCAAGACAAAATGGCGTCCCCCGCGAGTCCTCCAGGCTCGTCAGTTAGCTCCGCATGGACAGCTGAAATAGTCGGAGAGGTAACAGCAGCTCTGGAAGGAATATTGGACAGGAAATTACAGGGGCTGGAACACAAGCTGGAGGGGATAAAAGACAACATGTCCCAACTCACCCAAGACATGGCAGGATTCCAACAGAGAACAGGAGCATTGGAAGACCAGGTATCAGCTATTGAACAAAACTACGCCAAGCTATTAAAGCTGGTCGAGACACAGGCCGAAAAACTGGAAGACTTAGAGAACCGGTCACGTCGCAATAACTTGTGTTTTGTGGGGATATCAGAAGAATTGAGT
This sequence comes from Microcaecilia unicolor, assembly GCF_901765095.1. Lineage (NCBI taxonomy): Eukaryota > Metazoa > Chordata > Amphibia > Gymnophiona > Siphonopidae > Microcaecilia > Microcaecilia unicolor. The sequence continues at coordinate 109,124,106 of NC_044035.1, forward strand.
GACAGAGATCTACGCTCCTTCTTGGAAGACTGGCATGTGAAAGAGCTGAAATTGCCTGCCGCCATGGGGCCTTTGACAATAGAGCGAGCGCACCGGGTGGGGCCCAAGCGCCAGAACGAAAACAGACCACGAGTTGTAATATGCCGTGTGCTCAATTTTGCCCAGAAAGCAGCGATTATGCAAGCGGTTCGGAGTGGAGATGGACTGCATTATAAAAATCAAAAGATCCTTTGCTTTCAAGATTACTCAGTCGCAGTGGCGGCGCAATGAAAAACTTTCTCGCCGATATGCTCAACACTGGTAAATCACAAAGTTAAATTCGCGCTGATGTATCCAGCTAAATTGAAAATATTTCACCAGACAGGCACAAAGATTTGTGAAACGATAACAGAGGCTCAGCAGTATGTTCGCCAAATATTAAATACAGGTGATGAATGACTCTAGTAAGAGAGCGGACCGGAATGGTTATGTTCTGCAAATAAGGAAACGGATTTTACTATAAACTCTAAAGTCCAAGGAACTGGTCTACTGGGGGAAAGCTGTGGAACACGGCTAAGGACTATGTAAAACTATATAAAACTATCACTAATATACAAGCGGAACTAGTGATTTACCCCCTAAAAAACAACAGTTTAAATGAGCCATGAATGGCCGTGGACCTTGCCAGCAAAGATCGCTGCTGAGAAAGGCAGGACGGGACGAAAGGAGCTGACTAAGGCACATTCTTCACTGACGTGACTGACTGCAGTGAACTTGAGCAAAAAAAAAAAAAAAATGTAAGTTGGTGTTAAGTGCCATAACTACATGATGGTGAGAGAAGGACTTGGCCAACTACAGATTTTGGATGCTGATTTGCGACTGAGCTTCGCTAAGTTGGAAAGGTTTATAGTTCTTTCTCAGTATGACTCTAACTAAGGAAAATGCAGGCATAAAATGTGAAGATTAGACTGTTAAATACTGTATGTTAAAGTTAAAGTTCGTTAAATGGTATACAGTTATGTTGAAGGTTTAATGTATGGAACAGCGTAAGTAATATAAAGGGTTAATGTTAGGGGTGGGGAGGGCATAATTGATATAGGAACCTGGAGGAGGGAGGAACACAGTTTGAATTGGAATCTTCAAGGGGAAAAAAAAAAAAAATCCCTTGTCACCCACGCTTATAGCGGCATGCTGGGAGGGGCGTAGATGTGGCTAGTTCCCTAAGAATAGGGACGAAGAGAAAGGGGGAGGGCAGGGGCTGGGGGGGGAGGGTTGAGGGGTTGGGGAAGGGGAGACTATATGGGCATCTTAGGAGATTTTTGGGAGGGGAGGGTTTCACTCAGGCCGTAACCAAAGTCATTGCTCAGCACCACAAAGTAAATGGGGGGCGCCATGTGCTGGGGTGGCGCCCCCATGGAGATAAAGAGCTACAACAGTGTAATAAGGACCACAGACACACAGGTGATGACTAAAATTATAACTTGGAATGTGGGTGGCATAGGTTCACCAGTGAAGAGATCCAAGATATTGCGTTACTTACAGAGAATTGGTGCGGATGTAGCTCTACTACAGGAGACACATTTGTCGGACATCGAGCACATGAAATTGCAGAAATGGTGGGTGGGGGATTGCATTAGTTCGCCAGCAAAAGGGAGGAAAGGGGGAGTAGCCATATTGATTAGGAAAGGAGTAGCTGGACAAATAAGTGACATTACCAAAGACCCTGAGGGCAGACAAATCTTCTGTAAAGTATCCTTGGGTAGGAGACAAATTTTGATGGGCAGCATTTATGCGCCAAATCAACTAGATAATAGATTTTACAAGAACATTATTGATCTGTTGTTAAAAGAAGATGATATCCCAATGATCCTGGGAGGAGATTTTAATATGGTGTGGGACCCGCAAATGGATAAATCGCTTGCTACCCCCGCGCCTCCTTGGTGGAAGTCGAGGGGACTCCCGAACTTAGGTTCGTTGCTAGATCTTTTGGACATATGGAGGGTTTTTCACCCACAGGAGAGGGACTATACACATTTGTCTAGGGCCCACAACACGCAATCAAGGATTGATTACCTCTTGGTGTCTCGATCCCTGATAACAGATATACAAGACACACAGATTGGCCCATATGCGATATCAGACCATGCAGAGGTATGGGCAATTCTGAACTGTGGGGGACCGGGCACAAAACATAGACAATGGGTATTTCCTAGCTATTTAGCTCAGAACACACGGTTTCATGAACATTTACTGAAGACTTGGAGAGACTATAAAAGCCATAATGAACATTCTGTATTAGACATAGGGACGTACTGGGAGGCGGCGAAAGCCGTGATAAGGGGAGAGATTATCAGTTTTGTAAGCCAGTTTAAAAAGACGAGGGACAGAGAAATATTGAGTTTAGATAAACAAATTCTGACATTGAGGAAGAAACTTGGGGAATTGCCCTCCCCACAATTGAAAACGGACCTCATAGCGGCTCAGGTGAGCTTGAACTCCCTTATACATGAGAGGGAGAAGAAGTCACAGGACTACTATCGGTTTCAATTATACAAATATGGCAGCAAGGGAGGGCGGATGTTAGCTAGATTGATAGCCCGGAAACAAGCCTCAAGAACAGTTACAGCGCTAAAAGATAAGGCTGGAAAGCTGTGTCACACAGATAAGGAGATTAGAGAGATTTTCCATGAATTCTATCAGAAGTTATATAAGGCAGAAGAAGACTCGGGCCTTGCAACCAAGGCCTACCTAGAAGGAGTGGATCACCCAGTACTTAGAGACAAAGACCAGACAGATTTGAACGCCCCCATTACAGTAGATGAAGTACATTGGGCAATTACCAGCAGTCAAATGGGGAAAGCTCCGGGACCAGATGGTATGAGAGCGGAATGTTATAAACTGCTGGGTGAAGAGATTGAACCAACAATAGCGGAAGTTTTTAACAGCTGGGTCGATAAAAGCTCGCTACCTAAGCAGCTAAACATAGCCCAAATTATTTTAATACCAAAGCCTAAAAGGGACGTGGTTTTGGCAGAATCTTATCGACCAATCTCCCTGTTGAATTGTGAATTGAAATTGTTTGCAAAATTTTTGGCCGACCGCCTGGGTAGAGTACTACCAAAGATTATCCATGAGGGACAGGTGGGGTTTGTAAAGGGGCGATCAATCTCCAAGAACTTAAGGAAGATACTAGCAGCATTGGAATTTACGGGCACGAGAGTAGAACCCACATTAATGATAAGTTTTGACGCAGAGAAAGCTTTTGATCGTGTAAAATGGGAATATTTGTTTGAAACCCTTAGAGCATATGGGATCACAGGGTGGTTTGAAAGAGTGATCAAAACATTATACCTAGACCCCACGGCACGAATTATGGTAAATGAGGGAATTTCTGCAGAGTTTGCGATAGGGAGAGGCACCCGGCAGGGGTGCCCATTATCACCACTATTGTTTGCTATATACTTGGACCCGCTGATCAGAGACATATACTCCATGTCGACAGTGAGAGGAGTAAAGATCAATAAACAGGAGTTTAAATTGGGCGCGTTTGCAGATGACCTGCTGGTAATTCTTACGAACCCAGCGGAGTCACTGAATGCGCTATTGGAAATATTTCAGGAGTTTGGTGATTACGCTGGGTTCAAGTTAAATCTGGAAAAATCAGAGGCGCTGGGCAGGAACATCAACACAAATGAGATAGGACAGGGACACTTTCCCCTCAGGTGGGCGGAGGGTAAATTCAGATATCTAGGAATTATGTTGACACCCAAAACTGAGGATCTTTATGGAACTAATGTTCAAGTCTTACTGAACTCGACTAAACAACAGTTAGAGAGTTGGAAATGATTACAACTGCCTTTAATAGGGAGAATATGCTTAATTCGAATGATTATTCTCCCCAGGTGGCTTTATGTCTTGCAAACAATTCCCATTTGCTTATTACGTAAAGACCTTCGAGTGCTTAATAGAATGGTAGTGAAATTTTGTTGGGCAAACAAGAAAGCAAAGATGAAGTCCCAATGGATGGTGGGGGGTTGGCAACAAGGAGGGCTGGGACTGCCAGATCTAGAGCAATACAATATGGCGTGTCTGTTAAGATATGTCAAAGACTGGATTTTTGATACCGCCTATTATACACCTCTCGAATTGGAAGAAGCCCTGTTCGCCCCAATGCGTCCACAGGCTTTGGTACAAATAGAGAGAATGCAAGTACCTGTAGAATACCGACACAGCCTGCTGCTGGGCCCTCTGAGAAAAGCATGGAAATTTATGGGTAAAAGATTAGGTATAGGGGAAGGAGGGACAGAATTACTACCGATAAGGGGGAATCCACTATTTGAGGCAGGCAGGGATAATGCAGTTTTTCTTCGCTGGGAAGAGAGGGGACTGATAACTTTAGAGGACATTATTGGGGAAACAGGGGAGATTCGGACGTTAGAACAGCTGGTGAGGGCAGAAGAATTGCAATGGGGAGACACATACGCCTATTGTCAATTAAAACACTTTGTTAAATCTATGAACAAAGAAAGACTTTCACAGAAATTAGGAGCTAAGATTAAACAGTTTTTTGAAAAAATCTCAGACACAAATCCCTCCATTTCAGGACTTTATAGGGCCCTGTGGGAAGGAAGGCCACCAAAAGATCTGACCCATCTAAAAGAACGTTGGGAAAAGGATCTTGGAATCAACCTAGTAACTTGGGACATTACTAAGGAAGTGCAGAGGATTCCCAGATTGTTAAGTGGAGCACAATATAGAGAATGCGCATACCGATTCATTCATAGAGCTTATATGACTCAAGCACAGCTGGCGAGGCTTGGGGGGACCCAATCGGCGCTTTGTAGGAGGTGTGGGGGAGCAGAAAATACCTTTTATCATGGATTTTGGAGTTGTAGGAAACTTAAAGCATTTTGGGGGAAAATTGCCCAGTATTTGACTACAATTATGGGACAACGGGTAGCATGCACACCAGAGCACTTGCTGTTGAACCTCCCAGGATCAGGTAGAGGAATGATATCAAGGGGCAATATACTATTTGGTAAACTGACACAACTGGCGAAGAAATGCATTCTATTATACTGGACGACAGAAACAGGACCTGAATTTTGGCACTGGCGGAATCTGATCCACCAACTGGTGATGTGGGAGGCAAAAGAAGCCAGAAGTGGCCCCAAAAAACGTATTAAATTTTTGAAGATCTGGGGCAGATACTTGGATTCTTTGACACCTAGGAGTAGGAACTTAATACTTAAGGTGCTGTAGCTAAGGTAAAGGTCTGGAGGGTACTGGCAAGAGTGAGACTGGGGGAGGGAGGAGGGGAGGCGGGGGGGGGGGGGGGGGGGGGAGATGATTCACTGCAGAAATGTAAACTCTTTGTTGATAAGAGGTAGCCAAACGGTAAAACATAGTATGTTATAAATCACAAACTCAATCTACTTAAAGCTAAGGGAGAATGATAGAGATGGTTGGGGGAAAGTATAAAACCAGGAATCCCTCATTTGGGTACACAATGTCTGGACCTGAAGTGAAAATTGTCAAGGCATGTTTTTGACTATGAGAATGGATATTGAGTTTGTAAAAGAGGGTTGGGGGGGTGGGTACTAGGGGAGGGGGGAATAAAAGAAAACGAACATAAGCAATAAAATCTGTTTGTAATATTTTATTGTTGTTCAATAAAAATGTTTAAAACTAAAAAAGATAAAAAAAAAAAAAAAGATGAATTATCAAAAATCTTTTTTTTTTTTTTTTTACAGCTAAGAGCATAATATTAATTTGCTTTTTCAGAAGCATCCAACCCTGATGCAGAGACCAACTTGAAACACAGTCATGCTGGTGTTATGATCTATGGGGATTACTTCATTCATGAGCTAACTATTGCTTCTTTTCGATCATTAATTGAAATATTTTGAAACTGAAATATACATTGTATATTAAGACACCACAATAACCTCGTCCATTAAATGAAGTATAATCAGCTTTGGAAATTAAGAACTAGGTAGACCAATGATTACAACTTTATTTTGAAGACAAAATTTTCTATTCCAATAATCTCTCCTGTATGAGGTTCACCATAAAAGAAGAAATACAATACACATTAGTATTTTTATGAGACCTTTCTGCGTTTTTAATACAGAGATGTATGCTTGTTTTAGGTTCATCTCTTTGGGACTTTTTTTTATGTCTTCCAGTCTACTACATTTGCTACTTTGCTCTTTTAATGCATGTAAAAAAACAGGTCCCCAAACAACTGAGATTATCTGTGCATTTAATATAATGTAAAATTATTGTTTTGAAAGGAGGGAATCAGTATGGGCTGCACATCACAACAGAACCACCTTTCAGTGAGTTACGGTGTAAAAACTGCTCACCTGAGCACTCTATAAATCACAATTCCCCCTAAAATTTCAAGTGGCAATGTGCGACGTCTTAATCTTATTTCTTTTTCTTACTAATATGTGCCACCACAAAAATAAAGTGCTGGTACTCCTCTCTCGCAAACATTTCAATAAATCAGTTTCTCGTTAATAATTATAGTGCACTCTCAGTTCAGTGACAATCCAACTGCTTCAATCAAAGACATCTAAAAAAAAAAAAAAAAAAGCATCAATAAAGTTCAAGATCAGCAGAGGCAGATACTTATCTGACAGAGCACCCGGTTTCAGAAAAACCTTCCTCAGGGAAGGATGGTGCAGTATGAGCCCATGATTTCAGGCAGAAATATGATCTTCCATCTGCTGCAAATTTGGAAGATCATACTGCTGCCTGAAATCATAGGCTCATACTGCACCATTCGTCCCTGAGGAAGGTTTTTCTGAAACCGGGTGCTCTGTCAGATAAGTATCTGCCTCTGCTAATCTTGAACTTTATTGGCGCTTTTTTTTTTTTAGATGTATTTGATTGTTGAAGCAGTTGGATTGTCACTGAACTGAGAGTGCACTATAATTATTAACGAGAGACTGATTTATTGAAATGTTTGCGAGAGAGGAGTACCAGCACTTTATTTTTGTGGTGGCACATATTAGTAAAAATAAGAAAAAGAATTAAGATTAGTAAGACATCGCAAATTGCAACGTCAAATTTTAGGGGAAATTGTGATGTATAGAGTGCTCAGGCGAGCCACTCCTTACGGAATAACTCACTGAAAGCTGGTTCTGCTGAGATATGCAGCCCATACTGTGTTCCCCTTTTTACCAACAATAACTTTACATTATATTAAATGCACAGATAATCTCAGATGTTTGGAGACTTTGGTTTTGTTTATTTTTGTTTTTTTTGGGGGGGGGGGGGGGTTTGAGTAGTTTACCTTTACTTTGTGGAGTTTTTCTGTAGTGAATTCTTTTAATGCCTCTAGCATTGTCACACGTACAAATTAGGAAAAATAACTGAAGACATATTACATAGATGGTCATTTACATATAGTGTAGGTGCATGCAAATACTCCAGCGTTTTTAAGCTTGTGATTTTCAAAACCCTAAGGGCCCTGTTTACTAAGCCGCACTGTATGTGCGCAAACTTTTTTGCGTGCGCTAACGATAGAGAAACCCATTATATTCCTGTGGATGTCTCTATCATTAGTGCATGCTAAAAACACTGCACACCTATAGTGCGGCTTAGTAAACAGGGCCCTAAGCTTCAGGAAGGTAACATTTAAACATGGCAGAGAAATGCCGTTAAAGTAGCAGAAACATGTTTTACAAACTCAAACTAAACATTGGAGATTTTCATTCCCCACTGCCATCAGTTTCTCTTGTGTTAGGGTTGTACTTGTTTGTACAACGCATAAAACTGAATTTTTAACAAATTCCTGAATTGCTCTGGAGAATGATTGTGTGATGTTTGACATGACATCAGCTCTGCCTACCCCTTCAAAAATGATGGTTTAATTAAAGCATTTGTGAAAGACGACATATTGGATAGCATATGGTTGGAATAAGCTTTTCATGGCATTGGCCCTGGAGATGGAGACAGTGGGATGAAAAGTCCCATGATATGTTTCATATTTCAGGAACACAAAATAATATTAAAGTAGTGGCACCCGACTATAGGCTCTGAAGCAGTCAACACAAAACCTCTTTTGCCTCCTATGTTTCTTTTTTGTCTTGAATACTGTGATAACACAAGCAACAATATTCTTATGATAATTAAAAACACAAAAGACAACCTTTTTTTTTTTTTTTTTACTGCCACTGGACAAATATCTAATCAGATTTGAAGAAATAAAATCTTTAAAAAAAAAATCAAGCAAACAAAAAGGGTAATTAAATGACCAAAAGCTGTCATTATATAGGATGTTTCTCTGCTCCCTGCCACTCAACAGCAAGTATTTCCAGAGATGAAAAGAACCATCGACTACTAATGCAAAAAAAGAGACAACTGAGACCCATGGCTTCAATTCTGGTCAACAGGCTACTTTCAAATTCTTTTTAAACTGGTTTCCACCATCACTCATTTATAATAATTTAACAAATAATCACAAATAGTCAAATAGTCTGGAATAAGTATATGGCTCTTGTCCTCCATTCAGGCCACAATACAAAATGAATTGATGAGCTGTTTTGACTATAAAGGCTGCACATTACAGCAGACATTCACCACTATAACAAATAATACATAAGAATTACAATAAACTAGATTCTTATCCCTTAAGGGAAGTATGCTATGCCATGGTATGCTTTTGCAAGGCACTTCTACTGTAGTCTAGTCACTAAAGTTAGACAAAACATCTAAAGTAGGAATCTGTGAGGTTTTGAAAGCTTACACACACACAGACACACGATCTGTTTTGGCAGCCTTGAAGAAAGGTATCACAACCTCCAAAGGCTCTAGATTCTGCATCCTTCAGTGAACTGCACTTATGCAGTAGAGAATATATTATGGATCTACTACAACCCCCCCCCCCCCCCACCAAAAAAAAAAGGGTGCTCTGTTTCAACCTTTTCAATTCATACACTATTTTACAATTTTGTTCTAGTTTTTAATAAAAGTGAACAAAACATGCCTTTAATAAACCAAAACTAACAATTTCATCTTATTTCCTCACAGTTTGCTGAATACTTTTCCTGGTTTTCTTTCTACTTTTTCTTCTTTCTTACGCCTTCTCATTTCATCTCATTTCATCCCATTACACACACCATGGATCTTTGACTTCCATCTCTGCTCCCTCACTTTCTCAACTTCCAGCTTCTCCCCCTTTCCTGCTCTCAGATGCATCCAAGACCCCTACCTTATGCATTTGTCACTGAAGCAGCGTCCTCCATCTTCCCTTTTCAGTCTTGTTGCAGCTTCATTGTTTTTCTCATCTCAGTTTCTTGTTTCCCTTTCCCAGCCTCCTCAGTCTCCCCCCTCCTCTGTGTTTCCCTCCCAGAAGGATGTGGTTAGCAGTATGCTCTGCAAGGATGATGGAACAAGGACTTGTGTGCGCATGCATGCAGGCTCACCACTCTTGAAATGGTCTCGCCACCGACTCCTCTATTTACAGTACTTGTTATTAGTTTTCAGAATCAGCTTGCAGACACTGTTGATGAATAAACCAAGGCACGACAAGTGGATAAGGACTTACCTGCATCATTGTTCCCATCGCTCTCCAAGTCCTCATCAGGGATTTCAATCTCAGTCTTCCCAAGAACAACTTGAAGACGTTTCTGTTTAGCTTTAATCTTTTTTAATTGCTGTTCCTTCAGTGTCATGAATGCAAAAAAAACACAATTGAAAATGTGTAAGAAAATGTAAGTAGCGATGCTGATAACATACTATATCTGTGAACGTAGCAGAACCTCCAACTAACAATGCGCCCAAGTTTTCCTGAGGACGTCCTCGCAGGACGTCCTGGCGAAGAGGCAGGGAAACCCGTATTATCGAAACAAGATGGGCGGCCATCTTTCGTTTCGATAATACGGTTGGGGACGCCCAAATGTCAACATTTAACTCGTCCTTAGAGATGGTCGTCCCCGGTTTTCGGCAATAATGGAAACCGGGGATGCCCATCTCAGAAACGACCAAATCCAAGCCATTTGGTCGTGGGAGGAGCCAGCATTCGTAGTGCACTGGTCACCCTCACGTGCCAGCACACCAACCGGGCACCCTAGGGGGCACTGCAGTAGACTTCAGAAATTGCTCCCAGGTACATAGCTCCTTTACCTTGTGTGCTGAGCCCCCCAAAACCTACTCGCCACAACTGTACAACGCTACCATAGCCCTAAGGGGTGAGGGGGGGCACCTAGATGTGGGTACAGTGGGTTTCTGGTGGGTTTTGAAGGGCTCACATTTACCACCAGAAGTGTAACAGGTAGGGGGGGATGGGCCTGGGTTCGCCTGCCTGAAGCGCACTGCACCCACTAAAACTGTTCCAGGGACCTCCATACTGCTGTCAGGGAGCTGGGTATGACATTTGAGGCGGGCAAAAAATATTTTTAAAGTTTTTTTTTTCAGGGTGGGAGGGGGTTAGTGACCACTGGGGGAGTAAGAAGAGATCATCCCCAATTCCCTCCAGTGGTCATCTGGTCAGGTCGGGCACCTTTTTGAGGCTTGGTCGCAAGAAAAAATGGACCAAGTAAAGTCAGCCAAGTGCTCGTCAGGGACGCCCTTCTTTTTTCCATTATCGTCCGAGGACGCCCATGTGTTAAGCACGCCCCAGTCCCGCCTTCGCTATGCTTCCGACATGCCCCCATGACCTTTGATCGTCCCTGAGACGGAAAGTAGTTGAGGATGCCCAAAATCGGCTTTCAATTTTGCCGATTTGGGCGACCCTGGGAGAAGGAAGCCCATGTTCCGATTTGTGTCAAAAGATGGGCATCCTTCTCTTTCGAAAATAAGCCCAAATGCCTTCTCTAACATACTATAAGAGACAGCGGGAGGGAGAAATGGACTGATGGAAAGCAGTCTACTAAAATCAGAAATTAACATTACGTGCCAACATTTTCCCAGTTATTCTTAGAGGAAAAGTCACTGCACATTTGTCTGGTACAAAATTACTATATCAAATTCTTTAGTGATTGGTTTTCCACATATTACATATTGCTCCTACATATCATACATGTAGTCTCTGTTTTTAAACCAGCACAAACAAAATAGCTACATATTAGTTTTATTAAAACAATTTATATAAATTTGGTTTCCTGGCAATCTACATCTGAAATTGAAAGGAACTGCCTAATTACCTTGTTGTGCTTTTGTCGTTTTACAGAATCAAGTTTTCTGTTGATCTCTTTGCTGTTCGTAGCTTGAGGTGTGAGCTGTTCAATGATCTTATTGATGTGCTTTAAAGATGTTGTACATGACCTTCAAATAAAACAGAGATCCATTAGTTGACTCTATGAGAATCAAAGCAGTTCTAGCAAAAAAAAAACTGCAGAAAAACTCAGCTGGCCACTAGAACAAAACATGACCAATTTCTCTTCTGCATTAGGATACCAAAGGGCCTATAAACACTAAACAGTGTTAGGTGTTTGACATGATTTTAATACGTGGTAACATGGAGCTCAATGTTAATACACTGTGTTAAACACCTAACACAAAATGTCACAGAAGGTGGTAGGGAAGGGGCAGGTGATCTTAACACATTTTCTGTGGTATCTGCCATGTTAACAGTAGGTAGAGCACCTACATCTTTAGAAGATATAGAGGGGCATAATCGAACGCGAAAGCCCATCTCCATGGGCATCTATGTCCGAGAACGGGTACGTGAAGGGGCGGGACCGTATTTTCGAAAGAAATGGGCGCCCATCTTTTTTTTCGATAATACGATTTGTGCCAGCCAAATGCATCGGATGTGTGTGGATTTGAGCTGGGCGGTTTCGTTTTTCAACGATAATGGAAACCGAAGGCGACCAGCTCAAAAATGAACAAATCCAAGGCATTTGGTCGTGGGAGGGGCCAGGATTCTCAGTGCACTGGTCCCCCTTCACATGCCAGGACACCAACCGGGCACCCTAGGGGGCACTTGTACCAATTAAAAAAAAAAAAAAGTAAAATACCTCCCAAGTCCATAGCTCCCTTCCTTTGGGTGCTGAGCCCCTCAAATCCCCCCCCCCCCAAAAAAAACCCACTGTCCACAACTCTACATCATTACCATAGCCCTTATGGCTGAAGGGGGGCACCTAGATGTGGGTACAGTGAGTTTTTTTTTGGGGGGGGGGGGGTTGGAGGGCTCCCATTTACCACCACAAGTGTAACAGGTAGGGGGATGGGCCTGGGTCCACCTGGGTGAAGTCCACTGCACCCACTAACAACTGCTCCAGGGACCTGCATACTGCTGTGATGGAGCTGGGTATGGCATTTGAGGCTGGCATACAGGCTGGAAAAAGAAGTTGTTAAAGTTGTTTTTTTTTTTTTGGTGGGAGGGGGTTAGTGACCACTGGGGGAGTCAGGGGTGCTGATCCCCGATTCCCTCTGGTGGTCATCTGGTCATTTAGGGCACTTTTTTGGGCCTTGTTCGTGAAAAAAAAGGGTCCAAAAAAGTGACCCAAATTCACGGTAAAAACGCCTTTCTTTTTTTCGATTATCGGCCGAGGGCGCCCATCTCTCCTCGGCCGATAAACACGCCCCCAGTCCTGCCTTCACCACGCCTCCGACACGCCCCCGTCAACTTTGTTCGTTCCCGCGACGGAGTGCAGTTGAAGACGCCCAAAATCGGCTTTCGATTATATCGATTTGGGCGCCTTTGCGACATGGGCGCCCATCTCCCGATTTGGGTCGAAATACGTGCGCCCATTACTTTCGAAAATAAGGCCAATAGTTTGCTGTATGACATAGTGGCCACAAAATCAACACACAGTACCGACGACTGTTGGGGATGTTCCTGACACTTGGAGGCAATTACTATGGATGTTTGCAGCTACCGCAGGTTAATGTGCGTTAACTGCTAAACCTTACTGTGGTTTTGTAAATAGGGGCCATGACTTCCAAGGAGTTCACATAAAGAAGCCTCAGGAAGCTTCTCCTATGACCACCACTATGAATTTAAGAAAATAAATGCTGCTGTCTGTATAGGAAACCAATATATGCAATGTCTATATACATCATATTCAAATTTGATAAAATGCTCCAAGTCCTCAAAAACAAAAATAAAGAAGATTTTTACAAACAAGGAAGAAGGGACTGCATGGTAAATACCATACTACAAAGTCCATACTTTATTTTTATTTCTTCAAAGTTCATTTTCTAAATTTGTTGATAAACACAATCTCAACATCAACAAAAACAGTTCTAACTCACTGTGAGCTCACAACTCCACATATGTAATTATATATTAATCATAAAAAATGTATCTGGCTATATGAAGCACTGCAATCTCAAATTTCCCCACTAATTCACAAATAGCTGAAAATGTCTTTGCCACAAACCTTTAAACAAATAAAAAAACAAAAATAAAAAAAAGCTCCATTAGCTAGAAATACACAAGACTAGGCTAAAAGAAGAAACTGTATACTCTTCCTTCTCAAATTTATTCTGATTAATATAGTACAGTCCTGATTATCCGACCTAAACAGGACCGACCTGTCGTGTCGGATAACAAGGAAAACACTGCATAAACCCTTCAAACAATGCATAAACAAAGGCACAAAAATCCCAGTTTTCAAAAATTTTTCTAAAGCAAAGATGTTTAATAAAAATAAATGCAATGACATCACTGGGGTCTGTCGGATATACTAGTCACATAATTACCTTACCTGGAGACCCCAATTTATTAAAAACTAGTAAAAAAGGCCCGTTTCTGAGACCAATGAAACAGGCGCTAGCAAGATGTTGATCGTAGTGTTTGAGAGAGTGTGTGTGAGAGTGACTGTGTGAGAGAGAATGACAGAGTGAATCTTTCTGTATAGAGGGGGTTGGGGGAGGGAGTATGTGTGTGTGTGTGAGTGAGAAAGAGAGATGCTGTATGTATGTTGGTGTGGTTTTTTTGGGGGGAGTTTGTGAGTTGAATGAGCAATTATTGTGCCATTTTTGTGTTGGGGGTTTGTTGGGGGGAGGGTAATGTTCAAATGAATTGTATGGGGGGGGGGTTGTGTAAGGGTTTGGGGGTCAGAGGGTGTATGCGGGTGAAGTCACATGGGGTCTGTAGGTGTGTGTTGGTGTGTCAGAGAGTCAGATATTGTACTTCACTGTTACTGTTTCTATATAGAGGGGGTTGGGGAGGGAGTATGTGTCTGTGAGTGAGCAAGACAGATAATGTGTGTCCATGGCAGTGTGTGTATGTTGGTTTGGGGGAGTTAACAGTTTGATTGGGCAGTGTGTGAGTTGCATGTGCAATTGTAGCTGCCATTTTTGTTTTGGGGGTTTGTTGGGGGGAGGGTACTGTTGTTCCAGTGAATTGTATGTGTGTGTGTTGTTTGTGTAGGAGTTGGGAGTGCAGAGGGTGTTTGTGGGTGATTGTGGTGCTAAGGTGTGTGTGTGTGTAGAGAGAGATGAAGGTTTTAGCAGTAATCAGGTTTGTGTATGATCCCGTTTTTGAGGAAGGCTGGTACGTTTTTTTGGGGTGGGGGGGTGAGTCACATACCGACAGCAAGAGCATGGGCATCCAAAAGGTTTAGTTCTTTCAGCGATGTTCCTGCGTGTTATGTGTGGTTCCGTTGCCTTGCATTGTTAGGTTTGTGCATTGTTCAGGTTTGTACATGATCCCGTTTTTGAGGGGGTGGGGTGAGTCACATACCGAGAGCAGGAGCATGGGCATCCACAAGGTTTTCTTGTTTCACCGATGTTCCTGCGTCTTATGTGTGGTCCCATTGCCTTGCATTATTGCAGCTCATCGATTGGTCCTTCGTGCGTGTTGTGTAGCAACGTTTGCAGGTGGAACGGGTGAGCAATTAGTGTCAGTGGTCCGCCCTCGATGCCATGACGTTTGGCGCGAAGGCGGGGCACACAGTCATGGTGGAATTCTGATCCACACAATGACGGAAGTTGGAGATTAGGAATTTGGCTTCATTAGAACGTTGGAGTTGTGAATTATGTCCGGAAGGGGCGTGGCTGAGGGCGGGTCTATGACTGAGGGTGAGTGGTGCTGACAGCCTAGCCTAAGAAGAGTAGACTCAGTGCTTCACTGAACTTTGGAGGTGAGAATTATTTATATAGATAAAAATTCTCTTTTCCATAATATAGTGAAGATACTTACCTGTAGCAGGTATTCTTCAAGGACAGCAGGGCTTATATTCTCACAACTGGGTGATGCTGAACCATGTTGCCCAGTCCGGGACTTATGACTAGCATAAGTACAGGTTTGTGGAGCACGAGACATTTCATTCTGCATGCGCGAGTGCCTTCCTACCCGCCGCAAGAGCACGGTCTCCTCAGTTATATACACAGCAAAAAAGTAAAAATAAGAAAGGAGACTATACAGGGGACTCCAAGGGGAGGTGGGAGGGATTGTGAAAATATAAGTACTGCTGTCCTCAGGGAATGCCTGCTACAGCTAAGTATCTTCGCTTTTTCCGAGGAAAAGCAGGCCTATTTATTTTCACAAGTGGGTAATCCCTAGAATCCAGGCTCACCGAAAACAACAAACATTGGTAAATTGGGCCTCGCAATGGTGAGGACATATCTCAGATTCACCTGAAACTATATACAAACTGAGTAAGAGTGCAGCCTGGAACAGAATAAAATGGGCCTAGAGGGGTGCAACACAACCTAGAGATGGGAATAACTAGTGAGGTAACAATGAGGCATATTTTCAAAGCACTTAGCCTCCCAAAGTTCCATAGAAACCTATGGAACTTAGCCTCCCAAAGTTCCATAGAAACCTATGGAACTTAGCCTCCCAAAGTGCTTTGAAAATATGGCTCTAAATTTGCCAATGACACACAGTTATTCAAAGTTGTTAAATCGTAAGAGGATTGTGAAAAATTACAAGAGGACCTTATGAGACTGGGTGTCTAAATGGCAGATGACGTTTAATGTGAGCAATTGCAAAGTGATGCATGTGGGAAAGAGGAACCCGAATTATAGCTACGTAATGCAAGGTTCCACGTTAGGAGTCACCAACCAAGAAAGGGATCTAGGTGTCGTCGTTGATGATACGTTGAAACCTTCTGCTCAGTGTGCTGCTGCGGCTAAGAAAGCAAATAGAATGATAGGTATTATTAGGAAACGAATGGAAAACAAAAATGAGGACGTTATAATGCTTTTGTATCGCTCCATGGTGCGACTGCACCTCGAATATTGTGTTTAATTCTGGTCACCGCATCTGAAAAAAAAGATATAGTAGAATTAGAAAAGGTGCAGTGAAGGGTGACGAAAATGACATAGGGGATGGGTTGACTTCCCTATGAGGAAAGGCTAAAGTGACTAGGGCTCTTCAGCTTGGAGAAAAGACAGCTGAGGGGAGATATGATAGAGATCTATAAAATAATGAGTGGAGTGGAATGGGTAGACGTGAAGCGTCTGTTTACTCATTCCAAAAATACTAGGACTAGGGGGCATGTAATGAAGCTACAAAGTAGTAAATTTAAAACGAATCGGAGAAAATGTTTCTTCACTCATGTGTAATTAAACTCTGGAATTCGTTGCCAGAGAATGTGGTAAAGGTGGTTAGCTTAGCATGGTTTAAAAAAAGGTTTGGGCAGCTTCCTAAAGGAAAAGTCCATAGACCCCTAATAAAATGGACTTGGGGAAAATCCACTGCTTATTTCTGGGATAAACAGTATAAAATATTTCATACTTTTTTGGGATCTTGCTAGGTATTTGTGACCTGAATTGGCCACTGTTGGAAACAGGATGCTGGGCTTGATGAACCTTTGGTCTGTACCACTACAGCAATACTTATGTATTTATGTCTGCCCGAACTGACTATCGCGTCGGGTATCCTGCTCCAAGCAGTAATGAGATGTGAATGGGTGAATTGAAGACCACGTCGCAGCCTTGCAAATTTCTTCAATGAAGGCTGACTGCAAGTGGGCTACTGACGCAGCCATGGTATGACCCTCTAGGGTGAGCCCAGCCTGGGCATACATGAAGGAAATGCAATCTGCCAGCAGCCAATTAGAGATGGTGTGTTTCCCAATGGCGACCCCCATCCTATTGGGATCAAAAGAAATAAAAAGAAGGCGGACTGTCTGCGAGGCCTGGTCCACTCCATGTAATAGGCCAATGCTGTCTTGCAATCCAAGATGTGAAAGGCACTCTCGGCAGGATGGGCATGAAGTCAGGGAATGAATGTTGGCAAGACAATCGACTGGTTCAGATGGAACTTAGGGTGAATGCTGAGGACTACTCTGTTGTGATGGAACATAGTATAAGGTGCATCCACTACTAAGGCTTCAAGCTCACTGACTCTACGAGCAGAAGTAACAGCCACCAAGAAAATGACCTTCCAGGTCAAGTACTTCAGATGGCAGGAGTCCAGTGGCTCGAAAGGAGTTTTCATCAGCTGGGTGAGAATGACGTTGAGGTCCCATGACACTTGTGGAGGTTTGACAGGGGGCTTTGACAAAAGCAAACCTCTCAAATTGAACTAGAGGCTGTCGAGAGATGGGCTTACCTTCTACACAATAATGATAAGCACTAATTGCACTGAGGTGACCCCTTACAGAGTTGGTCTTAAGACCAGACTCAGAGAAGTGTAGAAGGAATTCAAGCAGGAACTGTGTAGGGCAAGCAAGGGGATCTAGGACCTTGCTCTCACAACAGACGGCAAACCTCCTCCATCTGAAAGAATAACACCTTTTAACTGAATCTTTCCTGGAAGCCAGCAAGCCCCGAGAGACACTATCCGAAAGACCAAAAGAAGCAAATTCTACGCTGTCAACATCCAAGCTATGAGAGCCAGAGATCAAAGGTTGGGATGTAGAAGAGATCCCTCGTTCCAAGTTAAGAGGGTTGGAAAACATTCCAATCTCCACGGTTCTTTGGAGGATAAAGCCAGAAGTAGAGGGACCAGATATGCTGAGGCCAGTACGGTGTGATCAGAATCATGGTTCCTTGTTCTTACTTGAGTTTCAGCAGTCTTCCCCACAAGAGGTATGGGAGGATATGCATAGAGCAGACCTATCTCCCAATGGAGAAGGAAGGCATCTGATGATTGTCTGCCATAGGTCTGAAGCCTGAATAAAACTGAGGGACTTTGTGATTGTTTTGATTGGCAAAGAGATCCACAAGGGAGGTTCCCCACACTCGGAAGATCTTGCGGAAAACAGTCATGCTGAGAGACCACTCATGCGGTTGCATCACTACTACTACTACTTAACATTTCTAAAGCGCTACTAGGGTTACGCAGCGCTGTACAATTTAACATGGAAGGACAGTCCCCTGCTCAAGGAGCTTACAATCTAAAAGACAGGTGTACAATCTAAAAGACAGGTGTAGAGACAATCTGATAGGGCATACTATATTTCTCGAAAGGTTAGGTGCCGAAGGCAGCATTGAAGAGGTGAGTTTTAAGCAGAGATTTGAAGATGGGTAGGGAGGGGGCTTGGTGTAGGGGTTGAGGAAGATTGTTCCAGGCATAGGGTGAGGCAAGGCAGAATGAGCGGAGCCTGGAGTTGGCAGTGGTGGAGAAGGGTACTGAAAGGAGGGATTTGTCCTGAGAGCGGAGGTTACGGGCGGGAACATAGGGGGAGATGAGGGTAGAGAGGTAGTGAGGAGCCGCAGACCGGGTGCATTTGTAGGTAAGGAGTAGAAGCTTGAATTGTATGCGGTATCTGATCAGAAGCCAGTGAAGTGACTTGAGGAGAGGGGTGATATGAGTATATCGGTTCTGGCGGAATATAAGACGTGCGGCAGCGTTCTGAACGGATTGAAGGGGGGATAGATGGCTGAGTGGGAGGCCGGTGAGGAGTAAGTTGCAGTAGTCAAGGCGAGAGGTAATGAGAGCGTGGACGAAAGTTCGTGTGGTGTGCTCAGAGAGGAAAGGGCGGATTTTGCTGATGTTGAAGAGGAAGAAGCGACAGGTCTTGGCAGTCTGTTGGATATGCGCAGAGAAGGAGAGGGAGGAGTTGAAGATGACTCTGAGGTTGCGGGCAGATGGGACGGGGAGGATGAGGGTGTTATCAACTGAGATAGAGAAGGGAGGAAGAGGAGAAGTGGGTTTAGGTGGAAAGATGAGGAGCTCGGTTTTGGACATGTTCAGCTTCAGGTGGCGGTTGGACATCCAGGCAGCAATGTCAGATAAGCAGGCCGATACCTTGACCTGGGTCTCGGCGGTGATGTCTGGTGTGGAGAGATATAGCTGGGTGTCATCAGCATAAAGATGATACTGAAAACCATGAGATGAGATCAGTGAGCCTAGGGAAGAGGTGTAGATTGAGAAGAGAAGGGGTCCAAGGACAGATCCCTGGGGAACTCCAACAGATAGTGGGATGGGAGTGGAGGAAGATCCATGAGAGTGTACCCTGAAGGTGCGGTGGAAGAGATAAAAGGAGAACCAGGAGAGGACAGAGCCTTGGAACCCAAAAGAGGACAGTGTGGCAAGAAGTAAATCATGATTGACAGTGTCAAACGCAGCGGATAGATCGAGGAGGATGAGGATGGAATAATGGCCTCTGGATTTGGCGAGGAGCAGGTCGTTGAAGACTTTAGAGAGTGCTGTTTCCGTCGAGTGAAGAGTGCGAAAACCGGATTGAAGTGGATCGAGGATGGCATGAGGAGAGAAAATCAAAGCAGCGACTGTGAACGGAACGCTCGAGTATTTTGGAAAGGAAGGGTAGGAGAGAGATGGGGCGGTAGTTGGAGGGGCAGGTAGGGTCAAGTGATGGTTTTTTTTAGGAGAGGTGTGACTACGGCGTGCTTGAAGGTGTCACCCTGCTCAGTCTGTCAGCCAGGCTACTGTTTTTGCCTGCTAGATAAGTGGCTCGTAGGTATATGCTGTGATGGCGAGCCCAATGCCACATCCGGATGGCCTCCTTACACAAAGGGCATGATCAGGTGCCCCCCTGCTTGTTGACAGCAACCTCGTTGTCTGTTTAAATTAGCACAATTTGGTGAGATAGTCATTCTCTGAAAGCCTTTAGAGTGTTGCAGATCACCCAGAGCTGAGGAAATTGATCTCAAGATTCGTTTCCTGGGAGTACCAAACACCGGGATTCCCAGGGGGATCTCCTCCAGGTCTGCAGGGATCCCGCAGGGATGGACCCAGGTCCTGTGGGATTCCAGCAGAAGTGCCTTCCCTCCCCTGAGCATAAGGTGTCCTCCCAGCACATACCTCAACATACCCTGCTGGTCTACTAGCTTCTTCAAGGCAGGAAAGATCCCCATTCTTTCCAGCTTGCTGCCGTGGCACTGATCCTCTCCTCTCCACTTTTTTTAAATGGCTGCTGAGACTTCCAGCGGTGGCCTCATGAGACTTCTGTGGAAGTCTTGCGAGGCTACCACTGGAAGTCTCGGCAGACATTTTGAAAAAGCGGAACCAGCGAGAGGATCAGCAGCAGCGGGTAGGAAAGAGTGGGGATCTATCCGGCCCCGAAGAAGCCACTAGACCACTAGGGTGCCTTGAGGTATGTGCCAGGAGGGCACCCAGGGCCGGAGGGGAGGTGGATGGATGAAGTCTGAATAATAAAAAGTTGAAGCTATTTAGGTTAATCTCTGTTTTCCCTTCCTCGTGCAGCCATCATCGTCGTACACTCAAAATAAAGCAAGCAAACCAAACTGCTGCATACATACTGTCGTCCTTTATTGTTGGTGGCATTTTTATTTAATCTCACTTATATTTTCATAAACACGCCAGATGTGCAGCATACAAATGTACACAGAGGAAGTATAATAACGGAATAGCTTTTCATAGATAGAGTAGTAATTTGTTATAAATCATAATCAGTGTGTCATTTGGAGGAGCTGAGTATAGGGACACCCTACCACTGTTATATTCGTGCAGAGATTTTTTTTTCTCCTGGTAAAGGGCCACTAAAACAGACATCATGTTACAAAAATCAGGTGCTCAACATTCAGAGTTTCTATCTAATTTACATATTTATAACATTTATATCCAATATTAAACATGAATTAGGTTGAAACCTGGGAGCATTTAAAATCTTTTTTTCTTCCTGTGCCTACATCAAAAGAAAAAAAAGATGGCATGTGGGAGATCCTTTTGTTTTGTGGCTTGCAGTGGTATATTATAAAAATGAACTTGCCACCAAGTTCATACAAAGTTAATTATGTTCAGTAGAAAATAAATCTGTTGCCTCAGGCTGCTTGCTATGTGAATATTCCATCACTGTTTCATACTTGCTACCAAGTATTACATATTAAGGGCATTTGCTTTAAACTTTATTTTAATTTGTTTATCCAGTCCTTACATGCACCTGGTCTTGCTTTTTAAACCCAAAGGTGAATTCTAAGGGTGGTTGAACAATTAGGAATAAACTGTGTTGTTTCTGACTTCTTGTTTTGGACTGTTTTGGGCCCTGCTGATCTGTACATCTGCTGTCTCGAATTTTGGAAGATGGAAATCAGAAAATAAAAATTAAGCTTTGGAGGTACTCCGCTTCCATGATATAACTGAATTCTATTACTCTGTCTCGCTGTACTTTCAAATGTAAGCCACACTGAACCCGAGTTTGCTTGGGATAATATGGGATATAAATGTAAAAGTAAAAAAAAAAACCCAACAACAACCTTTATCCTCCACCTTTTAAGACACTGCCTATCCAGCTGGATGGTGATGGCACAAGGAAAGCAAGTTTGGTCCAGTGAAGACTAACTCAAAATAACCTGTTCCTTAGCTGGGCTCTAGTATTACCAAATTGACCCTACCATGTCTCTGTGGTTTTGTTCCACTAATAAGTTGGCTGGAGTCACTGGGGATCACTTTCAAAGCACTTAGACTTACTTACAAAGTTCGACAGATTGGTATGTAACTTTATAAGTCTAAGTGCTTTGAAAATATGCCTTTATATAACTTTGTTAGTCTAAGTATTTTGAAAACACAGCTCACTGTTGTCCCACAAGTTTTTAACTTTTCTTGGGTATCCAAGTAATTTATTTGTGGGTTTTATATTAGGGTAGAAAGTAATCTTGTATTTTGCTCCCTACAGTAGATAATCCTTTTTTTTACTTTTATTTCTTCTGTGCTGTACTGCTTACGGAGAATGTGATTTCTCAGTGTTTCCTTTTGTAATTTTGGTCCTTTATTCTGTAATTGGTGAGAATTGGTCTGTGTTCTGTGAATGACCATGATGAGAGATTCTACTGTCATGTAATTTGTGTGTGAATCCATAGGAGTCTGATTTGTTTGGCTTTTCCAATAGGAAGCATATTGTGGTTCTGTATATTAACCACATTTTTAAAGGTACATTTACTGATATATGTGTGTTCAAAATTGGTGCTGTAAAGCTTGCAGCATAGGCTCCAAGAAGCTTCTTTGCAGGATTTTGTGTTACTTCACAAAGTAATTTGGAAGACAATCCTTTATTTATCTGCTCCTTCGTAAGGAGAAGGGGTGGAAGGAATAGTCAGGAACTTAAACTGGTTCATGTCAGCTTCAGACAGGAGAGAAAGCAGTAGAACCAGAGAAAGGGACAAGATGACATTTTATTAATACAGCTTAATAAGGCATTTTACATTTCTTATAAAGTTGAAGGATATGTGCCTTTGCAGTAATTATTTTCCAGGATACTGCAAGTCTACTAATGGTAAAGTTTAAGTTATGGGATAATGCAACTTCATTAAAAAATGTCAGTGCTTCCTAGGTTTCCATAAGTGTGCGTGTTGTTTATGTTGATGCAGGACATATTTTTTACTTAGAAATCCATTATCAAGTGCACTCTAAGGCATCAGGAGTAAGACAAGCACTACTCATGCCTATATTGCCCAGTGCCCCTCATGTTAACCCTGCCTCCCCCCCCCCCCAAAAAAAAAATAGGTCTGGCTATACCCCTGTGAAGCCCTCGGAAATTAATCTTATGCCCAGGTTCCAACTATTCCACAGCTGCTCCAAGGTCTCCATTTTTCTAATGAATTGATTTAGGAGTTACAATATCACAACATAACACTTATTTTAAACTGACTTGTAAACTCAGCATAATTACATGTAATTTAAAAAAAAAAAAGTTACACCTACCGTAAATCATCAAAGAGATGTTGGTACTCCCTTTCTGCTTCAGCAACATTTGCTGCTTTGTTAGCTTCACAAATGGCATTATCCACCTGTTGAAGGACACCTTGCTCCAGCACTTCCTGATCATACACATCGACACCCAAACCTTTGAGCTCAGAAGCCTGAGAACTGTCATCCACAGATTGGATCTGTTGTCTGTTAATGTGAAGCACTGAATGCCCTTTTTTGGGTCCTTCAACAGCGAAGGACATGAATGGTGTGTTATCAGTAATGCTTGATTCAGTACAATTGTGACCACTTTCAGCAGGTCCAGTTTCTGACTCCTCATTCCCGACTCCATGCTCACCACTTATAAAAGTAGAACAGCCCTGGCCGTAAGAGTCCTCCAGGATCTGGGAACTGTCCACTGGCATTGTCTGCACAGAAATCAAAAACACAAGATTGGCTTCAGCAGTCCATTAATTACTAAACACAGAGTAAGGCCAGATAAGGGACAAAACAAAAAAGAAAACGTGCCATTTAAGCGCCGGTTTTCCGCCGGCCGCCGATCACAAGTTGCGCAACTGCTGTCAAGGTGTTGATGGACGGGAAGGGGTCTCCAACCTACGACTCGCAGCCAAAGCCGGTACACTTTCTCCTGGGCACCACTGCTGCTACCCCCTCCCATAAGTCCAGCATCTCCCCACTCCTTGGCAACCCCCACCCCTCGCGGGATCGGCATATATTCCTTCTGTTCTGTTGCCCCCACCCCCGGGTCCTTCTAAGGTGCTGCTATTCTCCCACGGCACCAGCGATTATCTCAGAGACGGCCTCTCGCGGGTCCCGAAGCCTTCCCTTAGCCATCCTCTTTCTAACGCAACTTCCTGTTTCCGGCGTAGACGGAATGAACTCTGACGCCGTAGGAAGGCTTCGTGAACTGGAACGCAAAGAGGTTAACTTTAGAACAGGAGACGGCCTGATCCTATGGACTGAAGCCAGTAAAGTAGAGCTTGCTGCCGCTTTAGTTCGGCCAAAACAATAGTAACCGCTATTGAAAACAATAGGAAAAGCTAATTTAAAAATAACGAACTGCCTTTGCGTGGTCCATCTGTAAAAAGTCTATAAAGTTGTTCTAGTTGGCTATAGAAATGATTTTGTAGTAGTAGGTACTGCCTTAAAAAGTGAAGAATAAAGGATTATATATATTTGTTTAGTTTTAACAGCTTTTTTATGTATTTGAAAGCTTCCTAAATCTAGATATGCCATTATGTTGATGAACCATCAACAAAGTTTGAATTTTATGCAATAATCTACAGGCAACATCTTCAGGTGTTTATTTGGAACATTTTCAGTAGTAGGTCAAGGTGAGTTACATTCAGGTACACTGGGTATTTCCTCTGTCCCTGGAGGGTTTATAATCTACTTTTGTACCTGAGGCAATGAAGGATAAAGTGATTTGCCCAAGATCACAAGGAGCAGTAGTAGGATTTGAACCAGGCACCTCTGGACGTCAAGATTGGTGCTCTAACCACTAGGCCACTCAGGGAATAACATGGTGGTTTTTAGACAATCCATATAATAGGCGTACCACAGAATTTTGTAGAATCTGCATTCACTGTATACAGGAAGCAGGCAAACCCAAATCTATAATAAAACTCACCCTCAACGTTCTGAGGACACTGACGTCAGTGAAGCCAAGCTCTGACTTCCTTCAAAAAGGTTTGAAGGTTCGTGGTGGTGAAGCCACCAAAACAGTGGCGTAGCCAGAAGACAATTTTTGGGTGGGCCAGCGGGTTGGATGGGTGGGCACTACAACCCCAACCCCCCCCCCCCCCCACACACACACACGCAGCGCGCAGCACATTTAAAGTTATCGGCGCTGCCTCCACTCACCTCCCACCGTGGCGCTGCCTCCTCTCCTGCACTTCATGGTCTCCGTCTCCCACCCCCGCGGCAGCGCTCTATTGGCGCTGACAGATGCGGCGCGACGACGTCCTCCGGGACCTTCCCTCTGCCGCGTACAATCCACCCTGCGTAAACAGGAAGTTGAATCAACGCGGCAGAGGGAAGGCCCCGGAGCAGGAGGACGTCGCGCCAGGTCTGTCAGCTGTCAGGCAGGCAGCGCTGATAGCAAATTGAAAGCGCTGCCATGAGGGTGGGAGACAGAGACCGCGAAGTGCAGGAGAGGAGGCAGCGCTACGGCGGGGGTGGGAGAAGGTGAGGATGGGCCTGAGACGAAACTGGGTGGGCCTGGGCCCATCCAGGCCCACCCGTAGCTACGCCCCTGCACCAAAATCGCTCCAGGCCCCGCCCTCGAGGGCGGAGCAATGGCAGAACAACGAAGGGGTTGGCAGGGAGGGAGACGGGGGGAAAATCGCTCCAGGCCCCGCCCTCAAGGGCGGAGCAATGGCAGAACAATGAAGGGATTGGCAGGGAGCGAGGCTGGGAGGCGGGTGGCAAATCGCTCCGGGCCACGCTCTCGCATCAAACGTCATGACGTTGGAGGCGGAGCAATGGCAGAACAATGAAGGGGTTGGCCAGAGAGGGAGGAGGGGGGTGTTGGCGACGAAAACCTTGCTAGCGCCCGTTTCATTTGCTCTGAAACGGGCTTCTTTTACTAGTAAGCAATATTACAATAATCCAAACCACTTAATATCATACTTTGTAGAATCTTCTGAAAATCCTGAATGTGGTAGCAATGGACGTACTTGAAATATTAGTTTTTGATCATTGTCTACACCTGAAACTTAAAAAATAAAGAATCAAAATAAATCACAAAATGTCAAACCTGATTGGATACTTTCACAGTAGTCCCAGATAACATAATATCCATGGGAAAATCAAATGAAGGATCAGACACAACTAGAAGCAATACATCTTAGAAACGAAATACCATCAAATATCAACTGCATCCGTGTTATTGCTGCAGGAACTGACACTGTCAACGGTAAGAAACGCTGAATATCATCCACATAAATGCATCATGATATTCCAAATGTCCAAAAAGGATTATATAAAGGAAGCAAATACAAATTAAACAACATCGCAGACAGTGGTGACCCCTGTGGCGCTCCTGTACACAAGGATCGAACTATAGAAAATTGTTCACTTCCTTTTCAAAAAATACCTGGTTGAAATTCTTAAATACCCACAAGCTGCAATCCCACCGGTCAATAAACTGTATTATCTTCCTGTTTCAAAAATAACTGATAATAAAGTTTCTCAAGAAATTGATACTTTGAATATTTCAGAGCTTCTAGAAGATTCATTATCGGAGGTTAAGGATCGACGGACTTTGCTCATCTCTTTTGTCTTCGAACAGGATTTAAATTCTTTGATGAAAGTATACTTTAAAAATTCTTCAAAAACTTTCTGTGGACAAAAGATTTGGGTATTCCCAGATGTTGTAAAGACTACTCAAGAACGACGTAAAGCCTTTTTGGCTTTTAGAGAAGAGGTTAGGGCGATGGGAGCCTCATTTCTATTGGCATAGCCCTGCAAATGTTGTGTGAAATACCAGGGTAACAAATATGTTTTTCTTGACCCGAGCCATTTGAAATCATTTATAGAAGCTAAGAAAATTATTAAATAGACTGCATATTAAAGACGGAGTTTAAAATAGTCAGTTTAAGGTCAGGCCATTTGCAGTTTTGGTATATGTTTTCTAAATATACTCCTATTAAGTGTTCTTCGCCCCCTGTAATGTATTGTGGTCTGAGAAGGCTTAAGAAAGCTTTAGCTTTTTCCTTTTCCTTGTAAAACTAACATGTAATGTAATATCTGCCGCTTTTCAGTTTTATAAGTGCAACTTGTAAATGATAAAAATTTAAATAAATAAAAAAAAGAAAATTGTTCACTTAAACATACCTCTTGTCTCCTACCAGATAAATACGACTGAAACCAATCATCCACAGTTCCCACAAGGCCACATTCACACAAACACTGCAACAATATTTGATGAGCTTATTTGGCAAATGCAACAGAGATGTTGAGAAAAACAAGGAAGTAACTAGTTTGCTCATCCAACCCCAGGCGTACCTCATCCAGAGTAGCAGCAGCTAACCCCTTAGTGTTATGGACCTTGTGGAAACCATACTGAAATGGATCCAGAATAGAAACTCTAAATCTTTGAGTTAGCAAAAAACAATCTTCTCAATAATTTTTGCCAACAATGGCAATGGAGATGCAGTGTGAAAACTGAAGATAACATCAAAACAATGTTGCATTCTTCTGCACTGGGCATATGGTAGCTATCTTAAATTCATCTAGAAAAACCTCATGTTTCAATATCATGTTAACAAAAGATGTCAAGGCTGGTACTGCAAGGCTTTCCATATCCTGCAATACAAAAGGATTATATACATCCACTGAAGACCCTGAAGGATGATATAACTTCAAATTAGACTTCATTTCTAACTGACCTACCATCTCAAATACGTTCCAAGTTTCCTCAGTCCCCTCAATGTAGTCCTCCAAAGAGATATTATCTGGGAAGGACCCCATGATAGCTTGAATCTTGAACTTAAAAAATATCACAAAATCATCAGGAGAAAAGGAAGTGCTAAATTCCAAAGGCTTCACATCTCGTGTCAGCGAACAAACAGTAGTATAAAGCTCTTTAAGACACGGGCTGCACATACTGCAGCAGGACATGTGTATCCACTCTTACCCTAGCTAAGATAATATTTAACCATCTCTCTGAACTCACGTGCACCTTTCATTAAGTTAGTCGCCTTATTTTCTAACTCCTCTTACTCTCTTACCTATCTATATGTTCCATCTTTGCTTATACCCTTCACTGTCAATTAAAATGTTCTATTACATATTGTGTTGACATTGTAAGTAGTTTACTATGCCATACATTGTATTGTTATTTGAATATTTTTACTGCTGTAATTACCTGTTCATGTTTTATTCTATTGTACACCACCTTTGTGAATTCCTTCTAAAAGATAGTAAATAAATCATAATAAATAATAACTTAGTGAGTCCCAGATCCACTTCTGATAATACAACCCTCACTCTCTAGGTACTACTAACTTGTACTCATTCATCTTTATCTGCTAAGAATCAAAACTATCCATGTCTTTCTTTCTCCACTCTCGCTCTGTCTGGCAAAGTTCATGACACAATTGCCTGAAACCCGATGTAAACCATGGCAAGTACCTATCAACATCCTTAATTTTCATCACTTTCTTAGGTGCAACAGTATCCAAAACTAAAGTAAATATAGAGTTCCAATGTGCCACCACATTGTAGTGATGAAAAGATGATGCAATGTGCTGATTTGAGCTGGTGGTTATGTTTAATGGAATAAAACGTACCTCATGAGTAAAATCCAACCACTTTTGTCACCCAGAGGCTGAAGTTCCTGGATTAGGAGTGGAACTCTGAACTTGAAGGTGTAACATATTCCAGCATTGCCTCCCAAAACCCAACACATTTCCTAATGAGTACCACCACTGTTTCTTGCGTTTTCCCCTGATTAGATACACCACTTGGTTAACCTTCATACTATTATAGTTTCTAGGACTTTCCCTTTTTCCTGTTCTCACATCTTTTTCTTTTATTGTGCTATTTTCCCATTTACATACATTCTTTTTTTAGAACATATGTTTTTATACATAAATGCTGTATTGTACTTTATTGTAGACTTATAGCCTTATTTACTAGGCCGCACTGGAGGTGCGCTAACAATAGAGACACCCATCATATTCCTATGGGTGTCTCTAGAGTTAGTGCGTGCTAATTTTTAGCACACGCTAAAATGTTTGCGCGCCTACAGCGCGGCTTAGTAAACAGGGCCCTTGATTTGGTATATTTCTTCCTCGCCCAACCTTGCGATTTCACCCTCAAGCTACAATCATATACAGGTTAACGTCATGTGATATACTTTTAATATGTTTGTACCCTACATTTTTTGCACAAGCACATCTTGTTAACTGACTCAGTACTTTATAGCTTACACTGCTTTTTTAGATGGCTCTTTTGTGACTCCCTGCTGTCATTAGTCTTTATATGCAGGATGCAACGAACAAACCTTAAAGAAACTCCAGACCGCTCAAAACACGGCAGCTAGGCTTATATTTGGAAAAAAAACGATTTGAAAGCGCAAAACCCCTCCGTGAAAAACGGCACTGGCTCCCAATCAAAGAACGCATTGCCTTCAAAATCTGCACCCTGGTCTACAAAATTATCTACGGTGAAGTCCCGGGATACATGACAGACTTGATCAACCTACCAACTAGAAACACATCAGAATCAACACGATCACATCTAAATCTGCACTACCCAAGCTGTAAAGGTCTTAAATACAGATCGACTTACGCATCCAGCTTTTCCTACATAAGCACACAATTGTGGAACGCATTACCAAAAGCTTTGAAAACGACGTACGACCACCTAAACTTCCAGAAATCACTAAAAACTCACCTTTTTCAAAAAGGCATACCCCACGATCCACCTTAAATGCCTGATCCCTGCAACACAACAAACCTAAAGTACATAATGGACAAAACTCAACTCTTCCGTTGTACATTTCTCTAATGTGGCTATGCCACACAAACTTTATTTTACCACTACATTGCCTTGTATTTGTTCTCACCAGAGCCTGCATGCGCCTCTCCGGTACTATGTAAGCCACATTGAGCCTACCAATAAGTGGGAAATTGTGGGATACAAATGTAACAAATAAATCTGTATACATGTTTTTACACTATATTTTCATGTTGTATTTATGAGTTTTTATTGTGGTTTTTAGACTCCTGAGGCAGGCATTGTTGCCGAAACACAGTGCTGTATCAAGTTCAACCTTATTGGCAAAAATAGACAGTATTGGGTAATTCAATAAAATAGGTGCTAATATTTATACACAAGTTAAGAGGCTCATTTTCGAAACAGAAAAACATCCAAAAAGTAGCACAACGTGGCATTTGGACATTTTTTCTCCAAAAAGACATTTTACTATGCAGTTCGTCTGAAGTGCATCCAAATCACAAGGAGGCGTGTGGGGAGCAGGATTTTGGAAGCCCAGGCCAGATGCATTCCACATATTTGCAAAGGTGGAAAGAAGAGAAAACATCAGCCAGCATGGTTAAAAGATGAAGTAAAAGAGGCCATTACAGCTAAAAAATTGTTCTTCAAAGAGTGGAAAAAGGACCCAAATGAAAATAAGAAGCAACATAAGCACTGGCAAGTCAGGTGCAAAGCATTAATAAAGAAGGCTAAAAGAGAATATGCAGAGGCTAAAACTCACATTAACAACTTTTTCAGGTACATCAGAAGCAGAAAGCCTGCAAAAGAATCCGTGGGACTGTTAGATCATGAAGGTGCAAAAGGGACGCTCAGGGAGGACGAAGCCATAGTGGAGAAACTGAACAAATTCTTTGCTTCTGTCTTTACGGAAGAAGATGTAAGAGATCTGCCTGTTTGGGAAATGGTGTTCAAGGGTGATGATGCGGAGGAACTGGAAGAAATCTCGGTGAACCTAGAAGATGTACTGAGCCAAATTGACAAATTAAAGAGTAGTAAATCACCTGGACCTGATGTCATATTTCCAAGGGTACTCAAAGAACTCAAGCATGAAATTGCTGATCTGCTGTTACTAATATGTAGCCTGTCGTTAAAATCGTCCATAGTACTTGAAGATTGGAGGGTGGCCAATGTGATGCTGATTTTTAAAAAGGGTTCTAGAGGTGATGGGAAATTATAGACCAGTAAGCCTGACATCGGTGCTGGGCAAAAAAGTGGAAACTATTATAAAGAATAAAATTACAGAACATATAGACAAATATTGTTTAATGGGACAGAGTTAGCATGGGTTCAGCCGAGGAAAGTGTTGCCTCACCAATTTGCTTCATTTCTTTGAAGGTGTGAATAAACATGTGGATAAAGGTGAGCCAGTTGGTATGTATCTAGATTTTCAGAAAACTTTTGATAAAGTTCCTCATGAGAGACTCCTGAGAAAATTAAAGAGTCATGAGATAGGAGGCAAGGTTCTGGTGTGGATTAGGAATTGGTTACTGGACAGAAAACAGAGGGTAGGTTTAAATGGTCATTTCTCTCAATGGAGGAAGGTGAACAGTGGAGTGCCGCAGGGATCTGTACTGGGACCGGTGCTATTTAACATATTTATAAATGATCTGGAAATCGGAACGAGTGAGGTGATTAAATTTGCAGATGATACAAAACTATTCAAGGTTGTTAAAATGTGTGGACTGTGAAATATTGCAGGATGACTTTAGTGAATTGGAAGACTGGGCATCCAAACGGCAGATTAAATTTTAATGTGGACAAAAGCAAGGTAATGCACATTGGAAGGAATAATCCAAATCATAGTTACCTGATAGGGTCCACCTTGGGAATCAGCACTCAAGAAAAAGATCTGGGTGTCGTTATAGATAATATGCTGAAATCTGCTCAGTGTGCAGCGGCGGCCAAAAAAGCAAACAGGATGCTAGGAATTATTAGGAAAGGGATGGTGACTAAGACCAAAAATACCACTTCAGGCACAGGCAGCTCCTTGTGACTCTGGGCAAGTCACTTAACCCTCCATTGCCCCATGTAAGCCGCATTGAGCCTGCCATGAGTGGGAAAGCGCGGTGTACAAATGTAACAACAACAACAACAAAAAAGCCTCTGTATCGCTCCATGGTGCATCTGCATCTTGACTATTGCGTTTAGTTCTGGTCGCCATATCTCAAAAAAGATATAACGGAATTAGAAAAGGTTCAAAGAAGAGCAACCAAAATGATAAGGGGGATGGAACACCTCTCATATGAGGAAAGGCTGAAGAGGTTAGGGCTCTTCAGCTTGGAAAAGAGAAGGATGTGGGAGATATAATTGAGGTCTACAAAATTCTGAGTGGTGTAGAACAAGTAGAACTAAATCGATTTTTTACTCGTTCCAAAAGTACAAAGACTAGGGAACACTCAAGAAAGTTACATGGAAATAATTTTTTACTCAACAAATAGTTAAGCTCTAGAACTCTTTGCCGGAGGAGGTGGTAACAGTGGTTAATGTATCTGGGTTTTAAAAAGGTTTGGGCAAATTCCTGGAGGAAAAGTCCATAGTCTGCTGTTCAGACAGATATAGGAAGCAGCTGCTTGCCCTGGGATTTGTAGTATGGAGTGTTGCCACAATTTGGGTTTCTGCCAGCTCCTTGTGACCTGGCTTGGCCACTGTTTGAGAAACAGAATACTGGGCTAGATGGACCGTTGGTCTGACTCAGTAGGGCTACTCTTATGTTCTTATGATTTGGGCATTCCTAACACTTGGATGTTTTTTCCATAATGGAACAAAGCAAAAATGTCCAGGGCTAAAAGTTGGATGTTTTGGGCTAGACCTGTTTTTAATCATGACTAAGGGCTCCTTTTACAATGCATGTCAAATGCAACAAAGCCCATAGTAATTGAATAGGCTTTATCACATTTGCCGCTCCAGAATCACTAGCATGGCTTTGTAACAGGAGCCATAAGTCAAAAAGTTGGCACAAATGACCACTGAAGGGATTAAGGCCTGATCCCCCTAACTCCCCCAGTGGCCACTGACTCCATCCCACCCCCCAAAGATGCAAAAGAAACAGCATACCAGCCTCTATGGCAGCATCATATGTTATGACCATTCCTATTAGAGCAGCAAGCAGGTCCCTGGAATAGCCTAGCAGTTGATGCAGTGCACTGTAGAGAAGGGGACCCAGGCCCATAACCCACTCTAAACTATTACATTTGTGTTGAAAAGTGTGAGCCCTCCAAAAGCCTGCTGTGCTTACGTAAAAGTGGAGTGGAGGAGTAGCTTAGTGGTTAGAGCACCAATCTTGATATCCAGAGGTGCCTAGTTCAAATCTCACTGCTGCTGCTTGTGATCTTGGGTAAGTCACTTACTCCTCCATTGCCTTGGGTACAAAATTAGATTGTGAGTCCTGCAGGGAGAGGGAAATATCCAGTGTATCTAAATGTAACTCGCCTTGAGCTACTACTGAAAAAGGTGTGAACAAAACCAAATAAAATATTTTTTTAATATATGCATATATAACACTTGCAGGCATAAGGGCTATTGTAGTGGGTGTACAGTGGATTTGGAGGACCATACAACAGTGGAGTTGTGTACTTGGTACATTTATGTGAGTCCACTGCCGTGCCCCCTCTAGGATACCCCACTGCTCTGCTGGGATATCTGTGTGGCCAGTCTACTAAGATTGTTGGCTCCTCCTACATCCCAGTGGCTTGATTTTGTATGTTTTTCACATGGACTTTTTTTTTGAAAAATGGTCCAAAAAGTCGCACTGAGCACAACAACATCTAGCAAATAACCATTTTCAGAAAAAAATAGACATTTTTCAGGTTCAAAAAAGGTTATGTTCGCTACTGGATGTTTGGACATTTTCCGCAAAACGTCCAAAGTCAGATTTAGACATCATATTGAAAATGCCCTTCCACACATATAAATGTTTAGAATATTAGCATATATATGTCCAAACATCCAGTAGCGAACATAACCTTTTTTGAACCTGAAAAATGTCTATTTTTATATATATACACCAATATTCTGAAAATCAAGATCAAGCAAGTTTTGCTCTTCTGCTTCATGACAGGTTTCTGTGTTCCCTGAGCTTACCTTAGTACACCTACATTATGGTTTGACAGATGTACCACCCTAGTCAAACTCCCCATCTGCCACTGTCATTAGAGTGTGTTGTTCCTGGCATGTGCTGATGGGTGCTTGGAGCCAGAAGCGAGAGCCCCTTGGGGCTCTCCCCCCTCCCCCCCACCTCAACAATCTATATTTGCCAGCTATTCTGTACATACATGTCATACATAGGGGCAGAGTGTGGTTGGGGCTCAGTGCTTACCATACAGAATACTATACAGATGAATCTCCTGCATTTAGGTGCACACATTTACACCAGCTCTATGGCTGGCATAAGTGGGCATGCCTAAATACTAGGTGCATATGTTTCAGGTTATGCTAGGATTATGTAACAGGAAGTAGGCACCTGTTTTGTAGAGCAGGCTTCTACCAGACACTCTGTATAGAGCTGCCCTGCAAATGCTTTGAGGAAATTTTTCAAAGGCACTTCCACACGAAAACAGGGTTTTATATGTATGTTTGTGTTTATTGAGGTACATTATATACTGCCTTTCAAAATAGATATTGTGAATTTTTAAAATTGCCCAACATATAGGTGTATTCATTCCTAGGTATAGGGTAGGGAGGTAGGGCTGAAAGTTCACACACATTGTTGCATTGTTCAGTTTTCATAGAAACAAATATCTGCCCTCATAGCAGCTGGAAATCTGCATGTATTTTTGGAGGCAATTTTCAAAAGTGGCATACCTATGGATTTTACATACAGGAATATTTTTTAGCTCCCTTCCCCCCCCCCCCCCCCCCCCCCCTCCAAAGTGCTTAGAGTTCCTGGAATTTTGTACAAACCAATAAAGACAGCCGGAACTTTTAGTTGGACTCAATTTCCTAAGTTATATTTGTAGCTTGCAATTAATAGCTAAGATGATCATGAACTAATTGTCATCGGTGGATTGGGATATGTGTCCTTTGAGGACTGAACATGTTTTCTTTTAATTACAGAAATACTATCTTAAATCTGAGTATTGTGTAGGTTATAACAGTGGCTCTTTTAAAGGCATTTTACCCTAAAGAACTAATGCTCATTACCAGTAACACTGTGCAGTGAAATGTGCATTGATTTGCTCACATTTAATGGAAATGAATTTGTTATTTATGGACTTACCTTCTAACTTCCCAGAAATTGCAGTGGTAGTAAATATCAAGCACATTGAAATGAACATTCAATCAATATTTATCAGTTATACTTTTCTCAACATTATGATGTCTGAGAATGAATCTCTATTTAGATAGTTCATATATAAAAGCCTTATAATATGATGATAGTAGCAGCATTTTATAACTAGTCCTTGTTTTAAACAAGCTGTGGGTGAAAGAAGAAAATGCCTTGAAGAATCAGTTGAAATTAAGCAACATGCTGAATTATAAGGCAAACCTTTAAGAGACAATCAAATCTGTAGAAACATTGTACACTCATATGCTGTGGACTAAGCTTCCATAATAGAGGTCAGGTCCTAGGTAACTGAAAGTAAAGATTCACTGGGTTTTACAGGGAGAAAAAAAACTAGAATGCATATTTATGTATATATAACACAACTTCTAGACCACTCTATCCCTAATTCTATGCGGTTTACAAAAAATATTCATAATCAAAAGCAAAACAGTACATATAATACAACAACAAATAAATCAGTATAAGTTTAAAATAAACAAAATAATGCTCAAAAATAAACATCAGTCTGAGATAAATAAGTCTTAAGCAATTTTCAAAATTGAACATAACTTTCTACCTTTCGCAGCTCAGCAGGGAGACTGTTCCAGATGTTGACAGAAAATGATGTTTATGTTCCTGATAATGGTCATTGGACAATTAGAATTAGAATAATAAGAGAAGTGTAGCTGTAGAGGCATTTGTGTTTATAAATAGTTGTTATTAAGGATGGGCAAACATTGTTACAATAGATAACACTTGGTTAGTGTCTTGAAATGAATTTGTTAGGCACATAGCCTGGGATTCTATATATCACGCTTTAAATTACACATGGAAATCGAAACATATTCTGTAACAATGCGCGTGACTTAATTGGTTAACTTGTTAATCAGCACTGTCATTTGGATGTTAAACAATTATCAGCACTAATTGGCATTAAGATTTACACACACAACTCGCTAAGGGCCCTGTTTACTAGGCCGCGCTGTAGGCGTGCTAATACTAGAGACACCCATAGGAATATATGGGTGTCTCTAGCATTAGCGTGCGCTAAAAACACTAGCTCGCTGTGGTACGGGGCCCTAAGTGTATTCTGTAATGTGGTATGCGGAAATTCTAAGGGCCCTGTTTGCAAAGGCGCGCTAGCGTTTTTAGCGTATGCTAAAAATTAGCACTTGCTTACCATGTAGATGCCCATAATATTCCTATGGGCATCTACATGGTTAACGCGCGCTAAAAAAAGCTATTGCAGACCTTGGAGCAATAGCCTACTACATGGAGCGGACAAGGCCCCACAGACAGTCCACCCAACTTTTTGTTTCTTTGATCCCAACAGGATGGGGGTCGCCATTGGGAAACATACAGTATCAAATTGGCTGGCAGATTGCATTTCTTTCATTTATGCCCAGGCTAGACTGACACAGGAGGGTCATATCAAGGCTCCCAATGTCATAGCCATGGCTGTGTAAGTAGCTTACTTGCAGTCAGCCTCCATTGAAAAAATTACAAGGCTGCGATGTGATCTTCAGTCCACACATTCACATCTCATTACTGCCTCAAGCAGGATACCCGACGCAATGGTCGATTCGGGCAGACAGTGCTACAGAATCTGTTTGAGGTCTAGAATCCAACTCCACCCCCCATGCCCATTTTATTTTGTTCCAGGCTGCACTCTCAGTTGTATATAGTTTCAGGTTAATCTGCGTTATGTACTTGCCGTTACAGGTCCAGTTGACCAAAGTTTGTTGTTTTCAGTGAGCTTGGATGCTAGGGATACCCCACTTTCAGTAATGCAGGGACATAAAGGTTAACATAAAATAAACAAGGATACATAAGGATACATAGTTAAGTATTTTAGAGTTCAATATCTTTTCTTTGATACGGAACACCTATGATTTTTTCCTTTAATCCAGGAAGCTCTTTAACAGTCCCCATGTTAAGGGTTTAGGGGGCAAGAGTATTGGTTATACTTAGGTTGTAGAAGTAGTTTCATCTACAATCTTTATTTGTGATTAGGTAGGAGGGTTTTTCTTCCTTATATCTCATTTTCTTTTCTTCTCCCCTGGGTGTAATGTGTTAGCAGATCATTATGTATTAGTGAGGTATTATTGTAACTACCATGTTTCTTTATTTCCTTAGTGTGTATTTTCTGGGATGTTTCTCCTAATTATGTTTCTTATTTGCAACTGTTGATTGCAAAATATTTGTTTATTTATAGAAAGAAAAAAAAAAAGAAACTGTGTCCCAACCTGGATTTCCTATTTCCCATATAGAGGCACTTTGCAAAACGGGCTTTAAGCCTCTGGTAAAAGCATATTAGGTACATATACATTATCCCCTAGTGACATCGCTGAGGAAAAGTATGTATTAAGTTTGTCCAATAAAAAGATATCGCCTTATGTATCCTTGTTTATTTTATGTTAACCTTTATGTCCCTGCATTACTGAAAGACAAAACCAAAAATATTTATGTCTGCAAGAGCCACGCCTGTCTTCAAGCTCCAGTTTTGCTTGTTAGTTCCAGTCCAGTAATCCATGTTCATGTTTTGAAACCTATCAGTAGGTTTCACCACAGTTACCCTTGGAAACCCAGACCTCCCATGGGGACCATGGGAACCTTGAGGGGGAGGTCGTGACTCCACCTTTCAGTCTCACCTTGTCTTCTGGTGGTCAGCTTCAGCATTGTTGCCTCTGCTGCCACTTCCTGTGTTCCAAGCCTCACTCTGGTGTTCAGTGTGTTTCAAACCTCTTTCCTGTAATGCTTCCACATCCTTTGTGTTCCAAGTCTCTTTCCTGTAGTCATGACATCATCATTGAAGGCCCTCATAAGGAAGCTGAGGACATTCATTCAGGGCCTTTGCAAAGCCAAAGGTCTCCAGGTTTGTCGGTATGCTTGTATAGCAATTCTGCCCTGTTTCCTAATTGGTGTTCTTGTTTAGCACTTCTGTCTTGTTTCCTAGTTAGTGTGCCTGTGTGGCACTTCTGCCTTGTCTGTGTGCTAGGGTTAGCACTTCTGCTTTAGTTCTTCTGTTTGTGTGCTAGGGTTAGCACGTGTGCCTGAGTTCTTCTGTTTGTCTGTGTGCTGTTGTTAGCACTTCTGTCTTGATTATTGCCTGTTTGTTCTGTTGTGTTTGTTGGCCGTGTGGCCCAGCCTTGAGCTCTGCCAGCACTTCTGCCTTAGTTCTTCCACGTGTCTGTGTGCTAGTGTTAGCACTTTTGTCTTGGTTAGTGTCTATTCTGTTGTTTGCGTGGCCGTGTGGCCTTGCCTAGAGCTCTGCCTAGTCTGCCTTGGCTAGGGCTCTGCCTAGTCTGCCTTGCCAAGGGCTCTGCCTAGTTTGCCTGGCCAAGGGCTCTGCCTAATCTGCCTCACCTTGAGCTCTGCCAAGTCTGCCTCGGCTAGAGCTCTACCTAGTTTCTTCTTCCTTCTGCTGTTGTGTTTGGGTTCCCGCTCGGCCTTGCGGCCCGCATGAGAGAGCTCTGTATGCATCGGTTCCAGGTCAGCCTTGCGGCCTGCTTAAGTGTTTTCTGGCTTTACTTAGTTCTGTCTCTGTGTTCCCTGCCTAACCCAGTCCTGGTTTGTGTCTTAGTGCAGCCTGTGTGCTCTGTGCACTTCTGGTCTGTTTCTGTCTATGTGCTTATTGTGCCTCTAGTCTGCTCCAGTCCTGTTTGTTTAGTCCAGGCCTGGTTGGAGGGTTTTGGCTGCTGCTGCCGCTCGTCGTCAGCAGCCCAAGAGCTCATGTTGTTCCTGAGTCTGTGACAGTTTGCTTAGAGCCTGAGACCATGACACACCCTCATCTGATTTCCCTTGTCAGCCTTTTTCTATTAGATAGATTGAGGCATTTTTAGCCATTATTCCATTTTTTTTCACATGTGTAAGGCCTGTGACTGTTGTGTGTGGTCCTCCCCCCCCCCCCCCCCCCCCCCCCATAGCCACTTTAGTTAGGTTTTTTGGGTATTTCTAAGTTTCCTTTTTTTTTTTTTTTTGACCCTCAGTATGTCTAGGGCACCCAGTCAGGTTTTTTTTTTTTAATCATTGAGTCATTTAATTTTCCTGAGGCTATTTTTTCCAAATATGTCCCAGAAAAATGTCTCCAGTCGCTTTAAGAAGTGTTTCTGATGCACCAGGACTATATTCATAACAGATACTCATTTTTGGTGCCTGCAATGCCTGGGACCCTATCATGATCCTTCTTATTATCTTCTGTGTTCTCAGATAGTAAAGAGGGGAATTTATGGTCAATCAAATTATGGCACTGATAAGTCCAGTCAAACAACATTGGCATTGGAAACATGAGTCTTCAGGGCTCTCACTGATGCATCAACACTGAGAGTGTCTCAATCACTCTCAATTTTGAGAATCAGTAGAGGCCATTGGTACTCATCATTATCCGATCCCCTCCTGAGGAAGGGAAAGGTTTCATCCTCATCAACACCAAGGGATACCTAACATCAGGCAGAAGCCAGGACACACCAACATCAAGCCCTTTTGGAGCACAGCACCAAGTGCCCCTGATGAAATGACTTCTCATCCTGTATTGTATCAAAAGAGATGTGACAGCCTTCTCAGAGCTGAGACTTAACTCCTGATACACCTCAGGTAATTCAGGAGGAGGTAGTCCCTCTGACTATGATGCCCCTACCTTTGTTGATGGTAGCCTTCAAGGAGTAGCTCATGATACATTTGAGGAACACATTGAGCACTTCTATTAGCATGAAGCCATGCTTAGACGAGATTGGGTGATGGAGCTGGTGGTTGGGAGGCAGGGCTAGTGCTAGGCAGACTTCTATGGTCTGTGCCCTGAAAATGACAGATATAAATCAAGGTAAGGTATACACAAAAAGTTGCACATATGAGTTTATCTTGTTGGGCAGACTGGATGGACCGTGCAGGTCTTTTTCTGCCATCATCTACTGTGTTACTATGTTCAATGGTGTTGATGCTAAGGCTTGAGGTGGTTTAACTGTTTCTCAAAGCTTGACTCCAAGGCCTCAAAGGGCTTTGATATCAGTGTCAACCACACTGGTGCCAATCTCTATTCTTTCAAGATAGGAAGCTTCCCTGATGTATCAAAGATCCACAGTGTCATGACACCCTAGCCCAGGCCTGTTCAAGAGGTCAATTGTGGTAGGTCCCAAATGGAACTCACTGCCTTATCATTTGAGAGTTTTTAGGAACTTGGCAGAATATTAAAAAGCTTTAGAATCTGTGTTGTTTCAGTGGGCATTTGATCTTGCTGTAGTTTGATTTGCTCACAATGTCTAGAATATGCTTATGCTGGCTATTAGCAGAATATGTCTTGTAATAAGCCCTTCAGCATCCAGACCACAGTGCTCCTCAGGCAATACTTCAATCCCCCCCCCCTACTTGCCACAATTTATGGCAGAGGTGCGGCTCTGGTGTTGCAGACCAGTGTATTCCAGACCCAAGTTTCCCACAGACCTGATAGTCCACACTTTTTAAGGCAATTAACCTAATGTTTCCCACAACAAGTGGCATTCCTATGTTGGCAGCCACCCAGGGCGGATCGCCCGGCGCATCACCTCCACCCCCCCCCCCCCCCCTTGGCACATCACCTCATGGGGGTGCAGGGAGCAGTTGCACAGCTGTCGGCTCCACCGGTTTCCTGCCCTGGAACGGCTAGTAACATCAGAGGAAGCAGGGGAACCAATGGAGCCGACAGCCGCATGGCTGCTCCCTGCACCCCCTTGCAGCATGCACCCGAGGCAGACCGCCCCCACCGCCCCGCCCTTGGTACGCCACTGCCCACAACAGGACCAAACTGAAATAAAACAACTTTATTTCTTTTAACATAAGCACTTCTATTACAGTACCTTGGCTTATCCTGTCCCTTTCAATTGCACACATAAACAGGGTTTCTTCTGTCCCCCTTCCAAACTAACACCCAGCGAAGGGCTTCCTAGGTGGACAAGCTAATTAGACAGGCAGCCTCACTGTTCACTCCTGTTCTTATACTTCCACCCAGCCCACTCTGCATATAATGCAAATACTTCACTTTACACAGGTGGGGCTCTTAACTTTCTAGCCCTAAGATCTTTCTCTCCTGGTACCTTTCTCCCTCCTAGGAACTGGGTGGCCTTCAGCCAATTAATCAGGCCTCAGCCCCAAACACCTTCCTTATTCCCAACTCGGAAGGTGGGTTGCCTGGCCTGTGTGGATAAGGGCTATCAGCTTTCCCAGCCCTACTTCAGCACACACCTAGCTAGCTGCACAGCTCCCTTCCCCCACTGTCTTACCAGGCTCTCAGGGAAAGCTGTGGGTCCACACTCCAGCCAGCTAACAAGGACAACTATTCGTTTTTCACTCTCCGTACCAGCCTTCTGCCTCTCCCTGGATAGCACCTGCTGCAGGCTTCCCTGCCCTTCATGGCACTTATCCTTTGGGCAGGCAACTCTCTCTTGCCCTGGAAACTGGACCTTCCCTTCACTGGGCTCCTTCCTTTCCTCCTGCATGTAAGGAATCCAACCCTTCCTTCACGGTGGACCTCTCTTCTCTTTGCATGATTGCTACTTTTAACCAGAGTGTGCTTTCCAGCCACACACACACTCTCTCTCTCTCTCTCTGGTTGCTGGGTAAACCACACACTCAGGCTACCTTGATTACAAGCCTGACCTGCTGAAGGAATTCCCCTCCCCCAGCTCAGCTTGTGCAGGGATTTCTCCTTCTTATGAGGTAAGTGCTGAAGATTCATGTCTTTCCCCCTTGTTCTAGCATGTACAAACACTACCACAGTCTGTATTACAGTAGGGACATCTATAGGGTTCCTGCCTTAATGTTTTCTTTTGCTTCTGCTCTTTCTATATTCCTTTTCAGCAGGTTTAAATTGGCACTTTTTGGCACTCCCCTGCATTTTCTCCCTATCAAGAAGAGCTGACAGTCTCTTCATGTCACAGTCTAAGTGTGGGTTTTGCTTCGAATGTCATAAGATTGTGAATGTAATTTTGCTTTTGTTATGCTTATATTATTATTTTGGAATTGTGTATGTTTTATTGGAAACTGCTTAAAATTGTAGATAAAACAGTATATAAGAATTAAATACATTTAAAAAAATAATACTTCTGTGAATCAGAATCAGAGTGCTCTTAAGCATCTGAAAAAGAGCCAGGGGTTTTCTCGGAGGAGTCCATCAGATCCATCTCCACCACATTAGAGGCATAAATCTCCCCAGAGTTTATTAGGAGATGGCAAAAGTCATCCCATTGTCACAACTGTCAGGAATGGTGAGCCCTTGGACCAAAGCTGGAGCTTTGGCAGACAAATCACCTGGGCTGGCACAGGCAGGAATCAGAACAGACTGGACTAGGATAAACTAACAGACTCAACAAGGCAGGACAGAGGTAACAAAACACAATGGACAACACAAGAACCGGATCCAGACGAGGCAAGGAAAAGAAGGCAAGGGCCAGAACTGGAACCCAGACAGGACAAGGCAAGACTCTGAACTGGATTAAAACTGGGACTGGGACCCAGAAATGCAAGACAAGGCAAAACACAGAACTAGATTAAAACTGGGTCCAGAAAAGGGCAGGACAAGGCAAGGACTGGATCCAGACAGGACTAGACTGAAAGAGACAAGACAAAGCACAACTAGACAGGCAAGACAGGGTAGGAGCCAGGCAACAAGAATGACAGAAGCAAGACAATAAACAAGGCAGGGACAGAATTCAGGATTCTCAAACAGGCTTGGCTGGAACAGGATTCAGGATTCTCAAACAGGCTTGGCTGGAACAGGATTCAGGATTCTCAAACAGGATTCAGGATTCTCAAGCAGGCTTGGCTGGAACCGGATTCTGGAAAGGGCTTGGCTTGGCTAGAACCGGATTCTGGAATGGGCTTGGCTTGACTGGAACCAGATTCTGGAACGGGCTTGGCTTGGCTTGACTGGAACTGGATTCTGGAACAGGCTTGGCTTGACTGGAACAGGATACTGAAAGGGACTTGGCTTGGCTGGAACAGGATACTTGGCTTAGCAGGGAACTGGGACAGAACTAGCTCAAACATAGAGCAGGAGCAGAACCTGGCTCAAACACACACAGGAACAGAACTTGGCAGAAACAGAGCTCAAGAGCCAGGGAGCAAACATGGCAAGCAAAGGAGTAAGCAGACTAAGGGAAGACAAAGAAGCAATGTGCTTACCAGCACCCACAGCTGGATAGCAGTGAAATAATCAGGTATGATGCTGGCTTCTACAGACTCAGAATAAACAGACAAGAACCACACACACAGGAAACAGAACAGGGAATACAGAAACAGAGCTTGGCTAATCACAGAGGTTGGCTTAAACAGAGTTTAACTATAGCAAGAGTCAAAAGCAGGGCTAGACTAAAAGCAGGAGCCAAGGGTAGAGTTAAACAAATACAGACACCAAGGGCAGGGTGTGGCTCTCAGGATCAAGGTATAAAAGTAAACACACAGAAACAAAGCAAGCATTGAAACACAAGACTCAAAGAAACACAGAACAGACCTTCAGGAGCAAGATACTCAGGAACAAAGCCAAGCAGAGAAATGCTCTAAACAGGTAACACAAGATTTTGAGACCTCTTGCAAAGGCAACATAGGAAAGCTCCCTGGGTCCTTATAAAGGAGTAGGCTGATGATGTCACAAGTAGGAAATGAAGCAGAAGCAGGGAGACCAAAGCGAGGCTTGGCTACCAGGAAGAACAAGAACAGGAAATAAAGCAGAAGCAGGGAGACCATTGGTGCCGACTCCATGAGTGCTGTGGGTGCTCGAGCACCCCCAATATTTCCCCGCCAGAACCGGAAGTTCCCCAGGAGCCAGCCCGCTGCCCGACCTCTTCTCCCACTCCCACAACAGTCCTTCACCTGCCCCTCACCTTCCTGCATGCCGTCCATAACTTAAGTCATCTTACCGGGGTCCCAGCGGCAGCAGTAGTGAAAGGCGAGCACGAGCAGGCTCGGCGAGTTGGCGCTTCAGCCTGCCTTCTCGTTGCTCTCAGCTTTGCCTCTGGTCCCGCCCTCAGGCAAAGCTGAGTGCAACGAGAAGGGAAGGCAGGCTGAAGCGCCGACTCGCCGAGCCTGCTCGTGCTCACCTTTCACTACTGCTGCCGCCGGGACCCCGTTAAGATGACTTTTAAGTTATGGGCGGCATGCAGGAAGGTGAGGGGCAGGTGAAGGACTGTTGTGGGAGTGGAAGAAGAGGTTGGGCTGGAACTCGAGTCGGAGGGTGGGATTGGGGTCTGGAACTCTGAGGAAGGAGGGTGGGATTGAGGTCTGGAACTCTGAGGAGAGGGGGGGCCTGGAACTCTGAGGAGAGGGGGGCAAAGGGGGGGAGAGGGAGAAATGCACCACCTGTAAAAAAAAAAATGAAGCACCCCCAATCATTTTGAAAAGTTGGCTCCTTTGAGGGAGACGAAAGCGAGGCTTGGCTAACAGGAAATGAAGCAGAAGCAGGGAGACCAAAGCAAGGCTTGGCTTACAGGAAGAGCAACAATAGGAAAAAAGGCAGACTGGAGAGGTCACAGAGAAACAATAGATCTGAACATAAGGGCACGGCCATAACAGTGATACGCATATTTTTTTCAGAGATGAAGAAGGAACCCAGGGCAGAAACATTGAACATCCTCCTATTCCTTGAGCATTCAAAGGAAGCTGTCACAGTGTCCTTTCACAGAATCCTGAAGGAAGTACAAATAAGAATGGGGGTT
The DNA here is from genome assembly GCF_901765095.1 of Microcaecilia unicolor. Classification (NCBI taxonomy): domain Eukaryota; kingdom Metazoa; phylum Chordata; class Amphibia; order Gymnophiona; family Siphonopidae; genus Microcaecilia; species Microcaecilia unicolor. Next base: position 109,168,519 of record NC_044035.1, read on the forward strand.
ACCCCTCCTCCGTTGTATCTTATCTTAATAAGAAGGTTGAATCTATGTATATAGCTCAAAAGGTGCTGGGATTAAAGAAGCTACAGCATCCTCACCATTTTATGGTGATCAAATCTGCTCTCAAAAGAACCAAGAGCATGAAAACTCATTCCTCTGTGACCCCAGGAACAGAAGTGAGAACCTTGGAATTTTGAGGAAGAAATTCTTTCAGAATGCTATGTTTACCTCCCGCATACCATCCTACCAGCTCTCGCAAAGCATTGTTTGCAGTGTGGTGAAATTTGCTAACACACTCCCTAGAGAGTGTTAATCCATTCGTGATCCCTTGAGCCTAGGCCAAGGCTTAGGAAGGATCTTGACCAAGGCCTAGGGTGGACCAAACAGGCGCTATGCAAACCCACAGCCACAAATCCCCGCACACTCAGGACACTTAACCAGCACCAGCAGAAAAGGGAGATAGACCACTCAGGTGGGCCGAACAGCCGAATGGGAACCCACTCATACAGAGTCCAAGTGTACGGGCCTCACGGCCGATCTGGAACCGAGTCACACACTAGGGAAGAGAAAAAGAACAACGAGGGTCCCAGGAGGGACTGAAGCACATGCAGCACACACAGCGCTAGCTAGACACAAGGGAAGGGAGACAGACAAGAAGCTGGCAGGTACAGGCTACAACCAGGAGAAGAGAAAGCCAAGGACAGAATGGGACACAGACTCTATAGGAGTGAAGCTCCACAGGAACACTCTAGGCTGTATCATACAGCACACAAATACGCTAGGCTGTGCCACACAACACCCAAGGGAAAAGGTGATAAGATAGATATGAGGTACATAGAAAATAAGGGTGACATTCTTAAGGAAAATTGCACATAAAGTTAGAAAAATTGAAGGAATGAGTGTATAAACCAGTCTTGTTAGTATGTGCAGCCAGTGTTAGTCCTTATGGGCCGGATTCTATATAAGGCATGGTGAGTAGTACATGTTAAATTGTGCGTGTAGCCAATTGAGTAATAAGCCAATCAGTGATGATAATTGTGTTGGAATAATGTATTGTATTTTACATGCATTGCCTGTCACCAATTTTTTCTCTGTGATTACTCTGTGACCTCTGATGTAAATTGCTTAGAGAGGTCACACCCATGCAACTTCCTGTGGGGGTTAGGCACAGCACATGGTGCTCATGATCTCTCCTAAGCTGAGAGGATCTATGGTGGTGTGAGCATCCATTACCATCTAAGCACATGGAAAGAGCTGATAATCCAAATGTATAGTATTATGTATATATAAGCCTGTCTGAATATAATCTAACTACAAACTGTGAGTAAACAGATGTTTTGTTACTTCAACTTTGAAGTGACTCAGCAGTGAATTATTCTGGGGTGTATGAGAGAGATGAAGAAAAGAAATTAACATTTCTAAAGCTGAAGCTGTGTGTATAAAATCTGCTAATTATTTACTACAAATAATCCAACAAATTGGACAATAGCAACCAATTATCATCACTAATTGGCAATAGTTGGAATTTACTTGTGCTTCTTTTTAGGTGTATTCCAACACGCATAGATAAAAAGGGGGCATGGCCATGGGAGGAGTGTTGACCTGTACTTGAATTTATGCTCCTAGTTATAGAATTTGGAGGAATGCACTTACATTTAGGCATGGGTATTTACACCAGATTTTCAGTGGCTTAAATGGCTGCGCCTAAATGTAGGTGTGTTCCACGGTCCTATGTGTTATTCTACATGCCACGCTAACTTTAGGCTTGGTATAGCACTAGGTGTGTTAATTGAATGCATCTAGATTTTAGATGCCGTTAAAGGCTTGGGAGAAAAACAAAGCTTTTATCTGCTTCCTGAGGTAGACATAGTTGCATTAAATGAAGCCTTTCTGTGAGTGCATTCTGGAGTGTAAGGGCTACTCTGGAGAATGCTCATTGGAGAGAGTCATATCGCATGATTTTACAGATTGTTTCAGTAGGCCTCTGTGCAGCATTATAGATAACCTGTTCACTTGAGCAATCAGTTTTTTTAGTTTGCTGAGTATGTAGTATTTCTTGGTCTGAACCTTCCTTTTAATGCTTAAAATTGTGATTATCGTTAGTTCAGCATCTAAGTACTCATTGCTTGCCTCTTTAGAATAGTCTGATGTACAGAGGGGTCTATGAATGTTTATAAAGCAGCTACTAGCTAAAAGTTGTTGGCTGCATGCAGCATGGAACCTGGCACTGTATTGCTACAGCTCTGAACACAGCTGTCATGTTTGGATACAGACCTAGATGGCAACAGAGGAATCAAGCAAGCAGATGCTGAAGGAAGCTCTAATGGGATAACTACTTGGAAGGAAACTAACTATATGTGGTGCCTCTTAACGGTAATTTGAAATCAGTAGCTTCAGTTTTTGTTAAAAGAATTAAAGGGAAAGCAACTTAGGTTTGTGTACTGTTCTATATAATTAGATACAATGTTAAACTGTACATAGATCTCCCCCCCCCCCCCCCCAACTAGAATATAACCCTCACTCCCTGGCAGCCTCCACCCTCCGACATCCCCCCTGACTCTTACTTGAGTATTGTTCGGGGTCGGGGGGGGGGGGGGGGATCAAAATGGCTCCTCTGACCCCTAGTGGTAGTCTTATGGTACTGCTAAGGGTGAAGCTGCCAAACAAGAAGCACATGAGGCCCTCTATTTGGTTGCTGCAGTCAGAAACCTAAAATATTCCTGACTGCAGTAATGTAGAGCTCCGGATGTTCTTACTGTGGCATTGTTACATTGTTTAATCTTAGAATCACTGTTCCCTCTGGATGTGGCACATATTTGTCTGTGTCTTTCTAGGTATTTTACAAAACGCATCACATTCATCAGAGCCTTTTCTAAATTACAGGTGGAAGTGAGCATGCCCCAACATCTCAATCCCCTTCTCCACAACCTATGTAAAATTAGCCTTTTAACTTGTCATGCAGTATTTTGCAATCTAATTTGAAACATGAGGAAATAAACATTTTTTAAAAGACCGCAAGGTGTGTAGGGGTATTTTCCTGCTATTTCACCTTTGCTAGTCTGAGGCCTGTCCAAGCCTGAACCATCTTTTATTAACTAATATGGATTCTACAGCCTGTGCCCTGAATATTTCTGAAACCATCAGAAACCATATTTTCTACAAAGGAAAATTACTTCTTGGTATACCCATGATGACTTCATCCAAGGACACGCTGTTTACTGCTAGCTAGCCTCCAGTTATCTCCTGGGAAGAGCGGAGGAACTTACCTCACAGAAGACAAATGTCTTCGGGAGTATATGTGAATCAAGAGGGAGGTTGTTACCAGAAGCCTCATGACTGATAAGACTTTCTTTGCTGCTATCACAAGGCCTTGCATTATCCCACCATGAATTCTGCTGCACAGAATTATACCATTTGTGATTGATTCATAGGTATCACCTGACTCAGAAAGATGCCAATGTTGGACTCAGAGGAAGAAGGGAAGGGAGAAGAACAGAAGACTAGTTGGTAGATACTGTCACGCTTCACACAAAACACTGAATAGTGAGCCCTTGGGCTACTGCCGAGGGCGGCAGCGGCAGGAGGAACACCCACCAGAACAGAAGCCACAGCAGGGAGCAGGAAGATAGTCCATGAACCCAGCAGAACAAAGGCCAGGCAAACAAAGTCAAGGTCCAGCTCCAGGCATGGGTTCCAAGGCAGGTGGCAAACAAAGTCCAGGTCCAGGCAAAGGTTCAAAGGCAGGCGGCAAACAAAGTCCAGGTCCAGGCAAAGGTTCAAAGGCAGGCGGCAAACAAAGTCACAGTCCAGGTCCAGGCAAAGGTTCAAAGGCAGAAACTGAAAGTAGCAGGGAAAGTACAGCAACAAACAAGCGCAGAAGACACACCTCTGAGGACCTCTGTTGCAAGGCAAACTAGAAACACTTCCAGGTGGTTAATAAAGGCCAACAGCCAGGGAGTTCACCAGGTACGGAAACAGCTGAGTTCCAAAAAGTCTCGAGACCAACTGGCAGGCTAGAAAATCTGGACGGGACCGGCATGACTTCTGGAACCGGGAAAACCATCAACAGACAGTCCATTGCGACCACCAGGTCTGACCACCAGGGGGCGAGATGAATGAGAGCATGATACCAGGGCAGAGTCATAACAGTACCTCCCTCTCAAGGCCCCCCCCCCCCGGACCTCTCGGGTGATCTAGGTCACTATGGATATCTCTGATGGCATCTGTTGTTGAGTTTGAGCGAGTGATCCATAATCCCTGTACTAGGCATGGGTCGTGAGACAGTCGATTGTAGACCAGACTGGAGCTTGTACACTGAGTTGGCCCGAGTTCCCAGCACTGAAGCAGGGCTACCCGCCATGATTCGCTGGGGACTCCTCTGTGAGCCCTGAGACTTCCGAACATCATGGCGGTCCTGAGCCTTAAGACCTGAATCCTGTCCTCGAGAAGAGGTATAGGATAACCTGCCCCGAGGGGTCTTCTTAGCGCTCCTGATGGCGAAACTCTGGGGTTTGGACGCCTTGCCAACTCCAGCTTGGAACTGGCTGATAGGAGGCGCCATGCAGATACAGTGCAGACCCATTTTAGCAACATCCGAGTTCTGGGACTGTGAGTCACTAATATCAGTCCAGGCATCTGATTCTTGATCTTGCCGTTCGCTGTCCATCTCACCATGATCCGACACGAGGCAATCCTTCCTGCAGGACTCACCCCAGTCCAAGATTTCACCCTTCTCCCAGTCTAGGATTGTATTGTGGCTCTGTAACCACAGTAGACCCAACACAATGGGTTGCACGGCTGACTGGAGGACGTAAAAGGAAATGTCTTCTCTGTGATCCCCAATACATAAGCTCACCGGACCCGTCTGGGTGTTTACATAACCTTGAATGCGTCCATAAACTGAAAAAAGCAGCATGGTCTTAGGTAGTTCTTGTGTAGAAATGTTCAGTTGATGAACCAGGGCCTCGGCTATAAAGTTTCCACTGGCCCCGGAGTCCAGGAAAACTTCAGTCGGTTCCCTCTTGTGACCCAGATCGAGCATAGCTGGCACCAAGAATTGAGTACATAGAGTACCAGGAGATAGACTTACTATAGTGCCTGCTGTCAAACCCTGATCCAGGGTTGCCGGTTTAAGAGGGCACCTGGCCGTATAATGTCCAGTATCACCACAATACAGACAAAGGTTGAGACTCTGACGTCTCTGTTTCTCCTGCATGGTGAGGGAAGTGTGTCCTAATTGCATGGGTTCTGCGGGTGGTAGTGGAGAAGCCTCCTGGCCTTTAGACACCGGGGGCACAGCCTGAAGACTAGGTGTTTTGGTTCCCACCCTTTCTGTGGAGCGCCGTTCTTGGTTACGCTCCTGGAACCGAATATCAATTGTAGTGCAGAGTCTAATCAGGTCATCCAATCCCGTAGGAAGATCACGTCCAGCTAGCTCATCCTTAATTTGGGGCGCCAAACCCTGCCAAAAGGTCGTGACCAGGCTCTCATTATTCCAAGTTAACTCAGAAGCCAGGGTGTGGAACTGAATGGCATAGTCGCCCAAAGTCTGCGTTCCCTGCTTTAATCTCAAAAGTGCTGATGTTGCGGAGGTAACTTTCCCAGGCTCCTCAAACAATCGCCTAAATTGATCCAGGAAATTGCGGAGGTCATGGGTCACTGGGTCATTCTTCTCCCACAAAGGGGACGCCCAGGCCACAGCCTGTCCAGACAATAGCGACATAATATAGGCTATCTGAGTTCTTTCAGTAGGAAAGTCCCGAGCTTGAAGCTCAAAAATTATAGCACACTGATTGAGAAAACCCCTACAGTCTTTAGGATTCCCATCATATCTTGGGGGTGACTTCAGACGGATACCTGGCCTTACCAGAGCTGCTGCCAGTCCTGAGTCTGAATCTGGAGGAGCCACCCCGGAAGATGTCCTAGGTCCTGGGGGGTTAAGGTGCACATATTGGCTTAACAACTGTACCTGTGCATTCACTTCGTTATAGAGCTTATAAAGGTGTGCTATCGCACCGGCGGGTGATTCTTCCGAGCTCATGGCCTTGCAATCTGTCACGCTTCACATGAAACACTGAATAGTGAGCCCTTGGGCTACTGCCGAGGGCGGCAGCGGCAGGAGGAACACCCACCGGAACAGAAGCCACAGCAGGGAGCAGGAAGATAGTCCACGAACCCAGCAGTACCGGGGCCAGGCAAACAAAGTCAAGGCCCAGCTCCAGGCACGGGTTCCAAGGCAGGTGGCAAACAAAGTCAAAGTCCAGGTCCAGGCAAAGGTTCAAAGGCAGGCGGCAAGCAAAGTCCAGGTCCAGGCAAAGGTTCAAAGGCAGGTGGCAAACAAAGTCAAAGTCCAGGTCCAGGCAAACGTTCAAAGGCAGGCGGTAAACAAAGTCAAAGTCCAGGTCCAGTCCGTAAATAGGATAGTAACAGGCATATTATGTTCTCTTCTTTTTTTTTCTATCTTATGTATTAATGAGAATAAGTTTTCCTGGAATTTTACCTTGTTTCTCCTCTCAAATGGTGGACTTGAAAGGGACGAGATAAAGTAATTTCTTTAGAATTTGAATTTCCTATGAAAATTATGTATAATTTCTTCCATTTTTTCCATTACAAGTGTTCTTGTAATAATTTGTTAAAACTTATAAATAAAATAATTTTAAAAAGTCCAGGTCCAGGCAAAGGTTCAAAGGCAGGCGGCAAACAAAGTCAAAGTCCAGGTCCCGGCAAAGGTTCAAAGGCAGAAACTGAAAGTAGCAGGGAAAGCACAGCAACAAACAACCGCAGAAGACACACCTCTGAGGACCTCTGTTGCAAGGCAAACTAGAAACACTTCCAGGTGGTTAATAAAGGCCAACAGCCAGGGAGTTCACCAGGTACAGAAACAGCTGAGTTCTAAAAAGTCTCGAGACCAACTGGCAGGCTAGAAAATCCGGACGGGACCGGCATGACTTCTGGAACCGGGAAAACCATCAACAGACAGTCCATTGCGACCACCAGGTCTGACCACCAGGGGGCGAGATGAATGAGAGCATGATACCGGGGCAGAGTCACAACAGATACATTGCTCTGAGAGGTGCTAGAGAGAGACTAATTTTCTAAACACACCAGTGGACTGAATTCCTTGTAATAAAGCTGACAAGGTCAGTTCCGCTGTAGCACTAAGGCCTTACCCGAAAGACTGTGTAATCAGCATACAGAGTAAAGACCTTGGATTTTATTCCTGGACTGAGATAGACTCGCATAGTCTCATGCTAGAGTCTCAATGGAGGAATCCGATTCTTCACCATGGGAACTTTACAATAAGGACTGCAGGGTAAGAGGAAGCAGGATTTACTACTTATAGTTTATGGTATAGTTAGTCCACGGTTTTGTGTGTGAAAGACTGGTTTGTTTCAAGATCTGTGGTCTGTAGGATAAACTAGCTGTTAAGTGTATAATTTGCACAATATATATTTTAGTTGTGTAGTCTCATACATATAGTTTTATTTTTCTTCTTAGATATTAAATATCTTTATTAGTGATGATCTAGATTTTTGTAGTGCACATATATATTTTTGTAACTTGCTTTGCATTTGCATATTGGTATTTTTATATCTATAATAAATAATATAGTCCCATTTGTGGCATTTTTCCTTTCTTTGGTAGTCAGTCTGGTAGAAACCTTAGGCCAAATAAGAGGTACACTCATCCCCTAGAAACGTGTCCAAAATAATTGCTGTTTAGTAATTTTATGCCAGCCCAAGTACCTTAGCCTACAGGTGATGAGAAGGGAGGGACTGTGGTGGGGAGAAGGGGAAGAGATGCCCTGACCCTGTACTAGCAATGTGGGTGGGGAGATTGGGGGGGATCAGGGGCTCCCTCCTTAATTTCTGCCATGGGCCCCACCATGTCTAAAACTGACCCTGAACTTAAGGATTTACACCAAGTAAACCCTGGTGTAAATCTTCACATCTAAATTAGGCACGGAGCCCCCCTTATTCTATAAATGCATAAATAAATTATAGGAATGCTCCTGATCTGCCCATGACGCTCCCATGGCTGTGCCCCTTCTCGCAGCCGCATTTAAAGTTTATGTGCGGATTTCCATGATTAAAAAACATGCATACATTTCAATTAATGCCAATTAGTGCCAATAATTGATTATTAGCACCCAATTATTGGCACTAATTGGCTCATTATCCAATTAAATTGCACACGTGCCCAAATTTGCGCATGAAATTTTAAGTGCTATTTATAGAATTTCAGGCAATATGGAGGCTTATATACAAATAAACCTAGAAGAAAAATTGTGTGCAAAGTTTTAACCATGAAAAATTTTGCAAAAATGGTAACCAAATTGAAGGTTTTTTTTTTCTTTTCCAAAATCCAGCCTTTGAAGAAAATTTTGCTCAAAGTTTTATCAAGTATTAAATAGTTAATGAGCTGCTTTGCATGATTTGCATCACAGCAACTAATTTTCCTCTTGTCAAAGGAGAACAGTTTTTGTAAATATTTTATGTGCTAAAAGGTTAAATATTTGCCATTATGGAGGATAATTTTATAACAGGTCATCAAAGTAAAGACGGTGCATATACTGCATCTATGCCTTAAGAAAATAGCCCTTTGAAAAACTGCCACACAAAGTTACACTTAATTCTGAGGCATGAATAAGTTTATGCAGGTAGGTAGTTCGTATCAGTGCTTATGGGGGTAAGTCTCAGAATGTCTAATGTTAGACAACTAAAGTGTTTGTGCTAAGTATGAATCTATAATGCCAATTATGCACATAATTACTGTTATAGAATACTGTACAGTCTCGATTATCTTTTGCTGATCTGACCGACTGGCATATCCGACAGACCCCTGGAGATGTCACTTGGCTTCTCTTTCCATTTTCCAAACCCGGGACCCTACTTTATCACCGTTGTGAGCCGGGACCCAGCTTTTACTGCCTTTGATTGAGGGGTTGCCGTTGTTTTCCGTATTATCCAAATTTTTATTTATCCGACAATGGGTTGGTCCCATTTAGGTCAGATAATCAAGACTTTACTATATTAGCGTAAGTCCACCATTACTTGCCTAACTTTAGGTACATGTACTTGCTAGATCAATGGCTAATATAAATGCTTGCACCTAACTGACAGTATTCTATTACTTAGCACATAAGTGCTAGGCATACTCCTAACTTGTCCATGCCCCCCCCCCCCCCCCCCCTCACATCTTCCTAGCAGTTTCACATTAAGGGGTCCTTTTACTAAGGTGCACTAACGATTAATGTGCGCTAAGTGATAAGGCCCCCCCTAGGAATATAATGGGTGTTTTATCATTTAGTGCATACTAATCATTAGCATGCGCTAAATCCATTAGTGCACCTTAGTAAAAGGACCCCTAGAGAGTTACACACCAAGGTTATAAAATACCAACTAAATGTGGTTTACGTTCATAATTGTAAATTCATGCCAACTGGCACCAACTAACTCCAATTATGGTCAGTTGTTGATAATGTCAATCACCCTGGGATTCTATATATGCCACCGTGTGGAAATCAAAGAGTATTCTCTAAGAATGTGTGTAACTTAATTGGTTAGCTAGCTAATCAGTGCTGTTAATTGGATGTTAACAAGCAATTATCAGCACTAATTGGCATTAAGGTTTACACACACAACTCGCTAAGTGTGTGTAAATACAGAAGTGTATTCTGTAAAGTGGTGCACCTAAATTCTAAGTCGCATTGTTGAAAAGGGGTGTGGCCATGGATGGGGCATGGGTGTTTCTAAAAGCTATGCATGTTGTTATAGAATACACCCGCTCTGGACCTAATTTAGGCATCAGGATTTTTAGCAAATAAAACATGACATAAATAGCTGCGATGTCATGTGGATAGGAGCTCAGAGAATGTTTGCAAATCCACAACCTGGCACTTAAAAGTCATCATCCAAAATGAGTAGATGATAGTGCTTGAGGCAAGTAAAGCTTTAAACTAGGGGAAACAGTGAGGGGGAATAAGGAAAAAACAACTTAGGCAGCCATTTGTCTCATGATGTCATTTGCTCCTCCTTGCCAAAAAAATATCTTTGACCTGGTGAAAACTCTTTGACGTTTTCATCCCTGGCCTGAGGGGATTTTCCCCCCTCTAGTTTCCCACTACCACCACAATGATTGTTGGCCAGCTTTGCTTATATTAATGTTTATTATTCTAAATATAAAATTTAGAGCCAATCTAGCAAAAAGATTTAGTCAGGGCAACTCACAGAAAAACATACGTGGAGGGGCATAATCGAAAGGGGCGCCCAAGTTTTCCTGAGGACATGCTCGCAGGATGTCCTGGCAAAGGGGCGGGGAAACCCATATTATCGAAACAAGATGGGTGTCCATCTTTAGTTTCGATAATACGGTTGGGGACGCCCAAATTACAAAATTTAGGTCAACCTTAGAGATGGTCGTCCCTGATTTTGGGCGATAATGGAAACCAAGGACACCCATCTCAGAAATGACCAAATCCAAGCACTTTGGTCATGGGAGGAGCCAGCATTCGTAGTGCACTGGTCTCCCTGACATACCAAGACACCAGCCGGGCACCGTAGGGAACACTGCAATGGACTTCATAAATTGCTCCTAGGTGCATAGCTCCCTTACCTTGTGTGCTGACCCCCCCCCCAAAAAAAAACCCCCCAAAACCCACTCCCCACAACTGTACACCACTACCATAGCCCTTATGGGTGAAGGGGGGCACCTAGATGTGGGTACAGTGGGTTTGTGGTGGGTTTTGAAGGGCTCACATTTACCACCACAACAGGTAGGGGGGGATGGGCCTGAGTCCACCTGCCTGAAGTGCACTGCACCCACTAAAACTGCTCCAGGGATCTGCATACTGCTGTCATAGAGCTGGGTATGATATTTGAGTCTGGCATAGAGGCTGGAAAAAATATTTTAAAAAAACTTTTGAGGGTGGGAGGGTATTAGTGACCACTGGGGGAGTAAGGGGAGGTCATCCCTGATTCCCTCCGGTGGTCATCTGGTCATTTAGGGCACCTTTTTGTAGCTTGGTCATAAGAAAAAAAGGACCAGGTAAAGTCATCCACGTTTTCGTCAGGGACGCCCTTCTTTTTTCCATTATCGGTCGAGGATGCCCAAGTGTTAGGCACGTCCCAGTCCTGTCTTCGCTATGCCTCCAACACGCCCCCATGAACTTTGGTCGTCCCCACGGTGGAAAGTATTTGAGGACGCCCAAAATCGTCTTTCGATTATGCCGATTTGGGCGACCCTGTGTCAAGTCCCTCACCTCCAGTCCGGCTGGATGCTCCAGTGGCACGGGAACGCCCGGTGTTGTAGCAAGTCTGGCATCCCTTCCAGCGACGCTGTGCTCACATTGGTGTTCCCGGCATTCCGCCGGTCCCGTGCACACCACTGCCCTTCCGGCGCTCCGTCTTGCAGGCTACCTCGGGTCGTAGCCACACCCCCTACTCCGTGGAGATTGGTCTCCTCCGCTGGCAGGCTACTCCTTCTCTCTCCCTCACCGCCATTGGTCCTTTGCTGTCCTCCCCAGCTGGTGCCTGCTGACGTCAGACGCCAGCACTATTTCAAAGAAGTTCCTCCTATGCTGCATTGCTTTGGCTTCTAATCGGTAATCATTCCTCTGCTCTGTATGCGTTTGTTCTTCTGATTCCTGACCCTGCTAGTTCCTGGACTACTCTCTTGTCTGCTGCCAGCCTGTACGACCCTGTCTGGACCCGGTCTACTCTCTTGTCTGCTGCCTGCCTGTGACACGTTGCCTGGACCTGGTCTACTTTCTTGTCTGCTGCCTGCTTGTAACATGTTGCCTGGGCCTGGTCTACTCTCTAGTCTGCTACCTGCCCGTGGTCCGTGTCCTGTACTTGGATCCGTTCCCTCTGCTTTCCATCAGCAGGCCCTTCGTGGCACCCTGCCTCTGGTCTATCCGTGTAAGTCCTGTTGGCCGCCCGCACCTGGGGGCTCAACCCCCGGGGAACGGCGGTCACCACAGGTGAACTTCGGGGTTGCTCAGCCGCCAAGCAGAATCCAGGGACGAAGTCCTCGCACCCGGAACCACTGCTCGGCACAGGGACTCACAAAGCTGACACCCTGTGAGAAGAACGCCCATCTTGCGATTTGTGTCGAAAGATGGGCACCCTTCTCTTTCGAAAATAAGCCTGATAGTGTACAAAATATACAAAGAATATACAAAATACTCTACTAACAGCAGAACTCTGAATAATACCATTTAGTTCTCAAAAGCTTCGACAAATAGATTGGCCTTTAAGCCTTTCTGGAACCTCAGATAAGTGGACACCAATCATAATAAATCAGGCAAAGAGTTTCATAGTCTAGGTCCAGCAACCAATCACATCCTATCCCTTGCAGTAGCTGATCTCACAACCTGTAAGTCCATGATAGCTAAAAATTTCATCCTGACTGACTTATTCCTCATCATTCAATGTCCTAAACTGTTTGTCTTCAACACAGCTAACTTGAAGACAAACAGTTGGAGAAGATCACAAATTTATTTATTTATTTATTTGTTGCATTTGTATCCCACATTTTCCCACCTATTTGCAGGCTCAATGTGGCTTACATAGTATGGTAATGGTGTTTGCCAATTCTGGTATAAACAGTTACACAGTGATGTTATGGTAGAATAAGGTTCATATTGGACAAAACATATGAGGGAATAGTAAAGGGGAACAGTTAAGTTATGTCCATTATGTTCTTTGGTTTCGTAGTGTTGCAGGGTTCAGGTATTTAAGTAGGGTCGGTGGGGTATGCCTTTTTGAACAAGTAAGTTTTTAGTGATTTCTGGAAGTTTAGGTGGTTATAGGTTGTTTTCACAGCTTTTGGTAGTGTGTTCCATAGTTGTGTGCTTATGTAGGAAAATCTGGATGCATAAGTTGATTTGTATTTGAGTCCTTTGCAGCTTGGGGTAGTGGAGGTTTAAATATGTTCGTGTTGATCCGGTTGTATTTCTGATTGGTAGGTCGATGAGGTCTGTCATGTATCCTGGGGCCTCGCCGTACATAATCTTATGAACCAGGGTGCAGATCTTGAAAGCAGTACATTCTTTGATTGGGAGCCAGTGCAATTTTTCACAGAGGAGCTTTGCACTTTCAAATCGTGTTTTTCCAAATATAAGCCTGGCTGCCGTGTTTTGAGCAATCTGAAGTTTCTTTATGAGTTGTTCTTTGCATCCCGCATAAATTCCATTGCAGTAACCTAGGTGGCTTAGTACCATTGATTGTATCAAGTTCCGAAATGTTTCCCTCAGGAAGAATGGTTTTACGCGTTTGAGTTTCCACATTGAGTGGAACATTTTCTTAGTTGTGGCTTTCATGTGGCTCTAGTGTTAGGTTGCGGTTGATTGTAACACCGAGGAGTTTTAGGCTGTCCGAGATAACAGAAAACCTGGAGAAGTTGTGTAACTCTGTTGAAAACCTGCAATTATGGTCTCTGTAGTAAATGGCATCCTTGTAGCAATACCAAATGACCTGGAATGACAAGTGAACACACTGAGCATTAACATTACCATCTGTCAACTACAGAAGGATACAATGTTTGAACCTGCCCACATCCTGCGCCAGTATTTCTGAATATCCCAAGTTCTTGGGAAGTTCTTCATATTTAGAGCACCAAACCCAGCCAAGAGTATCTGGCAGGCTGTGTGAAGCTACAATAATAAGAAAGATTTGAAAACTGAAATTGAGCAGCTATTTTATTATATATATATACAGTGGGGGAAATAAGTATTTGATCCCTTGCTGATTTTGTAAGTTTGCCCACTGACAAAGACATGAGCAGCCCATAATTGAAGGGTAGGTTATTGGTAACAGTGAGAGATAGCACATCACAAATTAAATCCGGAAAATCACATTGTGGAAAGTATATGAATTTATTTGCATTCTGCAGAGGGAAATAAGTATTTGATCCCCCACCAACCAGTAAGAGATCTGGCCCCTACAGACCAGGTAGATGCTCCAAATCAACTCGTTACCTGCATGACAGACAGCTGTCGGCAATGGTCACCTGTATGAAAGACACCTGTCCACAGACTCAGTGAATCAGTCAGACTCTAACCTCTACAAAATGGCCAAGAGCAAGGAGCTGTCTAAGGATGTCAGGGACAAGATCATACACCTGCACAAGGCTGGAATGGGCTACAAAACCATCAGTAAGACGCTGGGCGAGAAGGAGACAACTGTTGGTGCCATAGTAAGAAAATGGAAGAAGTACAAAATGACTGTCAATCGACAAAGATCTGGGGCTCCACGCAAAATCTCACCTCGTGGGGTATCCTTGATCATGAGGAAGGTTAGAAATCAGCCTACAACTACAAGGGGGGAACTTGTCAATGATCTCAAGGCAGCTGGGACCACTGTCACCACGAAAACCATTGGTAACACATTACGACATAACGGATTGCAATCCTGCAGTGCCCGCAAGGTCCCCCTGCTCCGGAAGGCACATGTGACGGCCCGTCTGAAGTTTGCCAGTGAACACCTGGATGATGCCGAGAGTGATTGGGAGAAGGTGCTGTGGTCAGATGAGACAAAAATTGAGCTCTTTGGCATGAACTCAACTCGCCGTGTTTGGAGGAAGAGAAATGCTGCCTATGACCCAAAGAACACCGTCCCCACTGTCAAGCATGGAGGTGGAAATGTTATGTTTTGGGGGTGTTTCTCTGCTAAGGGCACAGGACTACTTCACCGCATCAATGGGAGAATGGATGGGGCCATGTACCGTACAATTCTGAGTGACAACCTCCTTCCCTCCGCCAGGGCCTTAAAAATGGGTCGTGGCTGGGTCTTCCAGCACGACAATGACCCAAAACATACAGCCAAGGCAACAAAGGAGTGGCTCAGGAAGAAGCACATTAGGGTCATGGAGTGGCCTAGCCAGTCACCAGACCTTAATCCCATTGAAAACTTATGGAGGGAGCTGAAGCTGCGAGTTGCCAAGCGACAGCCCAGAACTCTTAATGATTTAGAGATGATCTGCAAAGAGGAGTGGACCAAAATTCCTCCTGACATGTGTGCAAACCTCATCATCAACTACAGAAGACGTCTGACCGCTGTGCTTGCCAACAAGGGTTTTGCCACCAAGTATTAGGTCTTGTTTGCCAGAGGGATCAAATACTTATTTCCCTCTGCAGAATGCAAATAAATTCATATACTTTCCACAATGTGATTTTCCGGATTTAATTTGTGATGTGCTATCTCTCACTGTTACCAATAACCTACCCTTCAATTATGGGCTGCTCATGTCTTTGTCAGTGGGCAAACTTACAAAATCAGCAAGGGATCAAATACTTATTTCCCCCACTGTACATACAGTGCACTTCATTTGAGTGCACATCGGATAAGCACATGCTCTGTTTAACTGCATGCTGTACTTCGGTCCCGTTTTTGGCACCATCAATTTCTAAGGGGACAAACTTCGGTTTAGCGTACCACTGATAAGTGCAAGATTCGCTTATATGGGGCAGTAAATTTGTAATCTCGTTGGTTAACTGCCACAGGCAGAATAAGCAAAAGAATGTTGTTAGAGTGTACACTGGAGTCGTCGTCGTCGCGCAACTGTAAGACTTTAACACTGGCTGAACGAATAGAAGTTCTTAAAAAATTAGAAAACAAACAAAGACAAACATCTATTGCTAAAGAATATGGTGTCAATCCCAGTCAAATTTCACGTATCTTGAAGCAGAAATATCAGCTACTGGAAGACTGGCAAAACAATACAAATCCACACAGGAAACAAAAACAGGCGGGAAAAGCTGAGGATGTAGAAGATGCTCTTCTTTGGTGGTTTTCTCCAGTCAGGAGCAGACAGTTTCCTGTCAGTTGTCCACTGTTTATGGAGAAAGCTAATCAGCTAGCTGAAAGTCTTGGACTAACTGAATTCAAAGCCATTGTTGGATGGTTGGAAAGATTGAAGGATAGGAACAACATAAAATTCAAGAAACAGCATGGTGAAAAACAAGACACTGATTGGGTTGTTTCAGTTCTTCCTACTATCTTGAACGAGTTTGCAACACATGACATTTTCAATGATGACGAAAACGGTCTCTACTGGCGAGCGATTCCTGATGGAACACTTGCATTCAAAGAAGCCAAAACTACAAGAAGTAAAACGTCGGACTGACTGATGATCCTACTTTGCTGCAATATGGATGGGAGTAAGAAGTTGGAACCATTCGTCATTGGAAAGAGCAAACAGCCCCGTTGCTTCAAGAATGTTAAGCGAATTCCTGTGTCATACGAGGCTAACACAAATTCATGGATGACTGGGGAAATTTGGAAGCAGTGGCTAAAGAAATTAGACACTAGAATGTGGGCACAAAAGCGTCAGATTTTGTTGCTTTGTGATAATTGTGCTGCACACAGTGATGATGTCAGGCTGTCTAACGTCAAGATGGTCTTCCTGCCACCAAACACTACCTCTCTGATCCAACCTATGGATCAGGGCATAATAGCAAATTTCAAACAACATTATTGGGCTCTTATGCTATGTCGTCTGATGAGCGTTATGGATGACCAGACTGGCAAGTTTAAACGTGCTGTTGAACTGGCTCGTGATCTATCACTGTTGGATTCCATACATATGCAGAAAGAAGCCTGGAATCATGTTACACAGGCAACCATTGTGAACTACTACAAGTGGGCAAGCTTTGTTAAGGATGTGGATAGGGATGAAACAAATGCAGCTGTTGCAAACGCATCAGATGAGCAGGCTATTGACATCCCAGCCGGTGTTACTGAAGAGGAGTTTCATCACTACGTAGCTGTTGATTATGATCTACAAACAGCTGACGATAGCACTGATGTCGAGATATGCGCCTACACGCAGGCAACGGCTGGTGATGAAACAGATGATGAAATTAGCAGCGAGGCACATGCTGACGAAATTCAACAACCACCTGTCACTTTTGCAAGAGCGCTGGAGAGTGTCAACACCGTGCGGGCCTATCTGGAGGCCACTGGATGTCAGTGCTATGACAGTTTTTACCGTCTGGCAGTCGTAGTGAATGGAATTCACAGACACAAGAGTGTACAGAGGACTATGACTGATTACTTCAAGTAAGCCAAGCAAGCCTAAGGTCAGTTAACGGAGACTGTATAGCGTCAGTTAACGGAGACTGTATACTGTACGTATAATAAACAGTACTGTACATATGTTTATCAGATGTCAATCTTCTTTGGGTCACAACGGTTAAGTGCACGCTCCGGTTAACTGCATGTATTTCTTTGGTCCCAGACCCTTGCACTTAAGCGGATTGCACTATATATATATATATATATATATATATATATATATATATATATATATATATATATAATAAAAAAGCGCTATTCTATAAGCTGCACTAAGGGGGCTTTTACTAAGCCGTGGTAGCGTTTTTAACTTGTGGTAGAAATCAGCTGGTGGTAAACATTGAGATGCCCATTATATTTCTATGGCCATCTCGGCATTTACTGCCAGCTGATTTCTACCGCAAGCTAAAAACGCTACTGTAGCTTAGTAAAAGACCCCCTTAAAGTTAGGCATGGTTTACAGAATTGCACTTATGCCTGGGAATCGTGCCTAACTTTAGGTGTGGCCATTTGCACCAAATGAAACATGGTGCAAATGTACCACCTAAATTACAAAAGTAACCCCCTTCATTCTATAGCAATGCACATAAATGTTAGGAACATCCCGTTCTGCCTATGACCCTCCATTTCCGCACCCCCTTTTTCAACTTGTGTGTAAAATTTAGGCGCAGATATTACACCTAAATTTACATGCATAAATGCTTATTAAATCTAATTAGTGCCAATAATTGGTTAAGCCTATTAATGGCACTAATTAGCTCATTATTCAATTAAATTGCATGTACAAATTGGGTGCACACCCAAATCTGCACACACAATTTTTAGCAACTTTTATAGAATTAGGGGAATAATGTTCATTTTGTTCTCTAAGGGGTCCTTTTACTAAGGTGCACTGAAAAATGGCCTGCGGTAGTGTAGACGCGTGTTTTCGGTGCGCACAGAATTATTTTTTAGCATACCTACAAAAAATGCCGTTTTTTGCTGAAAACAGACATGCGGCAAAATGAAAATTGCCGCACATCTATTTTGGGTCTGAGACCTTACCGCAAGCCATTGACCTAGCGGTAAGGTCTGACGCAGTAACCAGGGAGTAATGGTTTACACGAATCAAATGCTACTTGACGCACATAGCTACTGTGCGCCAGAAAATATTTTTCAGAAGCGCGCCAAAATTGAAATTATCACACGGGCCACACAGTAACTCTAATTTGGCATGCTTTGGGCACGTGTAGGTGCCCTCACGGCTTAGTAAAAGGGCCCCACAATATTTTATTTGTACCCCTGTTTTTTGTGGTATCTATTTTATATCTGTACCCTCTAAATGCCCTGATAGTACACTTTCTCCAATCTAACATGTGTAAATTAATGATTTTTTAGCATGCAAACTCAACTTTGTGAATTTTTCCACACTTTAGTACATTGGCATCCAAATTTGGCCTACAGTTCTGGTTACAAGGCTTCAATGAAGCCTTGCAGTATCTGAAGTTTAATACTACACAGTCTTTGGAAAACCTGCTAGCTGCTGACACTAATGCAGTGCTTTTTGAGATGTGTTTTGTTAAACTGTTAAAAGAAAATTGCACTGGGAAAGCTAGAAATGTGCATCTTTTGATGTTTTGTGCTGTGTTTGAAGCGGCACTGTAGTTATACAAGATCTCTGGTTAGAGGAAGAGTGATTCCTCAAGGTGCAGTTTAAGACTTCCTGATTTGTGCTGGCAAATTGTTAATCAGTCCATGACAGCATAAATAAAATTAAAGGGTTTAATTAAAAACTAATGAATGAGCAAGTGGAGAATATATGTTCTGCTGGCAGAGCCTTTGTGCTCTAAATAATTAAAGTGTCACACAAAATGAGATGTTCTAGCAGAAGTGTTGGAGTTGCAAAAAAAATAAAGCTAAACACACAGTGTTTTTTTTTAATTAGAAGTTTTTCATTCTTTTCAAGTCAAGTACATTTAAATACAAAATGTAAATGCCTTGAAAAATATGCTTTTGTATAAGTGTCATTAAATAATAATAATCATGATCATATGTATTTTTGTTTAAAGATCTAAAGTTTTGGATATACTAATTGCATCCAAAGAATATGGAATTATTAATAGTGCCTAATAATTAAGTAAGTAACACTGGCCTGAAAGGTTCATTGAAAATGTGTCCTATGGGGCTGGCCTGATGGACCAGTGGCATTGCTATGTGCGGCTGTAGAAAAGACCGGCTGAGTTCTGGACCTAGATTCTGATTCTTGGGCTGACCAAAACTGGAGATGCTGCAGGGTCCCTGGGAGAATACTTGCTTATCAGTCTACATTCTAGCACAACCTACTGGATGGAGTGGAGTTTACTTTAATGAGCTGTAAAGGGAGCTGGGCTCCATGCTTCTTGGTCAAGAACCATTGTTTTCACAGCTTGACCACAGGGAGGGAGGGGATATGTCAGGGAAATCCTGAGTGACCTGTGAGTGAAGGCTCATGGTGCTTAAAAGGAGTGCTGAAACCAGAAGCTGCTAGATTAAAAAAAATGGGATGGGTAAAAAATATATCTTGTGTACCTGCAATTGCAACATTTGTTATGTTTTCAGGGATGAAATTTAAACACTAGCCTCCTTTGACTAGAGCACGTCCATTGGTAATTAATAAGAATGTTTGATTAGAGGGCATATTTCTATAATAAAATGATGATGATAATATAATTTTCAAAATACCTGTAGTTTACAGGTCTATAGGTGGTTTAGAGAAACAGACAGCATTGCTGAAGAAAGGTAATAGTGCTTTCTTGATTTTCCCTCTCTGGTTTACTTCCCCTCTTATCCCACCCCATTACCCCTTTTTGCTTTTTATTACTTCAACGTTTATTTTCCAAATTTAATAGTTCCTCTTATTAATTAATTATATTGTAAACCGCTTTGTTATATTTATTATCAGAAGCAGTATATCAAAACTTTGACTAAACTAAAACAGGAAATTTTACTTTTAATGCCAGGACTTACGATAAGAAACTAGCTCTCTAAGCTTCTCACTTCACACACTCAAGATATTTCTTCTTTTTGAAAATTCTATATGTGACCCTGTCTTTAGGTGCGTGCATAACTAGTGTTAAGGAAGGGAGGTGTCACTGTAGAACAAATACAAAGTACAATGGGAAATGATGTGTGCAAGCTGATATAACTGGAAAAGAAGCAACAATGTCTCACAAACCCCCCCTGCTCTATACCTAGCTTTATATTTCCAGTCCTCACACAGAAAGTAAATTGATACGCAGTGCTCATCAGCCCTTCCAATCCAGTTCCCCCCATTCACCACACTGGAGAATAGAGGCCGACCAGATTTCAGTTTCAGCTCCGGAACTAGCCCAAAATCTGTATTTGGCCTTGCTTCAGTTTTGGCTGAAAATGCTTGCCCATTTTTTGGCTTATACTGAAACTTTAGGCTGTGTTCCTCCCAACTCAAACAAGAGGAGCTTTGTGTCCCTCCTCCTCCTTCTCCCTCTCTCCCCCGAAACAGGAGAGGCTCCCTTCCCAGGCCTACCTTGAATCCTGGTGGTCTAATGGCCTAATCAGGGCAGGAGCGATCCTCAGTCACTCCTGCCCACGCTGTCTCCGCTATTAAAATGACTGCCGCAATTTCAGCAGCAGTCTCACAAGATTGCAACTGAGGGTCACAGCAGACATTTTGTGATTGTTGCCAGCCTAGGCAGGAGTGACTGTGAATTGCTCCTGCCCTAACTGCGCCACTAGACTAGGGAGGCCCACAGGGTCTACAGATGAATCCAGGAGGGGTAGAGGTGATGGTTCCTCCTGTCCAGGGGGGGGGGGCAGAACGAGGGTCAGATGGATGGTTCCTCCTATTCTGTGGGGGGGGGGGGGGGGGGTAGTGGAGAGGAGGAAGGATTCGCCATCTGTTCAGGGACAAAGTGGTGCCAAGTTGAGACCTAGTGCCAATTCAGGCTAGTAGTGGCCAGTTTCGGTTTTAGCTGTGGTTTTGGCTAAAACCAAGTAGCAAATTTTGGCCGTAGATTTGCTTTCGGTCAAACCTGAAAAAATACAGTTTCATTCGCCATTGTCAAGTTTCTTAGGTGGGTGAGCCCTTGGGCCGTCACCGGTCATCAGTGGTGTGGAGGGTCCCAGCTGACAGCAGACAAATCACTTCCAGCAAAGGATAGGCACCCAGGTGCTCTGAAAAGAGCACTTGGGGGCATGCCCAGTGGAACCGGGACCTAAGATGGCCCTGAAGAGGGCCTTTGGAGGAAGGCCCAGCAGAACTGGGAACTGGGGTGACTCTGAAAAAAGCCCTTGGGGGCAGGCCCGGCAGAACCGGGACATGAGATAGAGACAGAAACCAAGGCTGGAAAGTAGGACCAAGGCTGGAGACTGGAACCAAGGCTGGAAACTGGTACAAAGGATGGAGCAGTAGACAGTGGAACAGTGAGGCTAGGACTACAGACAGGAACAAATCCAGATGACCTGTTGCAGAGGCAGTGCTGGGGAGTTCAGCACTGCACTAAATAGGCCCTGGTTGATGATGTCATTGCTGGACCCCCAGGCTGGTAACATAGTAACATAGTAAATGATGGCAGATAAAGACCTGTACGGTCCATCCAGTCTGCCCAACAAGATAAACTCATTTTACATGGTATGTGATACTTTAAATGTATACCCGAGTTTGATTTGTCCTTGCCTTTCTCAGGACACAGACCATAGAAGTCTGCCCAGTACTGTTCTTGTAATAAGTTCTGAAGCTAACATCGAAGCCCCTTAAAATTTACACTCCAGCCCATCCCTATCTATTCAGTCACGATCAGGGCGTAGACCATAGAAGTCTGCGCAGCTCCCATGTTGTTCCAATTACCGGCGTCACCACTGGCCCTTAAAATTACAGGCTGCAAAATGCGCTCATGCCTAAGGAAGGGGATGATTGGTAGCAGTTGG
The DNA here is from genome assembly GCF_901765095.1 of Microcaecilia unicolor. Lineage (NCBI taxonomy): Eukaryota > Metazoa > Chordata > Amphibia > Gymnophiona > Siphonopidae > Microcaecilia > Microcaecilia unicolor. The sequence goes on from NC_044035.1 coordinate 109,190,514, forward strand.
GTGGCACCTTGGGGTGCTGAGGAAGTCTTGCAGCAGGCCTGCCACCCTGCAAGCAGAGCTGAAGCCTCAAGGGAAACTGCAAAGCTGCTGCTGGCACTTCCCCAGAAGCAAGAAGTGAGTCGGGGTATTAGCAGGAGTCCCAGTGGTGGTCACAGTTCCATCATGATAGTACCCCCTCCTCAAAGGGCTTCCCATTTCGGTCTGGGATTGGGTTTGTGAGGAGACAGGCAATGGAATCTTCATATGCACAAAGGAGCGTAAACCTTGTTTACTGGTTCCTAGGAGTTTTCTTTGGGACCATACCCTTTCCAGAAATAAGATACTGGAACCTGGCCCACACCCTCCTGGAATCTAGGACTGTATGAACTTCGTATTCAGTGTCTGGGTCCGTGGCCATGAGATTCGGTGTAGGTGGTGCTCGACCCTTCTGTCTTAGGATCAGTGGTTTGAGAAGGGGCACATAGAACATGTCATGAGCTTGCAAGGTGGCAGGTAGCCTCTGCTGATAGGTAACTGACCCTACCTGATGGATAATGGGGTATGGCCCAATAAATCAAGGCGTGAACTTGATGCATCGGGTTGTAGGAGCAAAGTAAATGCTACAGAATGCACTATGAAGCACTACATGCCACTATATAGCAAAGCTGTATGGAAATATGGTGACTGGCATTATTCACCTAACCTGACTTTGTGAAATACAGACTCTGGCTAATTTCATCTTTCAGTGCTGGGGCCTGGAGCTCGTTAGGCTCAGGTTTGCTTGCAGTCAGCAAACATTCTAAAAACAGCTCAAGGACTGCAGAATTCCCCTTTGGTAATTGGGATGACACATTGACTGGACAGACAGTTTGATAACTGCACATTGTTTACTGAAATCAGCTAGTTTTCAGTAGACACAGAAACCCTGCCATATCTTGCATGTGGCATATTGTTATGCTTTTCCATGTCAAAACATATGAAGTCAATAGCTTACCGTTCAGACAAGGAGGGTTGTAATACCTAGGAAAAGAGTTTAAGAAGTCTTTATGAAATCATGATTTTATCTGGTTGTTATCTGGCAGTGACACAGCCTGATCCAAGCGAGCCACACTATGAAGGCATCATCTGCTCATTAAAGGTGGCTCTACTGTTTGCCGGGCCTGCTTCTATCTACTGAAGCCTGCTGTTTGCCTGCCTACTGAGGTCAGCTCCAGTCTGCATCACCATCCACAAAGAGAGAGAGCGTGACTGACAGTCCTGCATCCCTGCTTCTGCATTTGGCCCTGTCCATGCTCCTGGTGCCACTCCTGTGATCACCCCGAGACAACTCAAGCTCCCTGATCAACTCTGCTTCTGTGAGAGTGAAGGAGCCATACATCATCTGTCAGGTCATAGCTACCTTTTTCCTAGTGCATGGGATTAGGAGTCCTAATTAGTTCAGGACATAGTATATATAGTGTATGCTATATTTACCTTGCTTTGACATGTACATAAACACTCACTGTTCACCATCATCTTGGGTAATTTAGCATAAGTTCATTATCTCTACTTTACACTATATTCCTTACTGCCAATATAATAAATTAGCTTTTATATTTTTATAATACCTGAGCCTTGTGTTTGGTTCTTTTCAGTGGTTATTTTATGCTATGAGCTTCGATCCTGCTGTTAGAGGGACTTCTAATTACACCTCAGAGTGCTACCTTTTAGTTTGTTACCTGTGTATACGTTTCCTCATTGCCTGTTCTCTAGCTGAGGCAAGGAGATCTGTTTAGCCCTACAGAGTCTTAAGGCGCAGGTTCTGTGTGGATAACCAGATCAGGTCTCCTGGGCAGAATTGGGGAGCAGAGTATCTCTTCTTATCTACTTGCCATTTATACTTTTCAGTGGCTTGTACCAAGAGTTCCTGAGTTGTTTTCTAGACACTAGAGAGAGACTTGGTGGCAGCTTCTGTGGCCGCACAGTAGACATTACAGGTACCAGCTAAGGTACCTTTGGGTACCACCCAAAGACCACCTTGAAAGGGGAAGCCCTGAGCATCCATTCACATGGTTGTTGTAGCAGAAATAAGCCCAGGGCAATAGTTGTGACCAGTCATTCTGTTGAGACGATATGTAGCTTTGTAAGAAGGACTTCAGGATCTAATTGGCCCTCAGTCTGGCCATTAGTTTGGGGATGATAGCCCGAGGAAGAACTTAACTTGATCTGCAAAGTGCCACACAGGGTCTTCCAGAATCTGGATGTGAACTGCACTCCCCTGTAAAAAACAATGGAAGGCCGTGGAGCTGGAGGATCTCCTTGAAAAAGTGTCAGGCCAGTGCAGGTTTGGAGGGTATTTATTTATTGCATTTGTATCCCACATTTCCCCACCTATTTGCAGGCTCAATGTGCCTTACAGAGATTTGTTATGACATTGTCATTCCAGGATATCAGATACAATTAGTAATGCACAGAGATTAAGTATGGGAAGAGAAAAAGGAGACTGGGTAGGGGAATGAAGTGGGCTATTTTAGAGATCCTGTCCGGTTAGCTTAGCAGGGTTTTAAAAAGGTTTGGACGGCTTCATAATTACATAAGTAATGCCACACTGGGACAGACCAAAGGTCCATCAAGCATAGCATCCTGTTTCCAACAGTGGCCAATCCAGGTCATAAATACCTGGCAAGATCCCAAAAAAGCTCAATACATTTTATGCTGCTTATCCCAGAAATAAACAGGTCTAACCAAAGAGTTCTTTTTTTTTGCCCTGAGCATTTTTACAATATTCCATTATCACAGAAAAGCATCCAAATTGTAAGCCCACCCTAGTCCCACTCAAAACACACTTCCAACATGCCCCCTTGAGCTTTAGATGAACTGCATAGAAAAATAAGTTTAAAAAATAGGAATTTTGTCATTTTACTAAAAAAAAAATTCCATAAGTACATATATAAGTACATAAGTAATGCCACACTGGGAAAGGACCAAGGATCCATCGAACCCAGCATCCTGTCCATGACAGCGGCCAATCCAGGCCAAGGGCCATCTGTTGCTTTGTGCCGTTTTTTGGACATTTTTCTCTTTCAAAAATGAGCCCATAGGTTTTTAGAAGGTGTTTTGACAAAGTGCCTAATAAGTGACTTCTGAGAAAATTGGAAAGTCATGAAACACCAGAGCCGGTGGTGGGAAGCGGGACTGGTGGTTGGGAGGCAGGGATAGTGCTGGGCAGACTTATACGGTCTGTGCCAGAGCCGGTGGTGGGAGGCGGGGATAGTTCTGGGCAGACTTATACGGTCTGTGCCAGAGCCGGTGGTTGGGAGGCGGGCCTGGTGGTTGGGAGGCGGGGATAGTGCTGGGCAGACTTATACGGTCTGTGCCCTGAAGATCACAGGTACAAATCAAAGTAGGGTATACACAAAAAGTAGCACATATGAGTTATCTTGTTGGGCAGACTGGATGGACCATGCAGGTCTTTTTCTGCCGTCATCTATTATGTTACTATATATCCATGAGAGGAAGTAGCTAGGTGAACTCTAGTTCTCCTTAAGACACATCCTCCCTGGGCTTCCTTAACAGAGCTAGGATGGGGAAGCGTAGTTAGGAGGAAATCACCCAAATTAGGAAGAATAAAACTCTTGAGTTGGGCAAAGTCAGGAAGGTTCCAGGAGGAGCCATGGGAAACCTCCAAGACCCTGGCAGCTATAACTGAGAAACTGAGTCACGGCAGCGGTGCTTGCGATGCAAAAGAGCAAAGCAGAGACAGGATAGTGGCAGTGGGTGGGTCCTTCAAGGGAGGACTGTAGTGTGTGAGAAAGGGGGGTTGTAGCATGCAGAAGGGGGATGCCGACGATGGTTTCAACTGTGGCGCTGGGTGTGGCAGGTTTTGGCACAGTATAAGACACTCATCACAATCACAGGGCCAAACACCCAGGTGAAACCTTGAATATTGTCTGAGGTTCAACAAAAAGACAAGATAAGATTGGCAAATTCAAGCTATGCTTGTTAATGATTGGTCCAGAATCCATCCTTCCTCCCTCCCTCCCTCCCTCCCTCCATTTCAAATAAAACAATAAAGAAAGAAAAAAAGAAAGTAAAGAAAAAAAAATCCCTCTGAAAATCAAAAATGAAGCAGTTATGGAATGAAACAGAACACTACATTATTAATCTTTGCATAGTTTTCAAATGACAACACATCCCTAAAATAAAATCCCTAAAAACGAAAAGCTCGGCATAAGATGTTTGCTTTTCCAAAATGAAAGTGTATTGTTAACAATTTTGTATTGCTTACCTCTGGAAGTTTAACAAAAAAGAGCTTTCTGTATCCTCTACTATGGATGTGCTTTCATTTATGTTTTGAAGGACAACATATAAGAAAACTAGTGGACTTTAGAGGCTTATAGCCTATTTATTTCTGTTTAAAGAAATGAGAGATCTGCATGAAATAACATATTTTTATTATTTTGACTTATAAGAACCACTTGTCCCTGAAACATGCTCAAAACATAATAATCCATTTGTACACAAGAAATGAGGTGAAGATGTGATTCTATGTGCCCCAATGAAAGGAGAGTTTAATTTTTCTTCCAGTCTTTATAACACCAGGCTTCCCAAGGCTGATTACAGCAACAGTTAAGATGAAACCATCAGTAAAGAAGATATCATCACTGAAATTTGGCCATGTATTACTGTATTGTATAGAACAGCGTAGAAAAAGGAGCACAAAATATACTCTTTATTAGTGCTGTTTCCACTAGCGACAATATTTTTTTAAGCAGTTTTAGTGATATTCAATTTTATTTCATGGTATTTATATCTAAATATGGGACGCTTTCAAATAAATTAAAAAGCTGTTGAGTTAAAAAAAAACACCTTTAAGGCACTGGGCTCAAAAAGGGGGCAGGGTGGGAGAAAGGGGGAGGGAGAAGAGAGGAAAGAACATGCTGGACTGGGGGGGGGGAGCACGCCAACTGATAGTTTGCACCAGAGACCCTAACACCGGCCCTCTGATTGAATGTTATTAGTGAAAAGAAAACATTGCACCTATAATTCAATAACATTTTATGCTTAACCTCATGTTAACTGCTAAGCCTATATGATAACCGTTTGGGATGTTCCCAGCACCTTCCTATACAGTTAGGGGAGAATTCTATAAATGGTACTAAAAATTAGGCACTAGAAGTGGAAGAGTAGCCTAGTGGTTAGTGCAGTGGGTTTTGATCCTAGTGACCTGGTTTGACTCCCACTACAGCTCCTTGTGTCCTTGGGTAAGTCACTTAACCCTCCCCCCCCCCCCCCCCGAAAGTACCAGTATATAATGTGTGCAGTGCTATGTACATCTAGTAGCGCTATAGAAATGATTAAATAGTAACAGAAAAAATTGGCACTAAGCAATATTCTAAAAAGGATGTGCACCCTTTATAGATAGAATGTAGTGCCAATTCCCACACCAGACTTACGCCTGCTGAAACCTGGTGTAAATGCTGGGGCCCAAGTTAGGTACTCTGAGCCAGTGGCATAGCCAGACCTTGGCGGGAGGGGGGTCCAGAGCCCAAAGTGTGGGGGGGGGGGCACATTTTAGCCCGCTGTTGCACAGACTGTTTACTTAGAAATCCATCATCCAGTGCACTCTAAGACATTATTAAGGAGTATCCCAAGAAACACTACTCACACCTAGTGCCCACCCATATTAGCTCTGGGCCCACCCAAAATGTCAGGTCTGGCTACGCCACTGGTCTTTATAAAACCCTAGGGATAAACCAGCTTCAGTCTGGTTCAGGCAGTCCTGTTGATCCCTAGGTCTGCTTAAGTATTTCTTTGTGTTCAAGGACTGTGCACAGAAACAAGTTCCATTTGTTTTGGGGTTGTTTTTGAACTTTTCTTGATTTGCAGGCTTTGGTAATAAAAAATGTTTTAAGTGTGCAAATCAACTTTGAGTGAATTGTTTCGTAGGATAACACACATTAACAAACGCACATTTCTACCGTGCATTGGACTGGATCATCTTGGCTATGACCCTTGCATGTTTACTCTAAATTATTGTTACATTTGTTTCTGACTCGATTTAAAAGTCATCTACTGCAGTCTAGACTGCAATCTTCAGTGCACAGTACTGAATCCAAAAAGCATGCATCTTTCTGGCTGGCTTTTAGCTTGGATTCTGAGCTTAGCCTTCCACCTTCCTATGAATGCTTCAGCACACTCTCTGGCAGTTCCCAGGTTTCTGGCACTTGAACATTCCTTACTATAGAGGGTGACCAAAACCAAATCTGTGGCTGAAGCTCACCAGTTTCAGCCCAAATCAGGGCAGTATGGCCCTACCCCAACAACAAGCGGGCCCCTGGCCCCCAGCCCTCCCAATAGAAAGCAGGCCACATGGCCCTCCTGACAGAAAACTGGCATCCTGTGCCCCGTCCCAGCAGACAAAAAAATGTCTGACGCCCTTCTACTACCTGTAGGCCCTCCTCAGGTCTACCTTACAAGCCCTGATGGTCTAGTGGCCTAGTCATCAGGAGCAATCCCCAGCTGCTCCTGCTCATCCTAGTTCCAATCTCAAAATGGCTGCTGTGACCACCTGTAGGTAGAGCTGGCAGCCACTTTGAATGCGGAGCTGGCATGTGCAGGAGCAACTGGGGATCGCTCCTATCCTGACTAAGCAACTAGACCACCAGAGCTTCTAAAGTAGGCCCAGGAAGGGCCTATGGGTGATGGGAGGGCAGTGGGTTATTTTTTTTTTTTTAAGGATTGGGGTGGCCTGCATTTTGTCGGGTGGTGGGAATGTGGTGCTTTGGATTGGCGGGGGGGGGGGGGGGGGGGGGGGGGGAGTTTTGATTTCAGCTGAAACCAAAACCTGGCCAAATCCAGATTTTGGACCAGTTTTGCCATTGAAGCTGAAAACAAAATTTGGTCAGCCTCTACCTCACTGGGCTTGGTTCAGGTTCCTTGTATTATAGTTTCTGTCCACATTTGTAGCCAGAGGTCACAGAAGCCATTTTGAGATTGTAGCAGGCATGGACAGGAGCAACTAGATGTTGTGGCAGCCATTTTCAAAGTGGAGCTGGCATGAGGAAGAACAATTAGGGATCACCCCTACCTTGACTTAACCACTAGAACAACAGGAACTGTATGGTAGGCCCCAGGGGGCCCTTCTGGTGAGTAGAGGAGGTCTGGGAAGGGAATGTAATCCTGTTTGGGAGGGAAGGGGTGTAGCCTACTACTACTACTATTTAGCATTTCTATAGCGCTACAAGGCATACGCAGCGCTGTACAAACATAGAAGAAAGACAGTCCCTGCTCAAAGAGCTTACAATCTAATAGACAAAAAATAAATAAAGTAAGCAAATCAAATCAAATTAATGTGAACGGGAAGGAAGAGAGGAGGGTAGGTGGAGGCGAGTGGTTACAAGTGGTTACGAGTCAAAAGCAATGTTAAAGAGGTGGGTTTTCAGTCTAGATTTAAAGGTGGCCAAGGATGGGGCAAGACGTAGGGGCTCAGGAAGTTTATTCCAGGCGTAGGGTGCAGCGAGATAGAAGGCGCGAAGTCTGGAGTTGGCAGTAGTGGAGAAGGGAACAGATAAGAAGGATTTATCCATGGAGCGGAGTGCACGGGAAGGGGTGTAGGGAAGGACGAGTGTGGAGAGATACTGGGGAGCAGCAGAGTGAATACATTTATAGGTTAGTAGAAGAAGTTTGAACAGGATGCGAAAACGGATAGGGAGCCAGTGAAGGGTCTTGAGGAGAGGGGTAGTATGAGTAAAGCGACCCTGGCGGAAGATGAGACGGGCAGCAGAGTTTTGAACCGACTGGAGAGGGGAGAGGTGACTAAGTGGGAGGCCAGCAAGAAGCAGATTGCAGTAGTCTAAACGAGAGGTGACAAGGGTGTGGATGAGGGTTTTGGTAGAGTGCTCGGAAAGAAAGGGGCGGATTTTACGGATGTTGTAAAGAAAGAAACGACAGGTCTTGGCGGTCTGCTGGATATGAGCAGAGAAGGAGCAGAGAAGGAGAGAGAAGAGTCAAAGATGACCCCAAGGTTTCGAGCTGAGGAGACAGGGAGAATGAGAGAGCCATCAACAGAAATAGAAAACGGGGGGAGCGGGGAGGTGGGTTTGGGGGGGAAAATGAGAAGCTCGGTTTTGGTCATATTTAATTTCAGGTGGCGTTGAGACATCCAGACAGCAATGTCAGACAAGCACGCTGAAACTTTGGTTTGGATGCAAGGTGAGATATCAGGGGTAGAAAGGTAGATTTGGGAGTCATCAGCATAGAGGTGGTAGGAAAAGCCATGGGATGAGATTAATGAACCAAGGGAAGAAGTGTAGATAGAAAAGAGGAGGGGACCAAGAACAGAACCCTGAGGTACACCGACAGGCAGAGGGATAGAAGTAGAAGAGGATCCACCAGAGTGAACACTAAAGGTGCGGAGGGAGAGGTAGGAAGAGAACCAGGAAAGGACAGAGCCCTGGAATCCAAGTGAGGACAGGGTATCGAGAAGTATGCTGTGATCGACAGTGTCAAAAGCAGCGGAAAGATCAAGAAGAATGAGGATGGAATATTGACCTCTGGATTTAGCCAGTAATAGGTCATTGGAGACTTTAGTAAGCGCAGTTTCAGTTGAGTGGAGAGGGCGAAAACCAGATTGTAGTGGGTCAAGAATAGCATGTGAGGAGAGAAAATCAAGGCAGCGGCGGTGAACAGCACGCTCAAGTAATTTGGAGAGAAAAGGAAGGAGGGAGATGGGTCGGTAATTAGAGGGACAAGTAGGGTCAAGTGAAGGCTTCTTAAGGAGAGGTGTGACCACAGCATGTTTAAAGGAAGCAGGGACAGTCGCAGTGGAAAGTGAGAGGTTGAGAATGTGACAGATAAAAGGAATAAGAGTAGGAGAGATGGCATTAAGAAGGTGGGTGGGAATGGGATCAGAGGAACAGGTGGTACATTTTGAGGAAGAAAGGAGAAGTGTAGTTTCCTCAATAGTAACTTCAGGAAAGGAGGAAAGGGAATGAGGGGAAGGAGAGAGAGGGGAACGGACTAGTGGAGGGAGAGCTGGTGAGGTAGAGAAAGCAAGGTTTATCTTTTGAACCTTGTTGTGAAAGAATTCAGCAAGGGTCTGAGGAGATAATGAAGGGGGAGTTGGGGGAGGGGGCACCTTGAGGAGAGAGTTCAATGTGGTGAAGAGAAGTCGAGGATTAGAGCCAAGAGAGTTGGTCAGTTGGATATAATAATCCTGTTTGGCACGTAAAAGAGCAGATTGGAAGGAGGTCAGCATGAACTTAAAGTGTAAGAAATCAGCAAGGGCCCGAGATTTCCGCCAGAGGCGTTCGGCGGAGCGGGTACAGGAACGTAGATAGCGGATATTAGAAGTCAGCCAAGGTTGGGGTTTTGTACGCCTTACAGGGCGGGTCATCAAAGGTGCAAGAGTGTCTAAGGCAGAGGATAGAGTATTGTTGTAAGAAGAAACAGCCTGGATTAACAACCATTGGATAATCTGGAACATTGGTAAACAGGTTGGATAATTGAGACTGCTGTATTTAATGAACGTATGTCTGTGTTTTGCATGTGACTGAAGTGTAATATTCTGTTTGTATGCAGTTTCTATGTAGAAAACTGTACCAGCCCCACTTGTTCTGTTTTACCAGTAGGAGATATACTGGTGTTCTAGGGCTCAATGTCATATTTGTAGTGCTGCCTATTCATAGGTAAGGATCCTGCTGCTTGTATGCTGCTTGCATGGTTAGGGTGGTGGACTTTGGTCCTGAGGAACTGAGTTCAATTCCCACTTCAGGCACAGGCAGCTCCTTGTGACTCTGGGCAAGTCACTTAACCCTCCATTGCCCCATGTAAGCCGCATTGAGCCTGCCTGAGTGGGAAAGCGCGGGGTACAAATATAACAAAAATAAATGATACAAATCAGTGCTACTATTTTATGGTAGGTTTTCTATGTGGATGTTGTTAGGATTTTTTTCGGGACCTGCATTTTTTCACAGTGTGCCTGGTAGTGCAGAAATTATTATTTTGTATGGTGACTTCCATGGAAAAATGTCCTAGTTCTGATCAGCAGCTGTTGGTGAGGGGACGTAAGGTTTTTGTGGCTACACAATATGTTTACATTTAACTCATAGTAACATAGCAAATGACGGCAGATAAAGACCTGTACGGTCCATCCAGTCTGCCCAACAAGATAAACTCATTTTACATGGTATGTGGTACTTTATATGTATACCTGAGTGTGATTTGTCCTTGCCTTTCTCAGGGCACAGAACGTAGAAGTCTGCCCAGTACGGTTCTTGTACTAAGGTCTGAAGCTAACATCGAAGCCCTTAAAATTTACACTCCAGCCCATCCCTATCTATTCAGTCACGATCAAGGCGTAGACCGTAGAAGTCTGCTCCAATTACCGGCTTTGCCACCCAATCTCTGCTAAAATTCCACGGAACCATTCCTTCTGAACAGGATTCCTTTGTGTTTATCCCACGCATGTTTGAATTCCATTACTGTTTTCATCTCCACCACCTCCCATGGGAGGGCATTCCACATATCCCCCCCCCCCCCCCCCCCCCCCCGTGAACTCATTAGAGTTTCATACTGTGTCAGACTGAAGGTCATGAATGGGAAGGGGAAGGGCTTTGATATGCTGCCTTTCTGTGGTACAGTCTAAGTAGTTTACATATTATATATACAGGTACTTTTTCTGTCCCTAGTGGGCACACAATCTAATTTTCTTTGTACCTAGAGCAATGGAGGATTAAGTAATTTCCCAGGTAGGATTCCTGCTGCTTGCATGATAGAAATCAGTGCTACTATTTTATGGTAGGTTTTCTATGTGGCTGTCACAAGGGGACCCAGTAGGAATCAAAACCAGTTCCACTGGTTCTCAGTCTATGATACTAACCTTTAGGCAACTGAGCCACTCCAGCCTGTCACATTGTCTGTCTGGTGTGTCTTGACTATAAAAAGGTTAACATCCACTGCTGTAGAGTAAAGGTTCTCTTTTCTTTTGCTGTTTAATCTTCCAGGAGGGTGTTTTCTTGTTATTCTCCTTCAGACTTTTTTGCAGTTGCTGTAATACCTGTTTTTCTTAAATTATCTCTGACCTATATACGGTGTTGGATTGCCTTTGACAGACTAAGATCTGCTTGCATTTTTACCTTCTAGGATAACTCTATTCAAAATCCAAGTTATAAATCTACTCCTGATATACAGTGCAATCCGCTTAAGTGCAAGGGTCTGGGACCAAAGAAATACATGCAGTTAACCGGAGCGTGCACTTAACCGTTGTGACCCAAAGAAGCTTGACATCTGATAAACATATGTACAGTACTGTTTATTATTATACATACAGTATACAGTCTCCGTTAACTGACGTTAGGCTTACTTGAAGTAATCGGTTATAGTCCTCTGCACACTATTGGGTCTGTGATTTCCTAGACTACGTCTGCCAGACGGTAAAAACTGTCATAGCACTGACATCCAGTGACCTCCAGATAGGCCCGCAAGGTTTTGAGACTCTCCTGCGCTCTTGCAAAAGTGACAGGAGGAGGTTGTTGAATTTCGTCAGCATATGCCTTGCTGCTCATTCATCATCTGTTTCATCATCAGCCGTTGTTGCCTGCGTGTAGGCGCATATCTCGACATCAGTGCTGTCTTCAGCTGTTTTTAGATTGTAATCAACAGCTACATAGCGATGAAACTCCTCTTCAATAACACCGGCTGGGATGTCAATAACCTGTTCATCTGATGTGTTTGCAACAGCTGCATCTGTTTTGTCCCTATCCACATCCTTAACAAAGCTTGCCCGCTTGTAGCAGTTCACAATGGTTGCCTGTGTAACATGATTCCAGGCTTCTTTCTGCATATGTAGGGAATCCAACAGTGATAGATTACAAGCCAGTTCAACAGCACGTTTAAACTTGCCAGTCTGGTCATCCATAACGCTCATCAGACGACATAGCACAAGAGCCCGATAATGTTGTTTGAAATTGGCTATTATGCCCTGATCCATAGGTTGGATCAGAGAGGTAGTGTTTGGTGGCAGGAAGACCACCTTGACGTTAGACAGCCTGACATCATCCCTGTGTGCAGCACAATTATGACAAAGCAACAAAATCTGATGCTTTTGTGCCCGTATTCTAGTGTCTAACTTCTTTAACCACTGCTTCCAAATTTCCCCAGTCATCAATGAATTTGTGTTAGCCTCGTATGACACAGGAAGTCGCTTAACTTTCTTGAAGCAACGGGGCTGTTTGCTCTTTCCAATGACGAGGGGTTCCAACTTCTCACTCCCATCCATATTGCAGAAAAGGAGGATCGTCAGTCGGTCCTTCGACGTTTTACCTCCAGTAGTTTCGGCATATTTGAATGCAAGTGTTCCATCAGGAATCGCTCACCAGTAGAGACTGTTTTCGTCAGCATTGAAAATGTCACGAGGTGCAAACTCATTCAAGATGGTAGGAAGAACTGAAATAACCCAATTTTCAGCACCAAAGTCATCAGCGTCTTGTTTCTCACCATGCTGTTTCTTGAATTTTATGTTGCTCCTCTCCTTCCATCTTTCCAACCATCCAACAATGGCTTTGAATTCAGTTAGTCCAAGACTTTCAGCTAGCTGGTTAGCTTTCTCCATAAGCAGTGGATCACTGACAGGAAACTGTCTGCTCCTGACTCGAGAAAACCACCGAAGAAGAGAATCTTCTACCTCCTCAGCTTTTCCTGCCTGTTTTTGTTTCCTGTGTGGATTTGTATTGTTTTGCCAGTCTTCCAGAAGCTGATCTTTCTGCTTCAAGACATGTGAAATTTGACTGGGATTGACACCATATTCTTTAGCAATAGATGCTTGACTTTGTTTGTTTTCTAATTTTTTAAGAACTTCTATTCGTTCAGCCAGTGTTAAAGTCTTACAGTTGCACGACTGTGACCCCAGTGTACACTCTAACAACATTCTTTCGCTTATTCTGCCTGTGGAAGTTAAAGGGGTAGTAAATTTGAAATTTCGTTGGTTGTCACGCACCAATCGGCTTCCAAATTCCGTGCGTGCACTTATGCGGAGTCTTTCCTGCAGAGGAGCGGTCTTAAACCATGCATATAAGCGAATCTTGCACTTATCAGTGGTGCGCTAAACCGAAGTTTGTCCCCAAAGAAACTGATGGCGCCAAAAATGGGACTGATGTACGGCATGCAGTTAAACAGAGCATGCGCTTATCCAACGTGCACTTAAACGGAGTGCACTGTACTTGATTTTTTGAATCTTTAACCGCAAAAGTGGCTGAAAGTTCATGTAGAAACCAGAGTTGTAGGCCTCTGCTGTCTCCTGGTTTTTCTCTGCCCGCTGATATATTTGAAATATGCACATTTGTTTTAGGCTTTGTTTTATTGGAACACTTGGTTTGCCACTCTTCAGTGATGCACCTGCACAGTTTATCAACATCATTACAAAATTATAACAATTTTTCTCTGCCTCTGCAGCAGAGGTGAATGAGTTATGTGTTCTTGGCCTCACTGCCCATTCCATTAATCATTGATTAATCCTGGATTTCATACAATCAGGCATTCAGTTGCATGGCAGTCCTGAAGTAGGCAAAAGCACTGTATCCAGTCAGACGTTGTGCTGGCCTGTTGAAGGGTTCAATTTTCTCCTTTTCATCAAGTCAGACTTAATTCATATCTGACATTAAGTGATGGGCATTGTCCATTCAGTCACAGAAGAGACTGGAGATGGTCTGGTAAAACAAGACATGTTACAGATAATAAGGTGGCTGTAGGTTTCTCAGTCATCCTTTTCTGCCTTTCTCCTAGCGCCCCCCAGTGGTACAGCATACATTTGCAATCTAATTCTATCATAACAGCAGATACTTTGTAGACACCGGCCTGGGGAATTTCCCTTTGGAAATGTGGGTTGGCAGGATGCAGGTGCTATCTATTCACACTGAAGTAAGCATGGGGATTTCAAAATGAAATTCCTACAAAGTGCATTTCATCTCCTGGCTTGTCCCTGCCAACTTTCATCACATTAAGAGAGGAGGCAATTTTCAAAATCCATTTTTGACTCTAAGCATAAGCTTATCCACTTTAAAATCTCAGAAAATTGCCTACTTAGGACTGAGTTCTGTATATGGTGCGGATAAAAATTAGTGCCATTTATAGAATAGTGTCTGATGCCAGAATCTACACTCAATTTTGGAGGTGAGGATTTACAGTAAGTAAAACCTGGTGTAAATTATTGAGCCTAAGTTAGGCACGGACCTCCCTTACTCTATAAAACTGCACGCATATTCCAGGAACACCCACAATCTGCCCATGCCCCTCCCATGGCCACACCCCTTTTTTGGTTCCACACGTAAAAGTTATGCTCAGATCCCAGTACCTAAAGATGCTCGTGTAAATTTAATTTATATGCAAAGCCCCTCATTTTACCATATCAGCCCCTCTTTTAATCAAGTTGCATTGGCTTCCTATAAATGCGAGAGTCACCTTTAAACTGTATGCTTGTTTATCAAATTTTATTCAGTCTTCTACCAGATTATATGCAACACTTGAGCAATTACCATCATGCAATACCCATCCTGCGTCGAGAGACTATCATTTCTCCATTTTCCAAATTGTAAGAATCTCTATTACAAATCAATTCATGATGCCAGTTTCTCATACCGAGCTACTAAACAATGGAATTCCCTCCAAAAATCAATTAGGTGTATTTCTGATTACCTAAAATTTCATAAAATGTTGAAAGCGTTTTTATTTAATGAATTCCTTGCCACTGTTGACCATTGTAATTCTCTTAGCTAGTTTGTTATACCTCTTATTGTTTTTTTTTACTTTTGTTTAATCCCTTTTGTACTTTGCTTTAAAGTTTGATGTAAGCCACATTGATAACGAACTTGTTTGTGATAATGTGGGGTATAAATGCTACAAATAAATAAATTAATTAATTAATGTCAACTTGGTCTGATAATTGATTTAGCACCCAATTATCGTCACTATTTAGCTCATTTGTCGATTAAAACATGCAAATTGGGCATGCACCCAAATTTCCATGTGCAATTTTTAGCACCATATATAGAATTAGGGCGCTAATGGTGAATTACAAAATGGAGAAAATGGAGTAGGTATGAACTTTAGTGAAGAAAAGGCAGATTATAATTTTGTTTTGTTATTGCAGTTGTCACAATTAACTAAGCAAGGACACACCATCCCAGCAGGACAGGGCCGGCTCAACCAATGGACCAAATATGGCACTGGTTTGGAGCGCCGGTGAGAAAGGGTGCCAAAATCTCATTAATCATCTCTCCCTCTCTCTCTCTTCGCTTTTTTCTGCAGGTGGGGGAAGAGGGGAGGAACAGATGCCAGACCATGATTCTGGATTTTGGTGCCCTTTATCACTATGTGTGTGTGTGTTGTAGGGAGGGGGAGAAGGAGAAGAACTTCAAAGAGAGGGGGAGCTATCGGATCTCAGGTGGGGAGAGGTTGTCCAATGTAAAAGTTGGCTCAGGGCACCACAGTCCCTTGAGCCGGCCCTGCAGCTGAACAAGTGTAAAAGCCTGCCTATCACAACTAGTTGAAGATAGAGGTGTTGATGCCCCTCTACAAGTCGTTGGTGAGGCCCTACTTGGAGTACTGTGTTCAATTTTGGAGGCCGTATCTTACTAAAGATGTAAAAAGACTGGAAGCGGTGTAAAGAAAAGCTACAAAATTGGTATGGGATTTGCATTGCAAACCGTATGAGGAGAGCCTACTTGCCGACCTGAACATGTATACCTTGAAGGAAAGGAAAAACAGTGGTGACATGATACAGACGTTCAAATATTTGAAAGGTATTAATCTGCAAATGAACCTTTTCTGGGGACGGAAAGGTGGCAGAACTAGAGGACATGAATTGAGGTTGAAGCGGGGCAAACTCAGGAGGAATGCCAGGAAGTATTTTTTCACGGAAAGGGTGGTAGATACGTGGAATGCCCTCCCGTGGGAGGTGGTGGAGATGAATACAGTAATGAAATCCAAACATGCATGGGATAAACACAAAGGAATCCTGTTTAAAAGGAATGGAACTATGGAATCTTAGCGGAGATTGGGTGGCAACTCCGGTAATTGGAGAGTAAAACCAGTGCTGGGCGGATTTCTACGGTCTGTGCCCTGATCATGGCTGAATAGATATGGATGGGCTGGAGTGTAAATTTTAAGGGGCTTCCACATTAACTTCAGAACTTTTAGTACAGGAACAGTGCTGGACAGACTTTTACAGTCTGTGCCCTGAGAAAAGCAGGGCCAAATTAAACTCAGGTACACATATGAAGTATCACATACCATGTAAAATGAGCTTATCTTGTTGGGCAGACTGGATGGATGTTCAGGTCTTTAACTGCCATCATTTACTATGTTACTATCGGGCTCATTTTCAAATGAGAAAAATGTCCAAAAAGTGGCATAATTCTGCATTTGGACGTTTTTCTCACAAAAATCAGCATTTTTGAAACATATTTTTAGATGTTTTTCTCTGAAGTCCACCAGAAGTGCATCCAAATCTCAAGGGGGAGTGCCAGGGGTGTGCTCAGGGTGGAACTTGGATGTTCCTAAGATTTTAGACATTTTTCAGCCATAATGGAACAAGAAAAAGCCGTCCAGGCTGTTTTTATTACGGATAAGGCACAAAAAGGTGCCCTAAATAACCAGATGACCCCTGGAGGGAATCAGGAATGACCTCCCCTTATTCCCCCAGTGGTCACTAACCCCCTTCCACCCCCCCAAAAATGTGATGAAAAACATTACTTACCAACCTCTATGCCAGCCTCAGATGTTATACTCAGGTCCATTAGAACAGCATGCAGATCCCTGGAGTAATCTAGTGTTGGGTGCAGTGCACTGCAGACAGGTGAACCCAGGCTCCTACCTCCCCCTACCTGTTACACTTGTGGAGGAAACTGTAAGCCCTCCAAAACTCACCAGAAACGCCCTGTACCCGCATATAGGTGCCCCCTTCACCTGTAAGGGCTATGGTAGTAGTGTACAGTTGGGGGTAGTGGGTTTTGGTAGTTTGTTGCTGTGACCTAACCCCGCTGCAGGAAGCACTCCCAGCATGTCAGGGCAAAGAGTTTCCTGCTCACGTCTCAGCTCAGCTGCCGGCATGAACTGCGGCCTCCGATTTTCGGGACTCAGGGATGTTTCAACCTCAAGTTGGGGGAGCGGGTCACCTCCCACTGCTCCCTCCAACAGCGATGAGTCCAGTCCCGAAGAGAGTCCAAAGGCAGCGAAGCGTTCCATAGGTCCCACCACAGGTATCGCAGGTGTAGCAGGGCCAACACACTGCCCACCTCTCCTTTTAGGCATAAAGGAAAAATGTGTCTAAATTCCAAAGAGTAAAGGTAAGGGTCAGACCAGCTTGATTGCGTTCCCTTCATACAGCCGTCTTGTCCTCCTGGGCGGTAGTTCTAATTTTATGTGCGTTATACACACATAGGCACCTATGTGCCTCAGTAAAAGGGCCTCTAAATTTTAACTGCCAGACCCTTGATCATTCTTCTAACATTTGGAGATCCCTTCTCATGGTTTCTGCTCCCTCCACGGTATCCATTCTATTGGCTATCTTCATGTCATCTGCAAAAAGGCAAACTTTTCCTTCTAATCCTTCAGCAATGTCTCTCACAAATATATTAAATAGAATTGGCCCCAGCACCGACACCTGAGG
This sequence comes from Microcaecilia unicolor, assembly GCF_901765095.1. Taxonomy (NCBI): domain Eukaryota; kingdom Metazoa; phylum Chordata; class Amphibia; order Gymnophiona; family Siphonopidae; genus Microcaecilia; species Microcaecilia unicolor. Next base: position 109,208,137 of record NC_044035.1, read on the forward strand.
CACTCCACTACTCAGCTTATTTTCTTCCTAGCGGATTCCATTTACTACCACCCTCTGCTGCCTATTGGTTAACTGGTTCCCAATCCAGTTCACCACTTTGGGTCCTAAGTTCAGTCCTCTCAGCTTATTCATGATTCTTCTGTGAGGGACCATATCAAAGGCTTTGCTTAAATCCAAGCAGATTACATCTAGAGCGGATCCTTTATCCAATTGTTTGGTCACCCATAGTCAACTACCTGCAAAATATTTAAATTGTACACTAATGAGCTGCAGTGATGCAAATTCATGGAACATAGCTCATTAATTTGTATTTTTGGGACCTTCATTCAGAAAGTAACTATTCTTCAGCAAGTGTAGTTTCTTTTCTGGCTCATGAAATAACAGAACACTTGAGACTAAATGAATGAAATGAAAAACAAAGCTTTGTGCATCTCTACAATTTTTCTAGAAACAGACAAAATGATGGTAGATAATGTCCATATGGCCTATTCATACCAACGTCTAATCTGTACTATCTTTCTTTTCCCTTAGAGATTCTCTTTGCTCATCCCATGCTTTCATGAATTCAGATGCAATCCTTGTCTCCACTACCTCTACTGGGAGACCATTCCACACATTCACCACTCTTTCTGTGAAGTATTTTCTTAGATTACTCCTGAGTCTATCCCCTTTCACCTTCATCCTATGCATCCTGGATGCAGAGCTTCCTTTTAATTGAAAACGGCCTACTTCCTGTGCATGTATTTTTTTTGTTGTTGTTACATTTGTACCCCGCGCTTTCCCACTCATGGCAGGCTCAATGCGGCTTACAAGGGGCAATGGAGGGTTAAGTGACTTGACCAGAGTCACAAGGAGCTGCCTGTGCCGGGAATCGAACTCAGTTCATCAGTTCCCCAGGACCAAAGTCCACCACCCTAACCACTAGGCCACTCCTCCACTCCACACACAATGGTATTTAAATTTCTCTATCATATCTCCCCTCTCCTGCCTCTCTTCCAAAGAATACTATATGAGATATTTAAGTCTGTCTTCATCAGTGCTTTTTTTGTGCCAGTACATGCCGGTACAGCATACCGGCACCTTTTTCGTGAGGTCCGGCTCACCTGCCTGCTCCTTTCCGTTCGTGCACCCATGCTCCCTGCTTTGAAATCTTTAATTTACCCAAAGTTGCAGCAGACAGGCAGGCACTGGCAGGCACGCTTGCCTTCTCGTCACTTCCCTTCCCTCTCAGCACGTCCCGCCTTCCTCTGATGTAATTTCCTTTCCGTGAGGGCGGGACGTGCTGAGAGGGAAGGGAAGCGACAAGGAGGCAAGCCTGCCTGCCAGTGCCTGCCTGCCTGCTGCTTTTACTGCCGCTTCGCCACGACTTCGGGTAAACTAAAGATTTCAAGGCAGGGAGCATGGGTGCATGAAAGGAAAGTTGGGGGGGGGAGCTGAGGGAGGGCTGGGGTTTGAATGAATTGCTGGACATGGAGGAGAGGGGAGGAGAATTGCTGGACATGGAGGGGACGGGAGGGCAGGGGAGAGAGGAGAATCGCTGGACATGGATAGGAGGGGAGGGCAGAGGAGAGAGGAGACATGCTGGACATGGATGGGAGGGGAGGGCAGTGAAGAGAGGAGAATCGCTGGACATGGATGAGAGGGGAGGGGAGGGCAGGGGAGAAGAGAATTGCTGGACATGGATAGCAGGGGAGGACAGGGGGAAGAGGAGAATCGCTGGACATGGATGAGAGGGGAGGGCAGGAAAGAGAGGAGACATGCTGGACATGGAGGGGAGGGCAGGGAAGAGAGAATTGCTGGACATGGATGGGAGGGGAGGGCAGGGGAGAGAGGAAAATCGCTGGACATGGATGGGAAGGGAGGACAGGGGGCAGAGGAGAATCACTGCACATGGATGAGAGGGGAGGGCAAGGGACAGAGGAGACATACTGGACATGGAGGGGAGGTCAGCGAAGAGAGATTTGCTGTACATGAATTGAAGGAGAGGGCAGGGGAGAGAGGAGAGTCGCTGGACATGGGAGGGCAGGGGAGAGAAGAGACATGCTGGACATGGATGGAGGGGAGGGAAGACAGGAAGGAGATGCACATGGATGGGAGTGGATGGCAGAAGATAGAGGAGAATTGCTGGACATGGATGGATGGAGGAGTTGGCGGGGAGAGAGGAGAAATGCTGGACTTGGATGGAGGAGAGGGGAGAGAGAATTATTGCTTTATATGGATATAGGGGAGGGAAGAGAGAGTAGAAATGCTGGACATGGATGGAGAGGAGGAGAGAGGAGAAGTGCTAGACATGGATGGAGGGGAGGAAAGAAAAAAGAAGAAGATGCACATGGATGGAGATGAGGGAAAGGGAAGAGAGGAGAAAAACTGCACATGGATGGAGAAAATAGGGAAAAGCTGGATCCAAGTTATACCTCCTCCAGTCAATTCCACGGAGGAGGACTCAGCTTTTACTTATGGATGTAGGGCAAGAAATGAAGAAGAAAGGAGGAAAGGAAAGAAATAAATGGAAAGGAAGCCCTGAAAACGGAGTTAAGAGAACAGATAGAGAGCAGCAGAATCAGAGACTGGGACCAATATGGAAAGAAAAACAAAGTCACCAGACAACTAAGGTAGAAAAAAATCATTTTTTTTTTCATTTTAGTGTATGGAATATGTCCAATTTGAGAATTTACATCTGCTGTCTTATTTTGCACTGGTATACTGGAGCTGTAACAGCTTACAGAAATTATTTATAATGAAAAAAATCACTTAATTTTTTTCTCTTATACTATTATAATATTTTCAATGATGTCTGTTTATATCGCCATGGCTGGTATAAGGGGTGTGGCTAATGTGGGTGTGGCTATAATAGGGGTGGGGCCATATGTGGTGACCCCCGCCCACAACGAGTACCGGCACCTTTTTTTCTACAAAAAAAAGCACTGGTTTTCATACACTTTATGATAAAGACACTGACCAATTTTAGTAGCTGCCACTCCATCCTATTTATATCTTTCTGAAGTTGTGGTCTCCAGAATTTATATGAGGTCTCACCGAGACTTACACAGAGGCACTATCACCTCCTTTTTCTTGCTGGCCATTCCACTTTTTATGGACCCAAGCATCCTTCTGGCTTTTGCCATCTTTTTTCTTTCTTTTTATTTTACCACTTTAAGATCATCAGATACAATCACCTCTAAGTCCCACTCTTCTTTTGTGCATGACTGTGCATTATTTAACATTAAATCTTAGTTGGCAAAATTTAGACCATGAATCAAGATTTGCTAGGTGCCTCATGTTGTCCACATCATCAGAAGTGTTTACCCTATTGCAGGTTTTTGACATTATCTATGAAGAGGCATATCTTATCAGACAGCCTTTCCACAATTTTCAAAGGTTACAGGTAAATGGATTTCCACAGAAAGCTCCCCTTTGAAAACTGGCCTAGGCCCTTTTTGAAGAGCATGAGTGGTACTGGGGGTAGAATGGGCAGGGCATGGCAAATGCAATGGAGCCTATTCAATTTGCCATGGGTTAGTAAAAGGGGCCCAGAGATTCCTGTTTGAAATCCTTATGCTTACACTCTCCTGCTTTTCCCCACATTTATTGCACCTGTAAAGGATACAGTGAAAAGTTTCCCTGCAGCACTGGCTGGATGACAAATGTTGAAAGTGGAATTTCTTGGTGAGTTTCCCTTTTGAAATCTGCTTGGAGCACCCATTGTTCTGCAAGCTGAGCATGACAGCGGTAAACAACCCCTTTGAGTGGGTACCTGAGACAGTAAGAGATAAGTGTTTTCCCATAGTCACGGTAAGCATCAGTGGGAAAAGCAGAACTGGAACCCAGATTGCCTGGTTCCAATGCAGAGCGGCCAAGTTACCCATTCCAGGAGGGAGACTTTTTGGCCAGTCGTGGATTTCTGCAAACCTCATACTAGTGCATTATGGGACCTACAGCACTGAGTTCAATGGATAAAATCATGGACTAACAATACTACACTGCTTTGGGATATAAGTTTAAAACCAGGACCAGACAAAAAGTCCCTCCTGGAATGGGTAACTTGACAGCTCTGCCAGAGTACTTATTCTTACAATTAGTCCATCTACTTTTCTAATCTTCAGCTTGGTTTATATACACCATGAAAGTCTGATAAAAATCAGATCAGTTTCAAACTGGCGGAACAGAGGTGATAAATTAAGTCTATCTAGTCTTTCTGTCCGAACCATTTTTGAAGCTACTACAAACTTTAAAGACAATGGATTTTTGACATGCTAAGGGAATATGTGGAAGCACTTGCAGGTAACTTGTAGCAATGAAACAAGAGCTTTTCAGGTTCCTGCATCACATGATTTGCCTCATGTGACTCATTCACCAAACACTGGTAAGTTGAGTCATAAATAGATGGGTTCCCTAGCTGGTTTCTGCTGCAGCTCAGCAAATTTCTAAATATGATTTATATATATTTTAGGGAAGCTGACTTGAGGTTATCCTTTCTCTTTCTTAATTAACTGGCAAAACTCTCAGCTGAGTTAGCAGTATCAAGGCTAATTCAAATCACTGGCCATCTGTAGCCTGAGCTTGTAGTGATACCTATTCTAAAGGCAATAAGGCTGGGATTTTATTTGAAATCAATGGGAAGTTCTAGAAAAATTTCCCTTTTCTTTTCAATGCATGTTTAATACAATATAAAAGAAAAACAAACAAGATTTCTTTCATTTTCATTTGTTTATTTATTTTTAATTAAGCCAAACCTACCAAAGAAAACCCCCTCAAAAAACAAGCCAAAACAAAACCAGGCTCTCCCTGATCTCCTCCCCTACCCCTCTTATCATAGCAATTTCTTTCTATTGAGCCAGGAGAGATCCCCCATTTTGTACATCAAAAATTAACATACCAGCAGGCAGAAGTGACACTCAGGGAGGACAAGGACATAGTGGAAAGGCTAAACAAATTCTTTGCTTCAGTCTTTACTGAGGAGGATGTAAGAGATCTATCTGTGCCAGAAATGGCATTCAAGGGTGATGATACAGTAGAACTGAAACAGATCTTGGTGAACCTAGAAGTCATACTGAGCCAAATTGACAAGTCAAAAAGTAGTAAATCACCTGGATCAGATGGTCTAAACCCCAGGGTACTGAAAGAACTCTAAAATGAAATTGCTGATTTGCTTTAGGTGATCTGTAACCAGTCATTAACATTGTCTGTTGTACCTGAAGGGTGGCCAATGTAACGCCAATTTTTTTAAAGGGTTCCAGGAGTAAAATGTCTGATGTCAGTTCTGGGCAAAATGATAGAAACAATATAAAATAAAATTACCAAACACAGACAAACATAATTTAATGGGACAGAGTGAACATGGGTTCAGCTAAGGGAAATCTTGCCTCACCAATTTGCTTCATTTCTTTGAAGGCATGAACAAACATGTGGATAAAGATGAGCCAGTTGATGTAGTGTCTCTAGATTTTCAGAAAACTTTTGACAAAGCCCCTCATGAGAGACTCCTGAGAGAATTAAAAACCCAAAGGATAGGAGACAGTGTTCTGTTGTGGATTTGGAACTGGTTAATCAATAGAAAACAGAGGGTAGGTGTCACAAAACGCCTAGTCACCCACCTGGGGCTACCCACAGCCACTTAGAGGGTCTATCCCCAGCAGATCTCAGGTCCACCTGCCGCTTGTGCTCTACACTAGCACCCTCCTTCCACCGACTACTACTACTACTGACTGGGTCCCAACCACCTCTGGGAGAGTCTCTCCATTCTCAAATTATTCCCAGTGATTTCAAGATTACTGGTTCTACACTCCTAGTGGTCCCACAGTTCTTAGAAAGCACTCACTGACCCAACACCCAAACCACCAGGATTTTTAGTCAGTCCAGACAAGCAGAGGTAATAAACTAAAAATGTTTATTGTCATGAAACATTAGAACAAGGAACAGAAAAGGTGCAATCAGCAAACAGTATCAAGTAACTGAATATGGATCAATTATAAAACTAACTAAACATTTGTTTACTATCTAAATAGCACCTGGGGAGACCAGGACATATAGCTGCTCACAGGTTATCAAATATAACTGTTCACAGGGCCTCAGCAAAGAGATCTTTCTCTCTTTTCTCCCTGGCTAAGACTGGAGAAAAACGCTAGTACATCCTAGATGAATTGAGCTCCTGGACCAATCAGATCCCAGGAGAACAAGTTTTCAAAAGTATACTGCAAGACTAAAGAAAGAACAGTCATTCCTCTGTAACAGCTTTAAAGTAAGGAAACACCACCTGCTAGCCAATAGGAGAAATACACTTCAAGAATTAAGGCAGTTTTACAGGCTTAAAAACCCACTGTTTTATCACAGTAGGGTTAAATGGCCATTTGTCTCAGTGGAGGAAGGTGAATAGTGGAATGCCCCAGGGATCTATACTGGGACTGGTGCTATTTAACATATTTATAAATGATGTGGAGATGGGAATAATGCGATGAATAAATCTGTAGATGACACAAAATTATTCAAAGCTGTTTCTTTTTTCAAGCCTTTCTTACAACAAAAATAGAGAAAAGTAGCAGTCACTGCCTTCACCAGAGTGGTATCAACTGAGCAGCACTTTCTGTGGTCTGTTACTTAGGGGCCTCTGAAGGTTTTCTCCCATTGTATGTCTGGAGAAAATGCTTAGTAAATAGGGCTCTTACCTGTTTCAAAAGTGTTGTTTGATTTTTAAAAAAAATTGAATTATAAGCCTAGTGTTCTCTCTTTTCAAAAGAACCCATGATCTAGTGTGCCAACTCTCTGGTTTTTAACTGGACAGTTAGTTTTGTTGCTACTTGTATTGTCTGCTTTGTCATAAGAGCAGGAAAAAGAGTACCTGCATTCATTCATTCATTCATTCTTTCTCTCTGCTCTCTGCGGCTGCTTTTGTGCCTGTCTCTACTCTTACCTCTCCCGAATGCTTCATTGATTTTCTTTTTCAACTGTAGGGTGCTCAATAGCTACAGAGAACCAGATGGTTCAAATAGGTCTGTGAACTGGAAGAGGGAGAAGTGGAGTGAGCAGTCATAGCAGATGCAGAGAACTACACTGATTGTTAGCACTGAAATGTGCAAGAGGGAGGCAAGGATGAAAAAACAAAAACTCAGAGATGTGGGAGCATGAGGTGGGAAGGAGGTGCCTCATGAAAAGGAGAAACCTGATTGGAGAGGCATTGCCTGATAACAGAGAGGTGCTGAATAGTGAGGGGGAGGGGGGAAGAAGAGAACACTATAGATACTACCAAGCCCAGAACAAGCTATGCTTTCCCATGTCTATCTCAATAGCAGACCACGGACTTTCCTCCAGGAACTTATCCAAACCCAGAAACACTAACTACTGTTACCACATCCTCCTGCAATGAGTTCCAGAGCTTAACAATCATTGAGTTAAAACAAATAGGATGTTTTAGTTTTAAACAATTTTATTGATGACCTATCACAAACAATTCAATATTCATACGCTATGTTCAAGATACATCAGCAAACAAATGAACAACTTGTAATCATAACATAGGTGGTAGCCATCACTTTTCTCTTTTGTTTCCCCCCTCCTTACTCCCAGCTATTTCTCCCTTATCCGTACCTCTATATTCCTCCCCGCAACCCCCCTTCTACCCTTCCTTACCCCTCTAATATTCCTCCCCCCTGTAACCTCCCTCCCCCCTTTGTCCACTCCCCTTCCAGGCAGCTACATATCTCCAATAGCCCAGGGAAATTGACCTATTCACTGTCCAAGACCCTTAGCTAACTTCGCTGGGTCCAAGCTCAGTCGATTAAGGCTGGAACTTTGGGCCCTAGGGGCCAAAGCATTAATATATGATTCCCATATTAAATAGAATTTACGCTGTGTTTTGGGTTTATAATATGAATCTCTCAGCTCCATTAGTAGCAATGCATGCCACCTGTTGCGCCATTGCCAAAACGACGGTGCCTCTAAATGTATCCAGTTAACTAAAATACATTTTTTACAAATAGGTTGTTTTAAAAGTATTTCCATGTAACTTCATTGAGTGTCCCCTAATCATAGGCGTAGTTTGACTGTTTCATTTGGGGGGGCAAAGGAAGGGGTGGGGCATATTAGCATATTCATTTGCATATATGTATATGCAAATTATGCTAATATGGAGGAAGGAAAGGAGCAAGAGCTGGCTTTTTTGGGAATAACCAGTGTTCGTTTGCCGATGGATAGCCACTGAATCAGAGAGACAGCGGGTTTGGCGACAGGCAGTGGTGTGCTGGTAAATGTTTAACAACAGGCTCTCCCCCCCGGTCCCCCTTTGCGCCCCCCCCCCAAATTGCAGAGCTGGCTATAGCCGGGGAGAGAGCCTGGGGGGTGGGGTATAAATAAGTAAATATAAACTTTTAATGTTGAGCACCTGATTCTCAAAGTGAACATATTCCAAACACTATAATGAAAATAAAATGATTTTTTTCTACCTTTGTTGTCTGGTGACTGTTTTTCTGATCATGCTGGTCCAGTATCTGATTCTGCTGCTACTCCGTTTCCAGGGCTTCCTTTCCATTTATTTCTTTCCTCCTTTCTTCTTCATTTCTGGTCCTCAGCTTCTGCCTATTTTCTTCATCCACGTGCAGTTTTTCTCCTCTCTTCCTTTTCCCTCATCTCATCTCCTTCCTCACTCTTTCCTCCCCTCCATCCATGTCTAGCATTTCTTTTCTCTACCCTGCCCTCCATCCACCCATATCCAGCGACCCTTCTCTCCCTTTGCCCTGCAAGCACCCATACCCAGCGACCCTCCTTTCCCCTGCCCCCATGCCCAGTGGCCCTCCTTTCCCCTGCCCTCCATCCACCCATGTCCAGCAGTGACCCTCCTCTCCCCTGCCCCCATGCCCAGTGGCCCTCCTTTCCCCTGCCCTCCATCCACCCATGTCCAGCAGTGACCCTCCTCTCCCCTGTCCCCATGCCCAGTGGCCATCCTTTCCCCTGCCCTCCATCCACCCAGTGGCCCTCCTTTCCCCTGCCCTCCATCCACCCAGTCCAGTAGTGACCCTCCTCTCCCCTGTCCCCATGCCCAGTGGCCCTCCTTTCCCCTGCCCTCCATCCACCCAGTGGCCTTCCTTTCCCCTGCCCTCCATCCACTCAGTCCAGCAGTGACCCTCCACTTCCCTGTCCCCATGCCCAGTGGCCCTCCTTTCCCCTGCCCTCCATCCACCCAGTCCAGCAGTGACCCTCTTCTCCCCCCTGTCCCCATGCCCAGTGGCCCTCCTTTCCCCTCCCTCCATCCACCCAGTCCAGCAGTGACCCTCCTCTCCCCTGTCCCCATGCCCAGTGGCCCTCCTTTCCCCTGCCCTCCATCCACCCAGTCCAGCAGTGACCTTCCTGTCCCCATGCCCAGTGGCCCTCCTTTCCCCTGCCCTCCATCCACCCAGTCCAGTAGTGACCCTCCTCTCCCCCCTGTCCCCATGCCCAGTGGCCCTCCTTTCCCCTGCCTGTCCTCCATCCACCCAGTCCAGCAGTGACCCTCCTCTCCCCTGCCCTCCCTTCATCCCACCCTCTCCCCGTTCCTTCTCCCCCCCCCCCCCCCCCCGCAGCAAGCCAGTTCTCCTCCCTCCGGATCCGTCCCTCACCAACTTCATCTTCGAATTCTTCGCCTGCCCGCTAGCGCTGACTCTTCCCTGCCGGTTCACGCTTCAAAATGGCCGCCGAGACTTCAGCAGAAGTCTTGCGAGGCCGTCTCTGAAAGTCTCAGTGGCCATTTTTAAAGCGCGAACCAGCAGGGGAGAGAGCGCTAGCGCCTAGCGGGCAGGCAAAGGATTCGAAGATCAGGTCGGTGAGGGACAGATACGGAGGGAGGGATGAGAGCCGGCTTACGGGGGGGCCAGGGGGGGAGGAGAAGGAACGGTGAGAGGGCGGGGCGAAGGGAGAGCTGCCTGTTGCCGGCCCTGCGTTTGGGGGGGCATACAAACAGTAATGTTTGTACTTTTTGAAAGAGGAAAAAAAATCAATGAATAAATTAACTTTTATTCGTTCTACAACACTCAGGATTCTGTAGACCTCAATCATATCTCTCCTTAATCATCTCTTTTCCAAGCTGAAGAGCCCTAACCTCTTTAGCCTTTCCTCATATGAGAAGAGTTCCATTCCCTTTATAATTTTGGATGCTGTTCTTTGAACTTCTTCTAATTCCGCTATATCTTTTTTGAGATACATTGACCAGAATTGAATGCAATACTCAAGGTGAGGTCGCACCATGGAGCGATTCAGAGGCATTATAGTATTCCTGGTCTTATTTAACATCCCTTTTCTAATAATTCTTAGTATCCTGTTTTTTGTTGGCTGCCACCACACACTGGGCAGAAGATTTTAGCTTATTGTCTCCATTTATATCTAAATCTTTTTCATGGTTGCTGACCCCTAATGTGGACCCTAGCATCAGGTAACTATATTCTTCCCAAATGTGCATCACTTTGCATTTGTCTGCATTAAATTTCATCTGCCATTTGGATGCCAGTTTTCCAATTTCCTACGGTGTTCCTGCAATTTTTCAGAGTCCACAAGTTTTTAATAACTAACTTTTAATAGTTATGTATCATCTGCAAATTTAACCACCTCGCTTATTGTTCCAATTTCCAGATCATTTATAAATATGTTAAATAGCACCAGTCCCAGTACAGATCCCTGAGACACTCCACTATTCACCCTACTCCATTGAGAAAAATGGTCATTTAACCCTATCCTCTGTTTTCTGTCCAATAGCCAGTTCCTAATCCACAACAGAACATTGTCTCCTATCCCATGTCACCACAAGGGGGGTTCTGTCCGTGGCTTTCTTTTCCTTGTACTGCATCCTTCAAACAGAAAGGCTATAACCCCAAAATAATCTCCAAGAATATTGCCTTCTCCCTCAAAATACCCAGGGAAAATCTGCTACAGTAAAAGGAAAAGAAAGCCACCCCCCTTGTAGTGACATACAACCCAGAGCTGGTAAAACTAAGGAAAATCATAAGAGATCTGCAGCCACTACTCCAGGAGGATGAATTACTGAAAGAGATATTCCCATCCCCACCAGTGCTGGCCTTCCGACATCCTCCCAATTTAAAACACAAGCTAATGAGAAGCAAGCTCTCAACAGAGACCCAAAAAAGAAGCGAATGGCACACATACTTGTCCAGCTGCAAACTATGCCAAACCATTTCACAAGACCCCACAGTCATTCACAAAGGAAAAATATTCAACATAAAGGAATCCTTTACATGTTCATCTTCCAATGTAGTATATGTCATCCAGTGTAAAAAAATGTGACGAAGGGTGCAATATTGGAGAAACAATCCAGATGCTGAAGAGGAGATTTAATTTACATAAACATCATATGAAAAATGCCAGTGCCAACCAGGATGTTACCTCTATGGGACAGCAATTTACACAACCAGAACACTGTGCCAATGATTTTATGGTGAGAATACTGAAAGGGAACTTTAAAACAATACAGGAATGCAAGACTTTTGAAGTCAAAATGATTAAATATTTTGACACCCATCAGACAGGACTTAACAAAGATCTGGGTTTTCTAGCCCATTATAAACCATAAAATTGTACTGCTTTGTCACCCTCTGATCACCATGCATATCTCCCTGTCCCTTATCCTCTCAGCCCTCCCTGCTTCTCACCTAACCCACCCCTCCCTCATCCTTTCAGACGGTCACTGAAATACTTTGATGTTTCACTTATATATGCTGTTACTTATCAAAATTTGCTTATTTCTGATCTGACAAAGAAGGGCTACCTTTGAAAGCTAATCAATCAAATGTATTAAGTTTGTCCAATAAAAAAGGTATCATCTTATTTTCTTTTCTATGTTTTATTTTATTCTATTTCTATTGATCCACCAAAGAAAAAGTGAGGGAACCACATCTATATAAATAAAATCCCCCCTCAGACGTTCTGAAGCTCACTCCATCTGTCCTGAACTCCTGTCCTCCTGGTAGGCTAGGCTATTCGGACTACTCACCCTCAGTCTCAGCCACGCCCATCTGGGCCGTAGGCCACGCCCCATCTGCACATAAAAAGCACCCTCAACGTTCTAAAGCACACTCTGAGGCTTCAGCAGTTCGTATGTTCGAAGCTCTGTAACCATTTTTAAGCACACTACATCTCTGCCCCGCCCTGACCTATCAGAGAAGGGAGGAGTGTCACAGCTGCACCGCTCTGACCTATCAAAGGGAACTGAAACAGGAAAAGGGAGGAGCGTCACACCGAATGACGGACCTATCAGAGGGAAGTCAAATAGAAGAAGGGAGGAGCGTCAGAGGCCAAGGGGACGGCCGTATCTACGTCTCATAGGTTTCCTTGCTTTCTTTTCAGTGTATTGCAGCTGCAGCCACTTAGGTAAGTCTAGCAAGCCTGTCAGCTACTGAATACAGAAAGCAAAAGATAGCATGTGGGAACTTGCTCCATTTTGTTCTCTGGAATGCAGTGATTATTATACAAATGGTCTTGCTTTCATTATTTTGGTAGGGGCTGCCTTCATGACTGTCCACAGTCCCCCCAGTCCTGACACCTGACAGGGGGGACAGGGAAGGACACTCACTGTCTCACATACGCAATCGCACACACTCATTCTCACATACACACACGCACTCTCACAGACACACTCACACCCACTCTCTGTCACACACACACACTTGCACATTCTCACTATCACACAGTCACTCTCACAGACACTCTCTCAAACATACACACTCCGCGCAAAACCTTGCTAGCGCCCGTTTCATTTCAGCCAGAAACGGGCCTTTTTTACTAGTATTCAATATGTGATTTTTACTCACATATTGAATATGTGGTAAAGTTTGTATATAGTAAACAGCAATAAATTATGGGTTTCAAATCATATTTGACATTTCAAGCAATGACCTCTTTTATGGTGTCCATTGTCCTGTCCTCACTTGGTTCATGTAATGCAGTTCTTTTGGACCTGGCAAAACTATGGATTCATCAGCTGCAGCTGCCCAAAATTCTGCTGCTAGGGTATTATTGGACAAATTACATCAAGAGAGAATCTCCCCCTTGTTGGCGGAATTACATTGGCTACCAATTTTGTCAAAGATAACATTTAAAATTCTGTTGTTGACCTTTAATCAGTGGTGTGCTGGTAAATGTTTAACAATAGGCTCTCTCCCCCGTCCACCTCTGCACCCCTCCCCGTCCACATCTGCGCCCCTCGTCCACCTCTGCGCCCCCCCCCCCCCAAATTGCAGAGCAGGTTATAGCCAGGGAGAGAGCCTGGGGGGGGGGGGGGCAATCTAATTCATGTTTAATGTGAGATAAAATGCCATAAATAAGTAAATAAAAATAAACTTTTAATGTTGAGCACCTGATTCTCAAAGTGGACATTTTCCAAACACTATAATGAAAATAAAATGATCTTTTCTATCTTTGTTGTCTGGTGACTTTGTTTTTCTGATCATGCCGGCCCAGTATCCGATTCTGCTGCTATCTGTCCTCTTAACTCCATTTCCAGGGCTTCCTTTCCATTTATTTCTTTTCTTTCCTCCTTTCTTCTTCATTTCTGGTCCTCCGCAGACTTGACTGTCCAGTGGATCCAGCTTCAGCCTATTTTCTCCATCCATGTGCAGTTATTCTCCTCTCTTCCTTTTTCCCTCTTCTCATCTCATTCCTCACTCTTCCCTCCCTTCCATCCATGTCCAGCATTTCTTCTCTCTCCCTTCCCTCTCCTCCATCCATGTCCAGCAACCCTCCTCTCCCCCTGCCCTGCCCTCCATGCACCCATGTCCAGCAGCAACCCTCCTCTCCCCTGCTCTCCATCCTCCCATGTCCAGCAACCCTCCTCTCCCCTCCATCCACCCATGTCCAGCAACCCTCCTCTCCCCCTGCCCTCCATCCACCGATGTCCAGCGACCCTCCTCTCCCCCCTGCCCTGCATCCACCCATGTCCAGCAACCCTCCTCTCCCCCTGCCCTGCATCCACCCGTGTCCAGCAACCCTCCTCTCCTCTCCCCCTGCCCTGCATCCACCCGTGTCCAGCAACCCTCCTCTCCTCTCCCCTGCCCTCCATCCACCCATGCCAGCAACCCTCCTCTCCCCTGCCCTCCATCCACCATGTCCAGCAACCCTCCTCTCCTCCCTGCCCTCCATGCTCCATCCACCCATGTCCAGCGGCCCTCCTCTCCCCCCTCCACTGTATCCACCCATGTCCAGCAACCCTCCTCTCTCCTCCATCCACCCATGTCCAGCAACCCTCGTCTCTCCCTGCCATCCCCTCCATGATCCACCCATGTCCAGCAACCCTCGTCTCCCCCTGCCATCCCCTCCATGATCCACCCATGTCCAGCAACCCTCGTCTCCCCCTGCCATCCCCTCCATGATCCACCCATGTCCAGCAACCCTCGTCTCCCCCTGTCCTCCTCCCCTCCCTCTGCCTTCTTCCAGCCCCCCCCCCCCCCGCTGCCCCGGTTGTCCATCATCCGTCTTCTCTGTGCTGCCCGACAGACCTGGTTTCCTTCCTGCGCCGCTGCTTGCCTTAAAAAATTTTATTTTCCTTGGAGGCGTGCCAGCGTTGAAGTGAAAGCAGCAGGCTTAGCTCGGTTTCAGCCTTGCGTTCCCTTCCCTCGCATCATGGCTCCGCCCTCACACAAACAGGAAATACGTCAGAAGAGGGCGGAGCCATGATGCGAGGGAAGTGAACGCAAGGCTGAAACCGAGCTAAGCCTGCTGCTTTCCCTTCAACGCCGGCGCGCCTCCAAGGAAAATAACATTTTTAAAGGCAAGCAGCGGCGCAGGAAGGAAACCAGGTCTGTCGGGGAGCACAGGGAAGACGGATGATGGACGACCGGGGCAGCGGGGGAGCAGAGGCGAGCCGGCTCGCACTGGCCAACAACCGGCTCGCAAGATGCCAGTAAATTTAACAAGCGGCTCTTGCGAGCCGGTGCGAACCGGCTCCAGCACACCACTGCCTTTAATGCAGTGAGAAATGACTAAATATCTAAATAGGAGGTTGAAAAATGAGATGCCTCTTGACATCTTTTAAGATCTGGCCAAGAAATTTTATTGGAGATTCCAACAGTTAAAGAAGTGAAAGGAGAAAGAGTGGGATCAAGAATGTTCTCTGTAATGGCCCCTGTTTGGTAGAATATTTTCCCAAGGGAACTTCATCTGGAAAATAATCTTGGTTCAAGCTGTGGGTAGGTTTTTGTATAATTTTTGGTTTTGAGTTAGTGATTTTTGTGTTAATAATTTCTTGATTTTATGTGTGTTTTTATGTAAACTGATCAATCATTTATTTATATTGTATAGTGGCATATAAAGAATTTTAACAAACATAAACATATCAATAATACATATATTTTGTGCTATAATTAAGAGACTGCCTCATAAAGCAAGCTAAGGATTTGCCCAAGACCCAGGCAGTTACTGCTGAAACATCTAGATGTCAGAAGTTCCTCTTTAAAGCTGCTAGTTTGCTTAAAACCAGTGGGTGAACTCCTAACACCTTTCAGCTTCATTTTGCAATGAATGGACAACATTAAGCACATGAATGGAACTTCACTCTGTTTAATTCATCTTGAATTTCTCTTCAAAATTAGGTCAATGTTTCCTTAAATATTGACTACCACCAGCTGAGTTAGACCCAGATATTTAGTTCCAGAATATAACCAGGCACCAGCACTGAACAACCAGGTCACCTGGACGTTATGCAGGTATCGCCGATATTCAGTGCCGTATATACATAGCGAACTGGGCAAAGTTAGGACTGCATTTTGTGTGGACCAACATTTTTGGTTCTCTTTGCCGACACCAGCAATGAATATCACAAGTGCCTGCATAACTACTAGCTTCACTCTGACTCTGCCCTCAGACCATTCCATCACTAACCAGAGAGTGTCGTGGTGGTCTCAGCTGATATTCAGTAGCACTGTCTGAGTAATTCTGGGATTGTTCATTTCTCTGCAATAAGAAGGAAGATGATTATACTACCTTAAGCTTGGGAGGAGGCCTATCAGGGTGGTTTCCATATAGTTAAATATAATATGATATATTGAAAGGAACTACAATATGTTATATGACAGATGAAACAGGGAGTGAGAGGGAGAGAGGAAGAAAGAGGGGAGGGGAAAGAAAGAGGATTAGAAAGTGAGTTTGGTGGTTACCCCCGTTATCAATAGTCCAGGTCGGCAGAGGGCACGGTGAAATTTAGTGACCAAATGCATCCAGGAATAGGAAGGTTTTCAGGTCAGATTTAAATTTAGTGATCAATTGCTCTAATCTAAGAGAGAGGGGAATGGCATTGTGCAATATAGAATCAAAACAAATATGATAGAATAATGGGATATTGAAGAGGTTGTGTTGTGAGGAATACAAAGATCTGGAGGAGGTATAGGGAATCAGTGATCTGATAGGTAGAGGGGAGTGCCAGAGTGAAATACTTTGAAGGTTAGTAAGAGGATTTTGTAGGAAATTTGGTGGGATATTTGGAAGTTAGTGTTCTTCTTGGAGGAGGGAAGTGACATGATCGCATTTTCATGATCCAGTTAGAAAGTTTATAACAACGTTTTGGACGATTAGAAGGTGGCAAATGCTGTTGGCATGAGTGTCATGTAAGAGGGCATTGTAGTAGTCCAATTTTGAAATTATGAGGGAGTGGATGAGGATTCAGAGAGTGGGTTTGGAGAGAAGGTAGTGTATGGGGTAGATAAATTTCAGTTGAAAAAAGCAAGTTTTGGTGACATTGGAGATGTGGCATTGGTAGGTCATGGTGTCTTCTAAAGTCACCCCTAAAACTTGTATAGATGGTGTAAAAACAACTGGAATACATACCATAAGTATAGGGGCAGGGAATAGGGGTGGGCTAGGATGTCTAGTAGGAGCCCTTTTGTTTCTTCTGGGTTGACTTACAGGTGCTGGTCTTGTAGTCAAGATGAATATTGATCTAATTTGGTGTTTAGGTTTGTGATCTCTTGGGAGCTGTTCTGGCTATGGCTAGTAAGGATTTGGATGTCATCATCATAAACAAATGGTGTAAGACCTATGTCCCTTTTTACTAAGTGGCGGTAAGCCCAACGCAGGCTTACTGTTGGCTAATCAGGAAGTACCGCCGGACTACTGTAGCAGCCCCGCAGTACTTCCCATCCCTAGCACGGTGTCATATCCGGTGCTACAAAAATATATTTATTTTTGTAGCATCGGAGTGTATCCTGTGGTAATCAAGTAGTGCCGCTCGCTACCCGGCTACCATCAGGTTAGCGCAGAATCCCTTACCGCCACCTTAGTTTGCCACCCTTACCCTCACCTTCTCTGGTTTGTACTTGTAAAGGAAATAAATTCCATGGGAAGGGCAATATTTTTTAATGTAATGCTGATGCAGTAAGGGGCTCTTTTACTAAGCCACATAGGCGCCTATGCGTGCCGAACATGCACCAAATTGGAGTTACTGCCCTGTTACCACATGGCCCTTGTGGTAATTTCAATTTTGATGTGCGTCCGCTACACGCGTCTTAAAAATATTTTTATATTCTGGTGTGCATAGCAGACGCATGCCAAGTGGCATTTGACACGCATAGCTCATTACCACCCAATTCTTTGCCGCTAGTCAATGGCTGGCGGTAGGTCTCAGACCCAAAATGGACGCGCGGCAATTTTGATTTTGCCGCATGTCCATTTTCGGCAAAAAAGGCCTTTTTTACAGGCGCACTAAAAAATGGATCAGCGTGCGCCCAAAACCTGTACCTACACTTACACTACCGCAAGCCATTTTTCAGCGTGCCTTTCTAAACGGACCCCTAAATGATTGTCTGCCAAGATTCCTGTGATTGGAATATGATATCTTGTACCTAGTTACTGCATGTTCTATCTAGCTCAGGTGTCAGGCACTAAGGCTGAAGGTTTTCTTGTACTGGTTTAAAGGCATGGAACATCCCACTCAGGGAGAGTCACTACTGAAAGATAAGATATTCAGAAACATTGTTAATATATGACTATTTACTCATGCCTTTTATAATCATATGTACTACTATTATTGGGTCAATTTGCTGCTCAGATCATCAAGTAGAATAAAGAAGGCAAGAGTCCCTTTATAAAAATCTGGCAATATATCACTGATCATCTAAGAATCAACAGTTTGGTGTATCCCCTCACCCCTCCGTCTCTTTCAGCACTGTGCTTTTACAGGATTGTTTCAGAGGGAGAGGGATTGATTATGATTGTTGTGTTTAATTATCAAAATTTCAAGGTGGCTTCTGTGGTCCTGAGTTATTCAGTACTGAATGCTTCTATAGTGGGCAAGAATAAAAAAACATGTTTCCGAAATGATTTTTAGTTGATGTCCAAAACATTTCAGATCTCAGAGATAGCGCTATCTGGCACAGCCCATCTTTTGTTTGCCTCATTCCTTTCAGGTCGTACCTTTTTGGTTACTCTCTCATCATCTTCTTCATCTGTATAGACTCCTGAATATGGAGTACCTCAGGGCTCCATAATAGTGCCCCTTCAGTTAATATCTTTTAAGCCCCCTTGCTATTCTTTTTCAAGAATGCTCTAACACATCCTATTGATATAATGATGATATTCTATTAATCTCTCCATAACATCAATCATATCTTGAAACTGTTTCTTATTACCATCATCTTATTCTGAACCCTACTAGATCAATAGCATTGTGGATCACAGATCGTTCTCTCCATCTCTCATTGGCTCCCAACAATTCATGGTTTGCCGCTAACTATTGTTGATTCTTCTCAGTATGTATCAAGGGGTGTATCTAAACTATCAAAACAATATTTCTCTCATTGCCATATTGATTTTATATGGCAACAAGAGAAATATTGTTTTGACTACCGCATTTGTTGAGGGTTAAAGAGCATTTTAATA
This sequence comes from Microcaecilia unicolor, assembly GCF_901765095.1. Lineage (NCBI taxonomy): Eukaryota > Metazoa > Chordata > Amphibia > Gymnophiona > Siphonopidae > Microcaecilia > Microcaecilia unicolor. The sequence continues at coordinate 109,226,974 of NC_044035.1, forward strand.
GACGCTATACCTTTAGTACCTCTTCTCTTCTTGGTTGGAAAACCGTAGTCCAACCTTGCTCCGTTTGACTGTTTTTTTAGTCTTCACATAGGATGGCTTGTCTCCTTTTTGTCCATGCCTATATTCGATGCCTAAATTGAGGCTCCCACTTATAGAATTGCCCCTATAACTCGCTCTGGAGGTCATTTACTAAAGTTAAGGCATGCTAATACTATTAATACATGTTATTTACCACAGGGCCCATTGCTTATAAATTTAGTAATTTGCATGCTTCTGGACTGAATCTGGGAGCCAGTTTTTATAGAGGTAGATAAGCACAACATTTTCCTCCTAATTCGATAAAAACTGGCAAAAAATTCCGCACGCAAATTTGGACACCCGCCCAATTGACACATGCAGATTTGGTGCTCGCCCAATTGTGCACACAATTTAATTAAATAACAAGCTAATAAGCACCAATAATTGGCTTAACAAGCAATTATTGGTACTAATTACATTTAATTGAACTTTTACTATGTAAATTTAGGAGTGGGATCTGGTACCTAATTTTACGCGATGATATGAAAAAGGGGGCACAGGAAAGGGTAGGGTCATGGGTGGAATGGAGGCATTCCTAGCATTTATGCGCATTGTTATAAGGGATACGCTCCTAATTTAGGAGTGTAAATTTGCACTGCACTTCAGTTGGTGCAAATGGCCATGCCTAAAGTTAGGCGCGATTCCCAGGCATTAGTGCTGTTCTATAAACCACACCTACTTTAAGGCGCAGCTTATAGAATAGCACTTTTTTTTGCACCAATTTTTGGGTGCCATCTATAGGAGCTTTGTCTTTATTCTGGACTCCTTAAGTAGGAGCCTTATTACAAAATCAGGCCCTTAAATACCATGTTATATTTTATAAAGTAATTTTATCATATATGTCCCTCTATGACTTCAAGCTCAGAGGGGACCTCTCTGCCACTTACCCTGTATACTGTCCCTGGCTTTGCTCTCCTCTTCCAGCTCCACTGCTAGGGTGTTCAGTTATGGTCTGTGAAAAGTTGGGAGAGTGTACCGAGACCAAAGCTTTCAGTTTCCTGAGATGACCATTTTTTGCAGCAAAAACATATGATCTTTTCTGTAGAGTACACAATTTTGAAATATCAATTAAACTAAGTTGCAGCTTAAGTATCTGCAAGGGAAAGCCAAGATTTTGTTTTGCAAGCAGATATGAGCTGTGCGCTCAGTGTGGTCGTCAAAGTAAAGTTACTGTATTATCAATAATTAATTTCATAAAGAGGGCCTTTTAAGTGAAAGAAATCAAAGTAATGCAATTTTCTGGATGTAGAGGGGGAAAAAAAAACAATCCTAACCCTGTTCAGTAGACTTCACCGAAACAATTTAAAAAGCACAAAAAGCACCAACCTCAGCAAGTTCAGAAAGTGAAAGCAATTTGAACCTGGAGAGCTGCAAAGCAATTCCTACACAACAGGTATAAACAAACCTAAACTGACGCTTTTTACACAAATGGTTATAAATAAAAGCAAAATTTTTGTCAAAGCAATAGTGTAAAGTTAACATATTGGCCCCTTGGTGTCATTTGAAGAAAATTAATGTGGAGGGCCAAAGAGATGGCGTCTGCAATATGCAATGCTCTGGAGACAGCCCTGGGAGCTTGTTCCTGGTGCAGGAGAAATAAGTGCTCCTGCTGAATCTTAGGGGAGAGATAAGACATGTGCATAAGTAAGATTAATCAGTAAAGCTAGCATCTACCTAATGAGTCATTTTTTGACATCATACAACTTGAAAAACACAAGGCTCTTGCATGTCAAATTTGTGCTATCTCTGAAAAAAAAAATCAGCAGTAAACTAGCTCCCAAATAAAGACATCTACTGAGAACAAATAAGACCTCTCCTTCTCTTAAAATATAGGTTTGCATGTATCTTCTGTACCATACCCTGAATTGCTGCTGGACAGATAAATAATGACCCTTTTTGGGAATACTCATTCTGTGCTTTTGGGGATTCAGTCTATTAAATCATAAAGATGAATTAACAGCTCAAAAAATAAACTTGTTCACCTTTTGAAACCATTCACACGGGAAGCTGCTAGGTTTTCATCTTCATCTGCCAAGAGAATAAAGAAACCTGTGATCTGGATTTTTTAATGAGATCATAAAGAAGTGACAGGAAAGGATATACTAAGGGTAGCCTCCATCTTGCATCTGGGGAAAATTTGTTTGGACATCTGGCTGAGTGTGTACCGCAAGAAAAAGATCTGGGGGTCATTCTGTTATGTCCCTAAACAGGAAAAGTAATGCAGTGCAGCATTCCATGAGCTAAGCCAGAAATGCATTTTCACATAGGCAGATTCCATCTCTTTTGTATAAAATCTGTTGTTTTTCTCCCTCTCAAAGGATACATGTTTGTCCTCTTAAGGCATAGTGCAGCCCTTTTACAAAGGCGTACCAAAAAGTGGCCTACAGTAGTGTGGGCCCGTGTACTGGATGCACGCTGGACCATTTCTCCACCGCGTCTGGAAAAAGGTTTTTTGGGGGGAGGGGAGCTGGGAAATGGACGTGCGGCAAAATGAGAAACAATGCGCATCTATTTATGGTCTGAGCCCTTAATGCCACCCATTGACTAACGGTGAGGGCTCACACGTTACCCACGTGTTAACCATCCAGCGTGCACCAACTGCTGATTACCACTGGGAATGCCCCATGATAGAAAATAGAAAATGATTTTCTACCGCGTGTTTTCAGCATGTGCCAAATTCAGAATTATCACCAGGGGCAGCACATGCCAAATCGGCAGTAATACCGATCTGGCGTGCGCTGGACATGCGTAGGCCTTTACATGCCTTTGTTAAAGGGCCCCAATATTTGCAAGGATTTAAAAATTATGCATCTATAACTCTTGAGCAACTGAGAGAGGGGTGAACCCTGTGTTTTAGGGGTTCATGGTAGTAATGTCCCATATTAGAATGTTTAGTGTTACCATATTTGCGGAGACAAAAAAAAGAGGACACAAAAAATAAAAATAGTTGCTACCTGTGTTAAAAGAAATTTAATTGTAGCAAATGTGTCAATGGCTTTTAGTTAATGATACACATCAAACAGTGACTGACTACATACAGCAGTAGACAATAATCTACTTTTCAAAAAATTGCGGATTTGAGTTTGATTGAATCTGAGCCCAAATGTACCTATCAGAAAAGAGGATATCTCTCAACAGCTTTGGATGGCTTCTGAGATACATGTGAAAGTCTTTGCATGACATATGCTTAAAGTTTGTGCTGCACGAACAACATTCTTCTGACAGATTCAACCAGCTGGGAAACAGAGAGGAGATCACAATGCCTTTTTCTCTCTTTGGTACCCCGATGTGCCCAGACTGACTAATAAGGCCACTGGTGGTTTCTCCCATTATGTGAGCAGATGTGTTAGTCATAGGGACATATAAGAAAAAAGAGGATATTTACCTAAAATTAAATAAAAAAAAACCCCAAAAACCTGGAGGACATATCTGAAGAAGTCTTAAAGGAGGATGTAGGTAACCCTTAAGAATCTAGAGCAGGGGATCTTAACTTAAGGAGTCCATGAGTTGGGGCCAAATATGAGATGGACTCAGATCAATTGAGAAATCTCCACAGCATAGGATCCAAGTCAATGTGTACAGGAGTTTTTGAGGACCGATGCATGAAAAAGTAACCAATATAAAGCAGAACACAATAAACAATTGTCTGCATGGTTTGGTTACTGAGGTCCTTTTCCCCGTTATAAACTAAATTAACATATTATTGGTTTGATTATATGCAATTGAAGCACTTACAGAGATAGTAGCTCTTATGAGCCTGTTTAAACACATTGACTTGGATCCTATGCTGTGGAGGTCCATGAACTGGGTCCAAAATGATTATTTTAGGCCCGATATTCAAAAGGATTTATGCTCCTAGAGTTATGCTTCTAAATTTGCCTCTTTGAAAATTTACTGAAAATTGTCGCGCGTCCATTTTGGGTCTGAGACCTTACCACCAGCCATTGACCTAGTGGTAAAGTCTCATGTGGTAACTGGGCGATAATGACCTATGCGCGTCAAATGTGTGTCTGACACGCGCGTCTGAAAATAAAAATTATTTTTCAGACACGCGTATCGGATGCACGCCAAAAATGAATTTACCGCAAGAGCCACACAGTAGCCGGGCAGTAACTCCATTTTGGCTTGTGTTGGGCATGCATAGATGCTTACCCGGCTTAGTAAAAGGGCCCCTGGATTCCTCTACGACCAAGTTGCTTTGGTTTATAATCCCAATTTCATCCTTCACTAGCAGTTTAGCTTTGAATGCAACTGAATCATTCCTCGGCATCTACACTTATGTGCTATGTATACGTGTCAGAAAGGCACCAAAATTGGCAGATTCAGTAAATCACAGCCAAAGTTAGGTGCCCTTTTACTAAGCATCAGTAAGCCCAATTCGGGCTTATCGCTTGCTGTTCCGGAACTGCTGCTGGGCTACCCCCTGCGCACACCATTTTCAGTGCTACAAAAATGTGCTTACCCATTGGTATTAGGCAGTGCTGAGCATTGCCCGGTTATTGCTGGGTTAGTGTGGAAGCCAATACCGCCACCGCAATGGGTGATGGTAAGTGCTCCCCCTGAAATGGTTGCATGGCAAGTGGTTCATTTGCTGCATGGCCATTTCTTTTTGACCAAAAAAAACAGCCTTTTACCCGCTGCGGTAAGAGGGGGCCTCAGCGTGCATCAAAAACACGTGCTGACAGTAAGTGCAGCCCCCTTTTACCACAGCTTAGTAAAAACCTTTTAGGCACCAGAAAAAAAAATTGGTGATAAGCACTATTCAATAAAGGGTGCGTTTTATTGAATACAACTTAGCGCCGGATTCCTGCACCTAACTTTTAGGTGCTAGACTTACGCCAGCTGAAACTTGATTTAATTGTGACATCCAACTTGGCTGCAGAAAGGGCAGTATTCTGTAACAGCGACCCCAACTGTTGGGAATGCCACTGACCCTCCCATGCCCCTTCCAGAACATGCCCTCTTTTCGGTTGTGTGCCAGAAGATGTAGGTTTGGTTCTTTATAGAATCACACATAGGCAGTTTGTGTGCTCAATTTCAATTAGTGTCAAATAATGGCTCTTAACAGATTAGTTGTGTGCATACTCCCAATCACACGCAAATTTGGGGCACCCAATTATAGGTGCCCTTTATAAAATCTGGGGGTATGTTGCTATTATAGAAAGCCTAAGTACTACAGTGTATAACTGCAAAGGGGGTGTAGCATGGATGGCTATGGGCATTCTGCAACTTATTGTGTGTAACTTACACTATATTATAATGTACACGCTTTGCATGGTGAACTTAGGTATGCCCATTTACACCTGTATGGTTGCACCTAAATCTTGGGACACCAATTCGGGTTTGCACTAAGATTCAATTAACAGCATCTTGCTGCACAGAGACCATTATTTTGATTGTTACATTTGTACCCCACATTTCCCACCTATTGCAGGCTCAATGTGGCTTACATAGTACGTAGGGGCGTTTGCCAATTCGGTTGATAACAAATACAAAGTTATATTGAGGTCAGATGAGGTAGGTGTCGATCAGACGTCATGGGGTCGAGGAAGTGAAGATTTATAATTGTCCAGTACGATCATTAGTTATGCTGTGTTGCTGGTGTGAGGATTTACGTTGGATCTGTTGCGATAGGCCTTTTTGAAGAGGTGAGTTTTTAGGTGATTTCCTGAAGTTTACGTGGTCATCGATTGTTCTCACAGCATTTGGGAGTCCATCCATAGTTGTGCGCTTATGTAGGAGAAGCCTTAGATGCGTAAGTTGTTTTGTATCTTAAGGCCTTTACAATATTGGGTAATGTAGGGTGAGGTATGATCGTGATGACCTGATTCTGTTTCTGGTTGGTAGATCTTGAGGTCTGTCATGTAGCCTGGGACTACACCGTAGATAATTTTGTGGACCAAAGTGCAGATTTTGAAGATGATCTGTTCTTTTATTGGGAGCCAGTGCACTTTCTCGTAGGAGTTTGCTCGGATTGTAGCAATAGTATGCCAAAATTATAGAATTTCCTCATCTGAGTTTAGCACTCATAAATCGAGGCAAACTGCTGTCTTTGTGGTTCTGTTTGGTCTCTTAGCTATGTGAGCACCAGCACTAAATAGTTGCCTTCACTCAAATAGCTGCCAGCTCCTCTCTGGCTCTGTCCTCAGAACTCTCCCTCTCAAGCCCACTTCAAAAGATGGCTGGACAGAGCTGATATTCAGCTGCACTGGACCAATTAGTGCTGCTGAGTTTCAGCAAGCTGGTGCACAGAGCAAGATTTAAGTGGGCAGGAGTCCTAAACTATTTGAATATTGATGCGGAAAAATATTGTCCTGCTCATTTTCATGCAGATGGACATCTTAAAATAGCCTATTAAAAAAGGTCATCTGCTAAAAAACGTCCAAATCCTGATTTTAGAAAGTCAGAATTTCAAATGGAAAGAAAGTGCACATCTAAAAAGAAGGATGGTTGTATGTAGACCTGTTTCAAGTCATGTCCAAGTTATAAAGATGTGCTCTAATTGAGCAGCTGTCCACTGAGGGATTAAGGCATGACCTCTCCTTAATCCCTTAGAGATTGTTCTCCCTTTCCTCTCCCCTGAAATTGAACCTAGAAAGGAAAACCAGGCTCTATGTGAGCTGTAGGTACTAGGACCATTCTGAATAAAAACAATAAGCAGGTCGGAGGATTAGCCTTGTGATTAGTGCAGTGGACTGTGAACCAGCGACCCAGGTTCAAGTTCCACTTCAAGTTCTTCTTCTTCTTTTTAAATAATTCTGAGCCTCCAGAAAACAGAAACTACCTACTGTACCTAGATATATAAGACACCTGAAAATACAGTAGGTATTTCTCAAGTCCTGGAGGGATCACATTTACAAAAAAAAAAAAAAGTTATAATGGAGTTATTGAGTCCCTTGATTTGCAGTCCACTACACTAACATAGTAACATAGTAGATGACGGCAGAAAAAGACCTGCACGGTCCATCCAGTCTGCCCAACAAGATAAACTCATGTGTGCTACTTCTTGTGTATACCTTACCTTGATTTGTATCTGCCAGTTTCAGGGCACAGACCGTAGAAGTCTTGCCCAGCACTAGCCCCGCCTCCCAATCTCAGCTAAGCTTCTGAGGATCCATTCCTTCTGAACAGGATTCCTTTATGTTTATCCCATGCATGCTTGAATTCCGCTACTGTTTTCATCTCCACCACCTCCCGTGGGAGGGCATTCCAAGCATCCACCACTCTCTCCATGAAAAAATACATCCTGACATTTTTCTTGAGTCTGCCCCCCCTTCAATCTCATATCATGTCCTCCAGTTCTACCGCCTTCCCATCTACGGAAAAGTTTCGTTTGCGGATTAATACCTTTCAAATATTGAACGTCTGTATCATATCACCCCTGTTTCTCCTTTCCTCCAGGGTATACATGTTCAGGTCCGCAAGTCTCTCCTCATACGTCTTGTAACGCAAATCTCATACCATTCTCATAGCTTTTCTTTGCACCGCTTCAATTCTTTTTACATCCTTAGCAAGGTACGGCCTCCAAAAGTGAACACAATACTCCAGGTGGGGCCTCACCAATGACTTATTCAGGGGCATCAATACCTCCTTTCTTCTGCTGGTCACACCTCTCTCTATACAGCCTAGCAACCTTCTTGCTACAGCCACCGCCTTGTCACACTGTTTCGTCGCCTTCAGATCCTCAGATACTATCACCCCAATCCACTCCTAACCACTAGATCGCTCCTTTGTTCTGCAGGGACCTTTGTGTAGCCATATTTTTGAAAATGATGCCAGAAGACTTTCATGTCCCCGGGTTTTTCTTGGTTAAAAGATGGACATTTCACTGGAAAATGGATTGTTTCCTTTATAGACTTTCCCTCTAATATCCCTCCCTTCTTTTCCCTCCCACCCTAAGTTCTCCTAGTCGTATGCATTCAAAGGGACTCGTGCAGCATGCTCTCTTAATTGAAATAAATAAATAAATACAAAAAATGTCAGTATTTACATATATACAACTGCACTACATTTTGATTACTAAGGTCATGTGGCTTGATGGAACCAAAATCTATGGCTCGAAATTCTTTGGCGACAATCATTATTTTGTTGACTGCTTGCCAGCATTAAACCCAGAAATTCAAAGTTAGGCCAAGTCCGAGTACCATGCTGTAATTTTCTCTGATTCTATGTTTCTATGGATAGAAAAATTAAAAATGATTATACAGCTCCAGGGTTAGATGATATTCCTGTACCTGTTTTTAAACAAGATCCAAAGGAAGATATAAAACAAAAGACATATAATTGCCATATGTGGTCAGACCAAAAGTCGATCAAGCATAGTACCATGCTTCTAACAATGACCAAGCCAGGTTACAAATATCTGGTAAAATCCCCAAAAGTAGCAAGAGTCCATGCTATCTACCCCTAGGGATAAGCAGTGGTTTTACTTGGGTTTATCTTAAAAACAGTTTAGGACTTTACCTCCAGGAAGTTGTCCAAACCATTTTTTTTTTTTTTTTTATTATTTTATTTATGAATTTTACAATTACATTCCAAAGCTGTACTTTGTCAAGAAAAAAAAGGCAATCAAACTTAATAAGGAAATATAGTTTGAGAATAATTCTCATCAAAACAGTGTCATTTTTGTAGTCCTCAAGTAAGGGGGAGACTTTAACAATCTTACAAGAGGATAAGAATATCAGGTAACATATAAATTTAAATCAAGAAAGGCATCCGGGTTATCACTACTAAAAAAAAAAAAAATAATTAAAGCCCATTACATTGAATCCTGTGGTGGTTTTGGTAACCTTGCATTTAAAAAAGATCGCAATTGCAAAACATCAAAGAAATGATATGTCTTATTTTCATATAGCACTATGCATTTACAGGGAAATCGAAGCTGAAACTTAGCTCCCACTTGTAAAGTCTCTTGCCTCTCATCAAAAACTTTTTTCGACGCTCTTGTGTGGTCCTTGACACATCTGGGAAGATTGAATTTTCTCTCCCATAAAAACAACAGATGAAATTTGTCTTAGATATTGCCTCAGATCGCTTCTTTATCAGTAAGGAATACAAAAGATACTAGTAAGGTAGACCTAAATTCTACCTTTCTTGTGACGGTTCCTAGCAAGGCTGAAACATACCAAATTTTCTACAATAGTATTTCCCACAGCTTTATCTTTTCCTTTAACATCTCGAGAAGGTATAAGTAAAAGTTTTTGTATGGGAGGAAAATTTGTCTCAGGATATTTAAATACATCTTTTAAGAACTTATGAAACAATTCTCTTAGTGGAATAAATTTAACACAGGGAAAGTTCAAGAATCTCAAATTTAAATTTCTGAATCCATTCTCTAAGTTCTCAATCTTCCTGTGCGTCAGATCTGCGTTTTGAAGCAATTTAGAGTCTTGTTCTTTTAATTGTAAAATAGAAGATTCACATTGTTTCAAATTATTCGCTTGGGAAGCCAGTTCAGACTGAAGCATTTCTGTTTTTAAAGTGTTAGTTTGCAAAGTAGAAACTAAGGAAAAACATATTTTATGCAGGGATTCCATCGCCCCCCATAAGGATTCCAACGTCACCTTTGTTGGTTTCTCCAGAGGCTGTAGTTGCACCAGAGGTTCCAACCGTTGGTCCGCCATTTCCTGAACGGACCGGGCTTCTTCCTGGGTATTAATCGGGCTACTGCTACCTCTGGGGATGAATGTTTGACACGGTTCCTGACGGGAAATTCCCGACTGTTGCAGCACAACGCTAAGGGAGTGCTCCTTCCCCGAAACCGCAGCTTCCAGCTGTAAGGCGGGACTTCCTTTCGCGTCGTCACCTGCTACTCGCGGCAAACAGGGGCTCCTTGGGCTGAGTGATAGTTCACTCCCCTGATCGAGGCTCCTCTCCGCCTCAGTCTGCGGGACGCCCGGTGTAGTGAAAGCGACTGTGAAGTCCGTTATCGGAGGTTGCCGTCTAGAAGGGTCCGTAGAGGGTAAGGAGCTACCTCCCCTTGTTTTCCCCTTTCTTTTGGGCATAACGATAGGAAATAGTGAACGAAGTTAAGAAGTTCCTCCGAGGTAAGACCACACGTCTTACCCTGACGCCATCTTGAATACGTCTCCCCCGTCCAAACCATTTTTAAACCCAGCTATTCTAACTGCTTTTACCACATTCTCTGGCAATGAGTTCTAGAGTGTGTTGAATGAAAAAAAATATATTTTCTCCTATTTGTTTTAAAAGTATTACCATGTAACTTTGTAGTGTGTCTCCTAAAAAGGTGGGGGGTCTGGGGGAAGAATGCATCGAGTGAAAGGTTTGCGTTTCTATAACTTGAATGTTTCTCAGGTGAATACTGCTAAAAGCAAAATAAAGCATTCAGATTGTATCCTTTTGAAAGAAAACAAATGCCTATTTTTCTTTCTGTGGTGGATAGCAGAGAGAAGGGAGGGCAGTGGGGGTGGCTAGAGATGAGGGGCAGTGGGGATAGCTAGAGAAGAAGGGGTTGTGAGGGATGGCTAGCGAAGGAGGTGGGGCGGGTGTGTGGAAATCTAAGTGGAGAGGTTTGCTTATCTGTAATTTGAATGTTTCTGAGGTGAACACCACTAGAAGCAAAATAAAGCATTCAGACTGTATCCTTTTGAAAGAAAACAAATGCCTATTTTCTTTCTGTGGTGGATGGCTAGAGAGAAGGAGGATGATCCAGCTTAAAAAAGGTGTCTGGGGACAGATCTGAGATTCCACTGTAAGTTTTGTTGCTAGCTACAGGGAAAGGGAGGTGGTCACGGGTTGTTGCAACAGACCCTATTGATCTCACACAGACAGTGTGAAAAAACCAAACACCGGGCTACAGACCCTGATCTCACACAGACAGAGAATAGTTTGCTTTGCTGGACAAAAAAGCAAACAGCTCTGCTGTTCTTAAAAAGCAGACAATCCAGCTTTAAAAAGGTGTCCTTTTTTTTGAAAAGCAAATTTTTTTTCCTGTGAGAAAAAAAGTGAAGAAACAGGTTTAAAAGTAAGTGCAAGGTATCCTTTTGAAAGAAAAAAAATTATACGAAAAATGTCTATTTTTTCCTGTGAGGAAAAAAAAAAGGTTAAGGTACGCATGCATAACTAAATTCTGCCAAGGCAGTAGGGGGCAGTGTTGGGGTTTTTTTAAATGCCATTTCCCATCACATGACCCCATCCAAGATGGCAGCTAGTAGTGGAAACAGGAAGTGTCATGATGCATACAGTGGTGGCTGCCATCTTGAAAAAGGGATATGGCTATGATATTACTTCCCTTGACATCATAAAAAGGGTGGGTTTTGGGGCAGGGCAGGCTATGCAAAAAACAGGGCAGGATTTGGGGCAGGGTTATGGGGTAAGGGGTGGCAATGAAAAGGGGTGGAGCTTGGGTGGGGTCAAGATATCATATCCAGTGATATCATCCAAGGAGGCAAGGAGTGGGCATGGCTTGGGTGGGACATCATCAAAATGGGTAGGGAATGGGTGTGACTTGGGTGTGTCCACACTTCTAATTGGCTGAAAACCTGGAAGTGGGCATGTCACCTGTCAAAATCAATTAATTTTGACAAATGCTATGGAGATACACTACTGTCCTGGAATTGAAGTGTGTGTTTACATCAAGGGCAACCTGCCTGTGCCTGCTTATGTTGGTTGTAGGAATTGAAAGTTATAAGAAATCTTTTCTGCTGTATGCTTTCCTTCTATATTGCTTTGTAAGTAAACCTTCATCTGTCCTAGTTCTCCTAGTCTGACAGTTTCATTACTAGCAGATAAGGGGTTTTACTCTGGGACCTATGTTTGGTATGTCCAACCCATACATGTGATTATGTTTATCTTTCATTCTTATCTTTTCACACTGTACTGTGCTGCACCCCTTATAAAGCAATCAATTCATATTTACCCACTCCAATCCATCCAGAATTTTGTAGACCCCCTCAGCCATCTCTTCTCCACACTGAGAGCCCTAACCATTTTACTCTTTCTTCCCCTTGATCTTTTTGGTCACTTTTTCTAATTTCACTGAATTGTATCTTTTTTGATATAGAGGAACTGGAATTTATTTCTTCTAAAATGTTGGAGGATGGAATTCTGTTTCAAATCAAGTTTTAAGATAACAGGAAAGTTAACAGGATTTTTCAGAAGAATATTATTACCCCATAACATTAACAGGTTTAAGCAATTCACTTGCAAAAGATAACACAAGAAACATTTTATAGTCCATTTTATACTTTACTACAGCTGTGAATCAATTTTTTTCTTTTTTTCCTTTTCTCAACAGGGTTCACAGCAGCAAGCCTTAATATCAGAGAAGTACCTTTATATGCAATTAGTCTATGTTTTCAAAAGGTCAAGATCTTTTCCACAAAATTTCTGCATCTTTTTATGTTTTCGAGACTTTTCTAGGAAGGATGATATTTTATCATAGTAACATAGTAAATGATGGCAGATAAAGACCTGTACTGTCCATCCAGTCTGCCCAACAAGGTAAGTAAATTTAAATTACTGAGATCTCAACTTATCAGGTTACTCACAATTACTTATAGCTCTGTCAGAAATCTCTATACTATAAGACAGGGGTGGACAATCTCAGTCCTCAAAGGCTGCAACCCAGTTGGATTGTCAAGATTTCCCCAATTAATTTGCATAAATCACTAGTCTGGGTAAAATATATTAATAGTTCTAGACTATGTTACAATACTAAACCATATAACAACTATCCTTTAATTGCACTTTATTAAGTATCACAAATATATCAAAACCTTTAAAATCTCCTATCACAGATAAAACCCACACACATCCACACATTACACCAAACCTATCTATTACATTAAGAATGCCTACCTACTACATACAAATATAGCAAAAAAACTAAGTGCTTCAACCCACTGCTAACCCATACTCTAGTTACAAAGTTCTTTCATAAAACTTCCTTCCAGAAGCTTCGCTGATAGTCCATATTTATCAGCCAATTGCTGTTCTTGTTGCTACTCCCGGAGTATTCTCCTCAGCTCCAAATTTGACTGCAGATTACCAACAAGCTTCTCCCCAACTTGGCAGGCATTCAGTTGTAATGTCTGGATCCTTTAAGCAAATCTTCACAAATCAAACCCTTTCCTGTACCCTACATAGTCTGTGTTTCGCTACACGAGTGTCATCAGGGGTCAGATTCCTAAAACAAATTAGTCATCATCATGCATATGTATCTACTTATCTCAATCGTTAAAACATTTTTTATAACATCTCCCAACTTACAGTTGTTGACTGCAACTTATTCATGTCTGCTCGATATCCATGACAGAGCCTTTCATAACATACAGGGGTAATTGAATATATCCTGACCTGATCGTCTCATTTCTGATTTCTTTGACCTGTCTAAAACAGGCCTTCACTGTTAGAAAATAGAAAAAAAATCTGCAGCTGTAGTTCCTCAAATATTTTTCTATCAAGAAACAATATGACATCAAACAATGTTTCCTAGACCTTTATCATGTTTACTGTTCTCATGAGGGAGAGTGTCACCAGGGTTCCTTTATCTGGGCCTGTCAGAAACTTTTGGATTCTACTTTCCTGAGAACAATAGGGAAAATGTTGTATGGTTTCACTTATCATTTTCTGTTAGTTGTTACATCTGGCTACCAGAATGAGGCCAGAAATTGTTATATAAGTTCTAGTGCTTCTAGGCCTCAGTAGATACTACTAATGAAGTCACAGTTGTACACTATTGGATGATATTTTGAGCTGTTTTAAAGCTTGTCTTATTGTTAAATCGTATCTTCAGATAGGGAGCATCAGACGTCTAGCTGCAATTTCTGGCTCCAGAAAAAGAAATTGAGTAATAGCTTTCCATACTGCATTCCCATTCCTCCTTTCTTCCAGTCTGGATGTTTACTCTCCCATTTCTTCTTCAGAGGCAGAATTTCAAGGGAAGAACCACCATCTCTTGGGATCACATTTTGAGAACCATTAAAGAATGCAGATATCCAAGAGTGATATTAGTAGCGTCCATTTCTGTAGAAATGTAATATGTCTTCTTACCACAAGATGGCAGCATGTTCAAAGTCATCAGGTTTGAGAAGCGTAATCAGAGCTTTCTATTTCATTGAGGGGATTAAAGCTTTGTGATTCTTAACAAATAGGCTGTACCTATAATATCATTTATAATTTCATTTTTCTTTTAACTGTTATTTTTTTTTGTCTGTCAAAGAAAATCTGATTTGACTTTTTAGAAGAGAAATAATATTAGGAAAAATACAGCCACTATTATAATATAAATTATTGACTGGATAGCTTAAGAAGTTTGCAGCAGCACTAGAGGAAATGAGCAGTTTTTCCGATGCAAAATGAAACAAAAAAATTTCATTTCTTTCTGGCACTTAATTTTGACATGAAATGATACAAGTCTGTTTAGCTGTGTTTTTCACTTTGTTTCAAAGTACATCTCCACCTAAGCATGAATTTCAACCAGATTGCCTCAAAAGATGGACAATTCAAACGTTCTTCCTCTCCTCATCTTTAGGGGTACAACCTTAAAATATAGCACAACACAAAGGATGGAAAGAACTTTTCACTAAATGTATGTATTTTTCTTGAACTTTAGACTTTCTTTTCAGTGTGTAGCATTGAGATACTGTCTAAAGTAGCTTTCTCTTTCCCCAAAACATCTTTCTGATAGTCTCAGAAGGGTTTGGGTACATCATGGGGAAAGAGCAAGAATAGTCTTGGTATAGTGTGGGTATTCCAGCTTGGCCTCATTGAAATAATCCTCTTCAAACACATAATTTATTTCATTCTTTATAGGCAGCAGGGGATGATGTCTGAAAAATAGCAGTGTCTTCCCAAAACTGTTTGGGGTGGTTGCTCCATGCCTGGAAGGATTTGAGAGCCATAGATTATCTTTAACAATTGCAGCAGACCTCTCGCTTCAATGAGGATGAGGGATACCTCAGAGGCTGGCTAAAATACATCAGATCTCCAAAAACACCTTCTCAATGTACACTGACCAATAAAGGGTCCTCTGGTGAATGGCAAGGTCAAATATTATTGGCTAACATTAGATAGGCACAATAAAGTAAAAGAAAAAAAAAACTAGTGGGAGACTGTTCTTAATTAGAATAAAATCTTCCATGTTTGTGTACAGTGCTGTGCAGGAGCATTGCAAGCTGTAATTGTGCCTTGTGCAACACTCTCCATGTGCTCCCATCACATTCACTTTAGTCTCCTTTAAGTTGGTCAGTAGTCTCTCTCCTCTTTATCAGTTTCTTACAATTATACTTTAAGTCCTGGCATAGGTTAAATCCTGTACTTCGCTCTTCTCACTCAAACAGATTTGTATTCCAGTCACATCTTCTCCACACTGTGTCTCATGTTGTTCTTTGTTCCCCTGAACTCTCTCTTAATACAGGCAGCTATGACTTCTCAGTCCAACCTAAAACATCAATAACTCACATGAACACAGGACTCATGCATTTGCAAATGGCAACAACTTGGCTACAACTTTATTTAAATTCAACTTAACTTAAAATTAGGATACCCAATCCAACCTAAAGCTTTCCAGCTTTAACGTGCCAACCCAGTCCGCCGCCATTAGCAAGACTGATAATTCACCAAGCAGCAATCCAGAACTCCCTGCCGCACAGCAAGGGGGTTCAACCTTAAGCGCAACTGTCCCAGCTGCAGAACGCTCCCCCCCCCCCCCCCCCCCACAAAGCTGCAACACTATGGTTGAAGGTTGAAACCAATCGATTAGATAGGAAGGGAAAGATGCCCTCTGTCCCAGATGCTAGCCAAAGATGGCGCTTAGGATCTCCCCTGGGGTTATATACCCCTGGCTTTCTCTTCTCTCTCAGCGGGGTGCCAGTGTGCAGTGGGAAAGCTCACCAGCCACCCAGGATCCACCCCGCTGCCCAACTTTGCGCAGGCTCATCGAGTGCATGGTGCCATATTAGTGGTGGTTCTGTGTACCCGAGTGGTGTGGTGACGTGAAGAAAAAGGGCTACCTTCAAAAGCTAATCAAAAAATGTATTAAGTTAGTCCATTAAGAAAGGTATCATCTTATTTTATTTTCTCTGTTTTGATTTATTTCTATTTATTACCAATAAAATCATTGGAATGCACTAACCATTAGGCCACTCCACAAAATATAGGAAAGACACAATCATACAAAGGAGCCAATCGATAAAAACAGTAACAGCACTCTGTCAGAAGCTTATTCAGATATAATAAAAGCACAAATCAGGTCTATCTGTCATCTGAGGTTCCAGTGCTCTTCCAAAAGCAGGTCTCACATACTAATAGAAAAATTAGCATGGGGTCAGCAAAAATTTTAAAAGACCTATTTTGGGGCTACATAGAAATGGGCACAGCATGTGAGAATGTCCTGCTACAAAACATGCCAAGCCTATTTTTTAACACTTTTTAGTAAAAGGGCCCCAGGTTAACTAGCTGTTGTGCATAATCTTGCAACACAGTCTAATGCTACTTGACTAAAAATACTGCAGCAATATTTAAGTCACCACGGGCTAGGTAGTAATGAGATACAAAATATGTAAATGTGTGTTTTACATTTCATTACTATGCAAATACCCTAACACAACTTGCAGTGCTACACCACAAGTCGCATTAGGGCCCAAAAGCTATGGTAAAATATCTCCAATACTCCTGGGCAACCAGTGCAGGGTCCCCCCAACTTAACCTCCTCTCCACAAGGCCCACCTACCCCTATAAGAACAAGCCCCTCCTCTCACTCCAAAGGGTTACCTTATCTCATTGGTCATCTTGGGGGGGGGGGGGGGGGGGACCAGAGGGGTCCAAGGAGTCATGAAGGGTCTGGGGGGGTGTTCAACCAGAAACAATGCCCAGTCACTCTTGCCCAGTCCTGTATCACATTCGAAATGGCACGACTACTGCTAGGGGTCACAGTCCCATATAAGTAAATATTTCCTTATATGGGAATATGACTGCTAGCATCAATCACGCAAGTCTACCACTAGGGGTGCCATTTGGATGTGGTGTGCCTTATATAGTGCAAATTTTAAGACATGCCAATTAACATCAATAATTGGCTATTAGAACCCAATTATTGATGGGTTCAGAGCTCATTATCCAATTTATATGAACGTGCATCTAAGAAGTGCCCAGAATTAAGCAGGCAAATCTGGGCACCATATATAGAATCTGGGGAATAGAACCTCCTAATTAGGAGGTGGTAAGTGGTTCCTCATTAACTCCATGTTAATACATGGCCAAATTGAGCACACAACTTAATTAACAAGCCAATCAGCACTGATAATTGGCATTTAACCAATTAGCAGCAATAACTGGCTTTAATTAGAATTTACGCACACAACTTTCTAGGCATATTCTATAACACAGTGCGTATAAATTCTAATGTGCACAGTTGAAAAGGAGGCATGGAATGGGCAGGTTGTGGGCATTTCAAAAAACTATGCACACTATTATGGAAAACACCCAGTCTGTGCCTAACTGGTTTACTGGTCAATTTCCTGTTCCATCCATTCCTCTGACTCTTTTTAATATTCTAATTACCCCAGTGGATACATTTTGTTATTTAGGAGTGTATTTTGATTCTAAACTGTTGTTCAAATCTCTCAAGTCATGAAAAAAGGGATTGTTCTGGTTGCGTCAACTTAGATGTTAGAAGATATCTTGATTTCAATTCCAACATACACTTATCCATGCTTTTATTATCACCCATATTGATATTGCAATTCCGTTTATTGTGATGTCCCTTCTTATCTACTCTATCACCTTCAAACCCTCCATAATTCAGCTGCCCATTTCTTATATCATGCTAAACGCCAGGATCATGTTACACTACTTCTTATTCAATTGCACTGGATACATGTTCGCTTTAGGAGTCGATTTAAAATCCTATGTCTTCCTCACAGGTCCTTACACTTGGGTTCCCCTCTTTATCTCTCCTCTTTGACTATTCCCTATACTCCTGCTCATCAGCTCCATTCTTTGGATTCTAGTCGCTTGGCTGTCCCTTCACCAAAGTTTGCCCACTATGAATCTACTCGTCACGCAGCTTATTTTTTCCTACCACCTTTTTTTTTTTTTTTAATAATATGCCCCCTTACCTGCAGACTAAATTATCATTTCTTCATTTTAAATCATTACTGAACGCACAATTTTTTGAACAGGCTTTTAACATCTGGTTGGATGTTTTGGTATCGGGTTCCAATGGACCTGCATCTCTCCAGCAATCAGCATGTGATTTTTGGACGTTATATCTTGAATGAGAGTGGTGTGTACCTCCCACTGTTCTTTTTATTATGGCGTTCTTTTCCCAAAGAGTTGCTTTTAGAAAGTAAACCGCTGCGATCTTCTTGAATTGGTGGGTAATCAAGTTTTTAATAAACATAAACAAACACTTGACCCATCAAAGCCTGCCAAAAAAAAATAGAACTAAGAAGTGCACTGCGACGCATATATACTAAAATTGTGTTCCTTTTAAAAAGCTCTTTATCACGGGAGCCAAAATCTTCATGTGATGATAGCATGAGCTATTTGTCATCATCACTCTACTTCTAGCATATATTAAAGTAAAAAAAAAAGTAAGTGAATATTTATCTGTATCACTTTGTAGTCCTCATCTCTTTAGCACTCGAAAACTGTTTTCAAAAGCCAAAGTAATTGAAGTGATCAAAATCACATCATCATTCAAAAATTGTCTTCACACAACAGAGTAGCCAAAAGCTCACCCCACTGAAGTTCCATCCTCCAAGAATGTTGGAAAATCCCATTAAATATCTGACTGGTTTTAATTATTTCTAGATGTATCAGTCATGCAATAGAATGTCAACTTAAATAATTTGACCCTGGTCATCGGTTTCACCCATACTATCATCACATGCAGCTTTTGGCTCATTAATAAATGATAAAGGGCTTTTTAAAAATGAGCACAATTTTCTTTCAGCATCTATGTACCACAGTGGACTTCTTTGTAGGTTTCTTTTGTTTGTTTGTTTTGTTTTTTTGCAGGGGGAGGGGAGTTGTCTGCAGAATTTGATTGTCAAATGGAAACATTTATTTATTTTATTTATTTGTTACATTTGTATCCCACATTTTCCCCACCAATTTGCAGGCTCAATGTGGCTTACATCTTACAGTAGGTGATCGCCTAGACCAGTATGGAAACAGATACAATTTGATGTTAGGGTCGGGTTAAGTTAGTATATTCAGGTTCCTGGGGATAGAAGATAGAAAGTAATGTCAAGTACAGTTTATGGTTTGCCAATTTGCAGATTGGAGGCATCTAGGTTAGGTCGGTGGGAATGCTTTTCTGAATAGGTAGGTCTTTAATGATCTCCTGAAGTTTAGATGGTCGGAGATTAATTTCACAGTCTTTGTCAGTGTATTCCTCAGTTGTGTGCCTATGTAGGAGAAGTTGGATGCATAGGTTGATTTGTATTTGAGACCTTTGCAGCTCGGTAGTGGAGATTTAGGTGGGTACGTGATGCTCTAGTTCTATTTCTGGTTGGGAGGTCAATCAGTTCGACCATATATCCTGGGACTTCACCATAGATAATCTTGTGGACCAAGGTGCAGATTTTGAATGTGATGCATTCCTTGATTGGGAGCCAATGCAGTTTTTCTCAAAGGGGTTTGGCACTTTTGAAATGTGATTTACCGAATATCAACCTGGCTGCCATGTCTTGGGCTGTCTGGAGTTTCTTTATGAGTTGTTCTTTACATCCCGCATATATTCCATTGCAGTAATCTGCGTGGCTCATTACCATTGATTGTATGAGGTTGCGAAAGTTTCCCTTGGGAAGAAAGGTGTTGGTTTCATTCATGCTGAGGCCACTTTTAACATGAACACATTTCCTATTTCTCTCATTAATGGCCCTGAGGGATCCTTTATCAACACCTATTTTCTAGGCAGTGATCTAGCTGCACTAATTGATTAGCACTGGGCACACCTACTCTCTGCCCTCAAACAAAAGAACATAATAGCCATACTGGGTAAGACCAATGGTCCATCTAGCCCAGTATCCTGTTCCCAATAGTGGCCAATCCAGGTCACAAGTACCTGGCAGAAACCCAAAAAGTAGCAGCATTCCATGCTACCAAGCCCAGGGCAAGCAGTGACTTCCCCATGTCAATCTCAATAGCAGACTATGGACTTTTCTCCAGGAACTTATCCAAACCTTTTTAAAACCCAGATACACCAACTGCAGTATCTGGGTAACAAGTTCCTGAGCTTATTTATTTGTTGAGTAAAAGAATATTTCCTCCTATTTGTTTTAAAAGTATTTCCATGTAACTTCATTGAGTGTCTCCTGGTCTTTGTACTTTTTGAAAGACTAATAAATTGATTCACTTCTTCTCATTCTATACCACTCAGGTTTTTGTAAACCTGAATCATATCCCCCCTCAGCCATAGGCACAAACCTTCCTTTATAGAATACTAGCCTAATTGGATCTATAGTTGCTTAACATTTATGATTATGTCACTGTTTTTTGTGGAACTTCATATACAGCCTTATTTGCAGTACAAGTCAGGGTGGTTCCATAACAAAATAAGGGGGGGGGGGGGGGTCATGGAGTTGATATACTGCCTTTCTGTGGTACAACCAAAGCGGTTTACATTTTATTCTATGCAGGTACTTTCTCTGTCCCTAGTGGGCTCACAATCTAAGTTTTCGTACCTGGGGCAATTGAGGGTAAAGTGACTTGCCCAGAGCCACAAGGAACTGCAGTGGGAATTGAACAGTTTCCCATGTTCTCGGCCGAATGCACTAACCATTGTGAGACCTGCAAAAATATTAAATCAAGAGTAAGGTGCTCCCATGTTGTCTGCGTTAATCAGTTAGCATACATTAATGCAAACGTGTTAGCTGGATAATGCTTCCGTGCCCATTCCCTACCCATAATAAACCCTCCCAAAAAATAATAAAAAAGCTTGTGATTAGCAGGCTCTTGACAGGCCAATTACCGCAAAATGTTTTAATGTGTTTTGTGGTAAGCCTTTTTTCCCCATGTTAAGCATATGTTACGCTTAATGTGGTTTAGTAAAAGGGCCCCTTAATGCATAGGAGAACTACATACAAAATGCACTTCAGAAACTGCCTTTTGCAGAAACATTACCACATCTTACTGAGGGGTTTTTTTTTTTTTTGGAGGTGACATTTCCCATTACACAGCTCCATTCCCTATTTTATAGCAGGCTTGTTTTAATGTATGTCCCAGTAGAAAGCACATGCTCTATCATAAATTGTACACACAATTCTGCACAACTTTGTGCTTCAGCCTCTTTGTCAAACATGCAGTGTTATAAAGGATAAATTATTGTTTTTCTTAATTACATCTTTTTTTTTTTTTTAGTTATCCATATATTTTTTTAACCATATAAGGAGAAAAAGGGGTTCTGTACAGTCTAGATTGCGGTATATTTCTGCAATATGTTCAACAGCAGTATTGTTAGTGGACTTGTGCCTAACCTTACACCACAGCATGTGTAATTATATTTCAGAATGCACCCTTATCGTTTAATCAACTGAAAGCATTGCAAGGAGCCTCTGCTCGGTGAGATTGATCTGCTTTTGCTCCGTTCTCTGGCCTTAGGCTTTGGAAGCAGCTGGCTAGTTGTACTCCCCCAGTTTGATGTCCACCTCTGAAAAATGAAGATGGTTTCTGCAATTGGGGCAGCTCTTTAACACCCTTGTTGGAACATTTTTTGCCTTCCCTCCCTTTTTCATCTTCAGACACTCACACATACACACACACATTTAAATTTCCTGATGCCAAATTTTTGCTGATTGGTAAAGATGTTGAAGTTGATGATAAATCTACACTTGTAGTAGATAACATAACATTCACCTTGGAAAGATCAGTTAAAATTCAGGGGGTTATTATTGATTGTAAACTATCTATGATGGATCAGAATCCCTCCCCACAAACATTTCTCCCAGCTCTTCCAAAAGAGAATGCAGTGCATTCCCGAACTTACTCACCTCTCCCAGAGATATTAAATCCTCTTCAGAATTACCACTCTCACTCAGTCACTGGGAGCAGTGACCCAGTCCTCACCTCCCAAGGAGCCAGGGGAAATGCTTCATGTCTATGCATAAGGTCAGAGGAATTTTCACTGCAGCTGCATTCTCCCAGCACCAGACTCAAAGCAATGCAGTTCAGTCCTGTAGCACATATTCCAGGGGTGGTCTATCAAAAACTTTTCCAAGCTGACTAAAAGTCTTGAAAACATCGCTAAAACGCATAACCACTTCCACGTGGATCACAATGTGTGTCCTGTTTGTTAAGATTAGAGCTGAAGTTTATGCTTGCTGCTCTATGTAGCACTTGCTTACCTGGCTGTGAGTACCCAGAGCAAAATTAAAAAGCTCTGTAAAATCCCGCAAGTCCTATTGGTTTTACTAGCAGACATGTGTAAACTGATAACATGGATGTATTTTCATAGTCTGCTTTAATAGTGTTTTATCGCGAGATTTTAATATTCCTCAGATATGAGGCTGCAGGACTGAATGTAGCTGCAAATTATTTCTGAATAAGCAATTGCAGAAGGTCTGTTGAAAGCTGAATGCTGAGGTCTGAGCAGTATTTTGAGAACAAAGTTTATATTTGTTTATTGTGTGTTTTTGGGATGGGTGATCTAAAGGAAAAGAGTTGACCCAGGGAGTGAGTGAAGAATGGGGATAGTGGAACAAAGAAACCTGGGATGGGAAAGGGGAAACCTAGGGACTGAGTGGAAGAGTATCAACATGGAGAAATAGTTGTAAGAGAAAGAGATATCTAGGGAGGAAAATGTGTGGACAGACTGGGTTTGCAGAGGACAAGTAAATGAAGACTGTGAGACTGAGCATGAGAATGAGAACTTGGAGGGAAGAGCCACAACTGTGAGATTGACTTAGAGGAGAGAGAGACCCTGAGTGGGGAGCAGAACCCAACTCAGATCAGGTGGGGGAGGCTGAGCCATGGATAGGGAATTAAGTTGATGGAGAGAGGCCAAGAGGAATGCAACAAAAACAGAGCCAATAAAATGGTAGAAATATGTATTATGAAGGTGGAATGTGAAAAATGACCATGTTTGCTTTTAGATGAATTTGTTTCATTGATGCTATTTAGTTTTTAGTTTATTTGTAAGAATTTTTATCATTTATTGTTTCATTCATTGGATTGCTAGAGCATGTGCTGTTTTGTTTTGATTATTTTATAATGCACCTAGTAGTTGAGGGAATGTTTGGTAGTATAACTGAGATGACATCAGAATTGGAACCTAGTGGACATGAATGTATCTTGCCTTGTGCTGCTACTGGAAAGGCGTGAACTAAGACCAATTTATTTTTGTGAATTGTATGGCGGATATACTCTAATTTTGCTTGCCACTCAATGTTAGGGGAGGGCATCTGAGGATGCAAAGTATATGATTACACATAATTCCTTGCCAGTAACACGTGCAGTGTGCCACAAATGTGAGCATCATCCGTCAGGTGTGACCCAATGGAAAAATGATTGAAGAGGAAGATGCCAATAATTATTTGCCCACACTGCCTAATTTATTCATTTTTGTCCTGGTAGTTTTCTACCAGTTCAATTGGAACTGACCTCTACTTGTTTGAAGCACCATGATCTTTCATTTACAGCTGCCTGTTTTTTGTTTCTGCTTTGTATGCATCCCCCTCCCAGCAGCCCAGCCAGGACTGTGATAATTATTTTGCTAAGGGTCACAAATGGCAGCTTTCTCTAAACACAGCTAACATGTACCCTTAAGGGGTCGTTTACTAAACCTTAGCTCAAATTATCTGCAGCAGGGCCCATAGGAATAAAATGGGCTCTGCTGCAGAGCTAAGCTTTAGTAAAAGACCTCCTATAAATGTGGTCAAAACTGCTCCCTTTTGAATATTGATACATGTAGCTGCCACTCTACAGGTAAGTGCTTTTTGAATATCTTATGTTATTTCATTTATTAAACTCTATATTCTATTATACAAAAAAATCCTAAACAGGTTACAAGTACACATACATCATAACATATACAATCATAACAACTCCTGTCAACCAAAACAGACACAATCTAAAGCAGACCATTAACTTTTCTAAACATGAATCATCAGTAAGCTGAATAAAACCATTCACTTAAAAGCTTGAACAAATAAAAAAAAACTTTTCAGTTTGTTCCTAAAAATGAAAATATCAAAATGCAATCCTGCTGGCCTGACAGTATTTGACAGTATTTTCATGATTTTATACAAAAAGTTCTGTGTTTGATATCAGACAGTATATTAAGTTAGAAGAAAGTAAATTAGATAAATAGTGCTGAGCACTCTTCTACCTGCTAGACTCCTTTCTTCACAAATTATGAGTTTCACCCAGACTTCCAGCTTTCATTGTTTCCAGATTTAACAGTCTTAGCAGCCAGAGAGGTTGGTGACGAATTGCATCAGCTGGAAGATGCAAGGTTACCCATAAACTGATTGAAAATGACAGCAGAGTCTAGCTTACATGCTGGGCCAGAAAGTGTGGCTAGGAGCACCGAATTTGAAACCATTAACAAATAATCCTTTTCCATGCTCTATCCAGGTGTTTCCTTCCCAAATTCAGATCCAAAGGCATGAATGTGTAGTGAGAGCTACTTTTGACTCCAGAAAGTCCTCTAATATGCAAGTTGATATATTTAGTGAACTGGGACTGTAACAGCCCTGAATGATTCTCCTGGAAAGTCCTGGAGAAAATTGTTGCTTCAGCAAATCTTCCAAAGGGGATGCTCCCACAAACTTGGATCTAAATGCCCAGAGGTTGTTCTTGAGAGGAGGGAGAGTAATATCAGGGTAAGCTCTCAATGTGGACCAGCCAGAATTTCAGGACTTGAGTATTAACCATAAGGCCAGCAGGTGACTTCAGACATGCTAATACTTTAGAGAAAAATAATATGCTTTTTCCTAAGACATCATTAGTTGCTGGAGGAGAAATAAGTCAGTACCCTTTTGACCTCAATAGCATTTCGAGTTTCTATAAAGTATGAGTAAACCCTGAACCAGTATTCTAATCAAGGAAGAAGACTTATTTTGGAGGTCACTTCCCTAGGGTCTAAAACCCTGTGCAGAATTCAATCCCTGATCTTTGGCTTTTTGTTTCCTCGGTCGAACGACCTACAGTGAAGGGAGGGCCATCCAGCCAAAGGCATAGCTTATTGCCCCCATGGTCCAGCAATTGTTCTCTCTCTCTCTCTCCCCCCCTTCCCTTCCCTCTCCCATAGGTCTAACATCTCTTCCTCTCCTCCTTCCATCCACCCTCATGGGTCTCACATCTCTTCTTCCCCCTCCCTCTCTTTGCGGTCCTCTAAAAATATGACAGTGGATGCCTTCTTGTAAATATGTGCTATGAAGTATTTGCACAATAGTTCTTAGGCATTTTTTTGCATTTACATGTATATGTGCACACAAATGCATGCATGTGCCATTATTTTAAACATTTATGCACATATTCTGTTTAGGTTGCCCAAATTTGGGTGCAGACCCCAGATCTGCACATAAACTAATTATTTATTTATTAGGACTTATTTACTGCCTCCACTGAATACAAATCTATCTCAGAAACAGTGATGCATATCTCCTAGTACTGTGCAAAATATATAAAGATAGCAGATGTAAATTTGAAAAAACTGATAAATACCAAACCACCATTTTACAAATTAACAAATAGAAATAAAACAAAACATGGAAAATAAGATAATACCATTTTATTGGACTAATACATTTTTCAATTAGCTTTCAGAGGCCAAAACCTCCTTCCTCAGGTTAGTATAGTATACTGCTGTTACAGTATCCTGTCCTGACCTGAGGATGGGAGTTTAGGTCAAGTTAGTCAAAATCTATTAAAATTAGTAGAATAAAAAGATCACCTTATTTTCATTTTCTGTTTATTACCACAGCTAAAATACTACTTTATCATAAAGCCAAAAAAAATTGTCTCTGGTTTCTGCTTTCCTCATCTTCTCTTCACTCTCTTCCATCCAGCATCTGCCCTCTCTCTCTCTCTCTCTCTCTCTCTCTCTCTCCCTTCCATCCAGCGTCTGCCCCCTCTCTCCACCTGTCTCCATCCCTTCCATCCAGCATCTGCCCTTTCCCTTCCATCAGCATCTGCCCTTTCCCTTCCATCCAGCATCTACTGCCCTCTTTCTCTCCCATCCAGTGCTCTTGGCCAACTGGCTTCCTTTCTCCTTTTCACATTTCATGATCCCCTACCTCCCATGCTGCTCCAGCTTCAGACTAGTTGCACCAGCAATAAAAAAGGGAAAAAAAAAAAGGAAAAAAAAAGCCAAAACAGGATAATACAATAAAAATATTAAGATCGCAGGACCTGATTACCTGTGGCAGCTGGCTCTGCTCCTGGAAGTGACCTCAAAGGGGCAGGGTCAGCAGCCACAGTAGAGCAGCAACCCCGCGATCCATCCAGAAATATTACTGTTTGCTACCACCGCTTCTTCTCTGGCAGACTAGCAGTGGTGGCAGCCTAGCAGTAGTGGAGTGGAGGCTGCAGGAAAGCTGTGAGGGATAGAGAGGGAAGAACTGCTTGGAAGAGATGCAGTGGCCTGGCGAGGGTGGTAGAGGCTGCAGGAAGGTGGTGAGGGACGGAGAGAGAGGAGCCAATCAGAGGAGATGAGGCGGCCTGGTGGAGATGGAGTGGAGCATGTTGCTGGAAGGTGCGTGTGGCCCGAAAAAAAGTGTAAAGTTTTAGGAAGAAGGCAGGATTGATGGAGCAATGGGAGCGGAACACCCCCTTTGATCTGCCCCTACCTCCCCACCCTTGGTGTGCCACTGGGATTATGAGCATATAATGGGGATGGCACATATCCCCTAATTCTAAATAGTATGCCACAAGTTTGGCGCTAATTAGATACCTAACTTTTGTCACTCAAATGGAAACTAAGTGCCAAAATGGGGGTTAATCGGCAGTTAGCGTCTAAGTGCACTTAGGCATTATTCTATAACTTGGTGGCTAAGTGTTCTAGTCCATAACTGCAAAGGGGGCATTCAAATGGGAGGAGCATGGGCATGTCATGGGCATTCTGACTATTTAAGCTCCCACTTTATTGAATACTGTCAGGTGCACATTTAAGCACGCGCATTTATACCTGCCATGGAGCAAGCAGAAGTGGTGATGCCCAAATTTAGATATCTAATTACTGTCTCATGCTAGTATTCTATAGTGCACTAGAAGCACAAATTTGCCATTATAAGATACTAACTTAGCGCCTAGATCTTGGGTGCCTAACTTTTAACACCCTTTATCGAATTGTCCTCAGAGTACTTCCCCTTTTGAGAAGGCAATAAGGTGTATATATTGCCTTCTCAAAAGGAGGCATTAACTGCACCTGTGCTAATTGCGAAAAATCTTAATGCACAGCGCATTGATGTTACATTTAGCACATAATGGCAGCATTTCATATTTAAATCCTTTTATTAAGAGGAACAACATTATGTGCAGGTAGAACTGGTATAATACAAACCTTATAAAAGTATATCACAAGCACATAGGAAGACTTTCAGTTTTCATTGATTTACAAATCACTACTTTCTATTTGCCATCCCCACCCCCACTTAATTCCAGAACTTCACAATGAGTAAAAAAAAAAAATTAACAATACATTTAAGTTAAGTGCCACTGAATATTAGCAGAGTAGCCTAATGATTAGTGTAGCAGGCTTTGATTCTGACAATCTGGGTTCAATTTCCACTGCAGCTCCTTGTGACCTTAGGCAAGTCATTTAACCCTCCATTACCCCAGGTACAAAATCAATTGTGCAGTGGCGTTCCTAGGCTGGCTGACACTCAGGGCGGATCACTGATGCGCCCCCCCCCCCGGGTGCAGTGCGACCCCCCCATGCGAAATTACACCCCCCTGGGTGCAGCGTGACCCCCCCAGGTGCATTTTTACCTGCTGGGGGGGGGTGCCATGCGCCTGTTGGCTCCAAGTCTGCTCGTTCCCTGCTGCGCCCTCTGCCCGGGAACAGGAAGTAACCTGTTCCGTGCAGAGGGAGCAGCTGGGAAAGAACGAATGGAATCGGAGCCAACAGGCATGCGGCACCCCCCAGCTGCGTGCAACCGGGGTGGACCACCCCCATCGCCCCCCCTTGGTACGCCACTGTGATTGTGAACCCTCTAGGGACAGAGAAAGTACCTGCTTATAATGTATACAGTGCTACGTACATCCAGTAGCGCTATAGAAATGATTAGTAGTAGTAGTGGCTAGCCCGAACCAAGCATTTTAACCGGTTAGGAATATCACCCCCACACACACACACACAATTTTTTTCTCACAGTTGTTAGTGAGAATAATCTGTGGATGCAGGAGAGGGAAACCAAAGTACACTCATGTCAAAGCAGAGAACAAAAACACAAGGAGCCTTCAAGACAGAGGGTATCAACTCAAGTTTATTGGACAGACCCGACATGGTCTGTGTTTTGGCAGATAAACTGCCTGCATCAGGGGTCTTGAGACAATGTGCAAATATCTAAAAATGTCATAAAATGGCAATATAATACTGCTCAATCTGAAGACACCAAAAAAACTACCTCAAATACGACTCTTCGATGCTGCTTTTAACTCCTAAACCTAAACCTTCAACTGTCTCCTATCCCTGATATGTCCTGTCTGTCCTAACCCTTATCCCTTACTTGTCCTGTCTGTCTGTCATAATTAGATTGTAAGCTCTATTGAGCAGGGACTGTCTCTCCATGTTCAAGTGTGAAGCGCTGCGTACGTCCGGTAGCGCTATAGAAATGATAAGTAGTAGTAGTAGTAAAAATGTCATAAAATGGCAATATAACACTGCTCAATCTGAAGACACCAAAAAAACTTCCTGAAATATGACTGAATTCCAAATAGCAAACAAAACCTCTTGGAATTCAGTTGCATTTGAGGCGTATATTTGGGCACCTTCAGATTAAGCAGTATTATATCGCTGATATTTGTGCATTGTCTCAAGACCTCTGACTTAGTGAGGATAATCTGCCATCATCTTAGAACAAATGCTCCAAAAGATAAGCCCCTTGTGCCTTCCACCTAGCAAAAACTACATTGTCAAGTCCTGGTTGAAAATCAGCATTTATAACCAGTAGAAGGAGTAATGAACTGTAGGAATTCTGGTTCCAAATGACAGCCAAAACCTTCTACAATTCTCAAAGGGGGTTCAAAAGTACTGAAGCAGAAAATTGGGATGCCATGGGGAAAGAAAATAGTTCTCATACATACAAGACTATAAATTTCAATATCAAAGAGCCATCTCTCAGATGTCACAATAGATAAGCTCAACTGTACATTTTAAAATCCGGTAAACTAAGCCCTCCCCCCCCCCCTAATCTCCAATTACACAGTAAAAGTTCCAATCATATTTTAGGTTTCTTCACCCCCTCTACAACAAAATTTCCCCAATTCCCTCCTCTGGAGGGTTTGCATAACATAGAGCCATACAGGGAATAAAGTCATACAAATTAATGCAATTCTACCCAAAAGTGAGAGGGGAAGATTTTGCCAGATGCATAATTGATATGTAGTATGATGGAGCAATCCTGATACATTTAACTGGTAAAGTTTCATAGTGGGACACCCCCAGGAGCGGAGGACCGTATGTCACTACGTGGAGGGAAACAGCAAACGGAAGGAGTAGTGAAGGTAGCAGGGCTCTTCCACAGAAGACGAGGAGACAAAAGGTCTAATTATCAAAGTCTTTATTCTTCAAAATCTCGACACAGTACTGTGTTTCGGCAAAGTGCCTGCGTCAGGGGTCTGATTTCGTACTGCTGCACATTATATTGCCTGTCTTTCAGGTATTAGCATATTTTTAAAGACGGTTATCCTGATCCTTAAATTTTACCAGTGATTTCATACTCAGACCCATGATGCAGGCACTTTGCCGAAACACAGTACTGTCGTTTTTTTAAAGAACTAACGCTTTTTGAAGAATAAAGACTTTGATATTTAGACCTTTTGTCTCCTCGTCATCTGTGGAAGAGCCCTGCTACCTTCACTACTCCTTCTGTTTGCTGTTTTAAAGCTTCATAGTGGAGATGGTCAGTTTGACTCCTAAATACGTAAATGACTTCTCTGCCCATCACAAACAAAAGTTCTCTTTCCAACATTGCTGCAACTGATCATCAAATAAATATGCTTCTGCCTTATCAACATTCAGTTTGAAGCCATAAAAGTAATAGGTCATCTGGAAAAGTCGCTATCTTAAAGGTCTGTGTCCCTATTGTCACTCCTACGATGTCTGGAGTACTTTGAAGCTCTCAAATCAAAGAATCCAACATAAGGACAAACAAGAGAGGTGAAGGACAAACAAGAGAGATGAACGAGGGCATCCCTGTCATGTTCCCCAATGTATATTGAATGGGTCAGAGTATACCCCATTTGTCCACACCATAGCTTTAGGAGAGTGATAAAGAGCTTTAACATCGCCAATAAAAAAAAAAATCCCCATGCTTGCGCAATACAGCATACATAAAGCTCCCTGATACCTCATTAAAGGCCTTTTCAGCATCAAAATTAATCAAAAGGGAAGGTGTCTCATCACGATTCATTTTTTCAAATAGGCCAGAATCATCCAAACAGTTTTGAACACCTGCCTATCCTGAACAAAGCCGACCACCAATAAAGAGAGACCCAGAGCCAACCAGTTGCCAGAATCTTTGCCAATTAACTTTGCCTCAAAATTCAATAGTGATATCAGGCAGTAAGGTTCAGACAAAAAAATGATCCTTGGTCTAGGAATAACCACAATTTGGGCAAAGGACAAAGAAGCTGGCAACTGTCTCTCCATTACTATGCTCTGAAACATATCCCTTGGGGGAGCTGCTATATGATCTTGCAATATTTTAGAAAATTCAGCTCAGAAGCCATCCAGCCTAGTACCTAGAACTTCAAGAAGTAATTTTCTCTTCCCTCTATAAATGCATAAAATCACTTCCCCACAACTGACTGTCCCACTCATGTCATTTTCTGAGAATTAATGGGAGCAGCTATGGGGAAACTGATGAAGTTTGAATGTAATAATGCCTCAGAGAACTGACAAGACTGACTGTTCCAACAGAACTAAATATTCCAGATAAATCATAAGGGAAGAATTACTTTTCTGTTATGTTGTGAAGATTAAGGAGAATAATACAATATGTCATTTTTGACAACAGAGAAATTGAAATGTTCTGTGTTCCTGTGACCTATAGTTCAATTTCCTTGCACATTGGTGCAATACATTTGGATAACTGTAGCAAGTGTGTGGAAATTTTACTTCCGAGACCTAGCTCAAATCTGACTTTTACTATCTGTTAAAATGTATATATGTTCACTAATGAAAATTTGTCTAGTTGACAAAGGGACTTATTTTCAATACAGAAAAACATTCAAAAAGTGGCACAAAGCAGTAGATGGACAGTTGTTTTGCCAAAATGTCCCAATTTTGTTTTTGAAACCCATTTTTAAGACGGTTTTCTATGCAGTTCGTCGAAATCTCAAGGGGGCGTGTTAGAGGCATGTTTTAGGTGAGACTAGGACAGATGCTTTTTTCTGATACTGGAACATTGTAAAAACTAATCCCATAAAATACCTACTATACCTATATATAGGTGACTCCTACAGGCTTAAGGGCTATTGTAGTGGTGTACAGTTGGGTACAGTACATTTTTTGCTATTCCTCGAGGATTCACCATACAATATAAAGGGTTGTGGTGAGATGTGCACCTGGAACCTTGTGTGTGAAGTCCACTACAGTGTCCCCTGAGCTGCCCCACTACTCTGCTGGGATGTCTGCGTGGCCAGTCTACAATGAATGCTGAATCCCAGATATCCCATGACTTACTTTTGTGCATTTTTCACTAGGATGTTTTGTGTAAATGGTACCAAAAGGTATACACACTGATCACAAAAACATCTAGAAAAGAGTGATTTTCAAAACAAAAAGGTAGACATTTTTCTGGTTCAAAAATTACTATGTTTGCCACTCGATTTTTAGGTGTTTTCAGCAAAACGTTCTAAATTGAACTTAGACATCATATCGAAAATGCCCCTCCACATCACCCAATTGTACATAGTTGTTAGTATCTGCTTAAATCAGAGAGCTTTGAGACCTGAAATAGAGCACACATTGACTGAGTTGTGTGGCTGACACTTACAAAGCCCCCCCCCCTCATCAGATCAAGCTTAGGATGGCATTATAGTTCCTTTACCTTCCTGAACACTAAAATTAAAAAAACTACTACTACTACTATAAATCACTTCTATAGCGCTACCAGTCTTACGCAGCGCTTTACAATTGAACATGAAGAAAGACAGTCCCTGCTCAAATCAAGAGCTTACAATCTAAATCAGGACAAACAGACAGGATCAATAAGGATAAGGGAAGGACAGACAGAAGGACACAAGGATAAGATAAAAGTGACAAGTCAGGAGTCGAAAGCAGCATCAAACAGGTAGGCCTTTAGCCCAGATTTGAAGGCAGCCAGGGATGGAGCTAGACGTAATGGCTCAGGAAGCCTATTCCAGGCATAAGGTGCAGCGAGATAGAAGGAGCGGAGTCTGGAGTTAGCGATGGAGGAGAAAGGTGCAACTAGGAGAGATTTGCCTAGTGAACGGAGTTCTAGGGAAGGAGTGTAGGGAGAAATGAGGGTGGAGAGGTAATGAGGGGCTGCAGCATGAATGCACTTATAGGTCAATAAGAGGAGCTTGAATTGTATATGGAAACGGATAGGGAGCCAGTGAAGCAATTTCAGGAGAGGGCTGATATGGGCATAATGACTTTGGCGAAATATTAGTCGTGGCAGAGTTTTGAACAGATTGAAGAGGAGAGAGATGGCTGAGCAGAAGACCTGTGAGAAGCAAGTTGCGGTAGTCTAAGCAAGAGGTGATGAGAGTGTGGATGAAAAAAAAGAAAAGAAACAAAAAAAAAATAGTGCATACAAAATTCAAACCCTTGCATTGCAAATTCAGAGATAGTCAACTGAGATGATATTAACATAAACAAATACCCACTTGGATCTGTTTATTCCACCTGTGGTTCCAAACCTACTTCACAGGAGTGCCCTGGGATAAGCTGGTCTTAAAGTTCTATATAAACCTATAACCCTTTCAATAGTGCTTCAACCTATAATGTAATTCCAATCACAAAAGTGATCAGAGATTTGTAAAAACCATATCTTCTGGTTGCTCTCTTCCTTGTGGGTCATGCAGGCAAAGAATAGGAGAAGCTGCTTTTACAAAAGTATGAGAGGGATGAGTTTCAAAGGGTTATTTAATAGTAGGAACAAATGACCTTATGTGAGATAGATAAGAGTCCTGATGGGAAAATGATGATAAAAGAGCACCTAAATAGGGAAATAGGAACAGAAAAATGATTCTGAGAACCCATGGCCTTTGGGGATTCTTTAGGTCTCAAAGAGGTTTTCAGCTGGAAGGGATAAATAATCTAAAAATTATTGCTCTTGTGGGGCCCAGCATTTCTCTGGGCAACTTCTGCTGACAGTAAAGAAAGGTCTGTCCTTTCTTGCTACATACATCTTACGCTATAGTTCTATTGATGTTTAGTGCCTTGAAACCAAAAACTCCAAAATCTGTACATTACAATATTATTTTATTGTTTTATAAACCAACAGAAGATTTTTCCATGAAGCAATTGCAAAATTTGCTATAAACCAGAAGAGGGTACAAACTAGTGTTAAAATGATCTTGTTGGATAAACAGTTGGATAAAAGCTTACGTGTTCTCTCTGATGTTAATTTATAGTATCTTTACACATTACAGCTATAGGCTGAGGAATAGGCCTCCTATTTTCTTTTTTCTTTTGACATCCAGAGGATTCACACAGGAAAAGATTCTTTAGGAAACGTTCCAAAGGAGTAAAAAGAAAAAAATGTAGGTTAAATAAACAAAGCCAAGGCAGTACTGTCACTTGAATTATAACAGCACTTTGCCATCACCTCATACTCTTTACCATGCTGAGAAGTTTTCAGTAATGTCTGTTTGAAGATGGAACAACTGCTGCAATCCTGCCTTAAAGGCAGTCTGCTCATAAGGAAACACCCGGAACAATGTTTGCTTAAGGTTTACATTGGAGTCCTTTTATAAAAGCATTCTACTCATAAGAACATAGTCATCAAACATGAAGATGAGGTTATCAAAAGACAAAGGGCCCCTTTTACCAAGCTGCGGCAAAAGGGGACCTGTGCTGGCGTCGACGCATGTTTTTGACGCTTGCTGAGGCCCCCTTTTAAAAGGTAAAAGGTAGGTCTTTCTTTGTTTCAGTGAAGCACTTGCCAAGCGGCCATTTCAGAGGGGGGGGTCCTTACCACCATTCATTGAGGTAGCGGTAGGGGCTCCTGCGCTAACCTGGCAGTAACCAGACAACGCATGACACTGCCCGATTACTACCAGGTACACATCTGCGCTACAAAAATCAACATATTTTTATAGCGCCTTATATGACAATGCGCTAGGGGTGGGAACTATCGCTGGGCTGCTGCGGTAGCCCTGCTGTACTTCCTTTTTAGCGAGCGGTAAGTTTGCGTTGGGCTTACTGCCACTTTGTAAAAGGGGCCCAAAATGTTTTGATCTTATAAATAATCAGCTCCTTGGCTGATCAAAGTTCAAAAAATAAAGGGGGTCTTTTACAAAGGTGTGGTATCATTTTTAATGCATGCTAATGATTAGTGCGTGCTAAATGCTAGATATGCCTGTAGGAAGATTTGGGCATCTCTAGCGTTTAGTACACACTTATTTTTAGTGTTCACTAAAAATGCTAGTGCACCTTTGTAAAAGGCCCACAAAGGCAGCTAAGCTACTTTATTAACATTTTAAAGGAATTATTTATGTAATTGCCTATACACTGAAGTAAATTAAAAATGGTATGAGCAAAGCCAGTACTACATCAATGTTATCTGCCATAGTTCCAATCCCAAAAAGGGGGAGGGGTTGATATAGAGGGGCATTTTCGAAAGAAACGTCTAAGTTGGAATTTGGACGTCTTTGTAAAACATCCAAATTCGGAGGCGGGGAAAAGGTCATTTTCGAAAAAAGATGGCTGTCCATCTTTCGTTTTGAAAATACCAAGGACATCCTTGGATTTGGATGTCCTTAGATTTGGACGTCTTTGATTTTTGGCGATTTTCAAAACCAAAGATGTTCAAATCTAAAATGTCCAAATGCAAGCCATTTGGACATGGGGGGAGCTAGCATTTGTAGTACACTGGTCCCCCTGACATGCCAGGATGGCAATGGGGCACCCTAGGGGGCACTACAGTGGACTTAATAAAATGCTCCCAGGTACCTTGTGTGTTGAGCCCCTCAAAACCCATTACCCCCAACTGTACACCACTACCATAGCCCTTACGGGTGAAAGGGGGCACCTATATGTGGGTACAGAGGGTTTCTGGTGGGTTTTGGAGGGCTCACTGTTTCCTCCACAAATGTAACAGCTAGGAGGGTATGGGCCTTGGTCCACCTGTCTGAAGTGCACTGCACCCACTAAAACTGCTCCAGGTATCTGCATGCACTGTCATGGACCTGAGTATGACATCTGAGGCTGGCATAGAGGCTGGCACGTAATATTTGTAATTATGTTTTTTGAGGGTGGGAGAGGGTTAGTGACCACTGGGGGAGTAATGGGAGGTTATCCCTATTCCCTCCGGTGGTCATCTGGTTACTTCGGGCACCTTTTTGTGTCTTATTCATAATAAAAACAGGTCCGGTTGAAAACGTCCAAGTTTTAGTCTTGGACGTCTCTGCTTTTTTCCATTATGGCTTAGATGTCCAAGTCTTAGGAATGCCGAAGTCCCGCCTCAAATACTCCCACCTCAGATTTTGGATGTCCTTGCGACGGACTTCCACTAGAGACGTCCAAAATTGGGTTTCAATTATACCGATTTTGGACGTCTCTGAGAGATGGACGTCCAAGTGCGGATTTATGTTGGAAGATGGACGTCCATCTCTTTTGAAAGTGAGCTTGATGATAGTAGATGATGGCAGATAAGAACCTGCATAGCCCATCATGTCTGTACAACATAACATATACTATGTTTATGATATAAATTTTGCACTGTTCTGTTCTGTCATTTGCCATTTTCAGGACACAAACTGTACAAGTCTGCCCAACACTGGCCTTACTACTGGAATTGCTGTTAAAGCACCATTAAGGTTTATTTTGCTTCCATTCACTTTCCATATAAGGATCCTTTGAATTCCATATTTTTGAATCCCGTTACTGGGTTTGTTTTCACCACTTCCTGTGGGAGAGCATTCCAGGCATCCACCACCCTCCCTGTGAAAAAAAACTTCATGATGTTACTCCTAAGCAGTGGCGTAGCCAAGGGTGGGCTTGGGTGGGCCCAGGCCCACCCACTTTGGGCTCAGGCCCACCCAGTACCAGCATAGCTATAATGTGGCTGGCAGGGATCCCTAAGCCCCACCAGCCGAAAACTCCCAACAAGTGTCCTTCCTACATACCCTGTAAGTAGCAGATCTTCGCCTGCAGTGAGCAGTGACATACATACTGCTCACACCGGCCCCACAGCCCTCCCTCTGATGCATTTCTGCCTAGACGGAAACAGGAAGTTGCATCAGAGGGAAGGGTGTGGGGCCAACATGAGCAGTGCGTATTAGTTGCTGCTCGCTGCTGATGAAAATCTGCTATTTAAAAGGTATATGGGAGAGGGGGGATGTTTGAGAGACCATATAACATGCAGGTGAGAGAAGGAGAGACGAAATCACGTGTGGGACGGGGCGAGGTTCTTCTGCCCACCCATCTTGGGCCCAGGCCCACCCAAAATTGGGTGTCTGGCTACGCCCCTGCTAAGTAGTGGTAAAGCCAGACCTGACATTTTTTGGGGGAGGTGGAGGGCCCAGAGTTAACATGGGGGGGGGGGGCACTAGGCATATAGGTATGAGTAGTTCTTGATATACTCCTAAATAATGCCTTAGAGAGCACTTGATGATGGATTTCTATGTAAACAGTCCATCCTGCATCAACATAAAATCTATGCATACTTATGCAAATTTTGGAAACACTGGCATTTTAAAATATAGTAACATTATCCCATAACTTAAACTTTGCCATTTTAGTAGACTTGTGCTGGTCAACATCGCAACACACATCACAGTATCCTGCAAAATAATTACCACAATGGTACATATCCTTCAACTTTGCTTTATAACAGGTATAAATTTTGTATAAAGCTGTATTAATAAAATAGGTAAATATGTTTGACGTAGCAATTTAATTATGTAGCCCAGGAATCTAATATATTTTAAATAAATAAACTAACCCTGACACTGTACACTGGACCATCATGCTGTTAACTAACATATATTTTGCATCCACAGAAACCCCCATAGCCTCTAAGAATGATATAAAGAAAGATATAGTGGAATTAGAAAAGATTCAAAGAAGGGCAACCAAAATGATTAAGGGGAAGGACCGCCTCTCCTATGATGAAAGGTTAAAGAGGTTAGGGCTCTTCAGCTTAGAGAAGAGACAGCAGAGGGGGGATATGATAAAAGTTCTACAAAATCCTGTGTGGAGCAGAACGGTAAACGTAAATCGATTGTTTATTCTCTCAAAAGGTACAAAGACTAGGGGATACTTGTATTATGATCCTACTGGGACAGGCAGGGTAGTGATTGGGTCGTGCTCCTGATTGGTCATGTCAGGGATTGAGCGGACATCTGAGGCAGCTGACGTCAGATGCCAGACCCTATTTAAGATTACCTCTGCCTGCACATAATGCTCAGCATTATTTCCTTCAGCTCTTTGCTTAGAAAAGACATTTTTTAAGGGTTGATACATGGCTGGTAATATCACATCCTTTTGTGCCAAAGGAAGTAAGGCTTGCACTGGCAACATTTTATTGAGGCAAACTTAATGGCATGCTGGTCCCCATGCCAACAATTGACCCTGCTTCCAATCAATGCAGGGATTATGCAAATGAAGCAATGGTAATCCTAGAATGATGGAATTAATAACTGATGGAAGTACATAAAAGGAAATGATCTCCTGATGTAAGACCCCGACTTGTACCGTCATGGGCACGGTTCTGGTGGGCAAGATTCCTTGAACAAGACCAAACACCAATGATACTGAAAAGGACGTGTCAAGGTCTGGGTAGGAATTTGTTGGTTCTGTATTAGGTTTTCACTAATGAAATTACCACCCACTCCAGAGTCAATTAGAGCTTCCACATAGGGGTCACCCTTCACTGATAACAAAACTGGTACCAAAACTTGTGTCAGGGGAGAAAATGGTTTCTGCCCAGATCCTGTCTCCCCAGGCGGGATCAGGGCTGTGGGGTTTCTGATTTAAATATCTTTGGACAATCACAGACAAAATGTCCCTTCATTCCACAAAAAAGGCAGAAACCCTGAGAATATCTTCGCTACTTCTCCTGGGCTGAGGTACTTATACGTTCGACCTACATATGCTCAGACCCATCAAGCGAGGTATGCGGCTGGGATGGCGGGCTCTTATATCAAAACTTCTTATCAGTTCGCCCAAACCGTTGACTGGCCAGACGCTCACTGGCATGTTCTCTGAAATGAATGTAGACCTGAGTACAGAGACGAATGAGGTCATCCAGGTTGGAGGGTAGCTCCCAAAAAGCTAGTTCAGCTTTAATAGTGGGAGAAACCCCATGCCAGAATACAGCAGTAAGACTGTGATTGCCCCATCCCAGTTCAGCTGCCAGGGTTCAGAAATGATTTGGCATATTCGCCAGGGAAAGCTGACCCTGGTGCAGATTCAGTAGTTGGGTAGCCGCTGACGAAGCCTTCCCAGGTTCTTCTAGTTCTGGCCAAGATGCTGAGTCCGGATCGAGTTGCAGTCTCAGCCTAGATGCTGAGCCTAAGCCGAGTTCCAGCTCCAGCCAAGCTGCTGAGTCCCAGCCGAGTCCCAGCTCCAGACAAGATGCCGAGTCCAGTCCGAGTTCCAGTTCCAGCTAAGGTGCCAAGTCTAAGCTGAGTTCCAACTCTAGCCAAGATGCCGAGTCTAAGCTGAGTTCCAACTCCAGCCAAGATGCTGAGTCCAAGCTGAGTTCCAGGTCCGGCCCAGATGCGGATGCCAGTCCAAGTTCCAGTCCAGCTAACCATGGTCCTGTTTTGAAGTTCCTCCGTAGGTTTCACCATTGTTACCCATGGAAACCTGAACGCTCCCGTGGGGATACGGGAGCCTTGAGGGGGAGATACTGTCATGATTGTGGTCGTGACATGACCCCTCTCAGGCTCACCTTATTTCCGGCGGTCAGCTTCTGAGCTGGCTTCTGTCTGTTCTTTCTGAGTTAGTTCTGTCTCTGTGTGCTGACTGCTTCCAGCATGGCTCTGATTACTCCACTATACTGCACCTGTGTGTGTTAAGCTTCTCTGTGCTTCAGTATGCTTTCTGCCTGTGTTTTGGTTTGTGTTCCTCTTGCCCTCTGGTGGCCAGACCTAGTGGCTGCATTGGATTGTCTGTGTGCTGTTTCCCATTCCAGATTTTAGTCCAGTCTGGATCTTCCGGCCTGCCAGGCTTGTTTGAGCCTGCACAGCATCCGTAGTTGCCTTGTGATTGCTGCAGTGAATCTCAGCTGCTGCTGGGTTTATTAGCCCTTTGTAAACTCTCTGCTATGCCTTTGCATCGTCTAAGGTCCCTGGTATGTTGGGGTGCTGGTGCACTTCTGCCTAGTCCAGTTTATAGTCTGTAATTCTTGCCTGATTCTAGTTTAGTCTTTGTGTAGCTTCTTGTTCTGTATTGCTTGTTTCCCCAGTCTTGTTTCTTGTTTGTATGTCTTTGTCTAGTTCTTGGTTGCCTGTGTTTCTTGTTCAGTGGCTGCCTGGCAGCTTTCAGTTCTGTCTCCTGTCTATCAGTGTTTGTTCCCTGTTTCAGTGGCTGCTTGTAGCTTTCAGTTCTGTCTCCTATCTATCAGTGTTTGCT
The DNA here is from genome assembly GCF_901765095.1 of Microcaecilia unicolor. Taxonomy (NCBI): domain Eukaryota; kingdom Metazoa; phylum Chordata; class Amphibia; order Gymnophiona; family Siphonopidae; genus Microcaecilia; species Microcaecilia unicolor. Next base: position 109,266,959 of record NC_044035.1, read on the forward strand.
CCCTATTTCAGTGGCTGCTTGCAGCTTTCAGTTCTGTCTCCTGTCTATCAGTGTTTGTTCCCTGTTTCAGTGGCTGCTTGTAGCTTTCAGTTCTGTCTCCTATCTATCAGTGTTTGCTCCCTGTTTCAGTGGCTGCTTGCAGCTTTCAGTTCTGTCTCTTGTCTGTCTGAGAGTCCTAGTCTAGTATTTTGCCTAGCCTCCCTGTGTGTTCTAGTCCCTGGGTGTATCCTGCTGGTATCCAATTCCGGCCCTGTTCGGCAAGTCCTGCCAGCCACCTGCACCCAGGGGCTCAACTCCTGGAGATGGGTGGCCAGGTGCAGGTGAAGTCTAGCCATCCCTGTCCGAGTTCTGTCTTATCCTGGTGTGGGGTGGTTTTGCCTGTTACTGCCGCTCCTCGGCAGTGGCCCAAGGGCTCACGATCCTAGTTCCTGCTTTTGGAAAACGTGACACCTGCATACTGCTGTCATGGACCAGAGTATGACATTTGAGGCTGGCATAGAGGCTGGCAAAAAAGTTCTTAAAGTTATTTTTTTGAGGGTGGGAGGGGGTTAGTGACCACTGGGGGAGTCAGGGGAGGTGATCCCCAATTCCCTCTGGTGGTCATCTGGGCAGTTCGGGCACTTTTTTGTGACTTGGACCTAAAAAAAAAGGGACCAAAAAAAGCGGACCAAATTCTCGCCAGGGATGCCCATTTTTTTCCATTATCGGCCGCAGCCGGCCATCTCTTAACCATGCCCCAGCACACCCCGTCCCGCCTTCGCTACCCTACTGACACGCCCCCGGGAACTTCGGCCGTCCCGGCGATGGAAAGCAGTTGGGGACGTCCAAATTCGGCTTTCGATTATGCCGATTCTGGCGCCACTGAGAGAAGGGCGCCCATCTCCCGATTTGTGTCGAAACATGGGCACCCTTCTCTTTCGAAAATGTAAACCAATTGTAAGCTACATGGTTTAATCTGTAGGTGTCGCTGTACAAGGCAACCATTAAGAAAGAAAAGCCATACTGTTCTGCACTAGATTTCAAAGTACAATTTAAAAAATAGTTGAAATATACATCTTAGGAAGCACACTTTATGGTATTTCCAACCCCCTTGTGTGCCTGTATGTGCATGTCTTTTTTTTATCTTGGTGGTTATGGGGGTTGTGTATGTATCTCTGTTTGCTCTCTGGTCTATAACCAGGAGAGGAGATGAGAGGGACGGACAGTTAAAGGTACAGTTCAACTGCTTAAATCAGAAATACATTGGGGCAGCTTTGGACTTTATTTGGAGGGGGGGGGGGTTCAAAATGACTTTGGGATTTTAAATGTTTCATAGCAAGGAGCTTCAGTTCTATTGAGACCATAGAAACTGCAGCTTTTAAGTATTGATTTTATATTAGGTGACTATCTTAAGGTTTTCACATGTAATCCTTCTTTTAATGATTGCTTACAGGAGTCCTCAAACTGTCTTGCTAAATTATATATATATAAAGGGGATGGGATGACTTCCCTATGATGAAAAGCTAAAGCGGCTGGGGCTCCTCAGCTTGAAGAAAAGACAGCTCAGGGAAGATATGATAGAGGTCTATAAAATAATGAGTGGAGTGGAACGGGTAGACGTGAAGCGTCTGTTTACAGTTTCCAAAAATACTAGGACTAGGGGGCATGCGATGAAGCTACAAAGTAGTAAATTTAAAACGAATCAGAGAAAAGTTTTCTTCACTTAATGTGTAATTAAACTCTGGAATTCGTTGCCAGAAAATGTGGTAAAGGCAGATACATAAGCTTAGCAGAGTTTAAAAAAAGGGTTGGAAGACTTCCTAAAGGAAAAGTCCATAGACCGTTATTAAATTGGACTTGGAGAAAATCCTCTATTTCTGAGATAAGCAGCATAAAATGTTTTGTACTTTTTTGGGATCTTGCCAGGTATTTGTGACCTGGATTGGCCACTGTTGGAAACAGGATGCTGGGCTTGATGGACCTTTGGTCTGTCCTAGTATGGCAATACTTATGTACTACGGTAAGCCATGAGGCACAACAGAATCAAAAATGAAAATGTAATGCTATCCTACACTGAAAATGAAGGAGAGGGAAGTGATCCTGCAGGAGTAAAGTGGGTGTGAGAGAACATAGAATAAAATTGTGTTACCCACTCTCCCTAGTCTCCCAACAACATATATCCACACTCGTCCATACTCACACTGTCACCCACACACTCCCCACATGTATGTGACTGCAGAGGAAGAAATATGGGGATAATCATGGAGAAGCCACTGGAAGTGGTAGCATGGTTTGTTGCTACTATTTGGGTTTCTGCTAGGTACTTGTGACCTGGATTGGTCACTGTTGGAAACAGGATACTGGGCTAGATGGACCATTGGTCTGACCCAGTATGGCTGCTCGTGTGATCTTATGTTAAGAAAGGGTTTGTCTCATAAACATAAGCTACGATCACACAAATAGAAAGTGAATTTGCTTGCATAGATATAAATTAGTTTTATATATTTTTAGATATCAGGTCTCATATTTGTCCAGTTTAACTGACTTAATATATCACACTTTTATTTAACATTTCAAGTAGCATTTGATTACATTTTCTATGACCCCCTACCCTCTCCCAGGACCTTTCTTTAGACTGTAGGTTTCTAAACTAAGCATTTATCCCAATGGCGGAGTGATTGAAGTGCATAAATAATATTTGAGCGTGGCCATGAAGGTTTTGAAGGGAGCATGCCTGTTAAATCTTGAACAGCTGCTTTAAGCAAGGCAAAATCATAGTGATGAAGAAAAGCTATAGTGTCCTTGGACAAAAATGGACACTGGAGAGGCACCATTTCTTTTCAGGAAAAGAATCCTAAACCTCACATCTGGAATACTTCAGTAGTGAAGATTTGAACTTGCTAAATACAGTAATACTAATGACCTTTACTGTTCTCATAGAGTCACACGGGATGTTTATTAAATGATCCACATTTAATTCTAGAATGTTAAACAGGCTTTTAAATAGCCTTATGGTTTGTTTAAAAATGCATGTTTTTATGTAAAATGGTAGGTTTTGAATGTTAACTGATCATTTTCCCAAAATGCTGCAGAGGTAATTGGAACAGAGTGGAGGAGTAGCTTAGTGGTTAGAGTAGCATGTGAGACATCCAAGGGTGTCCAGTTCAAATCTGACAAACACTCCTTGTGATCTTGGGCATGCCACTTTTAACCATCCTTTAATGTAGATACAAACATTAGATTATGAGCCTGACAGGAAAATACCTAGTATATCTGAATGTAATTCAACTTCAGCTGTTATTGAAAAAAGTGTGAATAGAATCTAAATAAATACAGCTTATGTTAGAAAAGGGTATACAAGTGTAACTAAGCAACCTTTCCAAGTTTTCTGTATGCAACAGACCTAGGGTCACCTTCTACAGAAGCAAGCAGCTGTTTAAGGGAGTCCTCCAACCATGAACTGAGTTTTCAAAAATAAAACCTATCTACTGTGTTTGTGTCACAGACACGAGATTGTGAGCCATTGGACCAAAGCAGGAGGAGGAGGAGCAGCAGCAGCAGCAGCAGACAAGTGCCCCGGGTTGCCACAAGGCAGGAATCAAGGCAAGGTGAACCATGGCAGGGATAAGACCAAGCTAGACAGACAGAACTAGACAGGATGAGGCAGATGGGACTAAGCAGGAAAACAGGACAAGAAATGGATCTGGCAAAACAGGAACTGGATCCAGACAAGGCAAGGTAAAGCAAGGAAACAGGGCTAGAATTGGACCCAGACAGGACAAGGCAAGACAAGGAAACAAGGCTAGAACTGGGTCCAGACAAGGCAAGGCTAAGCAGGGCAAGAACTGGATCCAGACACAGGGTGGAGCTTGGGAGGAACTCAGTGCAACACAAGACAGGGCAAGGCTAGGACTAGACAAGGCAAGACAAAACAGACAGGACAGGAGCTGGGCAGGAACTCATAGAAAAAGCAGGGTGGAGCTTGGGAGGAACTCAGAGATAAGGCAGGGCTGGAGCTTGGCAGGAACTAGCAGAGGAGGCAGGGCTGCAGCTTGGCAGAAACTCAGAGACAAGGCAGGGATGGAGCTTGGCAGGAATCCAGAGACAAGGCAGGAGCCTGGCAAGGCAGGAACTCGAAGGCAAGGCATGAACTCAGAGGCAAGGCAGGAACTCAGAGACAAGGCAAGACTGGAGTTTGGCAAGAACTCAAAGACAAGGCATGGCCACAGCTTAGCAGGAACTCAGAGACAAGGCAGGGCTGGAGCTTCACAGGAACCTGGAGACAAGGCAGGAGCTTGGTAAGGCAGGAGCTTGGCAAGGCAGGAACTCAGAGACAAGGCACAGCTCTGCCTTGTCTCTGAGTTCCTGCCAAGCTCCAGCCCTGTATTTTCTCTGAGTTCCTGCCTTGCCAAACTCCAAGGCAGAGCTGGTGCTTGGCAGGAACCCAGAGACAAGCCAGGACTGGAGCTAGGTAGGAAAAGAGGCACGGCTGGGTCCAAGGTCCAAGGCTGTAACTCAGCAAGGCAGGAACCAGAACCAGACAGGAACATGTAGACCTCTTGCGAAGGCTCCGAAGCACAGTCCCAGCAGTCCTTATAAAGGGCACTGCCTCCAACATCAACAAAGGGCATCCCCCCAGAGATTCTCGCTGCAGACCCTCTAAATGTAGGGCTGCCTGTGCGCATACATGCCTACAAGGAGTGTCATCAGCTGGCAACCTGCCAGGAATGGAGCTGCAGGAGGAAGGCGAGATGCCACCCCGAGGAACATCGCGGATCCGCTCACAAGGACAAGGTGCGTTGGGGCAGGAGTCACAGCAGAGTCGTTACAGTCTGTGTAGCTGCCGTATGACATTTAGATCACACCTATCTAAATGACATTTAGATCACACCTATCTAACTGAGATGTTTTGATGTGCATATAAGGCAGAGCTCCCAAGTTACCCAGGTTCCTGAAGCAAGATTTTAAAACCAGTTCCAGGAGCAAGATTTTAAAGCCAGTTCTTGTTTTAAACTTATATTCCAAGGCATGATAGTAACTGTAGTCCTTGTTTCTACCAATTGAAACCAATGCTGTAGGTACCAGAACGCATTAGGGTGGAGTTGTCAGAAATCTGGGACTATCATAATATCTCCTTCCTGGAACTGAGTAACTTAGCAACTCAGGTAAGGTGCACTGGAACCAGGGCTGTAGCTAGCAATCTGTAGCTGATGCAGCTGTACAGGGTGCAAGAGAGTCAGGAGTGCCAAAACTGCGACTGGTTCATTGGCTTCCCTTGCTGATGCACAATGCAGTGGATAGGGTAGGAGTACTTGAGGGCATGCCACAAAGGACATGTTTCTGGTCAGGACCCTGATTGGAACACTCAGGATGATTACTGGAAGCCATTCAATTCTTAGTCCATTCCAGAGATCTAAAGATGATCCCTAGAGGAATCCTTTTGAGTGTCACATTCTGCTCCATTCACCATTAGCGGGTCACTTTGCAACTTGTAAATGAGGGTGAGGATTTGGAATGAATATTAAATAGTGAGGACTAGCATCTATTACAGATCTTATTAAGAGTTGATTTGACTTTGCATACTGGCTTTAGTAAGAACATAAGAACATAAGCATTGCCATACTGGGACAGACGGAAGGTCCATCACACCCAGTATCCTGTTTCCAACAGTGGCCAATCCAGGTCACAAGTACCTGGCAAGATCCCAGAACAGCAAAACAGATTTTATGCTGCTTATCTTAGAATATGCAGTGGAGTCCATCTTAACAATGGCTTATTGACTTTTTTTAAGGAAATTATCCAAACCTTTTTGAAACCCTGCTTTTACCACATTCTCTGTCAACACATCCCAGAGTTTAATTGTATGTTGAGTGAAGAAATATTTTCTCTGATTCATTTTAAATTTACTATTTAGTAGCTTCTTTGCATGCCCCTTAGTACTAGTATTTTTGGAAAGAATAAACAAGTGATTCACATATACCTGTTGCACTCCACTCAGTATTTTATAAACCTCTATCATATCTCCCCTCAGCTGTCTCTTCTCCAAGCTGAAGAGCTCTAGCCGCTTTAGCCTTTCCTCCTAGGGAAGTCATCCCATACCCTTTACCATTTTTGTTGCCTTTCTGTGTACCTTTTCTAATTCCACTATATCTTTTTTGAGATGTGGTGACCAGTACTGCACACCGAACTCAAGGTGCAGTCGCACCATGGAGCAATACAAAGGCATCATAACATTCTCATTTTTGGTTTGTATTCCTTTCCTAATAATTCATAACATTCTATTTGCTTTCTTAGCCGCTACTGCACATTGAGCAGAGGGTTTCAATGTATCAATGATGACACTTAGATCCTTTTCCTGGTTGGTGACTCCTAATGTTGAACCTTTCATCATGTAACTATGGTTTGGGTTCCTTTATCCCACATGCATCACTTTGCGCTTGCTCACATTAAAAGTCATCTGCCATTTGGATGCCCAATCTTTCAGTCTTGTATGGTCCTCTTACAAGTTTTCACAATCCTCTTGCGATTTAACAACTTTGAATAACTTTGTGTCATAAGCAAATTTAATTACCTCACTAGTTATTCCCATCTCTAGGTCATTTATAAGTATGTTAAAAAGATGCGCTCCCAGCACAGACACCTGGGGAAACCCACTTTATACCCTTCTCCATTGAGAATTCTGACCATTAACCCTACTCTCTGTTTTCTTTTAACCAGTTCCTAATCCACAATAGGACATTGCTTCCTATCCCATGACTTTCTCATTTCCTCAGGAGTCTTTCATGTGGTACTTTGTCAAATTCCTTTTGAAAATCCATTTACACAATATCGACTGGCTCATCTTTATCCACTTGTCTATTCACCCCTTCAAAGAAATGTAGTAGATTAGTGAGACAAGATTTCCCTGTACTAAAACTATGTTAGCTTTGTGTCATTAATTCATGCTTGTGTATATGTTCTATAATTTTCTTCTTTATAGTAGTCTCTACCATTTTGCCCGGCACTGACATAAGGCTCACCGGTCTATAATTTCCTGGATCACCTCTGGAACCCTTTTAAAAAACTGGCTTTACATTGGCCACCCTCCAATCTTCCAGTACTATGCTTGATTACTAACAATAGCTCTGCAAGTTCATTTTTCAATTCTATCAGTACTCTGGGATGTATACCTTCTGGTCCAGGCAAGTTGTTACGCTTCAATTTGTCAAATGGCTCCATTACATAGTCTTTGTTTATAGAAATTTGTTTCAGTTTCTCTGACTCGTCAGCATTGAATACCATTTTTGGCACCGGTATCTCTCCCACATCTTCCCTGGTGAAAACCAAAGTAAAGAATTAATTCAATCTCTCCTCTATGACCTTATCTTCCCCGATTGCCCTTTTTATCCCTCAGTCATCTAGCGGTCCAACTGATTCTTTTGCCAGCTTCTTCATTATTATTATGTGTTTTTGCCCCCAATACAATCTTCTTTTCAAAGTATTGCTTTGCCTTCCTTATTAACGCTTTGCATTTGACCTGCTGTTTCCTATTACTTTCAGTTGGATCCTTCTTCCATTTTCTAAAGGATTTCTTTTAGCTCTAATAACTTCCACCACCTCATTTTTTAACCATGTCATCTGTTGTTTACCCTTCCTCCTTTTTTAGTACATGGAATATGTCTGGTCTGGGCTTCTAGGATAGCATTTTGGAAAATCATCCACACCTGATGTAAATTTTTACCTTTGCAGCTGCTCCAAATCTATCCACAGAACTCTCCTACCTCCAAACTATCCACCTCCAACTACTAAACCACCCCCCAAACTGCCCTAACCTACAAAACAACTCCTACCACAACCTTCAAACACCCCCACCCCTAAAACACTACTTCTACCCAAATTACCCTTGTCCACCCCTAAAAAAAACCAACCACTATCACTACCTCAAATTGGTCTGCTTCCAGAATAAGCCCCACAACTTCCCCCCAATACTGCCAAACTACACCAACCCACAAATCAATCACCTCACAATTGCTCTACAACCCCTACAACTTCCCAAACCCCAAATCTATCACCACCATCACACAACCACAAACTGCTCTCACTTCTCAAAACGTCATCACCACCCCAAACTATCCCTACCTCTCAAAACAACTCTTAACTCCACCCTAAACTTCTTTATCTCACAAAACAACCCTTACCACTTCCTTGCAACTGCTCCACCCCAAAGCAACTCCCTGCAAATGCCCCACTACCCCAAACTGTCCCAGCTCCAAAACCCTCCTACAACTGCCCCAACCCCCTAAACTACCTACTGCAACTGCCCAGACCTCCAAACTCTTTTGATTCCTTAAAACAATATCCAAGTGCATGTATAAAATTGTAGAAGAGCATATGTGTGCTATTGGGGAGCCTACCAGTCAATATTCAGCTGATGGCAGTCAGAGCTTTTTTTAAAATTCTTTTATTTTGTAATCTTTATTTTTAATTCAAAATTTTTTTTGTAGTTACTCAATCATCCAATGCACCATGTAAGTGCAACAATAAGTGGTACATTCATAGTTCTATAAACTGACCACTGCAGGCAGAATTAATCCTAGATATTCAATGCTTGGCATGTGCTATCCACTGCTCTGGCCAGGTCCCGACCCTCCCTAAGATTCCAACCCACCTTCTGTTCCCCACCTAACTCTCTCCCACTCCCCTGGAACATGAAAAAAGCCCTTTTCTGTTCCCTCTTCTTCAATCCTCTCCCCCTCAGAACATCAGTACTAATGAGATGCTGGTGCAAGAGGTTGTGGCAGCCATTTTGAAAGGCAACCATGACATGAAAGAGTGAGTGGGCATTGCTTCTGTCTGTTACCTGCTAGACCAGCAGGCATTGGGCAGGTAGGCACAGGGATCTTCAGGGGGAGGTTGTTGATTTTCTTAGAGGGGTGGGTGGGAGGGGGGGTAGGGATATTAGAAGGGGGAATTTCATGTTAGTAGTAAACTGCTTTGGTTCATGTTTTGAAAGGCGGTACACCAAGTATAAATAAACTAAACTAAAGTTTATGTTCTGGGGAAGAGAGGAAAGGGGGTATTGGAAATTGGTTTTTATTTTCCATGGGGTGGGAAGGAGGGAATTGGCATACTTTAGGCCAGAATCCAGAAGCTGTGTGGGTGCTAGCTGATATTCAGTGCTGACACCCGCGCATCTACGTGACCAAAGTTAAGAATTTCATTTATGATGCTTAGGGATCTCCACCAGTTACAAAGATGATATGTGATGATGTTGGCAGGGCCCGAGTCCAAAATGAGTGGGTCCCTGCCCACTTGGTCCCACCCAGGCTATACCACCTCTTCCAGGCTCATTTAGAATCCATTCATCTAGGTGCCTTTTTTCTTTACTACTCTGACCCTCTGGAATGCACACTCACTTTATACAAAATCCTACAAGAAATTCTGTTCTGGCCTGAAGACCCACCTTCTCACACAGGCCTTTGACATTGTGCTAGGTGCTGTGAACACATAGTAGGGTGGAGCTCTTGCTTGTATTTTTGAACTATTACTTTCTTTCTTTCCTCCATTATTCCTCTCCTTTCCCAGCATAGGAGCCAACTTTTCAAAATTATTGGGGGTGCTAAGCCCAGTGGAAATAACCCTTCCTTGGACACACACAATGAATTTTCTCAATATTGGGGGTGCTCAAGCACCTACAGCACCCACAGAGTCAGCTCCTATGTTTCCCAGTATATGAAATTACCAAAAGGGCCAGACATGGTCAATTCATTCCACTTCCTGCCTCCCACAGTCACAATCCTCTTCTCCAAGAGGAATCTTTTCTCTACCCTGACTTCTTGGTAATATAAAATGTTCTATATGGCCCTTCACCTGTAAGGTTTGGGGACTCATGGAGGGTAATTCTCTATAGGTTGCCTAAAGTTAAGTGCTGGGATGGTGTGCAATAAGTGTGAATAACAGCAGTTCTGCAAGTGCGCATTGTCATGCCCAGCTTTAGGTATGCTTGGTCCCAGGCAACTATTTACTTAAATCCAATATAATAGCAGAGTGAATATGATATCAGAATGCCTATCATAGATATTTTACCACACTCTCAACATTTTTTCATTCTATCAACTTTTTTTTTGTATAAAAGATCATCAGAATTCACAGCATCAACGTTGCTTATCAAAAGCAGCGATGTGCAAATCTTCATCGATCCATCTTTTTCAGTTTTTAAGATAAGTTCATTTTGTTTAAGAACCTTTCTAGATATATCTTTAAGAACAGTCCAAAAAATACCCAAAATTTAATTGATCGCACTAGCATCACTAGCACCTTTTAACTGGCAGCTGATTTCCATGCTGAGAGAACCTCCACCAACATGGCCAGATTTCGTATCTTCCTCAGGGAACGGGTTCACTGGAAACGAACAAAAAAAAATCAAAGTCTATTCAAGTGGGCTATATATTCTATATTCAGGTACACCTAACCAATAAGATACTGTACCGTATAGCAACTTACATTTCCAGCAATTGCATACTATCTCCCATTCAGAAAAAATGGCCGCGGCTTTTTTTGAGACGTCAACGTTTAAATGCCAATCAGCTGACTAGCATACTTCCCATAGTTGTCTGGGACCAAGTATATTTTATTATGTACATCCCTGCATAAGAAAAACATTTTTGTCCGTTCTATCAGCTTTAGGTATGAGCATTTATGCCAGCTCAAAGGCAGGTGTAAATGTTGAGTCTAAGTACTAGCAGTTAGGTATGTAAGTGCCAGTATTCCATAACATCGCACCTAATTGCTTGGTATGCCCCTGACCCACCCATACTCCTCCTGGGGTTCTGTGCCCCCTTTGGAGTTATGCGCCATAGAAATTAGGCACTTGGGGGAGATTCTATATATGGCGCCTAAAAAATCAGCGCTGAAATCAGTGCTAAGCATATTCTATAATCGACGCCTAGATTTAGGTGCCGATTATAGAATATGCGTAGTTGATATCTCAGCGCCTAAAACTACGTGCATCCATTTACACTAACAAAAATGTGGCGTAAATACTGGCGCATAGATTTAGGGCCATATTCTATAACTACGTGCGTAAATTTTGGAATGCCCATGAAATGCCCATTTCTCCACCCAAAATCATGCCCCTTTTTGCCTATGTGTGTTAGAAGTTTGGTGCAGTTTGTTAAAGAATATGCTTAGCGAGTTGTGTGCGTAAATTCTAATCAGTCCCAATCAGTGATTATTATTTCTTGTTAAGAGATGTTATCAACATTGATTAATTTGTTAAACCAATTAAGTTATGCACGTTGTTGTAGAATTTGCACCAATTTCAGAGCGTATCTCTAGGTGTGCTATATAGAATCCAGGGGTCAGTTTATAGATAGGGGTATAAGCCGGTTATGCACATAACTACAAATTATTGCCAATTAGAGCTTCCTAAGGTCAATTATTGATACTTCTTGCCAATGAAGTGCCAATTTAGCACTAAATTAACCAATTATGGGGTCCTTTTACCAAGTTGCGGGAAAAGTCTGCCCTGTGCTAGTGGCGGGGGCTGTTTTTCCCGCACACCAGTGTCCTTTTTACCACAGCAGGTAAAAAGCCCCAAAATCAAAATGGCCATACTGTAAGAAAACTCTTACTGCCATGGTAAGATCTCCAGTGGTAACACGGCTGTGCACATTGCACGATTACTACTGGGTTACCGCTGTGCTAACCATTTCCAGGTTTTCCCCCCAGAAATGGCATGCACTTGACCCGGAACTACTTTTGTTGGCTGCATTGGGCTGGCGGTAGTCCCGGAACAGTGAGCAGTAAGCCCGCATTGGGCTTACTGCCATTCTGTAAAAGGGCCCCAAAGTTATATGTGTCATGCTGCACCTGGGGGGGGGGGGGGGAATGGCACGTGCTGGGGCTTGAACTACCACTGGTACCCACGTTGGGCTGGGGATAGCTCCAGATTAGCATGCAGCAAGCCTGTGTTGGGCTTACTGACGCTTTGTAAAAGGGCCCCTGAATGGGATCAGTCCAGATTTCTTAAGGGAAACGTTGTCCTGGTATTGTCTTTCCAGGCCATTGCATTCAGGTCTTCAGTAGAAACTGTATGTTGTGATAAGGAAGAGGCTATCCTACCCTGGTTAGGCCCCTAGAGGGCGTTGTTCCCCTAAAATGTCCAGGGAGAACGACTGGGTGAGTCACTAAAGGGAGCCAGTAAGGGGATGTATAGCAGGAGGTCACTAGGACCGAGGAGAGTCCTGGAGGAGGAAACAGGTGCAGCAGGTTATGGGCTGGGTCCTGTTTAGCCATTAACCCCTTAAGACCCCACCAGAGTGTGAGGGAGAGGGGAGAGCTAGCAGCTGAAGAAGAGAGCTGGTAGCTGAAGCAGGAGGATCCCCTTGAGAAGTACTGGCTGAGCCCTTTGGACTGGTGGTGAACTGTGTGCAAAGCAAGGAAGCTGGCTGGGGTAAGAAGGCCCTAGAGTGTCAGGTATAAGAACTGTATGTTACAAGGAAGGACTGTGTGTCCAGGTGCTTAAGCTGGAAGATTGAACTGAGTAGGAAGAAATGTTTAAGCTGGAAGAACTGTTTAAGCTTGTAAAAGTGTTTTGAGCTGGAAGAAGTGTGCCCCAGGAAGCGGGAATAAAAGATTTGTATGAGAAAAATCCTGTTGATGAGACCTGACTATGTTTGCCTTTTTTGAGAACCAGGTCACCCCGAGTAGAAAGGGGTAGTAGACTAATTTGCATAAAATCTGCATACTGAGAACCAGCTCACCCTGAGTGAAAGAGGGACCTGGGATCCTGAGGTGGGAGCTTCATCTTCACAATAGCCTCATCTTCATAATGTCTTCTCATTTAAAAAAAAAGCAAACAACAACAAAAACAAGTTCTGATACAGAAGTGTGCTTATTCCTGTGGTGTGCTGAGGTTCTGGACCTGGTTGCCTAGGCAGTCAAAGTATGTATTTTAGAAAGAAGCTGAAAATGTATTGGTTCATATTTAAACTCTGCAGTGTTTAAATTAATGAGTGCTGCTAATTACCTATATAGAGTGAGGGGTGCTGCAGCTATTCAGATATTAGCAATATTCAAACTGCTATAGCTAAATAGATAATGTTAGGACAGCGGTTTTTCCAGGTTACCGTTATCTGGCTAGTTGTCTGAATAGCAGTCTGAATATTGCTGCTTTCTGAACAACTATTGACTCTATCCTAGCCCTCCTCACACCCTGCCCCAGCACTGTTTGGACAATGTTGCCACTCGTGTAGGGGCATTTTCGATATGACGTCTAAACTCAACTTTGGACATTTTGCTAACATCTATTTTTTTCAAAAATGCCTATTGCTAGATATTTTTGTGCTCTGTGAATTTATCTGTTTTGGTCCATTAAAAAAAAAACAAAAGTCCATGTGAAAAACATACAAAATCAAGCCATTGGGATGTAGGAGGAGCCAGCATTCTAAGTAGACTGCCCACACAGACATCCAGGAGATCAAAGAGGTACCCAAGGAGGCACTGCAGTGGACTTCAAATAAATGCTCCCAGGTACACATCTCACCGTTGCTCCCTTATCTTGTCTGCTGAGCCCCCCCAAACCCACCCAAAACCCACTATGCCCAACTGTACACCACTACAATAGCCTATATTGGTGAAGGGGGCATATATATGTGGGTACAGTGGGTTTCTGGTGAGTTTTGGAGTTCTCACAGTTTCCACCACAAGTGTAACAGGTAGGGGGAGGTATGGGCCTGGGCCCACCTGTCTACCACTAGACTACTCCAGGGACCTGCATGCTGCTCTAATGGACCTGAGTATAACATCTGAGGCTGGCATAGAGGCTGGTAAGTAATGTTTTTAATCACATTTTTGGGAGATGGGAGGGAGTTTGTGACCACTGGGAGAGTAAGGGGAGGTCATCCTTGATTCCCTCCAGTGGTCATCTGGTCATTTAGGGCACTTTTTTGTGGCTTATTCATTAATAAAACAGGTCTAGACCAAAAAGTCCAACTTATAGCCCTGAATTTTTTGTTTTGTTCCATTGTGCAGAAAAATGTCTAAGTGTTAGGAACATCCAGATCCCTCCATTAACATGCTCCTAACACACTCCCTTGTGTTTTGAATGCACTTATGACGGACTTCATAGAAAAACATCTAAAAATTGGTTTAAAAATGCCAATTTTGACTTTCTGTGAGAAAAACGTCCAAATGCAGATTTATGCCACTTTTTGGATGTTTTTCTCTTTTAAAATGAGCCCCATAGTACTTTCTGCACAGCTAAATTTACCCTATATTTATGGGTTATCAAAGAAGGTCAGGGACTAAGGTAGCTGATTTTGTTATTTGTAATACAATTCTGAGAAAAACATGGTCATTCATAGGCACCCCATATAAGAGACCTTCCCCTGGCTGCTGCCCCCTCAAACGCAGGTCTGGCACAGCGCTGCAGGCAGCTCTCGGACCGTCAGACATTCCGTCTTTCCTGCCCTCAGGAGGGAAGGGAGAAGCTGGAGGCGAGTCCGCTGTGTTGTCCTCTTCACTGCCGTCGCTGTGCCTGAAAGTAAAATGGTTAAACGTGTGGGGAGGGGGCAGGAAGGGAGAGGAGGGCTGTCAGGGAGCTGAGGGAGGGGGAATTGCTGGACATGGATGGGAGGTGAGGGCGGGGGAGAGAAGAGATCACTGGACATGGATGGGAGGGGAGGGCAGGGGGAGAGAAGAGATCACTGGGCATGGATGGGATGGGAGGGCAGGGGGAGATAAGAGATCGCTGGACAGGAGAGGAGGGCAGGGGAGAGAGGAGAATTGCTGGACATGGATGGATGAATGGGGGCAGGGGAGAGAGGAAATTTGCTGGATATGAGTGGATGGAGGAGAGGGCAGGGGAGAATGAAGAGTTGTTGGGCATGGATGGATGGAGGGGAGGGAAGTCAGGAAGGTGATGCACATGGATGGAGGGGAGGGAAGAGAGGAGAAATGCTGGACATGGATGGAGTGGAGAGCAGGGAAGAGAGAAGAAATGTTGGACAAGAATGGAGGGAAGGAAAGACATAGGAAGGAGATGCACAAGGATGAAGGAAGAGAGGAGAAATGCTGGACATGGATGGAGGGAAGTGAGGAAAAATGCTGGATATGGATGGAGGCGAAATAGCTGAATTTAAGGGCTAGATCGGAACACTTTGAGGGCAGATGCTGAAACTGCAGAAGGGATAGGGACATGGCTACAGATGGTAGACAGGACGCATAAGGACACAGGAGGATGGTGGCCATGGTGAGAGAAAAATGATCAAATGGAAAGAAGACACTGCATAAAACAGAAGACACTGGGACCAAAGCGAATAGAAAAGCTAAATGATCAGACCTCAAAGGTACAAAAAGTATTTTATTCAGAATTTATTAATTGGAATATGTCAGCTTTTGGGAATGCGCATCTGTGATGTTTTGCATGTAAGTTTGAATTTTTCTAGTATTGCTACATTCTGAGTCTGACTTCTTGAGGTAACTTTCCAGTTCAGTATTTTGCCTTCATATCTGTTATGTCATGTGGTTTTCATGTGTGATCAAGGTGCAGTATTCTGCTAGCGTGTAGTATTGTAGCCCTTTTTGTTTTGTTTCACTAGGTTGTGTACTGGTGTTTTAGAGCCCAGTTTAATTACAGTGTTGCCTTTCCACGCATATGGTTATAGCTCGTCCTGTCCTTGGAATTAGTACTGTTATGGTTTGGTAAGGTTATGAGTATGTTTTTGCACAAGTTTGTGTATAGTGTTTTGCAGTGGAGAGATTGTGTGTTGGCCTTACTGAGGTGGCATCAAAACATCAGAAAGGGTGTAGAGCCTAAATCACGACACACTACCTCTTGAAGGATCTACATATGGTCATTAATAAAAGGAGCTCATTGTGAACACTATCCACCCTAAAAGGGTGTTTTGTGGCTCTACATGAGAATTGTGATATTATGATCCCTTGTTTCATATTGTTGACGGTCTGCATTTTCGGTATGGGTGGTATATTGGTGTATTAGGGTCTGCCCAGTGTAATATTTATGGTACAGCAAGGTTCTGAGTGTGTTTTTGCACAAATTTGTGCATAGTGTTTTGCAGTTGAGCGATTGTGGCTAGTATATGCTTTGAGCAACCACTTTATTCTTTGGCATATGATACATATCTAATATCTAAATTTAATAAAAGGTATTAATTGTGACTATTTTATTTTTACTTATTTTTGTCTGTGTGTTGTCAGACAACTATGGATGTAAGCTCCACCCCTGGCCCCACCCCTAACCCTGCCGCCTTTAGCCTCCCCAAACAGTTGGGCCACCGACCGCCTATGATTGTCATCCCACAGGGTTGGTCTGTATTTTAGTACGATTTATATTCAAATCATAGTTAGATCCTAATCTAAACCTTGATATGAAAAAGTTAACACCATTAAATAATTGACTCAGACAAAAGATATACTTTTGTTTGGTTATTAGATTCTTGATATACCATCTCATTTATTCAAGAACAAGATTCAACAGTAAGTATCCTTGTGAGGAAAAGTATATGAACCCTTTATTCCATAATTGGTGGCACGTTCTTGAGCAACATTAACTTGAACTAAACATTTCCTGTAACTGTTGATCACTGTCTCACACTGACCCAATTACATAGAGAGGCATTTTCGAAAGAATGTTCAAGTCAGAATTAGGACTTCCTGCTCATAACTTCCCAAAAAACCGTCCATCTCGCAGCAATTTTTGAACAGGAAAAATGTCCAGATTTCCTGTTCAAAAATATGTGAGAAGAAGATCCTTACACTGGAGATGTCCATCCTGATTATCCATTTTACAAACTTAAATGTGTATATTATAAATGGTGGAAAGCAAGGCACAGGAATGTCTGTCTGGCAGTATTCTTATAAAAATGGCTACACAGAATTGTAGAGCAGAGGAGTAGCCTAGTGGTTACTGCAGTGGACTGAAAACCAAGGAACACAGGTTGAAATCTACTGTAGCTCATTGTTTATTTTTTTGTAAATGTGATCCTTCTATGAACATAAATACTGTACCTAAATGCACACCACTTCAATATCCTTCAGGCTTGCAGGTGTATTGTATTTTTAGGTACAGTAAATATTTTTCTGTTCCTGGAGGGAGCCCCAGAAAAATAAATTGAGAATTACAGTAGGATTTGAACCAGTGTCCCTTGGTTTACAGTCCAGTGTATTTACAATTAGGCTACTCCTCTGATCTGTTTGCTGGTTTGTTCAAAATGGCCATAATACCTGAAGCTGACATAGAGCCTGTTTGTTCTTTCTGGGTTCACTTTAGGGGAGGGGGGAGGTGTACAACAAATACTGGGGGATTAAGGAGGGGTCATACCTTAATCCCTCCAGTTGTCAACTGCTCTGTCAGAGAACCCTTTTCTAACTTGGACGTGACTGAAACAGGTCTAGATAAACATGTTCTTCTTCTTTTAGACATGGGCATTTCTTCCAGTTCAAAAATCACTGTTGGCTGTCCTACTTTTGAGCTCTTCCTAGTCCTGCCCAAAATAAGGCCCACGACACATTCCTTTGCAATATGGATGAACTGGAGTATGACATATTCAAATTCTGACTTTCCAAAATTGGGATTTAGACATTTTTTAGTCATTTTGAGGTGTCCATCTGCTTTAAAATGGGCAGCAATCTCTCTTTTTTGGTAGATGTACTTCAAGATTTGCTGTCTTACTTCAAGATCTTCTTTTGGCTCAGCTTTTCCTCAAGGACAAATGGCCTGACATCATCCTCTAGAATTTTCTGATATAAATCAGAATTCTTGGCTTCATCAATGATGGCAAGCTGTTCAGGTCCTGATGCAGGAAAGCAGCCTTACACCATGCTATCTCCACCACCGTATTTGACAGTAGGACGAGTTCTTATTTTGTAAGGCAGTGTGTGTTTTATGTCAAACAAACATATGTTGTTTTGACTTAAAAGTTCAATTTTTAACTCATCTTTCCAGCGAAAATTATGCCAGCATTATTGTGGGTCGTCCAGATGTTCTCTTGTGAGCCTGAGAGAGCAGTGGTATTTTTCTAGCTATCTTCCCATTTAGTTTTTCTGATGTTTGATGCACAAACCTTTACATCAACCTCCGGGGGAAAGGCCTGCAGTGCTTCAGATGTTAGTAGGGGGTTTCATTCTGTCTTTGTGGATGATTTTCTGGTTTACTCATGGGATGATATTGATAGGACAATAACTTCTGGATAATAAGTACATAAGTATGTAAGTATTGCCATACTGGGAAAGACCAAAGGCCCATCGAGCCCAGCATCCTGTTTCCAACAAAGGCCAATCCAGGTCATAGATACCTGGCAAGATCCCCAAAATGTACAAAACATTTTATATTGCTTATCCCAGAAATAGTGGATTTTCCCCAAGTCCATTTAATAACGGTCTATGGACTTTTCCTTTAGGAAGCTGTCCAAACCTTTTTTAAACTCCGCTAAGCTAACCGCCTTTACCACATTCTCTGGCAACGAATTCCAGAGTTTAATTACACGTTGAGTGAAGAAAACTTTTTCTCCGATTTGTTTTAAATTTACTACATTGTAGCTTCATCGCATGGCCCCTAGTCCTAGTATTTTTGGAAAGTGTGAACAGACGCTTCACATCTACCCGTTCAACTCCACTCATTATTTTATAGACCTCTATCACTGTGTTTCACCAGCATCATATGCATTTCTAGTGTGGATTTATACAACTAAAAAGAGTTTTTCTTGTGCTGGGTTTTGTCAGTGATTTGCATTTATTACCCTCGCATGTATTTAAAGATGAGTGAGATGAACAATCTGTAATTTATCCCTCCAGTGGCTATCTGGTCAGTTTGGGCACCTTTTTGGCACTTAGTCGTTATTAACACAGGTTTAGCCAAAAGGTCCTATTTTTTATCCTGGATATTTTTGCGATGTTCCATTATCGCAGGAAAAACATCCAAATTGTAAGCCTGCCCTAGGCCTGCCCAAAACATACCTCCAACATGCCCCCTTGTGATTTAGATGAACTGCATAGAAAAACATCTTTAAAATGATTTTTGAAAACAATCTCTTTGTGCAATTTGTTGGCTGTTTTCCTATTTCAAAAATGAGCCCCCAAATGCTTTTTTTTCCTGCTCATTTTCATTTGTTGAGAAGTGCAGATCGAACTCTCATTGCCAGTGTATTCAAATAAAGAGTCCATATTTTTACAAATTGTTTTTTTTATTAGTAGTGCAACCTCTCTCTTCTGTAGAGAATCGTTCCATCTTCAGAAGCTCATGCATCTGGTTCCTCCATTGTAGAAATGTTGGTGGGGAGGGCTGGATCCATTAGAGCAAAAGACATTGATTAGCAACTAAACAAAGCTTTATGCAAAAACGAAGTGTAAACATGTATCCCTTCCATAGTATCAGTCATCATATTAAGCAAACTTCTATATGGCATTGCCTCCCATACATGCATGTGCATTTAGCCCAAATTATTCCAAATCTCCTGCCAAAAGTGATGAATCCAGGGGCAATCCCACATACAATGTTTATAGGTAGCATTTGCTGCTCAGCATATGATTCATTTTCTGTCCAAGGGCAATCCCATTTTCTTGCCCTTCGAGGGATGAATATACATTTGAAGCAGACATTTGTAATGCAGTTCCTGAGATTGCACACTTTCAGCCAATTGGTTCATTTTCATTTGTTAATGACATGCTATGACATGGGATGTGTTGCTGACATTTTCTACATCGTTGCAAATGACAGTCCATCCTTATTAGACACTATGATGAATGAATCATTGCAGTCATGTTCATTGCTGACTTGTTTCATTGTCCTAGTGCTGAAGAGAGGAATGGTTGATCAGTCCTTATTCTCCAGGCACCCTCCAATTTCAAACATCTCTTTTCTTAAGCAAAATATTTGAAAAGGCAGTGGGAAGCAGAAATGTGTGCTTTTGGAAAGTCAGAATTGCCTAGCTAGTCTGGCATGGGGGCCTAAGAGGACAAGATGCTCAACGACCTATTTGCCTGCTCACAGTTCATGCCCAGGGCTATCAGACCAAAGCAGAGGCTGCATGTGCAGAAAGAGAGCAGAACTTGGCAGCAACAATGCCACTTTGGCAGTAAACCAAATTCTTAAATGAATCATGAAGTGCAAGCAAAGGCTCAAGAGCTGGAGGCCATTAGCACCAAGCTCCAGATTCGAGTTCAGGAAGCAATCCTTGGGGAAGAAAGTGCACAGAAGAGAGTACCCTGGCAGGAATGCACACAGCTGGATGAAGCATATGTAGCACTAACACTGCAGCTTGCAAACCTGCAGTGCAAGACCAGCACAGAGTATGGCAGTGTGCATGAGCAAGGGAGAAAGTGGCAGTGCTGGGTAGTAGTGTATAGATACTGCAGAAACAGCTGATGCAGAGACAAGACAGGTATGAGTGCAACAAGGGGTCAGAGATGGATCAGCTGCAGCCAGTTGGGCAGAAAGAAACCCAGAGTTGGCATGCTTAGATCCTGAGAAAGGAAATGAGTCCTCCAAGCCTAAGAGTCCTCACCCAGATGGAGAGAGAATCAGCCAAGAGTCAGTTAATGCTGGGTCTTGCAAAGTATGGACCAGGAGCCTGAAGGTTGAACAGCTTGGAGGAGAGCAACTCCAAGAACGTCTGAGGATTGGATGCAGTTAAAGAGAGCCTGAAGTCAGTTTTGACTATTTAGGATGTCAGTGATGATGTAATTCCCAGCACAGTGGCTGGTGCTGATGTTAAGCAAGGACAGAGTACAAAAGGAACTATAAGCAAATAACCCAGCCAAGACTGGAAAGAAAATCTAGACTATTTATTTGCAATGATACAGTGGTTGTGAAAGAAGAAATTCTTTCTTGGTTCTTTAGTAGAGGTGCAGGAGCTGATTCAAGGTTGAGATGAACAAGTGAGTTCCAGTAAAGAGATTGAGTGCAGTGAACTATGGGGTGCTAGATCTGTGATACATGGAGTAGAAATTCAACTTTACGGGGCTCAGAAGAATCCTGGCAATGCACAAAATATAATTACCCACCTCAAGGACATTTTGAGTGCTGCTGTGGAAAGACTTGAAAGAGAAGGAAATTTGCTACCACATGTCTCAAATATCCAAGAAAATCCCAGGGTGGCACTGACAAAGGTAGGTGCTCAACTAGAAAATCTTCTGGACCAGATGGTCTATACCCCAGAGTACTAAGAACTTAAAAAGATACCAATGCCAAGACCAATACAGCACATAAGATACAATATAGAGAAGTTAGCCATTATTAAGCATAACAAATATAGTTTTCACAATATAATTATAAACCGATGTGAAAGATCTCATTGCAATAAATACTTATGAAACAAGTTTTACAGTTAATCTAATATCCGTTGATAATTCATTCCACATTTTTATGACAATAAAATAAAAGGTAACCATAAAGATCTACTATTAGTAATCTGTAACCTGTCATTAAACCCATCTATTGTATCGTGCCTGAAGTTTGGAGGGTGGCTGACCTATTGATAATTTTTGAAAAGGGTTCTGGGGAGATCCAGGAAACAGATTGGTGAACCTGAAGTCAGTGCTGAGCAAAATATTAGAAACAATAAAGAACAAAATTACTGAACATGGGACTATGTCAACCTAGGTTTAGTCAAAGGAAGTCTTGTCTTGCAATCTGTGGTGTCTGGACTTGCCATGGTGAGGGGGACTTACCAGGTAGCAGGTATGATACCCAGATAAGTTGTTTGAAATAATCAGGCCTTATATGACCAGTTATACTTGTTGTTGGATGAATTTCCTGAAAAGAAGGCAAATAAATCTAAACATATAAATAACAGAAGAGTCCATGTGGAGTTAGAAAGGCTAGAAAGGTTCATAGAGGACCCACAGTCCATAGGCAGGGAATGAGATTTTCCAAAAACATGAGGGAAAAAGATCTGAAGGCTGTTCTGCATCTTGCATGTTTCAGCTGTAAATACCTACTATCTCAAGCATTGTTTGCTATGGATTTTTTTTTCTCAGTAGATTTCTACTTTAGAACATTAATTTCTTGTCTGATGTGTCTTCTTGAACTTTTAGCAGAGCACCCTGGGCAGAGAAGTGGAGAAGCACTTCTCCCTATTGAGCCCCCAGTATGTAATGAGTACCCAGAAGACAGGCTTGTTCAGTTTTACATCCACTTTTTTTTTCCCTTTGATGCACTACAAGTTTATTTTCCGGATAGGGCTGTTCTTTTGCCATGATTTCTAGGTACATATTTCCAACAGTGGCCAAACAGGTCACAAATACCTGGCAAGATCCCAAAACAGTACAATACATTTTATGCTGCTTATTCTAGAAATACTGTCAATGAAAAGCGGCTAATCTCTACTAATAGTGTCTATAATATCAAATTGAACAAGAGTAGAGCTACTATTCAGAGGGATAACTGCTGCTATAGGCTTTACTAGTACTGGAGGAATCTCATATATCTTGTACAGCTAGTTCCACTCCACCTTACGGTGAGTCTTAATTGCTGTTATGTTGTTAATCATCGACTCTCCTTCCCCCTCCTTCTTATGCTGGTGCTAACCAACTACTATTCAATGAATGCCTAATAAAGCAGACTTATCCAGGTCTTATTTATATCAATGGCTGCGCTTTACTTATCTGTGTCGGCCGGCATGCCTCTTTTTCCCCGACAGGTGCCTGTTTCGCAAGGACGCTTTGTCAAGGGGAATTAATGGCACCGGACCTGCAATAACAGAAAAATCATTGTAAAGCTCTGCCATACCTAACATATAAGACAAACTCTGTAAAAATATGTTCAAGGCTTACTGTTACACCTTGCTAGCGCTGTCTTCATGCCATACGTTAAAAATACAATATGGTGGTGGTGTCTATTTAAAAGGAAACAGACCGGAAACAGCTGATTACAACCTCCTGCTACCTACTCCCACCTCAAAATGACTCCACGTACACCAGAAACAGCTGATTGATCACTACTAGCTTAAATAAAGCAACCCCAATACAAATATGTATTCAAACCCTCTGGCTCTAACGTATTCAGATGATAGATCCAATACGTTTCCCTCTGTAATAATCTTCTATCATAGTTGCCACCCCTCAACATAGGACTAACCTGTTTTATCACCATACACTGCAAACTATCAAATGAATGGTGTCGCTGTATACAATGGTGAACTAATGGTGCTCCTAAGTTTTGCGCCAAAATCCTAGACCGGTGCTCGGTCATTCTAGCATGTAATGACCTGGTCATTTTGCCAATGTAAACCTAGAAATATTCTAGAAATAAGCAGTGAATTCTTCGAAGTCCATCTTAATAATGGCTTATGGACTTTTCTTTTAGGAAGATATCCAAAACTTTAAAGCCCTGCTAAGCTAACTGCTTTTACCACATTTTATGGCAACGAATTCCAGAGTTTAATTACACGTTGAGTGAAGAAATATTTTCTCTGAGTTGTTTTAAAATTACTACTTTGTAGCTTAATTGTGTGCCCCCTAGTCCTAGTATTTTTGGAAAGAGTAAACAAGATATTCATGCCTACCCGTTCCACTCCACTCATTATTGTATATAACATCTTTTCTGCAAACTGAAGAGCCCTAGCTGCTTCAGTCTTTCCTCATAGGGAAGTCATCCCATCTCCTTTATCATTTTTGTTGCCCTTCTCGGTGCCTTTTCTAATTCCACTATATGTTTTTTGAGTAGCGGTAACCAGAATTGCACACAGTATTCAAGGTGTGGTCGTACCATGGAGCAATACAAAGGCATTATAACATCCTCATTTTTATTTTCCATTCCTTTCGTAATAATACCTAACATTCTATTTGCTTTCTTCGCTGCCGCTGCACACTGAGCACAGGGTTTCAACGTATCGTCAATGATGACACCTAGATCCTTTTCCTGGGTGGTGACTCCTAATATGTAACCTTGCATTACGTAGCTAAAGTTCAGGTTCCTCTTTCCCACATGCATCCCTTTGCACTTGCTCACATTAAACGTCATCTGCCATTTGGATGCCCAGTCTTCCAGTCTCGTAAGGTCCTCTTGCAATTTTTCACAATCCTCTTGCTATTTAACAACTTTGAATAACTTTGTGTCACCAGCAAATTTAATTATCTCACTATTTACTCCCATCTCTAGATCATTTATAAACATGATAAAAAGCAATGGTCCCAGCACAGACCCTTGAGGAACCCCACTATCAACCCTTCTCCATTGAAAATACTGAACATTTAATCCTACTCTAGCTTTTAACCAGTTTTTAATCCACAATAGAACACTACCTCCTATCCCATGAACACAGTATTTGTTTAAAGGTCACCTACTCTCTTCCTGTTGACCAAGTGGAGTACCAAATCTGGAAGGCATAGATTGCTTAGTTTAAATGTTTTAAAGACACTGTTCTTTGTAAATATGTTTAAAAATAAGAACTGCTGGAGTTGTAACTTTGGATGTTTAATGAGCTTGGTAATTCAATCCTGAAATGTTAGCTGTAATGCAAATAGATGAAAGACGAGTGAGATGGATTCAGACTTTGCAGGTCAGGGTCATTTGAGAATAAAAACAAAATCTTGCAGACGTAATGTAGCCATGAGGAATGGTCACAGCTGTGTCCCGCCTCCCTCTAGCTCTGACCTCAGATGAGACTCTCTGTCTTCTATTTGCCTATGATAGGTGTATAGGCTTTTGTTTTGTTTATTTTCTGGAGTATGATTTTGGCTCATAATCCCAGCACCATATGCTACTTAGGAAACTTTTTGGTTGTGGAAGCTTGAATCTGAGGTTAGGGTCTCTCATTTGATTCAGCTAGGCAGGTTGTACTTTATTATTCACAGAATTATCAGTGGAAAGCTGCTGAGGGGAAGCGATCCAATATCTAAAGAATCAAGTTACATTATCACTTCAATGTCTCATCTCTTATATAGAGAAATCAGGGCTAGATCTTTTCACTGCTGCTTTTGGCTCCTAGCCACTACTCATTTGCCTCCCCCCTTGTTCCTTCTCACCCAGTACTTCCCTCGCCCTTAATTGTCTTGTCTGTCTGCGTGCGTCTGGTAGTGCTATACAAATGCTAATAATAATAGATCTTAAAACTAAGTGCCATCAAACCTATCATATATCCTGCAAAGAACAAGAGATGCTTCAGAGAATGAACTAAAATAGACTAGGAACAGGCCTATTTCTTGCCTGTTCGTCAAAGAAATTACGGACAGACCCAAATCAATATGTCTGCAGAATGAACTAGATCCAAACCTGTTCTGGAGGACTCCCAGCTAGTCAGGTTTTCAATCACCATTCCCTTTAAGCTGAGTGAGAGTCCTCCAAGTGCACTGCTGCCAGTAGGTGGTGGTGCTTCAATATTGTGTTTTCAATTACTAGAGACAGGCAGGTTCTCTGGAGTCCTGCAGAGCTGATCTGTCCCTCAGTATTCAAAATGTGATCTTGACACAGTACCCCCCACTGACAGGACTCCCATTCAGCATAGAGAGAAGTTACAAATACATAAACAGTGTTTTAAATATATCTGCAGTGAATATGAAGGAGATAAATCGGCATGCAGTGAAGGTAGTGTACGCAAATCTATTTCCTGCATATTAAATGAGGATATCCTGACTGGTTGGGGTCCCCCAGGACAAGTTTGGGAAGCACTGAGCTAGAATCTACCATTCTATGACCCATGCTAGACTTCCTAAGCCGGTATGTCAAGCTCCATCTCTGGCCGTCTTCAAATATAAGCTAAAAGCCCACCTTTTTGATGCTGCTTTTAACTCCTAACCCTTAATCACTTGTTCATAACCCTTATTTTATCATCCTCACTTTAATATTCCCTTATCTCTTGTTTGTCCTGTTTGTTCTAATTAGATTGTAAGCTCTGTCGAGCAGGGAATGTCTCTTCATGTTCAAGTGTACAGCACTGCGTACATCTAGTAGCGCTTTAAAAATGATAATTAGTAGTAGTAGCAAATTGGCTAATATTGGGCTTGATGGATTTTTGATCTGACCCAGTATGTCAGTTCTTATACTCTTAAGTGACTGTTCAGTAAAGCATGTCTGGATAAACAGGTTCTAAGGTTTTTAAGGACTGTGTTAGCCATTTTGGCTACATCAAACCTTAGAACTGCTTTGGTCATTATGAGTGCAATTCTCTAACTGCCCAGTCTGGTGCAAAACTCATAGATATTTGTTACCCATGGATTTTGCCCCAATTTTCAAAGAGAAAGTACACACTTATTATGCATATAATTTTGAAATCCCAATGGCACACTCACACCTTGCTCTGTTGCTCTGCACCCACCCCTCCCCCTCTCCATGGCATTCTCATTTTGCATCCCCTGCAACCCTCCCCATGACACACTGTCTCCTTATTCTGCCTCCTCTCTGACCCTCTACATCCCCCTCACTTTGTTCTACTCCCCCCTCCAAGGTACACCCAATTTGTTTTGCATCCCCCCATGGCATACTCACCTTCCTCTGCCCTTCTTCCCGTGGCACACTTGCCTTGATCTATCCCACTCCCCATGGCACTCTCACCTTTCTCTGCCCCTTCCACTTTCACAATGTCACATTCACCTTGGTCTGATTCTCCTCCCACATCCCTCCTCATGGCACACTCGCCTTTCTCTCTCCTCCTCTCAAGGTACACTCGGAGCAGCTAATGCTGGCTCTCCCCCTCCTCCACAGAGAGATCAACCCTCTGGTTCACATAAACAGTTGACTCTAAGCTGGCAGTGAAAGAGATGGATGTGACCCAATGTGCAGCAGTCCATTTCCTCCTCCTCCTATCTGCGATGTCTGCAGGTGAGGGGGTAAGAAACTGGTAGGAGACCTAATGGCAGGAGCTTTGCAGAACTGCACCATAAGTACATAAGTAATGCCACACTGGGAAAAGACCAAGGGTCCATCAAGCCCAGCATCCTGTCCACAACAGCGGCCAATCCAGGCCAAGGGCACCTAGATTCAGTCCCAAATCTGGGTGCCTCCCCAAAAAATACATGCTGAGCATTGTTCTATAAATTGTGCTCTGAGTTGGATGTCTTTTATAGATTAGAGCATAGTGCCAGATCTGCAACCAACTTTTGGGTGCAAGGATTTCCACCAACTGAAACCTAGCGTTAAATCCTCGTGCCTAAATTAGGAATGGATCTCCTGAATTCTATAATACTGAACACATCTTTATTGAATGTCTCTGACCCCCACTCCCAATGCCCCTCCTGTGGCCATGCTCCTTTTTCAACTGTGTGCTAAAAAATTTACATGGCTGTCTTTATAGACTAGTGTCTATCAAGATACACACATAAATCCACATTGTTGGAAATTAACCTCAATAATTGATTGTTAATACCCAATTATTGGCACTAATTGGCTCATTATTCAATTAAATTGCAGACAGCTTGAGAGTGTGCCTAAATTTGCACATGCAATTTTGAGTGCCATTTATAGAATTGGGGGGGGGGGGGGGGGTAAGTGCATAATTCTGTGCATTCTTCAGGGTTAAATTCTGTGCAAATCCTGCACTGTGCATAATTCCCCCAAGGGTAAAGTTTATTTGTGCATAGAGTACTTTCTAAATGCCCATTTCAGTTTTACCTGCAGAAATGGCTTACAAAATTGCCCTCAATGATTTTCAAAACTGGGTGGATGGGTACAAATTTTGGGAATGTTTCCCCAAGCACTTTGCATCAGTTCATAAAAAAAAAAGTAGAATTGTTCCTTTCCTTTGAAAATTGCTTCCCAAAAAAGAATCCATACAGATTTGTGCCTCTTTTTCTGTAGAGTCAATTTCCAGCAAAAACAATATTCCACTGATATTCAGAAGCAAAACCAGCCAGGATCAACACCTGACTGGTTAAATGACCAAAAACCAGCTATTTGTGAATTTTCAGCGGGATGTGGTTGGCCATGACCCGCTGAAAATTCATGGTTAGCGGCTAGCAGATAGCTGGTTATATCACATGATATAAGCAGTTATCTACTGATTTTTTGGTGCATCGCAGCTAACTTTGGTAGCCATATTTGGCTGTGACAGTACCAGGCCAATCTTTGTCCAGTTTGAGTTTAACCAGCCAGTTCTGAATATCGGCTTCGCCGGTTAAATTAAATCAACCAAAAATAAAATGAATATTCAAAGCAATTCACCAGAAGTGGCCCGGCATTGTATATCTTGTCTCAACGCCAGCTGCAGGAGTTAGCCCAGCTAACTCCCATGGTCTCAATATCAGCCCCTATGTTTATTGGGTGAAAGAAAAAGAAGAGAGTGAAATGCTGGTCCAACATCCTGACTACGCATTAGAATTCATGTTGCCATCTGTCTTCAGTGTTTGTCTGTTGACTAGATGGTGAGCTTCACTAAGCAAAGACTTCTCTCTTCCACGCGTCAGTGAAGCCCCGCTTACATCTTATAACACTATGGCCCTCATTTTACAAGCCCAAGTCACATTTGAGATATGCAAAAACCAGTGCTTAAATGATGTAACACACTTTAGACTCCCTATTGATTTTAGCGGGACATAAATACCCAGAAATGCCAAAAGATCTGCTCGTACCTATCTTCATCTGCACTTCCCCAGCTGCAAAGGATTAAAATACAAACTGACACACGCATCCAGCTTTTCATACATGAGCACGCAGTTGTGGAATACACTTCCTAAACACCTAAAAACAATCAATGAAATAACCAACTTCCGCAAATCGTTGAAAACCTATCTCTTCACCAAAGCTTACCACGAAAATCCATAACTAACTACAACACACCACTACGCGTCCCTGTCTGATCAGATCGATATGTTAAGTTTACTACTCTTGTCATCTTTTTAACACCAAATGTATTTCTGTAACCTGGAATGGCGTTGCCATTACAGGTATTGTAAACCACATTGAGCCTGCAAATAGGTTGGAAAATGTGGGATACAAGTGCAATAAATAAATAAATAAATAAATAAATAAATAAATAAATAAATAAATAAATAAATAAATAATCTTCTATAAATGTCTAAGTCCTCATTTTACAGTGCTGGGATATGCATTTCTCAAACCTAAGGGCTTGTTGGCATGCATTAACATTATAAAATAAAACGTATTTTTAGTGTTTAATTCCTTGGTGGGTGTCAAAATCTACACACATTGTTTTAAAATATGGGCCAGTGCACATAAATCTACATGCAGGGATTTACTCCAGCTTTTTGTTGGTGTAAATAGATGCACATAGATTTATGCACATGAACTACACCTACGTGTATTCTAAATACCATGTGTATATTTACGTTCGGTATTTAGAATACACTCAGGCGTGATTGCCTACCACGCATTAATTTTAGATGCCATATATAGAATCGGACCCTAAGTGCTAAGCCAACAGCATTGTGGCGTCTAAACTGAATTGCTGTCTTTATTGGTTACTATTTGGGTCCAGCTCATTGAAGAAAAGATTGAAATCTACACAGAATTCTCTAATTTCAAAATCAGTTCATTGGCTTTTGATGTTTGATAGATTATATAAATTTGACCAGCTCAGTTTAGAACTACTTTGTGAGTGCAGTTCTTATTATTCTTATCGTGACTAAAATATTTCTGCTTGCCTATCTTATGCATAAACACTACAATTTGCACACAAAACATAAACATAGAATAAAACATAAAAATGGAGAAAAGAACTGAACTGAATGAAATTAAGTCAGGGCCACAAGGGGTCTACAAGAGATTTGCTCAGATGCTGCCTGTGTCCTCTGGCAAATATTTATGCAACCCTTTTTGAACTGTTAATGTTTAACAATGTTTGTTTTTAGTACAAATCATGCTGTGTGGTTTCAATTACTAATTTCTTACTATGGCCAGGTGATTTTTCTTGGCATAAAAGTTGAAACGTAAAGAGTGACAAAAAAATGTCTCCATTTGATCATGTTGACCTCTCAGTCATATTTCACTTTTTGTTAATTATTTCTGTAGTCTATGTTTTATGCAATGAGTACATGAATAAAACATGGTAAGAGGAGCTATTTCCTTTTTCTGTTTCTTTTTTTTTTGTCTCCTTCAAGAATTTTCTCCTTCTGATTTCTTTCCATGCCACCTACTTCATGTAGGCCAAGTGATGTTTTAGCCTCTTGTGTATTAGCAAGCCCCTGGACCTTCTCTGTTCAACAATTAGTGAAAGAGCTATTGTCTTCAAGTGGCACCAAGACTGAAACTTGAAGCAGGGCCTCCTTAACAGGTCTTTTGAACTTTTAAGACCCATTGAATTGCTTGCTTGTAACTGTACCAGATACAAGAGTAGCTATTACAGATCTTTATACTGTTTATTTCTATTGAAAATATTTTTAGCTTGATGACAAAAATATGGGTTAGAAACCATGGCATTAATTCCTTGTAGTCTACATAAGTGGCATAAGATTGAACAATATGGGTTAAAGCAGAGAGGGAAACTATAGGCTAGCCACAATGTTTTGGTAGAGGTGGTTAAACCTTACTGTGGCTCCAGGACAATCAATATAACCAAATGTAGGTTGATCCATAGAATTCTGAAGCACTACAGCATACAGTGTATTGGTGTCAGTTTTAAACATTATAAAGTAATAGTTTAATTTTCTCATTTGATAGTGCATAGAAACATGGTTTTTACCCATTATAAATGCATTCCATGATGACTAAAAACCACTGTAGTTGGGAAAGTGGTTCATTGGATAAGAAAGCTAAATCAGGACTAGGTTGTAGAATTTGTACTAACTCATAAAGTTGGAAAGTTACTGTAAATAGCCATGACGTACATTAAAATAGATGCTAATGAGAGCCCTCATTATTTATGTCCACAATTACACTGGCTCATGGTTGTTATTTATGCTGTTGTTGCAGGAAAATGGCAACCTTTGCATCACCACATTTACCAGTTCAAAGTTTCCTGGTTAGGGCATGGAGTGGGAATTGTAAACATCTTTTGCTGCTTCTTTGCAGGATACAAACAGCACAATTTCCCTCCTAGGTCCTTGGAACACTGATTTGAAACAGAAAAGTAGAAGCTTTGTCCAGCAATAATCTGGGGTAAAATTTTGTGTCCGTTTGTTATAGGAGATAATGATCAATGTGTTCACTGTCCCCTATTTGCATGCTTACATAGGCAATTGTATCATGGATGTGAACCTCCATCACAGGTTTTGTTAACTTTTTATGTGGGAGCACTGTCTTGCTAATATGCCAGCTGATGATCCTTGGGAGAAAATTTAAAGAGACAGCCCTTGCGTAATGAATTTGCCCCTCCACCCAGCAGCCATCCCTAGTGGGTTAGACCCTACTTTATGTTCCACAGCCAGTTAAAAGATTTGCCCAGTGAGCCCTGCTCCTTTTGTAAAATAGACTACACTGAGCACCCACCCCTGTCTCGGATAATTTACCTTCTGTCTAGCACCTTCTGGTTCATCCTTGGTGGTCCATTGGGAGCAGAAATAATCACTAAACGTCCATGCCTGATTGAGTGTCCTAACCTTTGCAGCCAATCCTTTTAGTTTCTTTTTAACCATTTCCCTCATTTTATTATAGTCACCCTTTCGAAAATTAAAAGCAGCAACAGTAGATTTCTTTTGTGGGTTCATCCCAGATAGTAGCTCAAACTTCATCATGTTATGATTACTGTTTCCCAGGGGACCGAACACCGCCACCTCTCGCACTATGCCCTGCACGCCACTAAGGGCCAGATCCAAAATGGCTCCCCCTCTCATCGGTTCCTGGACCAGCTGCTCCAAGAAGCAGTCATTTATTACATCTAGAAATTTTATCTCCCTGGCATTCCCTGATGTAATGTTTATCCAATCAATATCAGGGTAATTGAAATCACCCATTATTATAGCATTGCCCAATTTACCAGCTTTCCTAATCTCTGTAAACATTGCTTCATCCTTGTTCGGTCACGGCGGACAGTGGTACAGCCCCACAAGAATACTCCTTCCCTTCACACATGGAATTTCTAGCCATAATGATTCCACGCTGCTATCTGTGTCGTGTGGAATGTTTATTTTATTTAACTTAATTCCCTCTTTAAGATATAGTGCAACCCCCCCACCAATTTGATCCTCTCTATCATTGCGATACAATTTGTACCCTGTTAACACAGTGTCCCATTGATTGTCCTTTCCACCAAGTCTCTGAGATGCCTATTATATCTACCTCATAATTTAGTGCTATATATTCTAACTCTCCCATCTTATTTTTTAGGCTTCTAGCATTTGTATACAGGCACTTCAAATTGTGTTTTTTCCTTTGATCTACAACATAGAAACATGACGGCAGATAAAGGCCATGTGACCCAGCCAGTCTGCCCATCCTCTGTAACCCCTAATTCTTCCTGTTCCTAAGCGATCCCACATGCTTATCCCATGCCTTTTTAAATTCTGGAACAGTCCTCGACTCCACCACCTCCACAGAGAGGCCATTCCATGCCTCCACCACCCTTTCTGTGAAATAATTCTTCCTTAGGTTACTCCTAAGCCTATTCCCTCTTAACTTTGTCGTATGCCCCCTCATTTCAGAGTTCTCCTTCATTTGAAAAAGGCTCTCTTCCTGTACATAAATGCCCTTGAGATATTTAAACGTTTCTATCATATCTCCTCTCTTCCTCCTCTCTTCCAGCGTATACATGTTGAGGTTCATAAGCCTGTCCCTATAATGTTTGCGTTCAAGACCGCTTACTAATTTTGTAGCCGCCCTCTGGACCGACTCCATCCTGTTTATATCTTTCCGTAGGTGCGGTATCCAGAACTGCACGCAGTACTCCAAATGAGGCCTCACCAGAGACTTATGCAACGGCACTATCACCTCCTTTTTCTTGCTGGTCATTCCTCTCTTTATGCACCCAAGCATCCTTCTGGCTTTAGCCATCGCTTTTTCTACCTGTTTGAAAGCTTTAAGGTCGTCAGACACAATCACCCCCAAGTCCTGCTCTTCCTTCGCACACTGAAGCACTACACCCCCTATACTGTACCGTTCCCTCAGACTTTTGCGACCCAACTGCATGACCCTGCATTTTTTGGGATTAAACCTTAGTTGCCAAATATCGGTCCATTCCTCTAGCTTTGTTAGGTGCAGGGGCGTACCAAGGGGGGGGGGGCGGTCCACCCCGGGTGCACGCCACTGGGGGGGGTGCTGTGGCGCGCGCCTGTTGCCCTCCCCTGTCTCCGAGTTCGCAATTCGTATGTGTTCACTGCTCCCTCTGAGTCTGCCCCGGAACAGGTTACTTCCTGTTCCGGGGCAGACTCAGAGGGAGCAGTGAAAACATGCGAATTGCAAACTCGGAGACAGGGCAACAGGCGCGCCGCGGCACCCCCCCAGCGGTGTGCACCCGGGGGGGGGGGGGTGTCATTTCACTGGGGGGGGGGGAGGAGAGGTATCATTTCATCAGGGGGGTCGCACTGCACCCGGGGGGGGGGGGGGGGCGCATCGGCGATCCGACCCGGGTGTCAGCCAGCATCGGAACGCCACTGGTTAGGTGCTTCCTCATGTCATTCACACCCTCCAGAGTGTCCACCCTGTTGCAGAGTTTAGTATCATCTGCAAAGAGACAAACCTTACCAGACAGCCCTTCCGCAATATCGCTCACAAAGACGTTAATAAGAGCCAGCCCTAGGACCGATCCCTGGGGTACTTCACTGACGATCTCCTTTTCTTCAGAGCAAGCTCCATTTACCACCACCCTCTGTCTCCTACCATTCAACCAATTTTTTACCCAATCAGTTACTCTAGGTCCCGCACCGAGGGAATTCAATTTATTTATCAGTCGCCTGTGCGGAACCGTGTCAAAGGCTTTGCTGAAATCCAAGTATACCACATCAAGCGCCCCTCCCACATCCAACTGTTTGGCCACCCAGTCGAAGGAGACAGTCAGATTCGTCTGACACGACCTGCCACTAGTGAAGCCATGCTTGCCTCGGGTCTCGCATTCCATGTAGTTCAAGAAATGTCACAATCCTCCTTTTCAGAAGCGTTTCCATTAGCTAACTCACCACCGAGGTCAGACTGACAGATCTGTAATTCCCAACCTCTTCCTTACTTCTGCTCTTGTGCAAAGGAACCACATCCGCCCTTCTCCAGTCCACCGGGACCACTCCAGTTTCTAAGGAAGCATTGAAGGGGTCCGTCAGCGGAGCCGACAGAACTTCTCCGCGTTCCTTAAGCACCTCGGGTGTATCCCATCAGGCCCCATTGCTCTGTCTACTTTTAGTTTGGCAAGCTCCTCACGAACACAGTCCTCCATAAACGGGTCTTGGTCTACCATACATCCATCCCCTATAGCCTTTGTTTTCTGCAGCTCTACCCCCGGTCTTTCATTTGTGAACACAGAGCTAAAATAATAGTTAAACAGTTCAGCTTTTTCCTTATCTTCCACATATTTCTCTCCCTCAGCTTTGAGCCTCACAATTCTATTATGGCACTTCCTCTTGTCACTTACATATCTGAAAAAGGTCTTGTCCCCCAATTTTACCATATTAGCTGCTTAAAAGTTGAAGGGTGATAATGTGCATCCTTTATCCTGTTCTCTCATTAAGCACACCTGGCTTACTTTAAGCATTGTTGAAACCTCTCTACTGGGATTTTTTAAATATCTTGTTTCAATAGTATCCTTCAAGGATACTCCACACCAAACCATGTGCTCCTGGGTGACTGTCAGCTTTTTCCCCTCATTCTAGTTTAAAAGCTGCTCTATCTCCTTTTTAAAAGTTAGTGCCAGCAGCCTGGTTCCACCTGGTTAAGGTGGAGCCCATCCTTTTGGAACAGTCTCCCCCTTTCCCAGAATGTCACCCAGTTCCTAACAAATCTAAATCCCTCATCCCTGCACCATTGTCTCAACCACGCATTGAGACTTTGGAGCTCTGCCTGCCTGGGTCCTGCATGTGGAAAGGGGACCATCTCTGAAATGCAACCCTGGAGGATCTGGACTTCAGCTTTCTACTTAAGAGCCCAAATTTGGCTTCTAGAACCTCCCTCCCACATTTTTCTATATCTTTGGTACCCACATGTACCAAGACAGCCGGCTTCTCCCCAGCACTATATAAGATCCTTTCTAGGTGACGCGTGGGGTCTGCCACTCTCACACCAGGCAGGCAAGTCACCAGGCGATTCTCACATCCACCAGCCACCCAGGTATCTATATGCCTAATGATCGAATCAGCAACTACAACAGCTGTCCTAACCCTTCCCTCCTGGGCAGAATTTGGAGACATATCCTCGGTGCGAGAGGATAGTACATCCCCTAATGGACAGGTCCTGGCTACAGGAGTACTTCCTACTTCACCAGGGTGATACTCTCCTTCTAGGAGACCTCCATCCTCCAAGGCAGCACAGGGGCTACCAGACTGGAGGTGGGACTTCTCTACAACATCCCTATAGGTCTCCTCTATGTACCTCTCTGTCTCCCTCAGCTCCACCAAATCTGCTACTCTAGCCTCAAGCGAATGGACCCGTTCTCTGAGAGCTAGGAACTCTTTGTATTGGGCACACACATAAAACCACTCACCAACTGGGAGATAATCAAACATGTGACACTCAATGCAAAAGACTGGATAGCACCCCTCTCGCTGCTGGACTGCTGACAGTATTTTTCAGTTTTTCAATAATTTAAAACTTGCTAAGGTATTAAGGATATTAGCCTAATATAAAAGTATCTTTAGTTTATATGGTATATTATGTGATTTATTTAGTGTTATCTTCTTAAAAGGTAATGAAATGCATTTAAAACTCTGTAAGAGCAATCCTTGCTTGTTATCCTATTTACACTAACTGACTATAAATAAAGAGTTGTGCTAGGGGTGGGTGTGTGTTGGGGAGGGTGGGTGGGATGAAGATTAAACTAGGTCCAGTAGTGTCTGCTAGAGTCTATCTGTTAATGCTGTGATACAAAGTTCAAGTTTTAAAACTAGGGGGAAAAGTGTATGGAGATTAGCTGATAAAGTTTGCTTTTTTATATTTTTATTCTGCCTATCACTAACCTACAATTCCTCCTTTAAACCCCAATCTTTACGTTCCCAAAGCACAAAGCAAAATAATGTTCACTTACCAGAGAAATGACCTCTTCTCTCAGAACTTCTCAGAAGTTACCGTGTTTCCCCGAAAATAGGACATCCTCCGAAAGTAAGACCTAGTAGAGGTCTTGCTGCAATTTGAAAATATAAGGCCTCCCCCGAAAATAAGACCTAGCAGGGGAGGCCTTATTTTTCGGGGCAACATCGGGGTCACCCCCCCCACCCGAGATCGCCGGCTCCCCCCTCGATCAGCGGCTCCCCCCGCCCTCAGTCGCTCCCGGAACTAACCTCTTAACCGCTTCCTTTCACCTTCGCACTCGCCGCAAGCAGCAGGGCTGGCCACTCCTTCCTTCCGTGTCCCGCCCTTGCCTGACGTTACGTTATGTCAGGCGAGGGCAGGACATGGAAGGAAGGAGTGGCCTGCCCTGCTGCTTGCGGCGAGTGCGAAGATGAATGGTGAAAGGAAGCATATAAGAGGTTAGTTCCCGGAGCGACTGAGGGCAGGGGGAGCCGCCGATCGAGGGGGCGAGCCGGCGATCTCGGGTGGGGGGGTGACCCCGATGTTTCCCCAAAAAATAAGGCCTCCCCTGAAAATAAGACCTAGCAGGTCTTGGGGAGCAAAATTTAATATAAGACAGTGTCTTATTTTCGGGGAAACACGGTAGATAAAGGCAGATGAAAGATAGGATTGCCCCATTCCCCTGGTCAATCAAACATCTGATTCAGATCTTGTTTTGTTCTCCCTAGGGAGCTTAGTTCTGATTTTCTTATTCATTGTCCAAAGAAAACCAGAAACAGAATGATCTATGTGTGGGGCAGGAATGAAATAAGGACTGAATCAGCACGTTTGATTTACATGAGTGAGGTGGCAATCCTAAATAAAGACATTTATTTAATTATGTTACTTTGGAGACTCTTAGGTTATTTTATATGTATTTTATAAATTATATGCAGGATCATTTGCAAGGGTGGTAAGACAATTATCCAGAGCGGAAACTTGACATCACATTGCTGCTGTGGCTATAGAGGCAGTAGGAACTCCTTTAGCAATGCTTTTTATGGGTTTTTTTTTTGCCATTTTTTGTCTGGAGGGGAACATTGTGTACATGTACTATAAATATATCCCCTTCTTCTCCCCCCCCCCCCCCCCCCAATATTCAGTGCTATTTAACTGACAAGGAATAGCTCCTGGCTGGTTAAATAGCACTTAACCGGCTATCTACAAATATTCAGTGAAAGATAACCAGTTATCTCCTGCTGAATATTCTCAGTCAGTGCTTAGCAGCTAACCAGTTATATCACGCAATATAACTGGCTATCCACTAATATTCAGTACATCGCCAGCTAAGTTTGGCAGCCAAATTGGGCTGCCGAAATAGCAGGTCTATTTTTGGCCAGTTTAAACTTAACCAGCCAGTACTGAAAATTGGCTTGGCTGGTTAAGTTTAAACCAACCAAAAATAAACTGGATATTCAATGCCAGTTACCATAACCGGTCTGGCATTGACTATTCCTCTCACTGCCGACAGCGGGAGTTAGCCAGGCTGCTTCCTGCAGTCTGAATTTCAACTCCATTGCTTCTAATCCCAATTCTGACTTGCCCATCTCTCTGAAGTTCACAATCATGGCTTTGGCTGTCAGTAGTGGAGGAATGGCCTAGTGGTTATAGCACCAGTCTTGCAATCCAGAGGTGGCCAGTTCAAATCCCACTGCTGCTCCTTGTGATCTTGGGCAAGTCACTTAACCCTCCATTGCCTCAGGTACAAACTTAGTTTGTGGTCCCTCCTGGGACAGAGAAATATCCAGAGTACCTGAATGTAACTCACCTTGAGCTACTACTGAAAAAGGTGTGAGCAAAATCTAAATAATAAAGCTGCCCACACATCAATACTCTCCAGAGCCACTTCAGAAGGAGGATGCTTACCTCCTGCTGTCTTACCCATCAATCACCATTAAATTGGTACTTCTCAACACTGTTTCACATTCTGCATAGAGTGTATAGTCACATGGAGCCAGCAAGATTTTGACAGTGATGGGCAAGACAACTGTCATGGTAAGTGTAAAATAACCCATTTGGAAACATTGCCCCAAAGCAGGTACTCTCAGATGGTGCATTCTTAATGCATCAGTGCATTAAAATAACACATGATTTCAGAGGCATACATTAAAACTATATTATGTTGAGTGCCTTAAACAAGCATATGGGACTGTCACTTGCTGGAGGATCAACAGTTTATACCGATCAATGGAATTCAAAGCAGAAAAGCTTATATAGCTCTCGATATCTAAATTTAATCATGGGGACTGTAGGGACTGGAGAGGAAAGTACCAACTTGAGGAATAAAGATAGTTAATGTTACAATGGGGCCCTTTGAAAGGGAAAGGGGATTTGATATACCACATCAAAGCAGTTTATACAGATACCCAAAGAGAGGATGCAGAAAGCCTATCTCCAAACAATTGCAAACTATAGAGTTAAACTGGTATGTAACATGTATAAGGTGCCTCACATCACCAAAGCCCCGTGAGAAGAGGTTCTGAATCTATTTTTATATCTAAAGTTTTATATACCGCTTTCCTAACACAAATCCATCTAAAGTGCTTTACAACCAGACAGTATAATATATAGGTACTTATTTGGTACCTGGGGCAGTGAGTGGAGGGTTAAGTGACTTGCTAAGAGTTTCAAAGGGCTGCAGTGGGAATGGAACCCAGCTCCGCTGGTTCTCAGGTCATTGCACTACCCAGTAGGCTACTCCTCCACTCTGAAAACACATTCGATTTTTGCAGTTACCATACCTTAACACAAAAGCGTAATGTGCTAATGTAATGTGGCAGCTGTTGGGGGTGTGCCCAGTATGTCCTTTTGCTGTTCCCATGTTAAAATGTCCATTAGCACTCGGCACTTTGGGTGCAATTAGTGCAGAGGCACTTAGTACCTCCTATTTAGGATGTCCTAAGTGGACCTGCGTTAACTACACAAGTGCCAGGTAGCATGCAGTATGTGCCATGCACTAACTGCAGTTTGTTCTCCATGCCCACTCTCTGCTCAAGCCCCACCTAGTTACCACCCCCTAACACAAAATGCTCTTAATGTGTGAATTAACACACACTCACTATTGAAATAATGCAAAACCACTTACTGCGCATGTGTGGTAGCAGTTACCTAGCACTAGTTCGCACATTAAGGGGTCCTTTTACTAAGCTGCTACGGTAAAAGGGTGCCTGAACTAGTGTCAGTGCGTGTTTTTGACATGCACTGAGGCCCCCATTTACCGCAGCAGGTAAAAGGATGTCCATTTTGGGGAAACAGAAATGGCTGTGCGGTAAGTGATACCACACGCCATTTCAGTGAGGAGCACTTACCACCATCCATTGAGATGGCGGTAAGGGAACCTGCGCTAACTTGGTGGTAATTGGGTAGCGCCAATTACTGCTGGTTAAGTTCTGGTACTACAAAAATAGGGTATATTTTTGTAGCGCTGGAAATGGCGCGCTATAGGTGTGGGAACTACCACCGGGCTCCTGCGGTAGCCCAATGGTAGTTCTGGATTGGCGCACGGTAAGCCCGCAATGGGCTTACCACTGCTTCATAAAAGGGCCCCTAACTGACTAATACGTTTTTAGTAAAAGGGCCCCTATAACTTTGCTTTCTTGTTGTATATTGTGAAAACCAAACAAATGGTATTGAACTGTCACTGTGTTCCTAGCTGGCATTGGAGCTGTCAAAATTCACAGAAATGCACTTCAAAAACAACAATGAATATGATTGAGCTGCTCACTGGACTTTCTAGGGATGTGCATTTGATTCATTAGCACATCCTAAAAAAAATTAGAGCATGCTAAATCAATTTAATAAGCATTAACTCATGCATTAATGCATGCTATTTTGATTAATGTGCATAAGATATTTTTTTATTAAAACAAATGGGTGAAACGAACAGAAAACAATGAACTGGAAATGTTTTCCATTCATATCCCTAAACACACATTCAAATGGCAAAGGAGCCACTCAAACTCACTTAAGTTGGTAAGACCATGGTAACCCTGTGTAGATGACATGAATGTGCTATGTGGTTTTAAGGGTTCTAACTATCAATCCTCAAACAGATGGTGTGGTGGACCAGTGGGGTGACACAGTCACTGATTAAGGCTGACCAGGATTCTCTGTGGATGGGTTTTCACTATCATAGAGTCTGGCTGGGAAATGACTCAGAGGACCACCAGACTGGTCCTCTGGTAAGCTAAGATGTTATGACCAATTCACACTACTAAGGTCAGCTTTATTCACAAAAGAAAATGTTTACACAAGGCCAAAGCCATAAGTAAAATACTGGTGAATTATTTTCCATACTTGCTTTGAGACAGTTGGTTCATCAATAAAAGAAAACACGTAACTTCTTGGTTACTATGCCTGGGAGCAGTGCCAGCTTAATAATGCAGACTTATCCCGTTAGGGGCAATTATGGAGAACTCTCTGCCTCCATGAGCTTAGTAACGTCTTCATATAACACTTTGAGGTCAATTTTAGCCAAAGGGTCAACATATAATGTGAAATGTCTAACTTAGGTGAGTTCAAATCATCCATGCATTCAGTGATGCTTTATGAATAGCCACATATAATTTGAAATAGTAAGGAAGTGAGATATCTAGGGTATTCTGCATGACTCTCTAGCAGTATTTAGAAATCCTAATTAAGAACTCTGTTGAGAGACTGGAATTTTTCATATATTACAGGCACTGTGCAGGGAAGGTATGCACCACTCCACTTCCTCCCACAGAATCAAACTGACCCTGTACACATATAGGGTTTCTTGACTGGTATAGCAGAGGCTTAAAGAAACTCATACTATATATTATCTCAAAGCATTTCTCCAGAACCTATGGTTACACTGCACCGATTCTCTTTGGTTACAATTATATACAAAGAACATCGTGAACAATGAACATCAATTTTTACTATCCCCATGAAAACACCAGCCCACTAATGTAAACCAATGTTCCCTGGGGGAAACTCAAAAGGGCCAAGGTATCAGTGATGCAATTTTTCTGTGATAGAGCTTATTTACTTCGGGGTCCTTTTACTAAGGTGCGCTGAAAAATGGGCTGCATTAGTGTAGGTGCGTGTTTTGGGCACGTGCAGATCCATTTTTCAGCGTGCCTGTAAAAAGGGCCTTTTTCCTATTTTTCCTGAAAATGGATGTGCAGCAAAATAAAAATTGGCGCGCATCCATTTTGGGTCTGAGACCTTACCGCCACCCATTGACTTAGTGGTAAGGTCTTACACGGTAACAGTGTGGTAATCATCTCCCCACGTAGCATGACAATTACCGCCTGGTTTCTGCCGCACGCTGGAAAATAAAAATTATTTTCTGGCACGCGTAATGACGTGTAAAAAACAAAATTACCACTCGGGCCACTAGGTAGCCGGAAGGTAACTCAAAATTGACGCGCGTAGGATGCACGTACACACCTACGCAGCTTAGTAAAAGGGCCCCTAAGCTCTTTCCCATAGACACAGAATGGTGAGAAATCCTTAGTAAATCAGGAACTTATCTATTTTTATCTCTGTAGTTGACTCACAGTACTTCAAGCTTTCAAGATTTAGAAGTAGCTTCACTAAAACGGTTTGAGATGTATGAGAATTTTCTTCCCCAGTGGGTTTGCCAAGTCATGTCTAGAAGAGAGACAGCAGATGGAGAGATTGATTGATTTATCCAGTACAATGTGAGTTGGGTCTAATACGTTGATTGTCACTTCATGTTCCCCTTGTTCTAGAACTGCCTTACCACTGAAAAAAAATGCTTGTCACTTGTACATTATTCGTACCTTTGAGGTATTTGAATAACTCTATCCACCTCTCCCACCTCTTGTCTATGCTATGGAGACCCAGTCTTGCAAATTTATCTTATCCATAATTGTTGTAGATATCCTGACATTTAGAGTGGGCTAGAGGTGATAGTTTAGGGAAGCACTGCTCTATTCTATATCCCTTTGGAAAGGCTTGTTCCAGTTCAGTCCTAATGAATCCGATTGAAAGAAAATTGAATACAATAGAGTTTGTGGCTATGCAAGTCTATCTCATGCAGATTCATTAGCGATATCTTGAAAATTTGGCCTGCTTATGGCCAATAACAACTGAATTTGGACAAGCCTGCTTTTGAAGATGTGGCATCCAGAATTTGACACAATCTTCCTGATGAATTTTACAGTGTCATTTAAGATCATTTTTGGTGTTTTTAATCCATCTACCCTCAGAGAGGATGCAGAAAGCCCGAGAAGAGACTAGAAGACCTGAATATGTATATCCTAGAGGAAAAAAAGGACAGGGGAGATATGATACAGATATTTAAATACTTGAAAGGTATTAATATAGGAATAAATCTCTTCCAGAGAAGGGGAAATGGTAAACCTAGACGACATGAATTGAGGTTGCAGGGTGGTAGACTTAGGAGTAATGTCAGGAAATTCTATTTCATGCAGAGGGAGGTCAATTCCTGGAATGCCCTCTCAGGCAGATCGTAGAGACAAAAACAGTGACAGAATTCAAAAAAGCATGGGATGAACACAGATGAACTCTATTTATAAAATAGATGGTATAAAACAAAAATAAAAAGTTTAGGATAGGCTGGAAAAGGCTTTAATGGCAACTCCAGTAACTGGAACTGAGGACAGTGCTGGGCAGACTTTTACAGTCTGGGTCCCGCAAATGACAAGATGTATTTGGAGTGGGCTTTGACAGCAACTCCAGTAGGTGGAATATAAGGACAGAGCCAGGCAGACTTAAATGGTCTATGTCCCAGAAACACCAATGAAAGGTTCGTGATAAATATATAATATCACATTCATTGTTGATTTAGTCATGAATTGATAATAAGTGTGACTGTTGGGCAGACTGGATGGACCATTCGGGTCTTTATCTACCATCACTTACTATGTTACTATGTGCAAACAATTGCTAACCATTGAGTTAAATTGGTATGTAGCATGTATAAGGTGCCTAAGGGGCTCATTTTCAAAAGAGAAAAATATCCAAAAAGTGTCATAAAACACATGCTGAGGGGGCATGTCAAGATGGCAGAATGTACCTGGTAGCAGACTGGTCTTGTTGCAGACTGCTGTCTTGTAATTTTTCTTCTTTCCCACTATGCCACATAATAAGCGAAAAGGGATTGTCAAAGTTGTTTCCTCAGCAGCAAAGACATCCTCTCTGATTCAGCAGTCCATTGAATGGTTTGCTGCCAGATCACCCAAATTTGAGGTTGGTGGGGCCCTGCTGTTTCAATGGGCAGAGGAGAGCCCACCGACTTGGGGCTTGATGTCACTCTGTCCCTCCAGCTTTCTACACTCCACCTCGGCTGCATGGATCAGTGATGCAGCAGAGGCTTACTCTGAAAGTGGAAGCTGTGGAAAGAGCCCCTAGTCAAGGAGCCGGGTTTGCTGAAGCCAGCGAAGTTTCAAAGATCGTTAGTGCTCCAGCAGAGATTTGAAGCCTGAGGTGGTGACATTGAAGAGCATTTGGAATGCTCTCCAGTGGCTAGACTCTGCAGTGGCCAAATTAACTCAAGAAATTACTACTTTAGTGAGTACTGTGGATAACTTTTCCAAAGCTTTGGAAGGGATGAGGGAGGAAGTTGCATCTGAAACGAAGGTGCTTCAGGAGGATATCAAATCTTTACAAGATCTTACTGCTATTATTGTGAAGGAAGACTGAACAAATGGAGAACTATAATCATAGACTCAACTTACATTTTTTGAGTTTTCCCTAAGTCTCTGGGAGTAGCCCCTTCAGATGCCTTTAGGAAGTATCTGGTTGAGGTACTAAAGTTTTCATTTGAAGCTATTCCTCCAGTGAATCGTATATATTAAATTTCTTCTAACGTACCTTGAGAGGAATTTCCAGGGACTGATGTTTGAGATTCAAATAATAGAGATCCTTTGAATGTGTCCGAATTATTGGAGACTTCTTTATCAGATACTACTGAGAGAGCTACATTAGTAGTTTCATTTGTTTTTGAGCAGGACTTGAATGCTTTGATGTGGCTCTACTTTTGTAATTCACATATTCTTTTTTGTGGGAAAAGAATATGCATTTATCCAGACGTTACAAAGCAGACTCAAGAAAGAAGGAATTTATTCTTAACTATGAGATCTACTACTACTACTATTTACTACTACTACTATTTAGCATTTCTATAGCGCTACAAAGTGTTAGCTTTAGTTACTACTTATTTGCTAGCATATCCATGTAAATGTATAGTGAAATATTTAGGAATTAGATATGTTTTTTCCCCTGGAACAACTGAGGGCTTTTTTTGATGTGAAAACGTTGGTTGCTGGAACTGTTTAGTCATATTTGTTTGATGGGACTGAATTACAGTGGAGAGTAATTTCATATTAAGTTTTCATCTTTAAGAGTTTTTCATTTTTTTATTTGAATCTCTTTATCCTTTCTTACATGTCTCTCTATCATATTGTGGACTACTAGGAGTGACACATATAAGAATATGTGTCACTCCTAGTAGTCCACAATATGATAGAGAGACATGTAAGAAAGGATAAAGAGATTCAAATAAAAAAATGAAAAACTCTTAAAGATGAAAACTTAATATGACTAAACAGTTCCAGCAACCACTGGAGGAATTCAGGGATGACCTTCATTACTCTCCCAGTAGTCACTGATCCCCTAAAAATGTGATTACTTACCAGCCTCTTTGACAGGATCAGATGTTATAGCCAGGTCCATTAGAGCAGCATAAAGGTCCCTGGAGTAGTCTAGTGGTGGGTACAGTGCCCATACCAAGGCCCATACCTCTCCCTACCTGTCATCAACAACTTTATAAGTA
Source organism: Microcaecilia unicolor (assembly GCF_901765095.1). Taxonomy (NCBI): domain Eukaryota; kingdom Metazoa; phylum Chordata; class Amphibia; order Gymnophiona; family Siphonopidae; genus Microcaecilia; species Microcaecilia unicolor. The sequence goes on from NC_044035.1 coordinate 109,311,739, forward strand.
CATAAGTACATAAGTAGTGCCATACTGGGAAAGACCAAAGGTCCATCTAGCCCAGCATCCTGTCACCGACAGTGGCCAATCCAGGTCAAGGGCACCTGGCACGCTCCCCAAACGTAAAAACATTCCAGACAAGTTATACCTAAAAATGCGGAATTTTTCCAAGTCCATTTAATAGCGGTCTATGGACTTGTCCTTTAGGAATCTATCTAACCCCTTTTTAAACTCCGTCAAGCTAACCGCCCGTACCACGTTCTCCGGCAAATAATTCCAGAGTCTAATTACACGTTGGGTGAAGAAAAATTTTCTCCGATTCGTTTTAAATTTACCACACTGTAGCTTCAACTCATGCCCTCTAGTCCTAGTATTTTTGGATAGCGTGAACAGTCGCTTCACATCCACCCGATCCATTCCACTCATTATTTTATACACTTCTATCATATCTCCCCTCAGCCGTCTCTTCTCCAAGCTGAAAAGCCCTAGCCTTCTCAGCCTCTCTTCATAGGAAAGTCGTCCCATCCCCACTATCATTTTCGTCGCCCTTCGCTGTACCTTTTCCAATTCTACTATATCTTTTTTGAGATACGGAGACCAGTACTGAACACAATACTCCAGGTGCGGTCGCACCATGGAGCGATACAACGGCATTATAACATCCGCACACCTGGACTCCATACCCTTCCTAATAACACCCAACATTCTATTCGCTTTCCTAGCCGCAGCAGCACACTGAGCAGAAGGTTTCAGCGTATCATCGACGACGACACCCAGATCCCTTTCTTGATCCGTAACTCCTAACGCGGAACCTTGCAAGACGTAGCTATAATTCGGGTTCCTCTTACCCACATGCATCACTTTGCACTTGTCAACATTGAACTTCATCTGCCACTTGCACGCCCATTCTCCCAGTCTCGCAAGGTCCTCCTGTAATTGTTCACATTCCTCCTGTGAAACACTTGAATAGGCAAAATGGATTAATAATATTCAAGTGTTTCACTTGTAAAGTTGTTGTTTGAATTAATAAATAAAATTTAAAAAATAAGTGTCATAAAGCAGCATTTGGACAAATTTCTTCTCAAAACGTCCAAATTGATATTTTTGAAACCAGTTTTGCAGACATTTATCTATGCAATTTGTCTGCAGTACATCCATCACAAGGGGGCATGTTGGGAATATTTCAAAGGTGGGATTAGGACGTGCCTAACAGTGATGTTTTATGGCCATAATGGAACAAAACCAAAATGTTTTGGTCTAGACCTGTTTTTCTAATGAATAAGATACAAAAAGGTGCCCTAAATGACCAGATAACCACTGGAGGAATTCAGGGATGACCTTCATTACTCTCCCAGTAGTCACTGATCCCCTAAAAATGTGATTACTTACCAGCCTCTTTGACAGGATCAGATGTTATAGCCAGGTCCATTAGAGCAGCATAAAGGTCCCTGGAGTAGTCTAGTGGTGGGTACAGTGCCCATACCAAGGCCCATACCTCTCCCTACCTGTTACACTTGTGGTGGAAACTGTGAACCCTCCAAAACTCTCTAAAACCCCACTGTATCCATATATATGTGCCCCTTTCACCTATAAGGGCTATTGTAGTGGTGTACAGTTGGGGGTAGTGGGTTTTGGATGGGTTTTGGAGAGCTCAACAGACATCATAAGGGAGCAATGGTGAGATGTTACCTCATTTATTCGAAGTCCGCAGCAGTACCCCCTAGGGTGCCCCATTGCTCTCTTGGGATGTCTAGGGGACCAGTCTGCTAAAAATGCTGGCCCCCACCTACATCCCAATGGCTTGATTTTGTGCATTTTTAACTTCTGTTGGGTTTTTTTTTTTTTTTAAATGGTCTAAAAATATAAATGCACAAAGCACAAAACTTGTGCATTTTTTCTTTTTTTCAAAAATTTTTACATTTGCAATTCAGATTTGGAAGCTTAGCACAAAATGTTCAAAGTCTGACTTAGATGTCATATCGAAAATGCCCCTCCATGTCACCAAAGCCCAGTGAGAACAGGTTCTAAATCTATTTATTTCTGTATAAAAAATCTTATGTACCGCTTTTCTACCGCAAATCCATCTAAAGTGTTTGCCAACCAGACAATGTATAGTACAATAAAATATATACTGCATCTCAAAAAAGGCATAGCGGAATTGGAAAAGGTACTGTGAATCATTTCTATAGTGCTATTAGAAGTACAGCACTGTACATGTTAAATGCAGGTACTTTCTCTGTTCCTAGAGGGCTCACAATCTAAGTTTTTGTAGCTGGGGCAATGGATTGTTAAGAGACTTTCCCAAGGAGCTGAAGTGGGAATTGAATGCCAGTTGCCAGGCTCAGAGCCCACTGCACAAACCATTAGGCTACTCCTCCACACAGAGAAGGACAATGGAAATGATAAAGGGGATGGGACAACTTCCCTATCAGGAAAGGCTAAAGCAGTTGGGGCTCTTCAGCTTGGAGAAGAGACTGCTGAGGGGAGATAAGACAGAGACCTATAAAATACTCAGTGGAGAGGAGTGGAATGGGTAGATATTAATCAGTTCTTTATATTTTCCAGAAATACTAGGACTAGGGGGCACACAATGAAGCTACTAAGCATTAAATTTAAAACAAATCAGAGAAAATATTTCTTCAGTCAATGTGTAATTAAACTCTGGAATTAGTTGTCAGAGAATGTGGTAAAAGCAGCTTAGAAGAATTTTTAAAAGGTTTGGAAATTTTCCTAAAAGAAAACGTCTATAAGCCATAATTAAGATGAGAAAATCCTCTGCTTATTTTTAGGATAAGCAGCATAAAATCTGTTTTACTGTTTTAGGATCTTGCCAGGTACTTGTAACCTGGATTGACCACTGTTGGAAACAGGATACTGGGATGATGGACCGGGGTGGGGATTTGCGGCATCCCTCAGTGTTCCTCGCTGGTGCGAGATACTGGTCGTGCCATTCTTGGGCACTTCATGGGTGGTGCAGGCCATGCTGGCTTGGCCCTGCAGGGGGTGGGGTCTCCTATATATGTGCGCAAGAACAGCGCCTTTGTAGTCCCGTGATGAGAGTTGGGCTGCGGTGCTCCCTGCTGATGTCAGGCTCTCCCGGCCTATTTCAGGGTGATTGAGCTATCCTGCCTGTCTCCAGCTCCAGCAAGGTCATCTTGTCTCCAGTTCAAGCCAAGTCTGCCTTGCCTCAGTTCCAGCCCACTTTCCCGCCTGGCTTCAGTTCCTGCCTGGCTGGGGGACATGACTGCCGCAGTCGAGGTCCAGCTGCAGCCCAAGGTCCCACCTTCCCTGTGTTCATGACAATTCCATAGGAATTAGGCAGGTATTGCAAAGCTCCCTACCTCTCAGCAGTTTTATCTTTTTTGAGGGTCTTTCATAACCTATCTAAAACTGCAGTGAATCCATTTGCCATTACTTTCTGCTTTTAATCCAGTTTACCACCTTAGGAAACACCCTGATGCTATTCAACTTGTTTATGAGCTTCCTGTATGTCACAGATGTTATCAGCCCTATCAAAATTCAAGTTCACACAAGAAAAATTACTGCATTCCATTAAAATATGTAAACAGTTTTTGCTGTTAGTTATAGATCTTAGTCTTTAACCCTAGAACGCATGACGTTAAAAATATACATATTAACGTCATGGGGGCCTTTTAGGCCCCCATGCACATAATGTAGAAAAACACACTTAAATAAGTTTCACAAGTTTATTTCAAAATTGCTCAATAAAATATGAATAGTGGACAACATTTTAATTATAATTTTTCACAGAAAACACCAAAAAATCTTTTTTTTCCCAAATTTCACGCAAAGACATGAAAACACACAAAAATGCATAGAAATCTATAGCAAACTAGCTGCAGCTACATTTTTATTCTAACTTTCTTTTCTATTATATTAGTCTTCCAAACAATTCTGACATGTTATTTTTTCAGAAGAGTGTTCTTTGCAAACAGTTTCCTTACAAGTGGAACAATATCGCTCAGTTTTCCTCTCTATGTTTCTTGGACACATGAAACAACGCTTTCGTTTTCTTTCTCCTGGCTCTGGAGTAATCTGAAACTGTACGCCACACCGTTTCATTGCTTCTTTAGTTTTCTTTGGCAAGCATTTCAAGTCGCTTCGCTCTATCATGTGAGGTATTACAAGTTCATGACAAAGGTCCTTCAAGAATAAGCGTCTCCTGTCCTTCCTCTGTGCATGAAATTCAGGATGAGTTTCTGTATAAATAATGAATGAATTTAGGGCTGCTACATCAAGCATATTTGAAAATAGTACTACAGGCCATCGTTTTGTTTGCCTCTTACACGAATATTCTCCCACCATCTCATCCATTTTATCTACACCTCCTTTTGTTGCATTGTAATGCAGGATGATTTCTGGTTTCAATTTTTGGTTATTGCTGTCAACACTGCAATCGTGATGCATGGTACTGAGTAAAATTACAGATTTCTCCTTCTTTGCCTTGTAAGATACCAAAGTCACTTTGTTATTGAATCCAAAGACACTCTCATAAAGTGCTCGCTGACGATTGTGTTTGAGTGCTGCTGGAATTTCTCGTCTGTTTTGCTTTATAGTACCAACAAGTGTAATAGCTTTTGCAAGCAGAAAATTGCCTAGTTCAACATTGGTGAAATAATTGTCCATGGTGATGTTTCTACCTGAATTGAATATTGGAACAGCAAGAGTTTTGACTATTTCAGACCCCAGATCCTTCTGTACTGGTGCACCAACCTCTTTGCCACAGTAGATTACGCCATTTATGCCATAATAATTTGCAGAATCACACATCCAGAAGATTTTTATACCGTACTTGGCTGGCTTGCTGGGCATGTATTGTATGAATTTGCAGCGTCCTCTGAACGGTACAAGTTGCTCATCTACAGTAACATTAGTACTAGGATTGTAAAGTTTTGTGCAATTTTTGATAAATATGTTCCAGATATAACTGATAGGGGCTAATTTGTCTGTTTCAAACCTCGCTGCACGAGTTCGCTTATCATCAAAGCGAATGATCCTTCTAATTTCCTCATATCTGCCCACTGACATTGTCGCCTTATAGTGTGGATCAGAAAGTGGGTCCAGAAATAATTCTCGTATTGGGACATCATACGATTTTTGACCCCCTGCCAGCAGGAAAAGTCCAATATATGCATAAAGTTCCTCTTTTGAGATATTTTTCCAGGACTTATTTTTTGCTGAAGCGATACGTCTTCCTTCTAGGTTTGAACATAATAGGACCTCTTCTGCAATATTGTCAGAAAAATAAGTACAGAATACATCTTTAGGGATAAAGTAACTGGGACTTCCCACAGCTCCTTGAGCCTGTCTCACAATATTGTGTATTGGAGTACGTCTGACTAATGTAGGATTACTGTCCCAAAAAACATTCGTTTTGGATGTTCTACTTATCACTTCTTGAGGATCCACTAGATTCACTTCTTCATCATCAGAAGAATCACTGGATGAGGATGTTTGATTAGCTGGTGGCAGATATTCTTCATCAGACAAAGATAGTTCACTTTCATCATCGCTTTGAAACATAATTGCTTCAATCTCTTGGTCAGTCAGACACTTGGAGGAAGACTGTGCCATTGCTGACTAGATGTTAGAAAATGAAACAGATTTCCTCTCAACAGCTTATCTTATCACAGGTCCTTCAGCAATTAGCTCACAGTGTATACTGTCCTCAGTGTTCAGAGGACCTGAGGTGATGTCATGGCCTTATCACTCCCTCCAAAAATCACATGACATCCTCACATGTTATTATCCACACCCTGGCCCCTCCACCAGCATTACTGAGTACAAATAAAGTAACTTGAGACACAAACACTTCTGAGAACATGATAAAAACAGCGGGGGCCTAAAAGGCCCCCAATTCGTACAGATGTAGTTTTCACCAAACAAGCATTGTTACACCATAATGCCTATGAAAAAAAATTATATGAACAACTGGATATTATCAACAATGACATACTTGAGTAATACCTTGAGTTTCAAAATTCTAACTAAAGTAATTTTGCAGATAATAGCAAAAATGTAAGCATGGGGGCCTAAAAGGCCCCCAATATGCGTTCTAGGGTTAAAAAGCTACTTCAGTTATACAATTTTACTAGATTTCTGTGACTTTTAAAACTCTTAGGCCATTAAAAAAAACCTTTCAGTGTCCTCAAAATCCCTAGTGAAGTCCATTTTATTTAGCTATGGAAAGTGTATTCGACTTAAATAAAAAAAGGAAATGCTCTTGACCCATGAAATGTGTTTTGCTTATCCTTCTTATATATAGCCATACTAAATGTTTTTATGGTGATAGATAGCACATGCTAAAATGTAACCATGATTTCAAATCTGTTCTCTTTTTTTCCAGTGAGCGGAGAAGTAGCCTAATGGGTAGTGCAAATAGGCTGGTAATCTGAGGAACTGGGTTTAATTTCCACTGTTGCTTCTTCTGACCCTGGGCAAGTCACTTAACCTTCCATTGCTTCAGGTATAAAAACTTAGATTATGAGCCCAATAGGGGAAGACAAAGTACCTGTATAGAATATGTAAACTACTTTGGTTGTACCATAGAAAGACAGTATATCAAGTCCATGACCTATTTAATGCAATACTGTGTTTGTTTTCTATAAGGCAATGGAGGAATAAGTGATTTGCCCAAGCTCGCAAGGAACAACAGTGAGATTTGAAGCTGGCATCGCTGGATGTCAAGCCCAGTGCTCTAACCTCTAGGCCACTCCTCCACTTCTTGTTTCAGTCCTGAGAGGTGTATATAATGGATTAATCAGAGTGACAGCAGCCATAGGGCATCAGCATAACACATATAGGGCCAGATTCTATATATGGCACCTAAAAAATCCGCACGGTAAACATTTCCACCTAAGCGTATTCTATAAGCAGAGCATAGGTTTAGGCACAGTATATCAAATACGCTTAGTTGATAGCCCAGTGCCTAAAACTGTGCACCTCCATTTTCACCAATGAAAATGTGGCATAAGTCCCTGTATGTAGATTTACGCGCACTGAGCCATATTCCATAACTACTTGTGTAAATTTTGGAACGCCCACAAAATGCTCATTTCCCACCCATAGACATGCCCCTTTTGAACTGCACGCATTAGCATTTAGGTGCACTTCATTACAGAATGCACTTAGGGCTTCTTTTATGAAACCACGCTAGCAATTCCTGTGCAGCAAATGAGAGGAAGCCCATAGGAACTGAATGGGTTTCTTCTCATTTGACACGCAGGAATTGCTATTGCGGCTTTGTAAAAGGAGCCCTTAGTGGGTTGTGTGTGTAAATTCTAATTATTGTCCATTAGTGCTCATTATTGCTTCTTAAGTGCTGTTCTCAACGTTGATTAGCTTGTTAAACCAATTAAGTTACGCGCATTGTAATAGCATACACTAGGATTTCAGCACGGAATGCTAGGCGCAATATAGAGAATTCGGAGGATAATGGAACAAGAATCATTGCTGCAGGTTGGCCTGATTGGAAGAGGAGTGCTACTGCAGTTGGGATTAATATAGTAACATAGGTAACATAGTAGATGACGACAGAGAAAGACCTGTATGGTCCATCCAGTTTGCCCAACAAGATAAACTCATATGTGCTCCTTTATGTGTATACCTGACCTTGATTTGTATCTGCCATTTTCAGGGCACAGACCGTAGAAGTCTGCCCAGCACTAGCCCCACCTCCCAACCATTAGCCTCGCCTCCCACCACCGGCTCTGCCACCCAATCTCCGCTAAGCTTCTGAGGATCCATTCCTTCTGAACAGGATTCCTTTATGTTTATCCCACGAATTTTTGAATTCCGTTACCGTTTTCATCTCCACCACCTCCCGCGGGAGGGCATTCCAAGTATCCACCACTCTCTCCGTGAAAATATACTTCCTGACATTTTTCTTGAGTCTGCCCCCCTTCAATCTCATTTCATGTCCTCTAGTTCTACCGCCTTCCCATCTACGGAAAAGGTTCATTTGCGGATTAATACCTTTCAAATATTTGAACGTCTGTATCATATCACCCCTGTTTCTCCTTTCCTCCAGGGTATATACATGTTCAGGTCAGCAAGTCTCTCCTCATACGTCTTGTAACGCAAATCCCATACCATTTTTGTAGCTTTTCTTTGCACTGCTTCAATTCTTTTTACATCCTTAGCAAGATACAGCAAAGGAGCTTCTGACTGGCATCAACTTTTTCACAGGCTCAGAGGTGTGCGAGTGGTGGAGCCCATTGTTTCCTCTGGCTCTGTGGTGCAGTGAGTAGGGTGGGGACACCAGGGTGAGTGATTCCAGTTGGTATGCTGCTGCACAAATTCTATAGTTTTTACTATTGTGCCAGTGTAACCCCACCCAAGGGTGTGGTTTGGATAATGATAGATTCCTCCTATATGAAAAGAATGCTAGCAGTACATAAATTCCATTAATACATCAATGTAACAGAACAGAATTTGTATTATGTCGTTCACCAGGATTTCAGTAAAAGAGCTGCACATAAACTCATAAGAACATACTAGCCATACTGGGTCAGACCAATGGTCTATCTAGCCAGTATCTTGCTTCCAGCCGAGGCCAATCCGGGTCACAAGTACCTGGCAGAAACCCAATTCGTAGCAACATCCCATGCTACCAATCCCAGGGCAAGCAGTGGCTTCCAGCTTGTCCACCTCAATAACAGTCTATGGACTTTTCCTCCAGGAACTTGTCCAAACCTTTTTTAAACTCAGATACGCTAACCGCCATTACCATATCCTGTGGCAAAGAGTTCCAAAGCGTAATTATTCTTTGAGTGAAAAAATATTTTCTCTTATTTGTTTTTAAAATATTTCCATGTAATTTCATTGATTGTTCCTTGGAAACAGGAAGTTGTGTCAGAGTGGATGGAAAATGGCAGAGGGAAAGCTCTAGGGTGGCTGCAAGCAATATATCAGAGTCTCTGCCATGCTGGCATCCTTGTGTAAAGAGACATGCACATTACATAGACTGGGAATGTGAGGGGAAGGAAGGGAGACATCAGACCAGGGTGGGGAGAAGGGGAAGAGATATAGGACCACAGGGCCCTCTGTAACTATTTCAAGGTAGACTGAGATGGATGGGGGGTGGGGGGTTGAGAGAGAGGGAAATGGTGGCCTAGGGTTTGGGAAAGGGAACAGAAAGAGGAAGATGAAGAAATAATGAGCCAGAAATAGAGGAGAAGGAAAGAGAGATGGTGGCCAGTGGGATGGAAGTAGGGAAGAGAAACGGAAAGATGTTGAACCTGGGGGTGGTGGGGAGATGGAGAGATGCTGAATGGGAAGGAAGTCGGAAAGAGAGAGAGAGAGAGAGAGACAGAGACATGTTAGACCTGGAGGTGCTGGGGAGGGAGGGAGAGAAGCTGGCTAGGAGGGCAGGCAGGAAGAAAAAGCAAGATGTTAGACATAGGGGTGGTGGGGAAGGAGGAAGAAATGTTGGATGGGAGGGCAGACAGGAGATGTTGGACCCTGGGATGGTGTGGATGGAAGGTGAGATGCTGGATGGGAGGGAAATCAGGGAAAAATAGAGAGAGAGAGAGAGAGAGAGAGATGTTGAAACCCTGGCATGGTGTGGCTAGAGGGAGAGTTGCTAGATGGGAGGGCAGTTGGGAAGAAAAAGAGAGTTGTTGGACTTGGGATGGAAGAGTGTTAAGAAACGTATATAGGGGTGGAAGGGAGGGGGAGATGCTCAACAATAGGAAGGAGGGATGAAAGAGAAAGAGATGCTGAATCATGGGAGGGCAATGGAAGAAGGGCAGGAAAGAGAGCAATGTCAGACCATGAAGGGAGGAGAGATAATGGACCCTGGGGGGGGGGGGGCAGGAGGGAAGATAGTTGGCACAGGAATACACTAAGGGGTGGAGGGGAAAGAGAGGGAGATGTCAGGCCATGAGTGGGTGGGAAGGGAGTGGAGATGCTGAACTAGAAGAGTGGAGAGAGGGATATGGATATGCTGAAAATGGTTGAACCATGTAGGAGAAGCCAAGGAGAAGGGGGTGGCAAGAAGGTGAGAGAGAGAGGAGCATAGTGATGCAGAAATGAGGTAATGGGGAATAGTTGGAAGGGGGGAAGGAGTGAGATGGGAAATGAGAGAAGGAAATGGAAAGTTGATAGGTAGCTGAGAATTAAAAAGAAGGAGAAGGGTAATAAAGAGGTTGAACAGCGATGCAGAAAAGAAAAAAAAAGGGGAGGGGAATAGCTGAAAGGAAAAGATCAATATTCAGAGACAGGTTTAGTGAGGGAAAGAAACAAAACAGGAGAGAGGAGAAAAGACAATGGGCAGCAGACACTGAAAAGAGAACTAGCAGAAGACAGACAAGAAAGCAGAAAAGAAAAATTGGGACCAAAATGATGGAAAAATAAAATGTCTAGACCGCAAAGGTAGAAAAAGATGTTTTATTTTGAATGTATTAATGGAGTGTGTTAGCTTCGGGATACTGTACCCCCCCCCCCCCCCCAATGCATGCTCAGTTTTCATTCATGCATGAAAGCTGAGCATGTGGGGGGGGGGGGAGGGGAGGCAGCAGCTCAGGAATACTGTTGCCAGCTGCAGAGTTTGGAGAGTTCTGGTCTTCAGACTAAAGGAGGAGGAGGAGGATTTCAGATGACAGGGCTTGGGGAGCCTAGACCCCCCCCTCCCCCCAAAGTGGTTACACCAGATTCAGTTCAGTATAAAATGAAATATATTTTTGTTTTTATTTCTCCAGTGTTGCAGTTCTTGACAAATTTAATTTCTTGGGGTTCCCAGTTCAATTTTGGTTTTCATATTTCTATTTCTAATTTTGTGATCCCTTGTTTTGTATTTGGTGAAGATCTGCCTCTGTTTTGTGTGTGAAGAAGTCATTTAAAGCTGTTTTATGTGTAGTAGTTATGGATGTTTGGGAAACTGAGGAAGGGGGATAGGGAAGAGAGGAAATCAAGGGGTGGGGGCTCCTTAATTTTTGCCCTGGGCCCTAGCATATCTAAAATCGGCCCTGGACAGGACAAGACTAGAATAATGTCTTACTAGACCAGTTCATCAGTTTCTGAGGAAGAATGATGGACTTCCTGGGTAACTAAAATCTGGATTTTAAATTTGGACCGCTATCATTAGCCTAGAGCTCTTTTGAAAACATTTGCCATTGGCTGTGTTTGATATACTATTTAACCAGATGTTCACTTGAAGTTCCAGTGCAGATTTTTCTAATTTAAGGCCATATGTACTAAGCATTTCTTTTATAAACAGAAAATGGGAGACAAACATCTGACCCTGCTTCGAAAGAGGCTGTAGTGTTTATGAGTGATTGTTTCAACATGAAAAATAGGAAAGATCTCACACAATTTGAGTTATGTGCTTTTAAAGATTAGTTCACACATTGAAAATAGATTTTTTTTTGCAAATATATAACAGTAATATAGTCTTTCAGATTTTTAGATGTAAAAAGCAAAAATCAACCATAAAAAGCTATACTAAATACAAACCATATTTAACATGAAACTAGCATAAGCATCCTTTGCCGGAGGATGTAGTAACTCTTTGCCAGCGGATGCAGTAACAGTGGTTAGCATATCTGGGTTTAAAAAAGGTTTGGACAAGTTCCTGGATGAAAAGTCTACAGTCTGCTATTGAGACAGACATGGGGAAGTCACTGTTTCCCCTGGGATTGGTAGCATGGAATGTTGCTACTATCTGGGTTTCTGCCATTTACTTGTGAACTGGATTGGCCACTGCTGGAAACAGGATACTGGGCTAAATGGACCATTGGTTTGACCCAGTATGGCAGCACTTATGTTTTTTGTTAAAGTGAATTCATAAGTACATAATGCCATACTGGGAAAGACTAAAGGTCCATCGAATCCAGCATCCTGTTTCCAACAGTGGCCAATCCAGGTCATAAATACCCGGCAAGATCAAATGTATATATTATAGAAAGAAGAGATGTTTGTCATTAGGGACCATGAAGGTAGGCCCGGGAGGTTGGGCTATGGGGGTGAGGGGGGAGGCTTGGGCCTGCTCTCATCTTTCTTTGTGAGGGTGTTTAAGGGAGGGGGATTGGAGGGGAGAGTATTGCAGTTTGTGTGGTGGGAAGTAGGGATCAGAGAGGAGGATGTAGCAGGTCAGGGGGTGGGGGGTGGGAGGGAGATTGAAAGGAGAGGGTGTTGCATTTCAGGGGCTGAGGGGAAGGATTGGAAGGGGGAGTTCTAGACCTGGGCAGAGACCATTATGCAGGTCCCGGCCAATATTCAGCCATGTGAGTCCTGGCCGAATATCAGCCAGGACCTGCATAAGTTCTGGCAGTTAGCAGCTAAAAGATTAGCCCTGGATATTCAATGCTGGTGCCCAGACATGGCCCAACATTGAATATTTGGGGCTAATTCTGCCCATGATGATGAAGGGCACTGATCATTTTAGGAGCTGCCCTCTGGACTGACTCCATCCTGTTTATACCTTTTTGAAGGTGCAGTCTCTAGAATTGTACATAGTACTCTCAATGAGGTCTCACTAGAGACTTATGCAGAGGCATTATCACCTCCTTTTTCCTGTACCTAAGCATCCTTCTGGCTTTTGCTGTCATTTTTTCTACCTGTTTGGCCACCTTATGATCACCACATACAATCACCCAAAGCCTCATTTTGTGATGATTTTCACCATTCTCTCCAGGACTTACTCTGGGCAAGTCACTTAACCCTCCATTGCCCCTGGTACGAAATAAGTACTTGAATATATGTAAACCGCTTTGAATGTAGTTGCAAAAACCTCAGAAAGGCGGTATATCAAGTCCCATTTTCCTTTCCCTTTCCCTTTCTCCAACATCCTCTCTAGAGCTCAAGATATCCACTCTAATTCCTGTCCCATTGACGGCTTACTTTCTTATTACATCCAACATCAAAGCCATACTGATCACTAAGGCCATTAATTCCCTACCTACCAGAACCCAAGCACTTTAAAATCTAAGTTCTGAATCATTAATTCATTTTCAACTTTAGTCTTAGAGACACAAACTACATTATGGAACCAAGAACCTTCAAAAATTTATAACATACTGGCCCCTCTGGAACAATTCTCTAGACTGACACCTGGATTGAAATGGGACCCATGGTTCAACTGTAACCTTCGGCATCTTAAGCATCAGCTCTATCATCTGGAACGTCAATATAGAAAATATTGGTTAGTCTGTCAATTGAAGATATGTCTCTTGCCTTTGACTATATCTGCTATCACTAAGGCAATAATAATAATAATAATAATAATAAGTATATATATATATATATATATATATATTTAAAAAAAATATATATATATATATTCTGCTCAAATTGCCCATGCTCCTAATTCTGGAAGGTCTAACACATCCTACGACCTCCCACTACTAACCTGAATGAATCATAGAACTCCATCACTAGCTTGACACCAGTTGACCTATCCAACTATGTCACTAACAAGCTATTCACTCTGAAATCTTCCCTAGGCTCTTCCTCAGTCCCCCATACAACAAGCAGTGCCAGCACCTCAGTAGTTTCCTTCCCTTTTTTAGTCTCTCCTCTTCTCACACTATTGCTAGAATGGTAGAGTCTATGAATAGCTCACACACGACTCTCTGTCCTCTTATTTGATGATTACCTGACTCCTTTGATTCATAAAATGATCACTAATCCCCTTGACCAAGGCCTTTCCCCCCTCTACATGGCAGGGGCGTAGGTAGACCTGCCATTTTGGGTGGGCCCAGAGTTAACCTGGGTGGGCCCTCCCCACCCCACCCCACCCCTACCCCTGTACATACATACAATAGTGTTTCTAATGACCTGATGTCTGCCCGTTTCTCTCTGAACCCCATCCCCTGGTCCTACCTCAGAGCTGTTGCCCGCTGCAATTCCTATAGGCAACCTACGCTGGCCCTGCAGGATTCTCTCTACAGTGTTCCCACCAAAGAAACAAGAAGTGACATCATTGAGGGCAGGACATGATAGAGAGAAGCGGCGCGTGATGCCTATAGGAATTGCCGCCAGCAGTAACTCTGAGGTAGACCGGGGAGGAGGGGTTCCACAGAGAGACGGGCAGCTGCCAGGCCATGAGTGGAGCAGAGGGAGAAAGAGTAGTGAGGCGTCACCACTGAAGAGTTTTGGGGGCCTCATGGGCTACTTACTTGTTGGACCTGAGGCAAGAATGGGTGGGCCTGTGCCCACCCAGGCCCACCCTTAGCTACACCACTGCTACATGGAAACTAGCTTATATTCACCTAAACATTAAAGACCCTAAAGTAGGCTTATGACACCCCAAGCAAGGGTTGAGGGTGGGCCTGTGAAATAACACATTACTTTATGGCTTATATCCCACTAACACCTTCCGGTTCTAAGCGGGTTACAACTCTCAAGAGAACCAGAACATACCTATGGGATATCAAATTAAAGAAATAATTATGTCACAAATTTTCTAAATACATTTTTTTATATTATACTTGAAGGAGAGATATGATTAAGGAAAAGAAAACATTCCCACAATATCTTTCCATAGGCACGCTGCTTGAACAGCTAAAACTTTGTCAAAAACAATAGTCTTTTCTTCCCCTTAACTGATGGAAATGTGAAATAGTTGTTAGTATCACATCTTAACTGTTTGAGATGATGCAAAGCAGAAATGAGTAAGCAAATATCTGGGAATCTGGCCTTGCAATGTTTTAACAAGAAAGCAAGGGGCCCTTTTACTAAGGCGTGAATTACACACATCAAATTAGAACTACTGCCCGGTTACCGTGTGCCCCGGGCGGTAATTCTAATTTAGATACACTTCAGAAAATAATTTCTATTTTCTACCACGTGGCGCTAAACGCACACTGACGATTACTGTCCAGTTAACATGTGAGACATTACCGCTACGTCAGTGGATAGCGGTAAGGTCTCAGGCCCAAAATGGACGCGCGCTGGGTTTTATTTTGCTGCATGTCCATTTTTGGCCGAAAAAAGGCCTTTTTTACAGACAAGCTGAAAAATGGATCTGTGTGCATCCAATACACGCACCTACACCAGCACAGGCCATATTTCGGTGTGCCTTAGTAAAAGGTCCCCCAAGCTACTGTAGCTTAAAGATAATTAACCTCAATAGGCAACCAGTGAAGCTTAATATAATAGGAGGAAACTTTCAAACTTGGACAACCCAAATATCAATCTAACTGTTGTGTTTTGGATTGTTTGAAGCTTCCAAAATGATCCCCTTGCACAACCTAAGTAAATTACATTACAATAATCAAATGATGAGAGTATTAATGAATGTACCAATCACTCAAATTGAGCAAGTTCAAAACATTTTTTAATGGTACGCAATTTTTTTATCATGAAAAAAACATTTTTTAATCACAGAATTAATTTGTGGTTCTAATGAAGTGCAACGGTCTAATTCAATCCCCAAAATCTTTATGATTGGAGAAAGTATAAAATCTACATTATCAATAGTAATATTCCGTGGATTTAAATCTGGATTGAAATTAAAGCATAAGAATTTAGTTTTCTCTGTATTGAGTTTTAACTTATGCCTTTATACAGATAAATTAACTTTTTTAAATTGTGACTGTTATTTCTGCACTCTGCTGAATATTGCTTTTATCCACCTAATGTTTTTGGCGTTACCTCTAGAATACTCTCTCATCAAGCTGATGCAAGGGTGGTGGTTCCCTAGGTAACCCCCCTTCCCACAACCACCAAATTAACTTTCAGGCCCCTAGCCTGCAATCCTCCCCTCTCCTCCCACACTGTAGATTTTGATAATTAAACTCAGCAATCGTGATCATTACATAAGTATATGTTGATAGTTCTTTGAGCTTGTGTGACTGTCAGGACCTATTGTTTGATTTGACTGTAGCTGCTCTTTGATGCCCTAGGTGACTGCCTAGTCATGCCTAATGGATTGGCCAGCCCTGCTTCCTCAATTTATCAAGCATATTTTATCTATTTTCCAGCAGTTGATTAAAAAAAAAGTCCTTATGTTTCTGTTTATTAGATTTTTGATATATTGCCTTTCTATGGTACAACCAAAATGGTTTACATATTACACAAAATACTTTCTCTATCCCTAGTGGGCTCACAGTTTCACATTATGCAGCCAGTGCTCAATGCTGAGCACATGAGTGCTTATGACCATCAATCCTCCTAATGTTCATATTACCGTGGTTTGGCACAGGGCCGCTGAGAGACTGAGCCGGGCCCGGGACAAGGCCACGCCCCCCAAGATCGCTGGCTCGCCATGCCATGCCGTCCCAAGGATCACCCCCACCCCCCAATCGCTACTGCTGTCGCCTCCCTCTCCTGCTTCCAGGCCGAAGGCGCCACAGTCCCCAGTCTCCACCTACCTGCCCTCAGCTCCCTTCTATCTGCCACCCAGCCCCCTGCATTTAAATAAAAAAAGAAATCTTTAAATCGGCAGCGCAGCACCTTCCGTGCGAAAGCAGCAGATCACCTCGGACGGACCTTCACTCACTGTGTCCCGCCCTCGCGGAAATAGGAAGTTACATCAGAGGAGGGCGGGACACAGTGAGGGAGGGCCCGTCTGAGGCGTTCTGCTGCTTTCGCACAGAAGGCGCTGCGCTGCTGCTTTAGAGATGTTTTTAAAATGCAGGGTGTTGGATGACAGACAGGGAGCTGAGGGTAGGCAGGTCGAGATGGGACTGCGGTACTGGCAGCCTGGGAGCAGGAGATGCCCAGGTCCGGGGAATTTTGCCCCTCTGCCCCCCCCCCCCACTCTCGGCAGCCCTGGTTTGGCGGAGGGCTATTGCTCTCACAGCACAGTGTTTCTCAACCTTGTCTTGGAGGCACACATAGCCAATTGGGTTTTCAGGATAACCACAATGAGTATGGATGAAATTTATTTGCACAGAATGGGTCTCTTGGCAATCCTGAACACCTGACAGACTAGATATACTTCTAGGACAAGGTTAAGAAGCACCGCCATAGCGTAACAGAGGCCCAAAGCAGCAGAAGGAAACTGTCTGGATTAAAAAAAAAAAAGAAGAAATAAAGCAATTAAAAAATCAATCTGAATTGAGTCTCAAAAGTGAATTAGTCTAGAAGTAACTCAGAGAATATCGTTTGGGAAGAAGGAAAAACAATAATTAGCAGTCATATTATTAATGTTCCTTCAGCTGCAAAACAAAAAACAAAACAAAACATGAGTCATTCGAAACCAAGAGATTAGAAAACAGAATTAAAGTACTTTAACATAAATTTATATCAACAAAATTAGTTGATTATCAGTTTTAAGAGAAGCTGATTTTAATGTGAAGATAGCACTCAAAAGAATCATTGAATCAATCAAATTTAGCAGACAGATTTGAAAAAGTTCAATAGCCAGCCACCATGTGTAATGATCTCAAAGTTATTTAATACCCTTTGAAAATCCATCATTCCAGCAAAAACAGTCCACTGATTTTGATGAGAGACTTATTTCATAAGGGATCTTCAGATTTGCAGGGAGAGAATTTAATAGCTTTATGGATGTGTTGCCAAATAGTTCCTAAATTATGTCAAAGTAGATTATTATTGGTTTTAAATTTACAATATTTGTCTCACCATCTGTATGGAGTTAAACAGAGAGAAAACTGGTTAACTATACACAACATCAAGTCAGGAATGTTTTTCCAAAGAGATTTTAGCCAACTAATCTATATGAAAATATTTGAAATTTGGAAGCTTAAACTTTCTCTCTGAGATACTTCTGTATATTATTTTAAATTGTATTCTAGGTCTTCTTTCTATCCAAATAAAACATCCAACCTGTTTATCTCCTTTTTCAATGTAATAATCAGATATATGGGGAAGAGGTTAATTAAAGAAGTAGCCAGGACTTCTGATTTTAGATTTTAACCTATTAAAAACAGATAAAAACCACCAATGCAAAATAAATAAAAAAAATAGAGTGCATGAGCAGTAGCATAACATCAGAGGTGTGTAGATATATGTGTGTATGAGAGGCTGTGTCAGAGAATTTGTGCATTGATGAGGTCCCATTTGGAGAATTGTGTTCAATTTTGGATGTCATGTCTCGCTAAGGACATCAAAATCTTGAGGAGTTTCAGAGGAAAGCAACACAAATGATATGGGGCTTGTGCCAAAAGACATATGAGAAGAGACTTGAAGACCTGAATATGTGTACCCTAGAGGAAAGGAGGGATTGGGGATATGATACAGACGATGAAATGCTTAAAAGGAATTAATATGCAAACTAATTTATTTCAGAGACAGGGAAGAGGTAGAACTAGAGGCCATGAGTTGAGGTGGCAGGTGGTAGACTTAGGAGAAACATCAGGAAATACTTTTTTGCCGAAAGGGTGGTGAGATGCCTGAAATGCCCTTCCCAGAGGAGAGGGTGAAGACTAAAATGGTGATGGAATTCAAGAATGCATGGGACAAATGTACAGGATCCTTATATAGAAAAAGGATAGAAACTAAGTGTAATCCCCTATTAGGTTGGGGATTACTAGAACAGTAAGCACTGTAAAGAATCACTGAGGAGAATGACTGGGAGGTCCCTCGGTGGGAGGGTTTACGAAACATGGGACTGTTTATGAAACAAAAACCAGAGGAAAAGTGCCCTGGTATAGAAGAGTGAGAGGGAGGTGGAGTTGAGAGATAATAAAGATGTGTGTATGCCCTTTTGAAGGGGTTTCTGGGGAGAATAAGGAAGAAAGCAGAGTTTGAAGGAGAAGCCTGTGGAGTCAGGAGATTGGGGGCTAAGGACAGCCCATCCCAGTGATCAGGGTATTTCCAGGAGAGTGGACACTGCTGGGGAAGGATCAAACCAAGAGGGTTTGAACTGATAAGGAAGTGCTTCTTGGGATTAGAAAGGAAGCAGTGATTGATATCAAAAACTTAGTGCAGGGGAACTGTATATAACTGTACATACTTTCAATTGCCCTGAATGTCTCTGTAAATATACCTGGAAGTGAAGGAGACAGAATTCCCTTTGAGGAAACATGGAAGAGAGAAAAAGAGGTTTGATGCATTATCTGTTGTTGGACTATTTTTCCTGTTGAATTGACTGAAGCTGTTGGTTGCAGAATTAAAATATAGAGTTCCAGTTGTGTTACTAGCTGTTGACTGTTGAGTGGTAATTTTGGACTAGACAGTGTGTGGCATTGCTCCGAGACAGCTTATGATTAACTGCTAGCTTTGCTTCCCATAGAGGATTTGGTCCTGAGACTGAGTTTCCTGGAGAAGAAGAGGGTCATCCCACCCGCTAACACTTCTTTCCCCAGGTGAAGGCACCGCGTGCCAAGTGAGTGAGTTAGTGAGGGTCCGATGGAGACTACCTTTGGGAGGATCCAGCCCACTCAGATCCTTGACCCAGAAAGCATCCAGGCGATGGGGCATTACATAATTAAGACTAAACTTTAATGATCTCATAGCTGGAGCGATCTTTGACAGCAGCTCCAGAGGTTGGAAAATGTGACCAATGCTGGGCGGACTTCTATGGTTTGGGTCCCATGAATGGCAAAGTCAGATCAAGTTCAATGCTAGAGTGGACTTTGATGGCCATGCCAGTAGTTGGGAAGTATAACTAGGGCAGAGCAGACTTTTACGTTCTGTGTCCCCAAATTAACAGGGACAGATATGATATATGCCTACTTAATCTCTCACATTCATGGTATAGGCTATGATTGCAGGTGCTGTGTACCGCTGTAGGGAGAGAGGGGTAGAACCATAAAGTTGATATTAGTGAATAAATAATGCCAGTCAGTGTGGGGGAGGGGAAGACATTCTTATAGTTGAAAGCAACAGTATCGTAGTATTACGCTCCAAGGGGCCCTTTTACTAAGCTGCATAGGCGCCTAAGCGTGTCCAACATGTGCCAATTTGGAACTACCGCCCGGCTACCACGTGGCCCGGGCAGTAATTTCATTTTTTTTACATGCGTCCAGTACGTGCTCTTGAAAATATATTTTATTTTCCAGTGTGCGGTGCTATCCGGGAAGTAATCGGCATAGTACGCGTGCTGATTATTACCACTCGGTTAATATGTGAGACCTTACCACTAAGTGAATGGGGGTGGCAGTAAGGTCTCAGGCCCAAAATGGACACGTACCAATTTTCATTTTGCTGCACGTCCATTTTCAGACCAAAAAAAAGGCCTTTTTTGCAGGTGTGCTGAAAAATGGACCTGTGTGCATCCACTACATGCATGTACAACAGTGCAGGCCATTTTTCGGTGTACCTTAGTAAAAGGACCACCAAGATTGCATCATATAACTGCCCAAAAGAGGATGGCAAGGCAAGTTGCCGACTGTCCTGTTTATGATGCTCATGTTTAATCATGAAGAGGTGGAATCTACAGAGTGCCAGATATAACTCTGGACATCTTGTTGGGCAGACTAGATGGACCATGTGGGTCTTTATTTGGTGGCATTTACTATGCTAGGTATGTGTTGCTTAGAGTGAGAAAGACAGTGTGGGGGTAATTTTATAACCGTCACCTAGGTTGAGAAGCCAAGGAGGCCCTCGTAACAAAGTGTAGCTGGAAGAGAATTTTAGAGGGAAGGACCCATGACAGAAAAAAAGCTTATTACGAATGGTAGACAAATGGTATGATGTCATGGAACTTGAAGTAAGTTCTGCTCTAAGTAGTGCAAAACTCTCAAGGGGTAGTAAGGAGGGTAACCAGAGTGATGTTTTGTGAAACAAGAGAAGAATCTTATAAGTAATACGAAGAGACACTGGATGGGTAACATGATCAAAGTTTCCTGCATGAGCTGAAGATGGTGAATATTCTTAAACCTGGCACCCTCAAGGAGGACATTGAAGTGCAGTAGTCAAGGTGCAAAGTTATCAACAAGTAAATCAAAATGCACATGGCAGAGTCAGAAAATAGCCAGTGAACAGTAATCGCAGGTTGAAGAAGCTGGTCCTGGTCACAAGAGAAATATGCTGATGAAAGGAGAGGGTACTATAAAGTGTTACTCCCAAAACTTGCGGAGTATCAGCTAGGTTAAGTGGATTACCCATCATCTAGATAGGAGCAGACAGAAGAGGTATACCAGAGTGACTGAATAATGTACATTTACATTTTCGAGGGTTCAATTTCAGCCTATGATCATGAAGCCAGTCTGCTATCTAGTTAAATTTGGAGTTAAAAGAATGAATAGACACCGCATCATCTCAGACTATTCGGGAAAGGATCTGGATGTCATCTACAAAAGCAAACATCATAAGATCTAGGGACTCAGGGGTCCTTTTACTATGGTGAGCTTAAAAATGGCCTGCGCTGTTATAGGTGCATGTATTGGACGCGCACAGATCCATTTTTCAGTACGCCTGCAAAAAAGGTCTTTTTTGTGGCCGAAAATGGATGTGCGGCAAAATTGTTATACTCCTAATGATATTCGAATGTCTCGCATAACTCTGTACAATGTAATCCATAACCAAGTTGTAACAAATGTATTTCCATTATTCATATCTTATTGTAAGCCACACTGAGCCTGCAAAAAGGTGGGAAAATGTGGGATACAAATGCAGTAAATAAATAAATAAATAAATAAATAAAAATTGGGCCTGAGACCTTACCGCCACCCATTGACTTAAACGGGCGGTAATCATCAGCATGCATACGCTGCCGATTAATGCCATGTGGTAGAAAATAACAAATATTTTCAGAAGTGCGTAAAAAATGGAATTACCACCTGGGGCTCGCGGTAGCTAGGTAGTAGTAGTTCCAAATTGACGCATGTTGGATGCGCGTAGGCGCCTATTTGCCTTAGTAAAAGGGCCCCTTAATGAAAGAAAGCAACGGGGATAAGACATCAAAAAGCAGGGGAGCTAAAATAGACCCTTGGGTAACCCCATGGGTCAAAGTGTAAAGGGTAGATTGAACTCCCTGCCAGCAGACAAGTATTGCCTGTCTGAAAGATAGGAGCACATCCAGTCCAAAGTTAGGAGCAGAGAATGGTTGACCATATCAAAGGCTGCAGTGAGGCCCCAGGAAGTGAGAGCAATCGCCTCATTACAGTCTTGATGCTGAAGAATGATTGTGGTAGTGCCTATAAGAGACATTTCATACTGGCATTATCCCCCAGATTCTATAAATCGCACTGAAATTTATGCATGGAAATTGAAGTGTATTCCTTAACAATGTGCATAACTTCATTAGTTAACAAGCTAATGGGTGCTGATAATTGGATGTTAACAAGTAATTATCAGCACTAATTGACATGAATTAGAATTTATGCACACTACCCGCTAAGCGTCTTCTGCAAAACGGTGTACGTAAATTCTAATGATTGCTGCCAAAAGGGAGCGTGGCTATGGGCGTGGAATGGGCCGGTTGTGGGTGTTCTAGAAAACTATGCACAGGGTTATAGAATACATCTGCCCTGTGCCTAACTTAGGCACTGGTATTTACATCAAGTTTTACTTGGCATAAACGGCTGCACCTAGAGTTAGGCACCATCATGGCTGCTCAGCGTACTCTATATATCGCACAGAAATTTAGGATTATCCTATAAAGTATGCCTAAATTAAGGTGTACTTTATAGAAAGTGCTTAGGTAAATTTAATTTTGGCACTGAATTTGTAGGCGTGATATATAGAATCTAGTCCTATATGCAGATGAGATCAGTAGGAAACCATCTACTTATGCTGAAACAATCCAAATTAGACAGTCTGATTATTTAGTTCAGCTTTTTTTCAAATGGGGCGCCACAAGACAATGGTATTTGAATCAGCATCTTTTAATGTTTCAGGATTAATAATGAATTCCATTTGCAGTTCAAAAGCATCTAATTGCATAAGTACAAGTGTTTAAGAGGCCAAATTGGTCATTTATCATGTTCTCTTGCATTCATTTGTGACTCTGATGAGCCAATCCTCTACAAAAAAACAGATGGTATACATTTTACCATTGACTTACTGAAGCAGAGCTAGGGAATGCAATCATAGTAAGGAGCCTGTACTAACAGCAGAGGGCGCTGCTGGCTGTTTAGAGCTTAGCTGAGCGGGATAAACTGTTCCACCATGCCTGTTAACAGGCAGGTTGAAGAGACAAGGATGGTGAAACAAAATTCTGATTCCTGGAATTCGACAAATACATCATCTCATCTATTTCTTGTAGCTTAATTAGTGCCTATAATCAAGGTACAATCAAGGTAATGCATGTTTGTAGGAAATGGCTACAGTGAGGACTAAGATTTCTGAGCACATTTTTTAAACTCATTATTTATTTTATTGCATTTGTATCCCACATTTTCCCACCTATTTGTAGGCTCAATGTGGCTTACAGAGTTTTGTTATGACATAGTCATTCCAGGATGTCAGATACAATCAGTAATATACAGAGATTAAGAAAGGGAAGAGAGAAGGAAGGTGTTGGGCAGGATAGTATAGATGGTGGATTTTAATAACTGGGTGGGTTGGTGAGGTAGTTTTGTAAGGCTATGGGTTCTCTTTGTAGGCCTTATTGAAGAGATGTGTCCTCAAAGGTATATATTTAAATGGTGACCACCCCATTGGATATTCACCTCATAAAATCTTATGTAATTATGTACAAAATCAATGAAAAGACTACCTTTTCCTACCTGGGCATCCAGTGATAGGAATTCATCTTATCACTTAAAATATAACATTACATTGTAAGGGGCAAGCTATTAAAAACCAGCTGAGGTGACCTGGAAAAATGCCCCCCCCCCCCCAGATTCTATAAAAGTAGCTCAAAATTGGGGACAGATCCCAGATCAGTGCCCAAAATAATTAGTTAATAGGCTCCAATGATTTAATTATTGGAGCTAACAAACATATAATTGGCACTACTGTATTTTCACATATTTTGCCCAGTATTCTGCTTCTAACAGTGGTCAATCTAGGGCACAAGTACCTGGCAGAATCCTAGAGCAGCAAGATTCCATGCCACTTTTTCACTTAGTTGCCAAACTAACAGATAATACCGTTTTGACCCGACAAAATACTGTGAAGACTCCATCAGCATCTGAATTAGCGAATTTCTTTCAAAATAAGATTAGTCTACTTTTCCAGGCTTAACTGAAGATTGTGCCTTAGCTATTAACACTAACCTAGTGGCCATAGAAGAAGACTGGTGAATAAGCTGAGAGGGCTGAACTTAGGACCCAAAGTGGAGAACTGGATTGGAAACTGGTTGACCGACAGGCAGCAAAGGGTGGTGGTAAATGGAATTGGCTCTGAGGAAAGGAAAGTGAGTAGTGGAGTGCCTCAGGGGTCTGTGCTGGGGCTGATTCTGTTTAATATATTTGTGCCAGACATTGCTGAAGGGTTAGAAGCAAAAATTTGCCTTTTTGCTGATGACATAAAGATAGCCAACAGAGTGGATACCCTGGAGGGTGTAGAAACTTTGAAAAGGGATTTCTAAACGTTAGAAGAATGGTCAAGGGTCTGGCAGTTAAAATTTAATATCAACACTTTATTGATACTGGGGTAACAAATCGTTCTGGTTTCACTTTTACCTATGTACCAGACTTAACAGAAACCGTTTTTACTATTTTTATATGCTCTTATGATCAAATCACCCTTGTTAAAGTGCAAATTACATATTATGTGTTAATTTATAGTACTCAGTAATACCATATTACTCCGACATAGGTTGCCCTTAGCAATATTTGGTTAACAACATCATAGTACTATGACCCTGCCTTCCTCCTTCTGCGTTCTTAATAATATCTCTAAATCTCAATATAGTAGCAGGTTATCATAGCACTTATCTTTTTAAGTTGAACCTCTGGAGAAAATAGTGAAAGTGCTGTGCTGTGTGTGACGTCAGTGTGACGTCTATTTGATCCTTCACTGTTCTCTTCGTTCTTATATCTTGTTCTTATCTCAATTTAGTTGTTGTTCTCAACATAAGCTGTGTTTCGCCAGGTGATTGCATCATCAGGAGAACACAGTGATCATCGGTTAGGAACCAAATTCACATCCACGCAATTATCTGGGGTGGAACATCAAACCTTCTCAAGGCTAACCAAGTCTGGTACATAGTTAAAATTTAATGCCAAGAGTGCAGAGTGATGAGATGTACTGGAGATGTATCAGGTAGGAGGGGAGAGATCGGTAAGCTTAGCTCAGGAGAACATGGCATTTCAGTTCAGATGAACCTGCTTCCGGGGAATTTTAGATTGGCCGCTGGGCACTACATCATAGCATTGTTTATAAAAGAACTTGGTTTTCATTAATTTTCTCCTATGTTGTAGTGCCCAGCCACCAACCTAAAATTCCCCGGAAGCAGGTTCATCTGAACTGAAATGCCATGTTCTCCTTTTAGTGGGCATTGGGTTGCTGATTTTTGATTTATTGTATAATCATATATAAAAGTGATAAAAATTAAAAATTAAACAATTACTTTAACAATGTTAAAATGTTGGTCCAGTATTGGAGGTAAATGATTAATACACATGATATGCTGCAGATCTGGAATAGCTTAGTGCTATAGGAGATCACATAGCCTTTTTGATTTGCTTTATAATGCCTCCTATCTGACTTTTTCTATTTAATCTATTTTGGGCTTTCTGGTAACCGAATTGTTTGTTTCTCACATCTTAGATGTTACAATCTTTGTAAAGCTTGTTCAGGTTTGTTTACTCCCTTTGCTGTCTAAGTTTATTATTGAGGAGTAACAGTTGTTCCCTTTGACATTTTTTGACTAATTGGGTTTCTGACAGGTACTTGTGACCTGGATTGGCCATTGTTGGAAGCAGGATACTGGGCTAGATGGACCATTGGTCTGACCCAGGATGGCTATTCTTATGTTGTTCTGGAGGACCTAGGCAGTAGAGGGGAAGGTAATATAGTCTGAGGTGTGGGTGAGGAAGGTATTGAGGAACTGGGCAAGGCAGTTGAAGATGGCGGGCTGGGTGAGGCCTGCATTGACTGCTAGCACTGACTGAAAAGTGCCGGTGGCAAGAAAGGCGAGGGAGGCAGTGACCTTAAAGTGGGCTGGCACTGGATCATTCCTGCGTGTCCTCACTTGGAGGAGGGGTTGTAGCTGGTCACAGAGGAGCAATATGGCAGCCCTGTCAAAGTGGTACCTAGTAAGTGTAATCCTCCATTATAACTGAGATTACTAGACTGATGAGAGACTCCTCCTTCAGAGTCACTGGGGGGCGGGGGGGGGGGGGGGAGTGAATGAGCTAAGAGAGTGAGAATCCTAGCCCCAAGGGGAGTGTTTATGCAAAAGTTGTTAAGGGAAATATTTCTGGTTATTGAATGACAGCAGGAGTGGAATTTGTAGTTTATAAAAGGTGTTATGCAGAGCACATGGTTTTTTGTTGCCTATAACCCCACCAGGGCCTGTGTGGAGAGGGGGTGTCCAAGATAGGCACAATAAACTAAGGCTGAACTAAGTGGAGGTTTATGCCAGCAAAAGCATTAACTGTGGAGTGGAGGAGTGCTCTGGGTGGAAAGCAGGGGAAACCCAGCCCAGGAGCAAGAACAGGAAAGAGCCTGTTCAAAGCCAAAGACAGTAGCCTTGAGAGGTGCTCCTTTGGGAGATAGAGGACAGACAGAGAAGTATGTTCCTAAGTGGAGACAACTTGCTGCAAAAGTGCTACAGGCACAAGCTTGGATTATTCTGCCCAAAGAGATGGGCATTTGGACTAGAGAAGCGGTATATATGTAAATAACCTAGGAATTACAATTAGTCTATTAATCTAAGTCTTGAACTGGCACTTAACCTCATTTTGAACACGTTATCTGTTTGGATATAATTAGATCCATTAGATACTGAAATAACTGTTTGCCTTCAAAATATATGAAGTTTGGATTAACTGCCTGTTGGAGAATTCAAGTAAAGTTTGTGTTTGGATTTTAAAACCTGAACTGGAGTATTTCTTTGAGTGAGTGAGTGTGAAGTTTATTTACTCCCAGGCTAACAAAGAAAAGTAAACATTAAAGCCAAGCTTAACCCTACGGTCTACCGGAATAAGTTTGGCCCCAGCCTGTGCCCAACTCAGAAGTAAAATTAAAACATTTGCTGTGACCCTGGTTTCGGGTACTTACCCAAAGAGCTAGCTGATGCCCAGAACTGTGTGGTGAGACCAGGGTTACATAAGGCACTGCTGGGCAGTGAGGTCCATGAAGTGGGTCCTAGGCCTAAATACTCTGCGATTGGGATATCTCCTCCTGGGCCTCCCCGCCAAACTCTCATCCACATCCAGCAAAGCATCAGCCAAAATAGCATTCAGCATATCCATGATTGACATGTGGGTGTCCCACCTCCACAAGTGCAACCCACTAAGACCAGTAGCACCACTGTGCACTCTTTCACCTACTGCACCCAGTGAGACCCAGTACCAGTACCCATCACTCACTCTTCCAGCACCAGCAAACAGTCCTCACACAAACAGCAGCAACACACAGCAGTCTCTCCCAGCATCAGCACACAGTCCTCACAATACAAAGCACAGTGACAAACTGGAGTGGACAAACAGAGGAACAACGAGAGACAGAAGACAAGCAGGTAGGTGGGGTTGAATGGGTGGTGTGGGTATTTGGGGCCAGTGAGGGTTTGTTGGGGATTGGGAGGGGTATAGAGCAAGGGTTGGGTGTACCTGGGGGGCTGGCAGGTATGCGCAAAGACTTGAGAAGGTGAGACACAGAGGAGGCAAGGCAGGAAATGTGTGTCCAAAGGTTCAGAGAGGAGCAAACAAACAAAGGTAATAGACCACTCAGTAACTCTAGTGGTTAGGGTGGTGGACTCTGGTCCTGGGGAACTGGGGAACTGAGTTCGATTCCCACTTCAGGCACAGGCAGCTCCTTGTGACTCTGAGCAAGTCACTTAACCCTCCATTGCCCCAGGTACAAATAAGTACCTGTATATGTAAGCCACATTGAGCCTGCCATGAGTGGGAAAGCGTGGGGTACAAATGAAACAAAAATTCCACATCTCTACTCTCCAACTCAACAAAATTACAAATGGGTCCAAAAACAAGTTTGGTCTTGAGCTAGTAACTTTTAAAGCAAGTCTAATTCATGATCTTTTTCTTTCACACACAAGGAAATTTGTATTGCTATCTGTTATTGGGAAAAAAAACCCTACATTACGTAACAACATCCATCTCATGCCCATGACATGTCTCCGAAATGCCCACTCTCAAACGTTTTTCTTTCGGTGAATATGGGACTTAAACATTTTTATTTGATTATATGGTTTAAACGTTTTCATGTTAGAAACACTTCTATCTGTCCCTTGTGCCACTTTTTGCACATTCTTTTCTTTTGAAAATGAGCCCCATTGATAAGATAGAATAACAGGATTTAGATAGATGATAACTTGGGGAAAAATTGCATGTGCAGTCAGAAAAGATGCTTGCAGCTGATCTCAGGAACTTAAAGACCTTGGAAGTGCATAGAGGATGTAATTCTATAAAAAAACAAACTGCCTAGATTTAGGTGCAAGCACATATACAAATACTAGTATTCTACTAAAACAATAAAGAAAAACACCTATGTGACAAAACAATAGAAACTGAGTCAGGGAAAAAACAAAATATACAACGGTGATGTCTATAGGAATAGAGGGAAAAAAGGACCTCAGACACAGAAACACAATAAAATGTATCTTACTGAGGTACTCATATCTTTTATTGGTCCAAAAAAAACCCTTCTTTTTCCTTTTTCTTTTCCATTTTTAATCTTTACTCTTACTTTTCAATTTTCAACTTTGTTGCTTTCTGTGCTCTATGCATTGTGTTTTAAAATCCAAACTGCAATTCATTGTAACAATTAAGTAAAACAAAATGGACATCGCAGTTGTATGTTGTGGGGTTTTTTCCCTGACTCATTTTTTATAATACTGGTTTTCTAGTCATTTCTGTGCATAAGTGAACACATGCATATGTAAATGACAATAATCCAGCTAAGCGCTCTTCATTGATGAAGTCATTAGGTTCTCATTTATTCTACATGAGTGTGGTATTTTTCTTCCAGCTGTGTTTTCTTTCTAAAATTAATTTGTAATCTTATTTTGTGCTTGATGTGTTGTTCTTATATTGTATTGTTTGTGCTCTCTGTGATCTGCTTTGAGTTTAAGGATTGAATGTGCCACAAGTATGCTGGATTAAGTGAAATTACATTTTAGTGTTATTTGAAAGATTAAACAACTGCTCTGTATTTACGTTTCAAGTTTCAAGTTTATTCAGAATTTACTATCCTGTCCATCAGAAAGCAAGTCTAGGCGAGTTACAATCTAAAAGTTACATGAGAGAGAGATAAGTAGTGAAAAATGAAGGAGAGGGGATGGGGAGGAACTACAGTTTTGATAGGACAGAAGAGGAGGGGTTAAAGAAGGGAGGGGTTTTGTTTAGTCTGTTTGGTCTGACAAGCTAACCTCCATGGACTTCAACAGGGAGATTTAACCCTTCCACATCACACTTGATTTTATAGATTTTATTGTATCTATGTTTAGCTGACTTTTTTCCAAGGTGAACAACCTTTATCATTTAGCCTTTATCATTTTTGTCACCTTTCTGTGAATCTTTTCTAGTACCACTAAAAGTTTTGAGATAGGGCTACCAGAGTTGCACATGTGGTATACATGAAAGAGAAGACCTAAAATCTAATGCAAAGCAGATTTATTCAAATTTATCAAGATGAGCAGCAGTTTTCAAATGCAGGATCTAATTAATTTTATTCACTTATAGTTCAGTTTTGAATGGAGATTAATTCACCTCAATCCCCCCCCCCCCCCATGTCCTTACATGTGAAGTCACTATAGTTCATTGTCTTTTAACACAAGCTTTCCCCCCCCCCCCCCATCTTGCTAAGGCGCTCTGATTTTGTTTAAATATTAAATTTGATCTTTGTTTCTAAGTCTGAGCAAAACAAATGGTTGGATCTGAGTTATGCAGTTACCTCTGCTGCTTCTATATCTACATATATCCATATCTATATATGTTTGTGTGTATGTGGTGTGACTCTTTAAGTTCAAAAGGACACACATAATAAAATTATGCAGCATGGTATGGAAAGCTGTAACTGAATCAATTACATGAACATTTGCTCTACTCTCTTTTGAAAGTAGACCCCATCTTGTCTTCATATATTCACTTCATGAGCTTGGTCTCCCCTTGATCCATCTCTAGGCTTATACATCAACTCTTGCTACATTGCTGATCACTTTTCTTTTGTGATGGTAAGCATTTCCTCAACATCTTTTTACTGTTTTGTTCCTGCCATCACATTTTTCCTGCACCTTTGCATGGCTTGAACTCTTTAGTAGGACACGAAAGGAACCCTGGCATTCACCAGGGAGTTGCTGACTAGCTGCCATCCTGATTTTCTAAGTATTCTTGAATTTTCTCTGTGTCCTTTACATCATGCACAACATTAAAGGATGACAGCAACAGGCTTTGAACTTTTATGGAAACTCTTCTGTCTCTATATTTTCTAACCCCATCGACATGATGCCCTCTTCGCTTTGTCAGTTCTTTAAATATTGAATATGTCTCTCAGACACTTCTGATATATTCCCTCTAGGATCATAAGTCTCTACCGTCTGGTTGTCTTTTCCTGATCTCTTTTAACTGCTTTCAATCTGGTTTTGACCTATTTGATCAGTTCGTCAGACACAGTAGCCTCCTTCCAGCCTTGGAAACCATCATTTTCCTTCAAAACCGGTTCATGTACTCCCCAGAGTCATGAGTTATAATAAATTCCTGACTCTTCCACTAACTATTAAGGAGCTCGTATGAGCTGAATGCTCTTATGTCATGACCACTTTTAATTGAATTATTCTCAGAGATTAGATTTATTGAAGCCACTATACAACATATGAATCCCATATCACATTCATATTGTTTTACATTTGTAATCTGTCATATAGCCTGAAATGAATCAAAAGATGGATTCAATTAATTTTCACTCAAGAACAAGTCTTTTTTAGTAAGCGTGTATACTTCAACATTTCAGAATATTTTTATTTTTGTGCATTAAGGACTGATTATGCTAATTCCTCCGGATCCTATGTAGCACGAGCAAAATTGTGCACGTACATCCGGACATATTCTGGACTTGCACAGACAATTTAATTATTTAACAAGCCAATCAGCTCCGATAATTGCCATTTAACAAGCAATTATTGACACTAATTGGCATTAATTAGAATTTACACACACACAGGTGCCCTTTTACTAATTCATCTTACTACTCTCAACTTATAAAAGATTTTATGAATTATATTAAGGACTTGACTTTTCATAGTGAGTGCATAATTTAACTGAGCTCCAGGATTCCTGATCTCTTTCAGTATTGGGATTTCAATGATATTCATTTTGAATGAAGTGGGAACATTATCATAAGATAAAACATAAGATTGACTGGTATTATTTTTTGATAACTTCCTCCTTTTTTGCATATAATTCCAGGATGTTTTGAATGGATCAGGGCTTTAACATCGTTTACAGGAAAAGAGATCATTCTAAAGAGTTAAAGAGTGTTGGTGTTCCACGGCCATGTTTGAGAGCTGTTAAGCACTTAGACTGAAAAGTGTTGTCTAAATGAGTAAGTCCATTCACACTACACTGTTTTTTAAAACACTCTTTTCTCTTGGGTTTATGATTTCCTCTGTTTTGGTTGCAGAGTGGTCCATCAACACCCTGAAGCAGTGATTCAGTGAAACGCTGGCCACCATCAGTGGGACCATATGCTCTGATTGGATTGTTTTGAATTGCACTTTGAACACGAATAAGTTTTGTTTAAGTGTATTTATTTATTTGGATTTTGCTCAAACCTTTTTCAGTAGTAGCTCAAGGTGAGTTACATTCAGGTATACTAGGTATTTCCCTGTCCTTAGAGGGCTCACAATCTAATTTTGTACTTGAGGCAAAAGAATGTTAAGTGACTTGCCCCAAATCAGCAGGAATATTAGTGGAATTTCAACCAGGCAACTCTAAATGTCAAACCCAGTGTTCTAACAACTAAGCTACTCCTGAACTGAAATA
Organism: Microcaecilia unicolor; assembly: GCF_901765095.1. Taxonomy (NCBI): domain Eukaryota; kingdom Metazoa; phylum Chordata; class Amphibia; order Gymnophiona; family Siphonopidae; genus Microcaecilia; species Microcaecilia unicolor. The sequence continues at coordinate 109,343,658 of NC_044035.1, forward strand.
TGATGTTACCAGTGCTGAAGATCTCTGTTCTGCCCTCCAGTTACATAGAGGCAGATGATAGAATATATGTAATCCTCCATTATAATGGGGATTACTAGCCTGATGAGAAATCCCTCCTTCAGTCACTGGAGAGAGGGAGGGAGCTAAGAGAGTGAGAAGCCCAGCACTAAAGGGGAGTGTTTGTAGGAAAGCTGAAGAGGGACACGTTTCTGGTTTATTGAATGACAGTAGGGGTGGAGTTTGAGGTTAATAAAAGCACATGGTCTTTGGTTGCTTCTATCTCCGCCAGGACCCTTGTGGATAGGAGTGTCCTGGATAGGCCCAATAAACTAAGGCTGAATTAAGTGGAGGTTTCTGCTAGTAAAAGCATTAACCATGGAGTGGAAGATTGCTCTGGGTGGAAAGCAGGAGTAACCCAGCCCAAGAACAAGAGCAGAAAAGAGCCTTTGGGAGAGAGAGGACAGGCAGGGCGGTCTGGTCCTAAGAGGAGACAACTTGCTACAAAAGTGCTGCAGACACAACCTTAGATTATTCTGATCAAAGGGGTGGGTATTTGGCCTGGAGGAGTTGTAAATGTGTACGTATTTTAGGATTTACAAATGGACTATTAAATTTACACCAAAGTCTTGAACTGGCACTTAACCTCATTTTGACTTAGTTACCTAGTTGGAAACAAATTGACTTGCTGGATATGGAAAGAATTGTTTTGCCTCCAGAATATACATGAAGTCTGCATGAACTGCATGTTGCACAGTTTAAGTAAAGTTCATGTTTAGATTACAAAACCTGTATTCACCCTTAGTAATAGCCTTGCAATACTACCACTAGGAGTCATCCTTCCATATGTGGAGATTTATTCTGTATATATAATTTTGGCACCATTTTAAATACAGACACCAACCTGGGCAAAAGCGGAGGGTAATAACAGCTGTCTGGGTGTCTCTGCCCCATCAATTCAGATCTCCAGGCAAGTCCAGGGTCTGGGGGAGTGAGAGGAGGGTAGAGATTGGGGGCATAGTGGTTTTGTTTGAGGGGTGGGGTTTATGGAAGTGGTGGGGATTTATTGTTGCTGGCTCCCATTGTCTTCAAGGGTACCAGGGCTGGCTTAGGGTGTTGGAGCCGACTTCAGGGTGTGAGATTGGTAATGGGGAGGGTTGAGGTCTGTGTTGGGGGGATGGGATTCTTCTAAAGGGCAGGGTTTATGTGCTGAGGATGGGCCCTTAAGTTGGGAGGGGTTGGGACTTGCATCAGAGGAGTCAGGTCTTTGAGTCAAGGAGGTCAGGACTAACATCGGGGGGGGGGGGGGGGGGGGGGGGGGGGGGGGGGGTCTTTGTGATCAGGTTGTGTGGGGGTTTGGTGTAGTGGGCCCACACCATGTTATATGCAGGGCCTGAAAGCTTGGGTAACATATAGGGCTAGATTCTATATATGGTGCCCAAAAAATTGGTGTCAAAAAAGCGCTATTCTATAAGCCGCAGTATTTATAGACTATTGCTTACACCGACCCAGGAATCATGCCTAATGGAAGGCACACCAATTTGCACCAACTGAAATGTGCTGCATATGTGCATGTCTACGTTAGGCGAATATCTCTGTTATTATATCACAACGTGTGTTAATTTTAGGAACACTGCCATTCTGCCTGACCTGCCCATTTCCGTGCCCCCTTTTTCAAATCATGTGTAAATTTTAGGCATGGATTCTGTGCCTAAATTTACATATATAAAGTTCAGTCAACTTTAGTGATAATTGCTCATTAAAAAGCCAATTATTGGCACTAGTTAGCTTATTATTCAATTTGATTGTGTATGCAAATTGGTGACATGCTCAAATTTGTGCGCAGAAGTTTTGCCGACTTTTACAGAATTAGGGGGTTAATGCTGTTTCTGTGCTATGATATCTGACTGCCCTGTCTGGTAAATGTAAGCCTGTTGCAGGGCATGTCCCCTGCATTTACCTCACAGGGAGTGAGCGGACTACATGCTAAGGGACCCCTTTACCAAGCAAAAGTGGACCGGCACTGGCATCGATGTGTGTTTTACACGTGCGCCGAGGCCCCCTTTTACCGCAGCTGCTAAAAAAAAGGTCTCGCTTTCCTGCAGGAAATGGCTGGGCGCCAAGTAAAGCACTTGCCGCAGGGCCATTTCGGGGAGGCAGCCCTTACCATCACCCATTGAGGTGGTGGTAAGGGCTCCCATGCTAACCCGGCGGTAACCGGGCAGCATGCAGCACTGCCCGGTTACCACCGGGTACAGTCCGGCACTACAAAAATAAATAAATGTTTGTAGCGCCGGAAATGACGGCGCGGTAAGGGTGGAAATGACGGCACCTGGCGATACTTCTGTTATAGCTTACCGCCGCTTAGTAAAAGGAGCCCTAAGTTTTGCGTTAAACGTGTCTTAAGTGCAAAAATTACTGCATGTTAGTAAAAGGACCCCATAGTCAAAATTACAGCAATCAACTCATCGAAGACAAAGGTAGAACAATAGTCAATCTCCAAATTAAGAAAAAAAATATCATACCCCTTCACCTCTTTGTCATTTAAAACAATATTTATTAATCGCAAAAAATATAACATTTGATGAGAGAGTGATTTATTTCAGTGCAATGCATCAACATCAGGGTGACAGCTCTTTGTTTTGAGGGCAGTTCTGGTGTTATGTTTTCTACAATGAATGGTGGGAAGAGGGACGACTCCCTTTACTCCCACTTTTACTCCTGCTGCTGCTGCTGCCATTGTCATTTAAGGATCACAGCTCTGAAAAAGTAAACACTGCAATGTACATTTAAAAATAGCACTGGTTATTAATAGAAAAAATTAGACCCACAGTACAATATGTAAAGTCTTAAAAGTCAACAAATCATTCTCTGAGATTGACGTTTCATTGAATATTCAATTTCCCTGCCAATAGCATTTTCCAATTTTAGGGAGTTGCACTTTATAATGAAAAATGTGCCATTATGTACACTTTATTAATAATGGTTTTCTATTTATGTACAATGTATTTTTAAAAAAATGGCCATGAAGGGAGAATACAAACTAAGAATGTTTCCTGTACAAGTAACAAGAAAACTAATTCTCCTTTTAGAGCAGATTGACTTGTTTGCAAATCCCTCTCATTTCAGCAGGGGACTCCAGGGTTTCTGATCTTTGTCTGATCTCCTGCTGGCAAGACCAAAACAAGCTGAGCCCCATGATCCTGACAGGAAGGCTTTCGTCTTTCCTTTCTGCCTATAATACAAGAAACACACTATCAAGTCACATATGCTGTAAACTCATCTAGTTCGTATAAAAAGTAATTATTGTTATTACAGAGAATAACTTTCTAAATTGTATATACTGTGTGCCAAAAAGCTCCATGTATAAAATTGCACCTATGAAAAATAAGTTACAATATGGAGTTTTGAGAACACTTTAAAAAAAAAAAAAAAAAAGATAAAAGATGATGGAATGTATTCCAAACTCTTTTTTGAAGCATTGAAGAAAAACGTAAGGGGAGACATTTATAAGTACACCTTGCCCGGCTTCAGGAGTGTAGCTACATGGGGTCTTGGGGGCCTAGGTCCCCCCTTAGGTGTGGGCACTAGGCCGGCTTGCACGCCTCCCCCCGCACTCTGTTATTTCTCACCCTTGCTCCTCTCGTGATCTGGCATCTCTTTACTTCCTGTGGCCACCCTGCAATCGTCCAACTTGTTGGATTATTTGTAGTAAATAATTAGCAGATTTTAGTACACACAGCTTCAGCTTTAGAAATGTTAATTTCTTTCTTCATCTCTCTCTCATTCACCCCTGAATAATTCACTGCTGAGTCACTTTAAAGTTGAAGTAACAAAACATCTGTTTACTCACAGTTTGTAGTTAGATTATAATCAGACAGGCTTATATATACATATTACTATACATTTGTATTATCAGCTCCTTCCATGTGCTTAGATGGTAATGGATGCTCACACCACCATAGATCCTCTCAGGTTAGGAGAGATCATGAGCTCCATGTGCTCCATGTGCTGCATCTGCTGTGTCTGCCCCCACAGGAAGTTGCATAGCTGTGTGACCTCTCTAAGTAATTCACATCAGAGGTCACAGAGTAATCACAGAGAAATAATAGGTGACAGGCAATGCATGTAAAAATACAATACATTCCAACAAACCCCTTCTCATGCATAACTGTCATGCAATTATTTATTCATACAAAGTCCAAGCTTTATACGCAGATTCACAAAATGTTCTCTGGGTAACGGTTTGGTCATGATGTCAGCTGTCATCTCACTGGTGTGACAATAGTGTAGACTGATGACCCCTTCTTTCGCCAACTCTCGCACGTTGTGGTATTTCGTTGCGATGTGCTTGGTGCGTGACTGAACCTTGTCATTCTGTGACAGTCGGATGCAGCTCTGATTATCTTCCATTATCTGGATTGGTCTCTTTTCAGCTATTCCAAAATCCAGCAAAAGTTTTTCAATCCACATCAGTTCTCTGCACGCTTCCGATACGGCCACATATTCAGCTTCTGTAGAAGACAAACTCACAATACTTTGTTTATGACTGGCCCATGAAATTTGTACATTTCCATACATAAACACATATCCACTTGTGGATTTATAATCAGAATGATCCCCTGCCCAATCTGAATCACAGTAACATATTAGTTTTGGATTACTATTGGCTGAAATCTTTAATTTACAATCAATGGTACCCTTTAAATACCTTACCATCCTTTTAACTGCAGTCCAATCTGATTTGGTAGGTGAGCTGACCCTTCTGCTCAAAATTCCTACTGCATTTGCTATATCAGCCCTGTATGTGGTAGCTAGATATAAAAGCTTACCTATGGCTGATCTATATTGGATGTTATCTGGTAAAGGTTCTCTTACTGTTTCATCCTTCAGAAAATCAGTGATCATGGGAGTGCTTACAACTTGGGCATCTTGCATACCTAAACTTTCAATAAGCTCATTTATTTTCTGCTTCTGGCTTAGAAGATAAGAACCATCATTTTGTTTCTCAATTTCTATGCCAAGATAGTATGACACATTACCAAGTTCTTTTATCTCAACATTGTGGTTTAAACACTTTACAATGTCCTTGTACTCTTGCTCACTTTTGCTTGCAATGAGCAGATCATCAACAAAAGCTAAAATGTATGCATATTGTCCATTTCTGCACCTAGTGTACAAGCATTTATCTGCTTCACCTTGCTTAAATCCTAAATTTGTCAATATTTCATGCAATTTTTCATTCCAACATTCTGCACTTTGCTTTAATCCATAAAGACCTTTGTTTAATTTACACACTAGCTGTCTTTGTTTTGTATTTATGAAACCTGTTGGTTGTTCCATGTACAAGTCTTCAGTTATATCTCCGTGAAGAAACGCTGTTTTCACATCAATGTGGTTGACTTGCATGCCTTTTGAGACTGCAATGCTCAGAAGTGTTCTTATTGTCGTGTGTTTCACTACAGGTGCAAACACTTCATCAAAATCTTCTCCATATTTTTGAAGATATCCCTTTGCCACTAATCTGGCTTTATACCTTTCCACTTTTCCTTGTGCATTCCTTTTTAACTTGAATACCCATTTGCATCCTATAGCTTTCTTGCCAGGAGGTAATTTTGTAAGAATCCAAGTATTATTTTTATCCAATGCATCAATTTCTTCTTGTGCAGCTTTATGCCATTCAGCAGCTTCTTCTGCTGGCATTTTCTCAATCTCATCCCATGTTAAGGGCTCTTGAGCTTCTGCTGACTTTGTTAGGTAAGACAGTCTTGGGGGTGGAACACCTTTGTTTTCCCTGGATGAGCGTCTGACAACAGGTTGGTCTGACCTTTCCGCATCCTCTAAATCTGAGAGTCCTTCTCCAATTGATTCCCCTTCTCCAACTGTACTGTCTTCTTCAATGATCCTTTCTGTGTCTGCTTCCTCTGCCTGTTCCTCGTTAGATACAGATGAGTTGCTTTCAGACATCTGCCTTGGTATGGCATTTATATACACTGGCATGTCTATTATGGTTCTAGTTTCATATTCTGGATGATAAGGCTCATCTGGGATAATCCAGCCTTTATCAACCCTTTTGTTTTCATCAAAATATGTAACATGTCTTATGCCAACAATGCCAGTTTTCAGATTCAAAATTCTATATCCTTTGTGTCCTGGAGCATAGCCAACTAAAATGCCCCTTTCTGTTGTGGAATCCAGCTTATGCCTTCTTTGCTTTGGTACATGAGCATATGCTGTACTTCCAAATGTTCTTATGTGTGACAGGTTTGGCTTCCTACCATGCCATGTCTCATGTGGTGTGCGCTCAGCGCCTTTAGTTGGCATTCTGTTTTGTAGGTACACTGCTGTGAGAATGGCTTCCCCCCATAGTCTTTTAGGGAGATTGCTATCTGACAGCATACATCTGGTCATTTCCACAAGTGACCTAAATTTTCTCTCTGCAACAGAATTTTGCTCTGGTGTATAAGCTACTGTTGTGATATGCTGAATGCCTTCTTGTTCTAGAAATGTGCGCATGCTTTGTGAAATGAACTCACCACCATTGTCGGTCTGAAGAACCTTTGGTTTTCTTTCAAATTTATTGCTCACCATGGCTACGTATTTCTTCAGCATGTCTGTGACTTGACTTTTTTCTTTCAGCAAATAGGCCACACAATATCTAGAGAAATCATCCAAGAATATTAGCACAAATCTGTTATTTCCCAATGATGGGATATTAAACGGTCCACATAAGTCACTGTGTATTAAGTCCAGCACTTTATTACTCCTATTTCCTGTGTATGCAGGAAATGAGGGTCTCACACCTTTTTGAGTAACACAGTCTATGCATTTCTCCATTTTACCAGCATCTGCACTTATCTGAATGCCGGTGGCCAGTTGCTTACTGTAAAGATCCTGGATCACCTTAGAATCACGATGTCCCAGGCGGCGGTGCCAGATTTCCAGACTACATTTACCATCATTCTTCCTTACTTGCGCCATATGTGAGGCTTCACCTGAAATGTTCAGCTTATAAACATCATTATGCATAAAAGCTTCAGCATACACTTCATCATTTTTAGAGATTGTGCACTTACTGTTTTCAAAATGAATCGCAAATCCCTTCTTATCTAATGTAGATACACTAAGCATATTGCAAACTGCTTGGGGAATATACAAGACATCACTTACAGGAATTTCTTTAACTTCATTAGACACTTTGCATTTTAAGAATCCAATGCCTTTTGCTTGGATCTTAGCAGTCCCTGCGTTTGCAGTTTTAAGAATACCTTCTTCTGGACACAATTCCTGAAAGAAATCCTTAGAATTGGTTAAATGACATGTGCTCCCCGAATCCAAAATCCAAGTACTTTCATTTGAATTATTATTTACCATAGTCAAAGATTTTTCTGCCATTAGAAAGCCCTTGTGTTTATCTTTGTCCTTCATACATTTCCTGGTTTGAAAATTCTTTAGTTCCATTGGCTTAGGTGAGCTAGAGGGAGTGTTTTGTGTTTCCTTACACCATTTAGATACATGTCCCTCCTTTCCACATGAGTAGCAAATCAGCTTGCCCTTGGGTGGAGTTTTCCCATAGCTCCGCCTTCCTCTGTTCTTTGCCAAGAAATTTGTTTCATTTCTCTCTGACTGACTTTGAGAACAGATCTCCTCAGAATCATTTATTATGCATTCCTGCCTTAGTTTTGATGTTGCCTGTTCAAAAAGATTGCCCTTCAATGGCCTCATTTACAGACCTAAAAACATCAAACTTCTTTGATAGTGAGGTAAAAAGAAATGCTCTTTTCAATGCATCACACATGGGAATTCCAGAAAGTTCTAACTTTTGAAATGAAGACATAAGATGCATAATGTGATCATTACATTTACTTTTATCCCTTAATTTGGTTTCATTCAACTCTGCCAGCCAAATTGGTTGCTGCTTTGCATATGTAGTTGCATACATAGTTCTCAGTTTATATAAAATGTCCTTTGGTGTATCTTTTCCCTCCACTAATATGGCTTGTTTCTCTGAGAGAGCTTCCAAAAGCATGCACTTCACATAATAGTTTGCATTGTCCCATTCAGCCATATTTTCAGCTGTTCTGTCTTGGTCTAAGCATATATTAATCCTTTTGCTCGAAGGAGACATATGAATCTTAGTTCCCACTGCCGATAATTAAACTCAGTTAATTTAGGCACCTTGAGAGAATAGAAAAATGGTGAATTTCTTCCCTCAGCCATTTTCTTAGCCTTCTGTCTGCTGTGTGGGGGGAGAGAGAGACAGACTGAATCTTTCCTTTAAAACTTAAGAGAAAAATGTGGCCTTTTTTTCTGCCTGGTAATATTTCTCTTCTTTTTCAATTCCTGAGCCCTGGGCCCATAACCCTTTTGTTGGATTATTTGTAGTAAATAATTAGCAGATTTTAGTACACACAGCTTCAGCTTTAGAAATGTTAATTTCTTTCTTCATCTCTCTCTCATTCACCCCTGAATAATTCACTGCTGAGTCACTTTAAAGTTGAAGTAACAAAACATCTGTTTACTCACAGTTTGTAGTTAGATTATAATCAGACAGGCTTATATATACATATTACTATACATTTGTATTATCAGCTCCTTCCATGTGCTTAGATGGTAATGGATGCTCACACCACCATAGATCCTCTCAGGTTAGGAGAGATCATGAGCTCCATGTGCTCCATGTGCTGCATCTGCTGTGTCTGCCCCCACAGGAAGTTGCATAGCTGTGTGACCTCTCTAAGTAATTCACATCAGAGGTCACAGAGTAATCACAGAGAAATAATAGGTGACAGGCAATGCATGTAAAAATACAATACATTCCAACACAACTTTCAGCAGCATTGGCAAGCAATCAAAGCAGCTGAGGCGCCTCCGCCCTCCACCCTCCTACCAGCCCTGGAAGTATTCCCATATAGGCGGGCAGACGGCAGAGGCTCTAGAGCTGGCAGGAGGCAAGATTGTTTTGCTTGCCGATGCTGCCAAAAGTCAGAGGACAGCAAGGAGGTTAGTTTGAGAACAGGAGATGGCGTGACCATCAAAAAGCTGACCCCAATTAGTTTAATCTCACTTTCCCTCTCCTTTATGCAGCTGTCATCCCCATGCTACCTTTGAATCGATATTCAAAGCAATTTAATTGACCAGAAACTGCTCCTAGCCAGATAAATCGCTTGTTCGTAGCTAACTGGTGATTTTTAGCAGAACTTAACTGGTTAGTGCTACTGAAAATGTCTGGTTAGTACCTCTCTCAAAACCAGCTATTTTGGGGGTGTTGCAGAGAGGAAGTGAGTGCTTGGCTGATTAGGTGGCGGTATTCAGCACTTAACCTGCCAAGGTAACCACTCAAATAGAACTGCATAAAAGTCAGTCCTATCTTTCTGCTGTGCCCCATAGCAGGTTAAGTGTTGAATATTACACTTAGGGGTCCTTTTACCAAGCGGCAGTAAAAGGATCCCTGCGGTGGCGTTGGTGCATGGGTTTGCTGCCTCCTTTTACCACCTCTGGTAAAATTACTTTTCTTAAAAATGGAAATGGCAGTGCAGTAAACTTGCTGTGTGGCCATTTCACTAACCCGGCAGTAACTGGACTGCAGGAGACGGCACTACCGCCGGGCTCCCATGGGAGCCTGGCAGGGCTGAATGACCACATGCCAAGCTTGCGGTAGAGCTACCACAGGCTGGTAAAAGGGTCCCTTAACCAGTTATGCTCTAGCCTTGTGGCTCCCAAACCTGGTCCTGGAGGTACCCCAGCCAGTCAGGTTTTCAGGATATCCACAATGAATATTCACGAGAGAGATTTACAAACACTGCCTCCATTGCATGCAAATCTCTCTCATGAGTATTGTAAAGCTCCCAGTCATGGAGGAGCGTGATAGGGCCCCCTCACAGCCTGTGTTCTGCCCTGCTCGATCTGTGCACTTTTACAGTCTGGAAGTTTTCTTTTTACTTTCCGCGTTCTGGGGATTGGAATTCCACAGGGTCCTTTGCAATCCACCGGACCACAGGGAGAGCTATATTGTAATCCACAGTCAGGGCTATCTCGCTCAACCTCTTCACTTTTACAGTCTGGAGGTTTCCCTCTTAGCTGCCCCCTGCTTGGGACTAAGACTCCTAGGTAGGTGTGGCCCCTCAGTGCATCCCGGATTCCACCACTACTTCTCCCACTCAGCTCCAAACTCCCTCTGAAACAATCCCTCTCTCCCTTCCCCTTTCCTACGGAAGGGAAGGAGAGTCTCTGTGCGCTCCCTTCTCCCCCTTTTTCTCTCAGGCTCCTTCAACTTTCCTGATTAGGGAAAGAGTCAGTGTTGCAGCACAAACCCCAATTTAAACAGTTCACTTTCCACTTCAACCTTTTCCCCCCCTGTCTACCTATTACCAGGCCAGGGGAACGTAAGGGTCCCACCCTTTCACTGTCAGCACCAACTCCTGCCAACCTCCCACTTGACCCAGGTTGAAACATTCGTTCCTTAAGCTCACCTCTGATGCAGCCACCTTTTGCCTCTCTACATCAAGCCAGAGAACCAGGCTGCCATCTGCCCTCTTAACTCTCTACCTTTAGCTTTGGCAAGGCTGAGATATCCATGGGTTCCCCTTCCAGGTTCTCCTCTCTCTCTTTCTCCCCACCGTCCCCTGATTGCCAATCCATGAGTTCTTCTACCCTGCCCCCTCCAGCTGCTCTTCATTCCCCTGATTGAACTTACTCAGAGTCTCCTCCTTCCCCTTAGCCCTCTGGGACTGGCAGTGTTAATAATTCTTACTTGCTCTACTCTGTGTCCCTCAGGGGCTGCTGGGAATTGTAGTTCCTAGCTCTACTTGGTGTTTCCCTCAGGGGCTGCTGGGAATTGTAGTCCCTGGCTCTACTCTGTGTCTCCCTCAGGGGCTACTGGGAATTGTAGTCTTTGGCTCTCACTATTTCCTCTGAGGAGGGTGACCAACTGCTTTCCCTAACATGCTGGATCCTTGGACCCCGGAATCTATGGTGACCACCAGTACAGGTGGACTCAGGCCACCCCGAAGGAGCTCTTCTCTCCCCTTCCCTGGCCATTTCCCACTCTGTGTCCTTGTACTCTTCACAGTATTCATTGTTGGTATCCTGAAAACCTCATGGGCTGGGGTGCCTTCAAGACCAGGTTTGGGAACCACTTCTCTAGCTGGTTCCACAAACCCAAAAATTCAATGCTGAAGCTGGGACATGGCCTGCTGTTGAATTTCTGGCCATAATACCAGAGGCAGTTGGCAAAACACTGAGCACCATCAGCTGAATGTCAACCCTTCATTTTCTTTTAGCATATTATCTACCATTGGAATGCACTGTGAAAAACATGTCAGGTCAGAAATCGATGTGTCAATTTTTAAAAGGTTTACCCAGCCAACTTCAAAAGTCAGCTAGGTAATCCTCTGACTGAAAATTTCTCCCAGATGACTGGCTAAATTTGCTCACCAAAATTGACAGGTCATACACATTTAGCTGGGTAAAATAATTTTTCTCTCAGCATTCCCAGGCTGGCTTTTAGATACAGTGGGGGAAATAAGTATTTGATCCCTTGCTGATTTTGTAAGTTTGCCCACTGACAAAGACATGAGCAGCCCATAATTGAAGGGTAGGTTATTGGTAACAGTGAGAGATAGCACATCACAAATTAAATCCGGAAAATCACATTGTGGAAAGTATATGAATTTATTTGCATTCTGCAGAGGGAAATAAGTATTTGATCCCCCACCAACCAGTAAGAGATCTGGCCCCTACAGACCAGGTAGATGCTCCAAATCAACTCGTTACCTGCATGACAGACAGCTGTCGGCAATGGTCACCTGTATGAAAGACACCTGTCCACAGACTCAGTGAATCAGTCAGACTCTAACCTCTACAAAATGGCCAAGAGCAAGGAGCTGTCTAAGGATGTCAGGGACAAGATCATACACCTGCACAAGGCTGGAATGGGCTACAAAACCATCAGTAAGACGCTGGGCGAGAAGGAGACAACTGTTGGTGCCATAGTAAGAAAATGGAAGAAGTACAAAATGACTGTCAATCGACAAAGATCTGGGGCTCCACGCAAAATCTCACCTCGTGGGGTATCCTTGATCATGAGGAAGGTTAGAAATCAGCCTACAACTACAAGGGGGGAACTTGTCAATGATCTCAAGGCAGCTGGGACCACTGTCACCACGAAAACCATTGGTAACACATTACGACATAACGGATTGCAATCCTGCAGTGCCCGCAAGGTCCCCCTGCTCCGGAAGGCACATGTGACGGCCCGTCTGAAGTTTGCCAGTGAACACCTGGATGATGCCGAGAGTGATTGGGAGAAGGTGCTGTGGTCAGATGAGACAAAAATTGAGCTCTTTGGCATGAACTCAACTCGCCGTGTTTGGAGGAAGAGAAATGCTGCCTATGACCCAAAGAACACCGTCCCCACTGTCAAGCATGGAGGTGGAAATGTTATGTTTTGGGGGTGTTTCTCTGCTAAGGGCACAGGACTACTTCACCGCATCAATGGGAGAATGGATGGGGCCATGTACCGTACAATTCTGAGTGACAACCTCCTTCCCTCCGCCAGGGCCTTAAAATTGGGTCGTGGCTGGGTCTTCCAGCACGACAATGACCCAAAACATACAGCCAAGGCAACAAAGGAGTGGCTCAGGAAGAAGCACATTAGGGTCATGGAGTGGCCTAGCCAGTCACCAGACCTTAATCCCATTGAAAACTTATGGAGGGAGCTGAAGCTGCGAGTTGCCAAGCGACAGCCCAGAACTCTTAATGATTTAGAGATGATCTGCAAAGAGGAGTGGACCAAAATTCCTCCTGACATGTGTGCAAACCTCATCATCAACTACAGAAGACGTCTGACCGCTGTGCTTGCCAACAAGGGTTTTGCCACCAAGTATTAGGTCTTGTTTGCCAGAGGGATTAAATACTTATTTCCCTCTGCAGAATGCAAATAAATTCATATACTTTCCACAATGTGATTTTCCGGATTTAATTTGTGATGTGCTATCTCTCACTGTTACCAATAACCTACCCTTCAATTATGGGCTGCTCATGTCTTTGTCAGTGGGCAAACTTACAAAATCAGCAAGGGATCAAATACTTATTTCCCCCACTGTATAACTGGTCAGCATGGATTTTTAGAAGCAACTGGTTATTTAGCTGGACATCTCCAGCCACACAAATGTTTTTTTTTTTTTCTAAATCTGACTGGAACATTTTTACCTGTCTCGATTTAAGAACAAAATGTTAGAAGAATGGTCTAATGTTTGGCAATTTAAAATTCAATGCAAAGAAGTGCAGAGTGATGCACTTAGGGAGTTGAAATCCAAGGGAGACGTATGTGTTAGGTGGTGAGAGGCTGATATGCACAGGAAGGGAGAAGAGACCTTGGGGTGATAGTATCTGAGGATCTGAAGGCAATGAAACAGTGTGATAAGGTGGTGGCTGCAGCCAGAAGGTTACTAGGCTGTATAGAGAGAGTTGTAACCAGTAGAAGAAAGGATGTGTTGATGCTCCTCTACAAGTCGTTGGTGAGGCCTCACCTGGAGTATTGTGTTCAGTTTTGGAGGCCTTATCTTGCTAAAGATGTAAGAAGACTTGAAGTGGTCCAGAGGAAAGTGACAAAAATGATATGGGGATTGCGCCAAAATACATATGAGAAGAGACTGGAGGATCTGAATATGTATACCAAAGAGAAGAGGGACAGGGGATATATAATACAGAGGTTTAAATACTTGAAAGGTATTAATATAGAAACAAATATTTTCCAGAGAAGGGAAAATGGTAAAACTAGAGGACATTAATTGAGGTTGTGGGGTGGTAGACTTAGGAGTAATGTCAGAAAATTATTTTTCATGCAGAGGGTGGTTGATGCCTGGAATGCCCTCCCAAGGGAGGTGGTGGAGAAAAAAAACTGTGGCGTAATTCAAAATGAACACAGAGGATCTCTAATTAGAAAATGAATGGTATAAAAAAACAAAGCTTAAAGGGTTGCAGAATGTCAAGTGGTGCTTAGATGGCAACTGTGGCTGTATCAACTAAGGCAGGAGCTGTGCTGGCTTGTCCAGTCTGAGTCCTGCGTATAGCAATCCGGTTTAGGATGAGCTGTAGAGAGCTTTGACAGAAACTCCAGTAATTTGGAACATGAGGACAGTGCTGGGCAGACTTTTATGGTCTGTGTCCCGCAAATGACAAGACTGATTCGGATAGGCTTTGACGGCAACTAAGGATAGAGCTGGGTGGACTTCTACAGTCTGTGTCCCAGAAACAACAAAGAAAGACAATGATCAAGTATATAATATCATGTTCATTGTTGATTTAATCTAGAATTGAGAATGAATGTGGCTATGGGGCAGACTAGATGGACCATTCAGGTCTTTATCTCTGTCACTTATATTGCAAATTGTATTGGTTTAAACTTTTTTTTTTTGCCCTTTAATGGATCACATTCCATTATGAGGGAGTTTTCTGGCCATATGGGAGCTGGAAAGTTTAGAGAACTGATTATGCAAGTTAAGGCTTTTTTTTTTTAATATTTTTTTCCTTCTGGGGATATTTCATATGATGCTGTCTATCTACAAAGTAAAGGCCCAATTTTCAGTTGCCACAGCCATCAGCTAAATCACTGGTAGCAAAGCTTCATTTGACAATTCTGAATATGTATATGAGCAGCGATGACATTCTGTTCATATGCATATATTAACCCTGCTCTTTCACTGGCCTAATTTACATAAGTACTTAAGTGTTGCCATACTGGGACAGATGAAAGGTCCATCAAGCCCAGTATCCTGTTTCCAACAGTGGCCAATCCAGGTCACAAGTACCTGGCAAGATCCCAAAATAGTACGACACATTTTATGCTGCTTATCCAATAAATAAGCAATGGATATTCCCAAGTCCATTTTAATAATGGTTTATGGACTTTTCTTTTAGGAAGCTATCCAAACCTTTTTTAAACCCCACAAAGCTAACAGAACAGCTGGCCACCCCAACCCAACCCCATCTCCCAGGCATACATACGTTTTCCCCAGATGCTAGATATGGCGCCAAATTTGTGTGCCGAAATGTATGCACAGATTGAAGCTGTGAGTGCAAATTAATTAGCTAACAAACCATTGATGTCAACAGTAGCTTCAGTTAATTGACGTTATTTAGATTTTGCGAGCACTGCTCTATAATCCTCACCATTCCCCTGCCCAAATGCCAAGAGTTGGCTGCCAGCATTTATACCAGGTTTCAGCTGAAGTAAATACTGGCACTGAAATTTGGGTGCAGGAATAGGCTCTAAGTGCTGGTCTATAAAGAGTGCTCAACTCAAAGCACTCTGTACCACTTTTTTCCAGCTCCCAGATTTGGGCACCATTTACTGAATCCAGCCCTTTATGCATAGAATCCATGTTGGCACATTCTAGACTGGTCTAAATTAAAAGAAAATAAAAACCTATGCAGTCTACACTGATGTCAGCTGTGTTAAGTTGTTTATAACTGTACAGGGTATGTGCACTAGTACTTTTTCACTGTGTAAACTTTGCCAGAATTTCAGAGAGGAAGTACAAATGTACTTCCAGTTCTGAAATGTACCTCAGCAATACTATGCACTTACATTTATATCAACTGTTAGGGTGTACAGATTTTGTGCCCGGTTTACTAAGATGCACTAGCGTTTTTAGCGTGCACTAATGCTAAAAACGCTAGCTTGCCTACAGCACAGCCTAGTAAACTGGGCCTTTTGTAAGTTGTGAGGAACAGAGATGCTTGAAATTCAAAAGTATACACATAAATACATACTCCTCCCAATCCTACCTCCTCAAACAATAGGTAAACTTACCAGCATTATAGCCTGTATAAAATTAAGCTTACCTGAAGCTTTATAAAGAATTATTTATTCAAGGAAGTACCTTTGAAAATTGGCATCTTAATAATTTTGATTGTTTAAAACGTCCTATGGGCTTGGATTTGGCTGGATATATGAAACGAGAATGCAAATATATCCCAATATTGGACTACAGAGTCCAACTGGATGAACTTGGTTGATGTGGTGGTAACACTAACTCTACTCTATCCTGCCACTGTGACACTTTCTCCATCAGACAGTGAGTATCTGGTGCCAGAGTTTTTATTGAGCAAGGATAATGTATCTGGGCTAATTAAATGGATCATGTATATTTCTGCTCATTTGAAATTGCTGAAATGTTTACCATATGTGATGGTTTGATTCTTTTCAGTCTCCAAACTTTCCTCCTTGATCAGAATTTTAACTCAATATAATCATATGAAGTCAGACATCCTGAAAAGTCAAACGCAGCCTGGGCTTGTCCCTTTGGGTTAGCCTTGCAGGATTCTTTCCTCCTGTTATATATCAATTCTTCTTCCTTCTTGTCCAGTTCCTTATGAGACACTCCTGAGAAAATTAAAGTCATGGGATAGGAGGCAAGGTTCTGGTGTGGATTAGGAATTGGTTATTGGACAGAAAACAGAAGGTAGGGTTAATGGAGGAGGGTGAATAGCAGAGTGCCACAGGGATCAGTACTGGGACCAGTGCTATTTAACATATTTATAAACGATATGGAAATCGAAACAACGAGTGAGGTAATTAAGTTTGCAAATGACACAAAACTCTGCAACGTTGTTAAAACATATGTGGACTGTTAAAAATTGCAGGAAGACCTTAGGAAATTGGAAGACTGGGCATCCAAACGGCAGATGAACATTAAAGTGGACAAATGCAAAGTGATGCACATTGGAAAGAATAATCCGATACCGATGTACCTGATGCTAAGGCACATCTTGGGGGTCAGCACCCATGAAAAATATCTAGGTGTCTTCTGCTCAGTGTGTGGTAGTGGCCATAAAAGCAAATAGGATGCTAGGACTTATTAGGAAAGGGATGGTGAATAAGACCAAAAATACTATAATGCCTCTGTATCGCTCCATGGTGCGACCCTGCGTTAAGTATTGTATTCAGTTCTGGTCGCTGTATCTCAAAAAAGATATATCGGAATTAGAAAAGGTTCAAAGAAGTGTGACCAAAATGATAAAGGGGATGGAACTCCTCTCAAATGAGGTTAGGGCTCTTCAGCTTAGAAAAGACGGATGACGGGAGATATGATTGAGGTTTACAAAATCCTGAGTAGTGTAGAACGAGTAGAAGTAAATTGATTTTTTTACTCATTCCAAAACAGTAAAACAAAGCCTAGGGGACACTCAAGGAAGTTATATGGAAATACTTTTAAAGCAAATAGGAAGAAATATTATTTTACTCAACGAATAGTTAAGCTCTGGAACATCTGGAGGATGTTGTTACAGTTGTTGGCGTATCTGGGTTTAAAAAAGGTTGGACAAGTTCATGGAACAAAAGTCCATAGTCTACTTTTGAGACAGACATGGGGAAGCTACAGGTTGCCTCAAATTGGTAGCATGGAATGTTGCCATTATTTGGGTTTCTGCCAGGTACTTGTGACCTGGTTTGGCCACTGTTGGAAACAGGATACTGGGCTAAATGGACCATTGGTCTGAATTAGTATGGCTATTCTTATGTTTCAAACCAGCAAACTTAAGGGGGTAGATATTCAACACGATTTTAATGGCCAGGAGAGTCTCCTGGCTATTTAAATCGCATGCCCAGACCTTTCTGGGATTTTCAGTGCCACATAACCAGTTAATGCTGCTGCATATCTTCACCAACTCCTAACTAACTAGCTAGGTTAGGTGCGAGCCAGGGGCGGAGTATCTACTTAACTGGTTAGCAGTGATATTCAGCTTTCCAACTGGCTATTTAACCGCATAAAGTTAGGACAGGTGTCGGGCACCGATCTGAAGATCAGCCATTTGCTTTTATTCCTCCTTCAAATTAACAGAGGTTTTCTATTAATGTTGGGCCACCTTCCATGGTAGCATTAACATCCAGCTCCTGCTACCAACCACCAACATAGGCCATCTATGAAGCAACTGTACTCATGAAATGGCAGCCTTTAAATGCCAATCTCCTCTCTGCTGTTCAGATAAATCACCCTCAGGATTCTCTGGCTCTTTAACCTTTTGCTTATAACGGTTATTAAGTCTCCAAATAGTTGCAATAGCTGCTCTTGGCCAAGACCGAACTTATCGTCTTTCTACCAAAACCCACTTCTCCTCTTCCTCCACTCTCTATCTCAGTCGATAACACCCTCAATCTCCCCGTCTCATCTGCCCGCAACCTCGGAGTCATCTTTGACTCCTCCCTCTCCTTCTCTGCGCATATCCAGTCCCTTTAATATATGGACCAGGAACCTTGGATCACGGCTTGGTGGCTCGATGATCCTGGGCTGATGAAATAATGCTGCTTATAAGATGACTCGCAAGCAATGTTATTCCTGTACTATGTACTAAGATACCACAGATTAAGATCTGTGGTAAATCAAGGTGTGGTAAAAGCCTGCTTTTTACCGCATTTTGATAACTTCCCTCCTTAAATATCTAGCTTCTTATTGAGTTAAATGGTCTGATATTATCTGTATACAAGTTAAAATATACCTCTAGGCAAGTCATGGTTCACCACCGGCTGACAAACATAATTCACTGTACATAGCCCACATATTAACAATATTTTTCCAGAATAGATACTCTAATTGTGTCTCACATAAGAGAATGAATATTTAATACTAATAAGGGTTTTACATTTGCATGTAATATGATAGTGCCCCAATTTGTTATGATACATAATTGCAAACATATCACACGATAACCACGTACTTTATTTTCCCAGACAGCTCATTTACTTATTTCAGCATAGGATCAAAATGACCTGACTTGTTTGGTTTTGAAGATTGTTAGCTGCAACAATTTTATACTATGGTGATCATATGTTTCATCTCAGCTTATCATGCCAGCAAACAGGAAGACCAGATGAGAGGGAGGATGGGAGGAAAGTGAAAGATCCTCATGGATTCCCCTCCAGAAATTGTCCAAACTATTTTGCTGGTCTTCAGTATGACTCTCTCTTTAAAGTACCGAAAATTCTTCTTTTGCACTGTGCAGTTGGAGTTTGGAGAGAAGCCATTTGTTGGATCTCTGTGATAGCTTTCATCTGGCTTCTAATATGATTATGCATTATGTAAAGTCATTTCTTGTACATTCTAAATCATCGAGTTATATGCATATGCCACATGTTGTGTACATCAATGTAGATTACATTTCTTATGTTAAATTCTGTTAGTTGCTTGCTTCTTCATGCCTATAGCAAAAGGCAAGTGAAAGCAGCAATGTCAGATTTACCAGAGTCCTGAACTGTAGACATGGATTATTAAAGAGAGATCATGTTCTGGAAAATATTTGCTAATTGTTACCACTTGCTTCTCCATGTATGTTGTCTCAACTCATAAACTGAAGAGTAGGTATATATTTTGTCTTCGAGAAATCAAGTTCTGTTTGGAAAGCTGGTGAGATGTAAGGAAATGATGTGAACATAAATACAGTTCAACGCAGTCTTCATTTTCATGTTCATTAATAAGAACACATGAATTTAGACAGAAGGTCCTTGAACAAAGAGAAAAGGTAAGACAGTTCTGATTTCAACTCAAGTTTCAAAACTTTCTTTTAGGGAAAATTCCTGTATGTTTTGAAAACTAGAGTTGGAAAACTAAGTCTGGCCTACTTTTATAAACTAAAATTAACTGGACACACAACCTCGCTGAATAACCCTAATAAAATTGGTACCTTGGTTGCCGTGTTAATCTGTGGTAGCAACACATCGAGGTTGGTGGCATAAATATGCGCCAATAAAAATAGGAAGTCAAAATTAAAGTTCATGGTCAGCATTTCTTTTTAGCAAATAATCAGTGCAAGCTGAATATTGTCATCCAGCTAATGGCAATATTCAGCACTGCTATCTGGATAATGTAGCTCTTTTGCTGACCTAAATTATCCGGATCATTATCGAGATTGCAGCATTGAATATTGCAGGTACCTAGATAATCTGCCACTGTCCAGGCTTTGTTCCGACCATCCTGCTACTTACTGGATCATGCTGGGGAGATCTACAATGATTTTCAATGGCATTACAGTACCGTCTGACTTATCGGTGATGTTACAGCACTGTCCTTGAGATGGGCACAGGTATCCCTTTATCTTTCCTGGCATCATGTTTAGTTAAAAAGGCAGCAAGTAGTGCTAGGTAAGATTCTTGGGCATATTTAAACTTTTTTTACAGCTTCCTTTTTTGAAACATGCATTTGGTATACTTCTATTTTACCTCTCATCCACTTTTTTTTATTATCGGACTTCTCGATTATCCAGCAACTTGTCGGTCCCGTTTACATCAGATAATTGAGACTCTATTATATTTGGATAATGCCATTGAAAATCACTGACAGGTGCTGGAAGCGGAACTTATCTAGGCAATGCTTGTTCACTTTACTAGTTAAAACAATTTTCAGGATTGAACACTACAGCTGTGGGGATGTGCATTTGTTTGAAAAGACATAGGAAATGTTAATGATATTTCTCATGTCATTTCATGTTTCTGACAAATTAAAAGGAGCAGTAAAAACATGACATTTTAATAGCACTTAGACTTACAAAGTACCATAGGTTACTATTTATTTTAATTTTGCTCACACCTTTTTCAGTAATAGCTCAAGGTGAGTTACATTGAGGTATGGTGAGTATTTCCCCGCTGCCTGGAAGGCTCACAATCTAATTTTGTACCTGAGACAGTGGAAGTTTAAGTGACTTGCCCAAAATCACAATAAGCAGCAGTGGGATTTGAACCAGCCCCCTCTGGATATCAAGACTGGTGCTTTAACCACTAGGCTACTTCTCTACTTCTTTATAAAGTCTAATTGCTTTGATATATGCCTCCATGTATCTTTCCCTGCGCTGTTAATTGTGTGCCTTATTTGCAAATAATGCACAATCTTTCTTAAAGAGTCCACACCCTTTCCGAGAGAGCTTGCATGCACAAACCATCATGCATATGCACTCTATCACAGTGCTTCCCAAGTCCAGTCCTGGAGTATCCCTTGCCAGTCAGGTTTTCAGGATAGCAACAATGAATATGCATGAACTTGATTTGTATACACTGCCTCCATTATATGCAAATCTCTTTCATGCATATTCATTGTGGATATTGTGAAAACCTGAGTGGCAAGTGGTACTCCAGGACCAGACTTGGGAAACACTGCTCTATCACACTCCCTTGAGGTTGCACGCTATGGAATTTGAGTGTGCAACTTATAGAATAGCATCTAAGGAAAGTTATGTGTGTAACTGCTAATTAATGCCAATTAAACCCAATAATTGACTAACTACAATTAACAGCCAATTATTGAATTAAGTTGCACACACAACTGTCTTTATTCTATAAATTGTATGCACGACTTTGCATGCTAAGCATAAAGTTGGGTACTCAACTTTATAGAATCAGGGGGTATGTGTTCATATATGCAGGTTAATGACCAAAATATGATATTTATGTGTATTTTTGTTACCTAAATCTAGGTGGCTCCTTAGAGAATTACTGCCTATCTGTCATGTAGTTAGCTTGAGGCAGTGACTTTCTTTATATTAACTGCAGGATAGCCCTTCCAAAAATGCTGGGAACACCCTAATAGATAATGTAGAGATTTTACAGTTACTCTGGTGACTAAAATCGCTTAGCAGACTTTAGTAAATAGGGGGTCAAATTTGTCAATATAAATATGGTAGCTACCCATAAAACTGTTGGCTATAATATTGAAGTCTATAGAGAAATTCCAATTGGAATTTCAGTTCTTAATTTGTTCTGCTTATTCAATAGTAATTTATGATTATCTACCTAATCTGACTTTTGGAAATATTTTTTTAGATAAGCAGTAAAAGATAAGTCAATGGTTTATCTTTTGGCAGTTCAACCCTTGGTACAGGTTTGGTTTGTGTTGTTGAAGGTTGAGGATTTCATTAATTTTAAGTCCTTAAGGACAAGTGTGACAATTTAGGTACCCCTGACACAGGCACATCATGAAACAGGACATTAAAGTGTTGACTACCAAGGTGACTCTTGTGGAATTAATACTATCCCCTGACCGTCTCCACTTTTTGTGCATGTTATTGTACTGCACCAAAATTTTCTACGTGATTCATTAACCTATGGTACCTCTGTACTGCAAATTAGTGAATCCCATCGTAAATTTTAAGTTTTACATTGTTGCAGCTAGGACTATTGTTTGTTTTTAGCTATAGAAATAGCAAATATAGTTAGCCCAGAGTCAGGTATGCTGTCTTTAAAAGAGTCAGGCTGTTGTACTAATATACCTCTTCCCCGATCCTATTTCTAACACCTCCAATGCCTCCTAGTATTTTTTTTCTAGCAACCCTCCTGCATTCTTTAGTCATCTACTAAGGTTTGCTCTGGTAGTAGTGTGTACATTGGTGGGGGGGGGGGGGGGGGGGACAGAGGGATCCCTGGTTACTTCTGCTCTGGAGGCTCCTGGCCTCAAAAAGGGACCCTCAAACCCTCCCCCCTCCCTCCAAGTACTACCACTAGTGTTCAGGATGCCAAATAAAGACAACATCCTTTTTTCTAGAAAAACTAGAACGGGGGAATAAAAAACATTTTTCTAAGCTATTCTTCTTAGACAACTTAAGCATATTTTAAAAATTATTATTTATAAACTATTATGTAATTAAATTATCAAGATAACTTGAAGACAGGGAAACAGACCAGTCCATCAAAATCAGTACTTCTCAATTTTCTAATAGAGGAAAAAAGAAAAATAGATAAGTAGAATGTACATAAAAATCTCCTCCAACATTAGTCCTCAAGTATTAATGGAGGAAGTCCTGGAAATCTCTGAACAGGAATAGAAAGAGAACAAATGGACAACTTAAAGTTTCCTTGTAACAGTTTAACATTTCAAATTGTTTATCTTATACAAATAACATGCTTGTGTTTTTTTTCTCTCTCTCTCGGCTTCTCAAATTGAGGGCTTTTATTACAAAGCTGCACTAGTGATTCCCGTGCAGCAAATGAGAGGAAGCCTATAGGAACTGAATGGGCTTTCTCTCATTTGCCACACCAAAAATCGGTAGTGCAGCTTTGTAAAAGAAGCCCTGTCTGATTTGAGATTGTGATGTAGTTCCAATTCTGCACCTCTCAGGAATTCTTCCTAACATAATCCACAAGGAAAACAGGAGAAAACCTCCACGAAGAGCACAAGGTGCAACACAAAGTAGAGGGTGACTCATAATTCTTAAGATGGGAAAAGTAGATGAACAGCCTTTATTAAGGCACCAAGACCAGACACGGGTCCATGTTTTGGCAGACTTGCTGCCTGCCTCAGGGGTCACAAGACTTAGTTGAGCCACTGTGATGTGTATGGTACCTGATGTGATGTGTGTTAAGTGTATACACATCAAAAGAATACTGCCAGCGTAGGGCAGTTCCCTCAAAGAGTAGCGAGGTTCAAAGGCAATGCCAAAATCAGGCGTCTGCACCATGTGTAAATTTTCGGTATGGATCCTGCACCTAACTTTACGCATGTTGATCCCAATTAAATCTAATTAGTGCCAAAAATTGCTTGTTAAAAAGCCAATTATTGGCACTAATCTGATTTTTGTTCAATTAAATTGCATATGCAAATTGGGACCACGCCTACATTTGCGCATACAATTTTTGGCGACCTTTATAGAATCAGGGGGAAATGCAAAGCCGGGGCAAATATGAGAGACTAATGTGAGTCAGAAGTTGAGCTGGCAACAGTGCTGCTGGTTAACATGTGCTTTGTCCTCTCCTAGAGAACATTTAAAAAGAAATGTAATGGATTTTATGTGGAACCATAAATCTGGTTTAGAAGCCTAAACGTGAATCATGCTTTCTGACTGTTTGCCATAGCAGTCATCAATGAAATAGTAACCTTGGAAAGAACATAGCCAAGGCATTTTTAGCTCAAAGCAAGATTTATGGTAACAATAATCGTCTCTGGCCGGGGCAGTACGGTAATGGTCAATTAGCAGCCTGCATTTCACAGTGACATCATTTTCATAATTAAACAGCCTGCTGGTCAACAAAAGGGATATTACTTTCACCCAATAAGAGCAACAAAGATCCATGTTTAATTTTTTTTTTCTGAAACCATTGCCATCAGGAGAAATAAATGATGTTGGCACATAAAACAAATTTAAGAGTGAGAGAGGAGAAGAAAAGGAAGCAATGGGTGGATTTAATTGCAATAGCTGAATGCATAATTTTCCATTATGCACCTCCAGACATTTCACTCCCAGACTGGATGGTTCAGGTCAGCTGTTGGCATTATTAAGTATCCATTTTGTGGTGTATTAACTTGATGATGTGTAATGAAATCATACCTAAATCTTATAGTGAATTTATTTTGATCGGTACTACATAGATTTTAAAAGACATATTTTAGTAAGGCAAATCAAACAGTCCACTTGGGAACATCAACTCATTAATGGAAGCCAAACAAAAAGCAATTCAGACTTTGCTTATTTTTGGCTCATATGTCCTCAGTTGTGGGAAAGAGGCATTTAACTTTGAATAAAATCTGAACATTATTATTTTCTTTGCTCTGATGAGGGTCCAAGTTGATGTTGTTTCACAATCATTGCCAGATCTAAAATTTTAGCTGGGTAAGCAGCATTTTATCCCAAACGCTAAGAAGATTTACCAACATGTTATGATGAAACCATACTAGGAAAGTCCATTTTGTTGAAACTGTGAGAACTGCCAATGTATGAGATGAACCAAAAGGTTTTGCAGGAAAAATACTCAATCTTGGGGTCAAGATGAATGTCTGATGAGAAACACATTTAGATACAACCACAGAATACTTTGACTGTGAATTTGCTAACTGTGTTCATGTTTCTGATTCTCTGTTACTTTTTTTTTTTTCAGGTCACAAGTCTGGTTACATCTTGCACAATTTTAAGGGGTCTATTTACCTTTCCTTCAATTCAATGTTCCTCTTACTTTCTTTCAATGTGGTAAGATGTCATAGGCTGCAGATACAATATTACACAGTTGACAAAGCTGAACACTTGTTTTGACAGTCAGATGTGCCAGTTTTCTAAAAAAAAAAAAGAATTTGAAACAGGTCAAAATATGTATTAGTATCCAGCCTGGCCATTTAACATTTGCAGAGGTTTTCCCGAGAAAGGATGTTAGTATCGTACAGCTGAGGGTCTGTCTGTATGCTAAAGGTATGCTAAAGCTATCTGGATAATGTGTGCCACCCACCAGCTTCTCCTTTCCAAAATTACTGAAGATGACAACCACACTTCTCATCCAGACCAGGGAGGAGACAGCAAGAGGACAGTGACTCAGACCACTTACCCCAAGAGCTAGATTCACCCAGTTGCTCCCAAAGAAGCCCTCCATTGGGTAAAACTCACTTTTGCTTTGTTGCTTTCTAATTTATGACCTACTAGTTTTGACCTACTCTTCCTACCATAAGGCACACTTTTACATCAGCATGTGATCATATGAGTCAGGACCAGATTTAAGATGTTGACACTCATAGGCATGATTAGAGAGTAGAAGGGAGAGGAGGTTTCTATTCTAATACAGCATAGCTCTAAAACTACAAATAGCAGGCTTCTGTTTAATCCAGGTATTTGAGATCTTCAAAATTTGGCACATTAGGCAGTTGCCTTTATTGTCTGTACCTAAATACATGTTTGCCATTAGTGCGAGGGGGCAAGGCCATAGGAATGGCAGATAGGACATTAGCATCAGTAAGCTGCCAGTCATAGGAAATGCATAAAGGTCCTACATGTGACTCCTGAATGATATTCATTCCCAGGGCCGTGCCTAGGGTCTCTGGCGCCCCCCTGCAGACTATCAGTTGGTGCCCCCCCCTGCAGACTATCAGTTGGCGGCGCCCCCCCCCCCCCCCCATGAAAATGATCGCTCACCACTTGCCACACTGACAGGAATTGTCAGCAATATTCTTAGAAACAAATTGCTATACATTGCAAAATAAGATAGCAGATGTAAATTCTCAAAGTGGACATATTCCAAACACTAAAATGAAAAGAAAATGATTTTTTTCTACCTTTGTTGTCTGGTGACTTTCTTTTTTCTGATCATGCTAGCCCAGTATCTGATTCTGCTGCTATCTGTCCTCTTAACTCCATTTCCAGGGCTTCCTTTCCATTTATTTCTTTCCTTTCCTCCTTTCTTCTTCATTTCTGGTCCTCAGCTTCTGCCTATTTTCTTCATCCATGTGCAGTTTTTCTCCTCTCTTCCTTTTCCCTCATTTCATCTCCTTCATCTTTCTTCCCTCCCCTCTATTTCCAGCAATTTCTCCTCTCTCCATGAGCCCTGCCCTCCCAATCCATGCCCATCCATGCTCCTCTGTCCCCTGCCCCTCCATTCATCCTTTTCCA
This sequence comes from Microcaecilia unicolor, assembly GCF_901765095.1. Taxonomy (NCBI): domain Eukaryota; kingdom Metazoa; phylum Chordata; class Amphibia; order Gymnophiona; family Siphonopidae; genus Microcaecilia; species Microcaecilia unicolor. The sequence goes on from NC_044035.1 coordinate 109,370,004, forward strand.
GCAATTCCCCTCTCTCCCTGAGCCCTGCCCTCCCAATCCATGCTCCTCTGTCCCCTGCCCCCTCCATTCATCCTTTTCCAGCAATTCCCCTCTCTCCCTGAGCCCTGCCCTCCCAATCCATGCCCATCCTTGCTCCTCTGTCCCCTGCCCCCTCCATTCATCCCTATCCAGCAATTCCCCTCTCTCCCTGAGCCCTGCCCTCCCAATCCAAGCCCATCCATGCTCCTCTGTCCCCTGCCCCTCCATTAATCCTTTTTCAGCAATTCCTCTCTCTCCCTGAGCCCTGCCCTCCCAATCCATGCTCCTCTGTCCCCTGCCCCCTCCATTCATCCCTATCCAGCAATTCCCCTCTCTCCCTGAGCCCTGCCCTCCCAATCCAAGCCCATCCATGCTCCTCTGTCCCCTGCCCCTCCATTAATCCTTTTTCAGCAATTCCTCTCTCTCCCTGAGCCCTGCCCTCCCAATCCATGCTCCTCTGTCCCCTGCCCCCTCCATTCATCCTTTTCCAGCAATTCCCCTCTCTCCCTGAGCCCTGCCCTCCCAATCCATGCCCATCCATGCTCCTCTGTCCCCTGCCCCCTCCATTCATCCCTATCCAGCAATTCCCCTCTCTCCCTGAGCCCTGCCCTCCCAATCCATGCCCATCCATGCTCCTCTGTCCCCTGCCCCCTCCATTCATCCTTTTCCAGCAATTCCCCTCTCTCCCTGAGCCCTGCCCTCCCAATCCATGCCCATCCATGCTCCTCTGTTCCCTGCCTCCTCCATTCATCCTTTTCCAGCAATTCCCCTCTCTCCCTGAGCCCTGCCCTCCCAATCCATGCCCATCCATGCTCCTCTGTCCCCTGCCCCCTCCATTCATCCTTTTCCAGCAATTCCCCTCTCTCCCTTCCATGACCCCCCCCTTGCATCCATGCTTTCATCTCTCCCCTGCCCTCCCGCTCCCATTGTTCAACTGCCCGCCCTCTTCTCTCCCCCCAATATCCCTTTTCTTTTTTTTTCTTTTTAAATTTACCTCCGTGGCAGTTCCGGCAGCGCAGCATCAGTGAAGGAGGTGGCGCTCCCGATGTCGCTAGCCTTCCCTTTGCTGTGTTCCGCCTTCTTCTGACGTCAAGGAAATGACATCAGAAGAAGGCGGAACACAGCGAAGGGAAGGCTAGCAACGTCGGGAGCGCCGCCTCCTTCACTGACGCTGCGCTGCCGGAACCGCTACGGAGGTACATTTAAAAAGAAAAAAAAAGAAAAGGGATGTTGGGGGGAGGGCGAGCGAGGTGAGCATGGTGCGGCAGCGCCCCCCCCAGAGGGAAGCGCCCCCCTGCCATGCTTACCTCGCTTACCGTGTTGGCACGGCCCTGTTCATTCCTGCCTAAGGATGGATGATAAGACCAGCAGAGAGAGGTATCAGCTTCAACAGCTAGAACCAGGGCTCAAATTATGTGGATACTCAAGATATCCCCCAGTCAGCTCCCGCAGCATCTTTAATTCTATTAGAGAGACGGGGTATCAACATCAGCATCCTCAGGCTTTAACTAGACCTTGACTTATGAGATGTTCAACTTTAATTTGCCTCGACAAAGTATTCAGTTTAAAAGAAGTCTGGAAGCACTGCAGTCCATGAGAGTTTTGTTTGGAAAATCGACATGCAGCATAGAAATCAAAATACCCAGAGCCTGCAACTGCCACCAGCCACTGAAAATTGCCTTCGCCATGGGATACGGTTTTTTCCCCCAATTTTAGCTAGAACCCTTAGTTTTATGGGACAACTTTATTTGGATTTCTAGCTCCTGTTGGATTGATGTTCAAAGTGATTTAACTGGCCAGAATTGGCTTCTGGTCAGTTAAATTGTCTGTTTGGGGTTAACCGGTCACTTTCAGTAGCACTCAGTGCATCTTTTCTAGCAAAAAAGGTGCCAGTACTCAAATGCTAGGCCATCCTTCAAGGGTGGAGTGATCACTGAGGGATCCACCCCACAATAGCCAGGCCCCCTGCAACCAGTCACAGAACCTATGACAAGACAGAATTGATGTGTAGAGCCTGAGCTCTTTCATTAAAACTTGGGGTCCTTGGGTCAATTTTAGCAGACAATGGAAAAGGTGCCGGTACTCAGTACCCCCAAGTACCCCCACAAAAAAAGCCCTGGTAGCACTTAACTAGTTAGTTCTGCTGAAAATGTCCAACTAGCACCTATCTCAAAACTGGCTATATTGGGGGTGTTCTGGGGGCAAAGTCAGCACTTAAGGGTAAATTCTATAAATGGCACCTGAAAATCAGTGCTGAAAAGCCACGTGGTTAGAGTGATTCTATAAACTATGCCTAAAGTTAGCATAATTTACATAATATGCTCAGGCACCCATTTAGGCTACCAAAAAACAAGCCAAAATACCTGCGACTAAGTTAAGCGTAGAATGGCTGTATTTTATAATACTGCACATAGTTTTTTGAAATGCCCACAACCCGCCCATTCCATGTCCATAGCTACGTCCCCGTTTTGGCTATGCACATTAGAATTTACGTGCACCACATTGTAGAATACGCCAAGAACGTTGTGCGTATAAGTTCTAATTTAAGCCAATTAGTGCTGCTAATTAATTGGCTCATTAATCAATTAAATTGTGTGTGTGATTTGGCCATGGAGCCAAATTAGCACGCGCCACTTAAGACAGCTTGGAACTAAGCTGCATTATACGTGCATTAACATTTTTAATGCATGTTAACCATGTACATGTGTTAACTGTGTACGTGCCTACACTATCCCTATAGGTGCCTACATGGTTAGCTCACACACTAATTGTAGGCACATTAAAAACACTAATGCGTCTTAGTAAACAGGGCCAGTTATATAGAATTTGGGGATTAGCCAGTTAAGTGCTGATATTCAGCACTTAACTGGCAAGGTAACTGCATAAACCGCACTACCGATTCTCGGTGCAGCAAATGAGAGGAAACCCATTCAGTTCCTATGGGCTTCCTTTCATTTGCTGCGTAGGAATCGGTAGCATGGCATAATGCCAGTTTTTCTTCTGCAGGTCTCTGCTGTGTACATGCTTTCCTAAGATAAGTGGAAATGCTACCTGGAACTCCCTAGGAGCGATGCAGATTTTAACTTAAGGCTCCTTTTACCAAGCTGCAGGAAAAAGGGCCCTGCGCTAGCAGTGGGGTCTGTTTTCCTGCGCGTCAGGGCCCTTTTTCTTGCAGTGGCTAAAAAGACCCCAGCCACACATGGCCATGTGGTAAGAGAATGCTTATCGCATGGCCATGCAATTGGGAGCCCTTACTGTCACCCATTGAGGTGGCGATAAGGGCTCCTGCGCTAAACCGGCGGTAACTGGGCAGTGCACAGTGATGCCCAATTACCGCTGGGTTACCGCCATGCAAGCCATTTCCAGGGGTTTTCTTTTTCCCCCAGAAATGGCGTACACTCAGGGTGGGACTACTGCCGTTGGCCGCATTGGGCGGCAGTAATCCCGGAAGAGCGAGCAATAAGCCCACATTGGGATTACTGCCGCTCTGTAAAAGGGCCTCTTAATACCTGTTTGCAATGAAAGTTTATCTAGCTCTTCCCCTCTAATATTTTTTAACTTCTACACCAGAATGCGATCTGTCTCTTGCACGCTGGTGTCTAGTACATGCTTATCTGAGTATCCAACAGGGTACAGTACATCTCCTTGTCTACCTCCTCTCTCACTGTGGCCCTGTTGCTGCTGGAAAAGCCCAGCTCGATTGACCATTTGAAGCGACGGCCATGTATCCACCACATACAAAAGTAAAACTACCACACTTTAGTAAAATGACACCAAAGTGACCATAAAATAATTCTTTCAGAATAAATACATTTTGCTGAGGAGATGATACATAAGAAGTAATATAAAAATATAAATAAAAAAGAAGGGCAACCAAAATGATAAAGGGGATGGAACTCCTCTCATACGAGGAAAGGATAAAGAGGTTAGGGCTTTTCAGCTTGGGAAACAGATGGCTGGTGAGGTGGGGGTGGGGGTGGGGGGGGGGGATATGATAGAGGTCTACAAAATCCTGAGTGGTGCAGAATGAGTAAAAATGAATCGATTTTTTAGTCTCTCCTAATGTATGAAGACTAGGGGACACTCAATTAAGTTACATGGTAATACTTTTAAAATGAATAGGAGGAAATATTTTTCACTCAACAAATAGCTAAGCTCTGGAACTCATTGCCAGAGGATGTGGTTACAGCAGTTAACATATCTGGATTTTAAAAAGGTTTGGACAAGTTCCTGGAGGAAACGTCCATAGTCTGCTATTGAGACAGATATGGGTAGCCGCTGCTTACCTGGGATTGGTAGCAAGGAATGTTGCTACTATTTGGGATTCCGCCAGGTGCTTGTGACCTGGATTGGAGGTCTGCGGAGGCAGAGTGTGCTTCGGGTTTATGGGTGTGGGTTAGGGGTATGTGATGTGCTGATTGTATGTGAGGGTGTCTAGGATGGAGTGTGTAGGGGCAGTGAGAATGTGGTGGATATCTGAAGTGGAGTAGGTGTGTGTGTTACAGGAAAAATGGTGTTGTGGGCACAGCAAGAATGTCAGGAGTGCAAGGGATGTCAGTGGTACACTATTTCCCCCACTCCATCCCATCCCTCACCATGTCCTCTTTCCCCTACTCACTCCATCCTACCTTCTCTCACCCCTCCAATAAACCTCCTCCTCCTACGTTCCTTTCCCCTCTTTCCACCTTTCCCCATGCACCATAACCTTATATCAAGTATAGCTCCTGCAGGGGTGAAAGTGCCTGGTGCCATCAGGAGTTCTCAATCCATGCCAGCACAACAAAGAAGAAGTGCTGACTTGCTGCCCTCCCCCCCTCAAAACAAAATCTGGGCTTGCAGCAAGAGAAGTGCTGAAGTGATCATCTCTTGCTCTCAGAGGATTGCTCTCACCTGACAACAAGAGAAGATGCCGGTCCAGATAGACATTTCAAAACTAAAGGTGGTGGTGCAGCATCCTTCCCTTCACATGCCAGCAGGGAATGAGGATCCCTGTTTGCATCATGTTTCTGCACTGCAACAAAGTTAAGCCAATCAGGTGGTGGTTCCTCCACTAGGTGCTAAATTTGCTCCACCACAAAGCTTTAAAAGTTTTCATTGGATAGGAAGATGAGAACCTTGAATGCCACCTCCTTCCATGTTCCCTTTCACTTCATACTCATCTATTTGTGTATTTTATAAAGTATTTTTATAAAGTACAGAATTATTTCCAATGGAGGAGTGGCCTAGTGGTTAGGGTGGTGGACTTTGGTCTTGAGGAACTGAGTTTGATTCCTGGCACAGGCAGCTCCTTGTGACTCTGGGCAAGTCACTTAACCCTCCATTGCCTGCCATGAGTGGGAAAAAGTGCAGGGTACAAATCTAACAAAAAAAAACAACATACAAGATAAACAGGAAGAACAAAAGGCTTCTTTCTATTTACAAGGAAATCAAGGTGGAGGTCAAGTGTTTTAGAGTGATGTTAACAGAGGAAGACCTACAGTAATTCTTTGCTAAAATTATTGGGGTTTGTTCAATGAAATCCATAAAATAGTAACATCTCGTAACATAGTAGATGACGGCAGAGAAAGACCTGTATGGTCCATCCAGTCTGCTCAACAAGGATAAACTCATATGTGCTACTTTTTGTGTATACCTGACCTTGATTTGTATCTGCCATTTTCAGGGCACAGACCGTAGAAGTCTGCCCAGCACTAGCCCCACCTCCCAATCATTACCCCGCTTCCCACCATCGGTGCTGCCACCCAATCTCCACTAAGCTTCTGAGGATCCATTCCTTCTGAACAGGATTCCTTTATGTTTATCCCACACATTTTTTAATTCCGTTACCGTTTTCATCTCCACCACCTCCCGTGGGAAGGCATTCCAAGTATCCACCACTCTCTCCGTGAAAATATATTTCCTGAAATTTTTCCTTGAGTCTGCCCCTTAAATCTGATTTCATGTCCTCTAGTTCTACTGCCTTCCCATCTATGGAAAAGGTTCGTTTGCAGATTAATACCTTTCAAATATTTGAATGTCTGTAACATATCACCCCTGTTTCTCCTTTTCTCCAGGGTACACATGTTCAGGTCAGCAAGTCTCTCCTCATACGTCTTGTAACGCAAATCCCATACCATTTTTGTAGCTTTTTTTTGCATTGCTTCAATTCTTTTTACATCCTTAGCAGGATATGGCCTCCAAAACTGAACACAATACTCCAGGTGGGGCCTCACCAATGACCTGTACAGAGTAGGGGCGTAGCTATGTGGGGGCCACGGGGGCCTGTGCCCCCAGATTTGGCCCTGGCCCCCTCCTACCCCCTTCCCGCCACCGCTAACCCTCCCCGCCACTGCCATCGGGTACCTGTGCTGGCGGGGAGTCCCCAGTCCCCGCCAGCCAAAGTCCTCTTCAACCGATCTCCGGGCCGGCGCGTTGCTGTAGCTGATGTGGAAGCCTAGGATTCTGTTTCTGTGTTAGTCATCCTGATATCCAGGACATCAGGACGACTCACACACAGATGAAACAGAATCCTAGGCTTCCACATCAGCTGCATGCAGCAACACGCCGGCCCGGAGACCAGCTGAGGAGGACTTCGGCTGGCAGGGGTTGGGGACTCCCGCCAGCAAAGGTACCTGACGGCAGCGGCGGTGGGAGACTCGGGGGAGGGTTGGCGGTGGTGGGAAGGGGGGTCAAAAGGGGAGGGGCCCTGGGGGATCAAAGGTGGTGGTGGGGTTCACGGTGGAGGGGGCTAAAATGTGCCCCTCACCTCAGGCTCTGGCCCCCCCTCCCACCGAAGTCTGGCTACGCCCCTGGTAGAGGGGCATCAACACCTCCTTTCTTCTGCTGGTCACACCTCTGTCTATACAGCCTAGCAACCTTCTGACTATGGCCACCGCCTTGTCACACTGTTTCCTCGCCTTCAGATCCTCAGATACTATCACCCAGTGGTGTGCTGGAGTAGGCTCTCACAGGCTCTCGAGAGCCGTTTGTTAAGTTTTTAAGAATTTTGGGAGCCGGTTCTCCATGGCTACTTTAACAAATGGATCCCAAAATGTGGGCTTGGTCCCCTCCTGAATTCTCTTTTACTTTGCTGGTGAGAGAGAGCCCCCTGTTAACAATTTACTAGCAGACCCCTGCTTCACCCCAAGATCCCTTTCCCAGTCTGTACATATCAGACTCTCACCGCCTAACACATATGTCTCTCGTGGATTTCTACTCCCTAAGTGCATCACTTTGCATTTCACTCACAAATACATTGAACAGAATCGGCCCCAGCACCGATCCCTGAGGCACTCCACTACTCACCTTTCCCTCATCCGAGCGAATTCCATTAACCATCACCATGTGCTGGATCTGAACCAAAATACCGCTAAGTGATTTCTGATTATTTTATTCTAATTTCTCAACTTTTTGGCTTTAGGTTTAGCTACCTGATATTCTCTTTAATTTGATACCTATTGTTTAATTTGTCCTGTGAATCTGTATTGTGGTGCATTTCTCTGTCGTTTAACCCTGCCCCCCTCCCAAAAAGACAAAAACAACAACAGCAAAAATAATACCCTCTTTCCTTTCCTGCCTAGCTCTGATAGAGGATAGGCTTTTCTAACTGCTTCTGGTCCTGTAGCATTCTAACTTTGTGAAAAGGTTCTGCCAGTCCTAGGCAAAACCAAAAACTTAGTCTCCCAACTGGTTACACATTTACATTGATGAAACTGCTATAATTATTGGGAATATTTAGATTTATTTACTAAAGGAAAGTTATATTCTACTGGAATTTGAAAGTTAAATCAACTGAAAATTCTTTGAGCAGACTGTATCAGTTCTGGTCATAAAATATATCTGATTTGGCCAGAGCAACAGGGGAGGGCAAAGGCTTAGAAGCTAAATTTATCATTAGGAAACATACGAGAACCTGCAGCAATCATGAAGTGAGATTAGAGAACTCCCTGGAATGAACTCAAATGCCATTCAGTAAACGAAAAATATCAACTGCAATGTTTTCTCTGGCAAGTTAAAAGGAAACAAAACAACCCAAAGCTCAATCAGCTAGTAAATGTATATATGAACTGCTCAGTTCAAAATTACATAGGATAGGAGAGGCTGAAGCACACAAAACTGTCATTGTGTATTACAGCTAGCATTAAGAGAGAAACAAGTTTAATGAGGCAACAGCTATTTCAAAAGTAAGCCCACACAGGAACCTTTCTGTGAACTGCATGTTTCTACAGAAACTGGATGTGTTATATAGCTTGGCCAAAAAAACATTTGCCTCCTTTACAAACTGCGTATTTGTCAAATAATTTGTTAATCATAAAGATGCAATATATTATTTGGTGCATATGTTGTATACAGGGTTCTCAGTCTGTTATGATTCTGTGGCTATGGCAATTGCCAAGGAATTATCCTCTTCAATTAACTCACCAACAATGCTGCAAAATTAAGACAAACTGCCCTCCACTCTTACCTAGGACTACCACTCAGCTCTACTTGTTCCTAGTAGCCCCATCCATAGTAGCCTGCTCTAGGGTGCTGAGCACCCCCAATATTACATAAGCTCCTTCACTATGTCCATGGACTCATAGGTGCTGTAGGTACTTGAGCAACCTCAAAATTGTGCAAACTCTTTGACTGTGCCAGGCCTCACCCTCACTCACACTGTTATAGTACTTACACATGTATGTCAGTCATATTGCAAACCTAGAAGTGTGAATACTGTTAAATCCGCCAGGATTTACAGGCAATCCCACCCAGTCCCCAACCAGTCAAATAGGGGTGCACAAAATCGTCCCACTCCTAACAGACACAGATGGGACACTTTTAACTCAATGACAGAGGAGAGCCTTGACAAAATCCTAAGAGACCTTCGACCAGCTACCTGTTCCTTCAATCCCTGCCCATCAAAGATAGTGCAGCAGGCAAGTATGCGCCTTATAGAAGGTGCCACAAAAATTGTGAACACTTCTCTTTCTAATGGGCAACTACCAACAGCAGTTGAAGGGTAGTGGTTCACCTTCTGCTGAATAAAAACAACTTTGACCTGGACAAACTTGAAAGTTACAGGCCAGTATCCAACATCCCGTTTCTAGGGAGACTCATAGAACAGTCTGTGTTCAACTTAATGATTGGCTAGAAAAGAGAAACTGGCTAGATCCATGTCAATCTGGATTCAGACCCGGTTACTAGATCTTCACAGAAACCGAGACAAGGAATTCGCCTCAATGTTAGTACTTCTAGATTTCTCAGCAGCTTTTGACACTTTTTTTTAACAGAAACAGATATCAATGGAACAGTACATGCCTTGTTCACATCCTATCTATCAGACAGGCAACAATCCATAATGTTTGGCAGCAACTCATCACCACTATGGACACTGACCTGTGAGGTACCACAAGGATCGATACTGTCACCTATTCTGTTCAATATCTACCTCAAGCCACTAGCTGAGCTGATTCGGTCAATGGACATACAGTTTTACATCTATGTGGATGATGTCCCACTCATACCCATTGAACCTGACTTACCTACAACCTTGAATAAACTGAGTACCTGTCTAACATCAATTCAAGAATGGGCTAAACAGAACAAACTTTGCATGAACCAAAGTAAAACTGAACTTCTCTGGTTCCATAACACAAGTGGATACATACATGACATCAAAATCCCTTTTGGGAAGTACGAACTCCCCCTCAAATCACAAGTCAGGAACCTTAGAATACAGTTAGATTCAACACTTACTCTGATTCCCCAAATCCAAGCAACCTTTAATAGCTGCTTCTACTATTTGCAACAGCTATGCTGCCTCTCTCCTTACATCGAGAAGGTAAATTTTATCCCAGTTGTGCATGCCATGATAACATCAAGACTGGATTACTCCAATGCACTGGTCTGACTACAAAGGGCCTGCACCAGCTCCAGTTGATTCAGAATGCAGCAGTAAAACTCAAAGAAGGTTGCAAGCTATGTGTCCACGTCACACCATTTTTGCAAAAACGTCATTGGCTACCAGTACAATACAGAGCTAAATTTAAAACTCTATGTCCGATCTTCAAGGCCCTGAAAGGAAATGGCCCTGAGTACCTGATGAATAGGATGATCCTCCACACATCGCCAAGGACACTAAGGTCCACCCAAGGACTTTCACTAACCACACCCTCTCCAAAAGACATTACACGATGTGATACCCACAAGTGAGCCTTTTCCGGAGTAGCCCCACACTCTGGAATGCACTGCCTGAAAGCCTCTGCTTAACACAAGACTATCTCTACTACAGGAAGCAGGTGAAAGCTTGGCTCTTCAACTAGACCTTTAATGGAAGAAGTAACTAACTTGTAAGTCTCACTCTCACACACAAGGAGTGACTCAGGCTGCACATACTGTAGTAGGACATGTTTATCCACTCCTACCCTAGCTGAGATAATATTTAACCATCTCTCTGACCTCATGTGCAACTTTCTTTAAATCAGTCACCTTACTTTCTAAGTCTTCCTACTCTCTAACCTATCTATATGTTACAACTTTGCCTTACCCTTCACTGTCAGTTATAATGTTATATTACGTATTGTGTTGACATTGTAAGTAGTATATCACGCCATACTTTGTAGTGTTATTTGAATATTTTACTGCTGTGATTGCCTATTGCTCGTGTTTGATGTATTCTTACTGTACACCGCCTTGAGTGAATTCCTTCAAAAAGGTGGTAAATAAATCCTAATAAATAAATAAATAAATAAAATCCAGAGGCCACAATTTTTATCTATTTTCAATATGGGGGGGAGGGGGATAAACAAGGGAAATGAAGAATGATACCTCCTTTAATCTTTCCTATAAAGGGCTGGCTCTAATGAGCACCTTTAAAAGCATAGAAGTACCAGAGAACAGCTGTAAATCCTCTTTTTTTGGAAATATTGAGTCCTACCATGTGCATTTGCTTTATGAAATGGGGAATATACATGTAGATTTTATACCTGCCCAAACAATGCTCCCAACCTACCCCCTTGCAATTTCTATGTATTATGGACATCCACACGTAAACGGAATCGTTTCTAAAATCACCATCTAGATGTGGAAGTTGTTTCCATGTGCAAATGCCAGAATTTCCAGGTGGAAATTGTGAATAAGACTTCCAAAATAACTCCCGGAAGGATAAAAAAATAACTGCATATTTCAGACACTGCCATCACAGCTTGATGTATATTATAAGTTTCTTCTAAAGTTTGAAAAATAAATCCATGTCACACAGAAAAGATATTTTTCCTATAAAAATAAAAATCTATACAGAAACCTGGAATGAACTCTAAATATGACTAATCCAGCTGATGACAGCTTCTCTTGCTTTGTCATGTTCACTCAGTGTTCTCTTGTTTTAGAGGTGCAGAACTCTGCTCTTGTTATTTCATAATGTATGCTGTGAGGACTATAAGAACCACAGGGATTACTGATAACAAACTACCTACATATGTAGCAAATTATGATGTACAACATAGGACTAACAGCTTCTGCTAGGACAACCAGACTGCCACTAAGCATTAAGATGATGAATTTTTTTTTACAGTTCTGCTCAAAAAGAGTCTTGATTTGTACTTTTCAAGAAATTTCTGACATGATTAATAAGATAAAATCATTGAAAAAAGTCATATGCTTTATTATGTGGAATATTTTATTATATAAGGCAGTTCCTGTAGTGCAGCTTAGGTGGAAAGCCAGTAAGAAGGCAATACTATAACTAAAGAAGGCAAATGGAATGTTAGAAATTATTAGGAAAGGAATGGAAAACAAAAATCAGAATGTTATAATGTCTTTGTATTACTCCATGGTGCAACCGCACCTGGAATACTGTATGCAATTCTAGTCACTGCATTTAAGAAAAAGATATAGCAAAATTGGAAAAGGTTCAGAGAAAGGTAATAAAAATGATAAAGGGGATGAGACAACTTCCCTATGAGGAAAGGCCAAAGCGGCCAGGGCTCTTCAGCTTGGAGAAGAGATGGGGAGATATGATACTTAGTGGAGTGGAATGGGTAGACGTGAATCACTTGTTTACTCTTTCCAAAAATACAAGGAATAGGGGACACACAATGAAGCTACTAAATACTAAATTTAAACAAACCATAGAAAATATTTCTTCACTCAGTGTGTAATTAAACTCTACAATTTGTTGCCATAGAATGTGGTAAAAGTGGTTAGCTTAACAGGGTTTAAAAAAGGTTTGGATACTTTCCTAAAAGTCCATAAGCTATTATTAAGATAGACTTGGAAAAATCCACTGCTTATTTCTAGAATATACAATCTACTAGCAATGGCACTGTTCAACTGTGACTTGGTAACAATACCTCACACAATTCAGTTGAACACATACATGCATACAGTCAGTAAAGCATTATATCTTAAAGTAGGGAAGTCTCATAGGTCGCTGGGGGTCCACTTGCACTCTCTTCAATGCCCCTGTTTTGCGACAGTTGTAATCATCGACTTGCCCTACCACCCTCCTTAGTTACTTCTAGTTTATTTTTTACTTTTTTTCTCCTTTTTTAAGTACCCACGGTATGGTTATACTGATGCTGCATACTCATTGGGAGCTTTACATATGAATGGTCTAACGATTTGTCAAGGCAGTGCTTATACATATGAAGAAAGCTCAACTTAGCTTTTAATTTGCAGTGCGAGACTATCCCCGACAGGTGCCTGTTTCGCACATCTCGGCTTTCTCAAGGGGTTGTTATCGCACCAATCAGCAAAATAGCTTGTCAATACTCGAGGGGATAGTCTCACACTGCAAATTAAAAGCTAAGTTGAGCTTTCTTCATATGTATAAGCACTGCCTTGTCAAATCGATAGACCGTTCATATGTAAAGCTCCCAATGAGTATTCAGCATCAGTATAACCATACCGTGGGTACTTATAAAAGTAAAAAAGGAGAAAAAAAAGTAAAAAATAAACTAGAAGTAACTAAGGAGGGTGGTAGGGCAAGTCGATGATTACAACTGTCGCAAAACAGGGGCATTGAAGAGAGTGTAAGTTGACCCCAGCGACCTATGAGACTTCCCTACTTTAAGATATAATGCTTTACTGACTCTATGCATGTATGTGTTCCACTGAATTGTGTGAGGTATTTCTAGAATAGGCAACATAAAATCTGTTTTACTTTACTGGCATCTTGCCATATACTTGTGACCTGGGTTGGCCACTGCTGGAAACAGGATACTGGACTTGATGGACCTTTGGCCTGTCCCAGTATGGCAATGCTTATGTTCTTATAGATCTGACGTAGGTGACGGTGTCTAAATGTGGTAGGGAATGCTTGTAATTTATAGTATTCTGTAAGTTATGTGGGTAAGTGGGATCCCTGCCTATATCCTACCCACGTTCCTCCCTGCCCCCTTGCAAATATGCACTATGTAAAACAGAGAATAGAGCTGATTTTATATGTATTTACTAGTAAAAAAAGGCCCATTTCTGTTTGAAAGGAAACGGGCGCTAGCAAGATTTTCCTCTGAGTGTGTACGTTTGAGAGAGTGTATGTGAGAGTGACTGTGTGAGAGAGGCTTCTGTTCCTGCTGCTGTGCATTCCCTGTGTTGTGCTGATTCGCTGCTCCCTGTATCGTGGCTCCGCCCCTCTCCCTTCTACTGGCCAATCTGGTGTGGGTTGTGTGACATCACTATTATCTACTCCAACTCCAGACCACCTCCAAGGGATCCACGGTTCCAGGCAGCCTCAGAATGTTGGAGGTGAGAATTATTATATAGGATTTGTTTATTTGTTAGGATTTAACATTGCTGGGACTAGAATCCTCCAGGATGCCATAAGCAACTTTATTTGGTCTCCACACTCAGCAAACTAAAATAAGTTATTTGGCTAAGCAATAATGATGTGGCAAAAAGCAGATATAATACAAGACAAGAGACAACAAGTGGCAACACAATATTAACAATATCTTTGTGGTGTCATACTCCAGGCCCAAGAACTACTATTATGGGTAACAGGGCAGTATTGTTCATTATAATAGTCACTTATAGGTCTGATGTTAGTTGCCATGAGACTCAGTGGCTCTGAGTATCAGATACAGGTTCTTTCAAGTCAGGTTCCGCTGGAATTTTGGTAGCTTCTCGGGAGCACTGCAGGTTTTAGATAGTACCTCTTCCTTCAGCCCAGAATATGTTCCTGGACCACCAGTAATGGGGATAAAATCCAGGCCACCTTGCTGAAAAGATACACTTTTATCCTGATCTCTCCTTTCTCATTAAGTTCTCAGAATGGGTTCACCTTTCCCTCAGGCATCCAACAGGGAAAAGGCTTAAGCAGCTTATGTCATCTGTGAAGTCCTGAATAACTCCTCGACTTTCTTATACCAGTTGGGGTATAGACTTCTGGGATCTATATAACTAAGGCTTAGGCTTAAAGGCAGAAAAGTTACTGAAATGTAAAACAAGTTTTTATATGCAGAGGAATTTCCATTCAAAACAGTTCCCGCCCTCTGATTATAATATTGCACTCATTGCAACTCTTCCTTTCTGGGAAATGGCCAAGTTTAGAGCAGTGTTCTGCCTAGCAACTACCAACATCAGACAAAAGTGAAATCAAACTGCTGTCAGTAGAGGCTCTGAAAATCTATGTAGGCTGCCCTACACAAGGTATACTGATAGTCATGGATGGCTGGAATGTGAAAGGTGGAAACAAAGAAGAAGGCTAAATGGTTGGAAAATATGGGCTTGGCAACGGAAACAAAGCTGGAGCATGTTTGACATAACTCTGCAAGACTAACAACCTGTTCATTTCAAGCACCTTCATCCAGCAACACAAGCAGCTACTGTACACATGGATCTCACCCAATTGATTGTACAAAAGTCAACTTGACTATATCTGTGGAAGCTGACGATGGAAAAGGTCAATAATATCAAGAAAGACAAAACCTAGAGCTGACAGTAGCACTGATTATCAGCTACTAGTATACAAACTCAAGCTAAAGCTGCAAAATTGCAAGATAATCATGGATGTAGCAACTTATGGTCTTGAAAATATACTACAAGAATGTAAAAACTGACTGCAAAATTGAATTGAGCTATAGGATGACAAAAAACAAATTATGCTTGAAGAAAGTGAAAAGTCTTTTCAAAAGGTGAAAAAACAACAGTGGCCAAAATGGAAGACTGAAGAAACTCAGAAAATTGCTCAGAAACTTGGAGAAGCGAAAGCCAGAGCAGAAAGAGAGGCAATTGTTGGCCTAGGCAAAATTTCCAATGTATCACAAGACAAAACAAAGAGAAGTACTACAATGACACGTGCAAGGAAATAGTTCAGAAAATATTACAGAAAGGTATGAGAGCTAAAGAGGAAATTTCAGCATCAAATAAGAATGCTAAAATATAATCAAGGATTCATTTTGAATAATGATGAGAAGATCAAGAAAAGGTGGAAAAATATACTGAATCATAGTATTGAATAGATTAAAGGGATCAATAGTCATTTCAACCTACAGGAGAGGCCTAATGGCCTAATCCTATATAATAAAAAGCACCTTCAACATTCTGAAGCTGACTCCATGGCACTGTGGCAGTGTAGGGTTTGTAAGTCTGTAGTTCAGCGTTTCATTGGTTCTCACTGTGAATGAAGAACCAATCAGACAGAATGGAACTTGGAGGAGGGAAGTGGAGTGGATTGAATCTCTAACAAACAATCATATACAGGGAGGTACGAACATCAGTGGAGGCAAGTGCACAGAATGGAAGGGAAGACAAACATTTAATCACTTTGCCACTCACACACATCACACACACACACACACTCAATCACTCTTTGTATCTCTCTCTTACACTGTCTGTAAAACACACTGTTACTCTCAGTCTCTCACATGGGCAACTGTATGTTGCATTCTCACGAGTAAGGAGCTCTTCTGATGTGATTGTTAAACTGAATGAAGGGCCTGAACAAGGAAAACGTTTACCACATTGTAACACAGTTTACACAAAAAATATTGTATATAAAGAAATCTTACACATGTAAACAACAATTATATTCAGAATACAACCGTGGAAACATTAATGGCAGGAACTCATTACATTGCTAGCGCCCGTTTCATTGCGGTAAGAAACGGGCCTTTTTTTCTAGTAGTCAATGAACTAGGTTGAGAACCTGGAGAGCTAGGTCCAATTCCCACTACAGCTCCTTGTGACACTGAGCAAGTTGCTTAACCCTCTGTTTCCACAGGTACAAAAGTTAGATTGTGAGCCCACTAGAGACAATAAAAATTACTTGCAAATAATATACATGACAAACTCAATCAGGAAGGAGTGAAGGGACTCAAATATCACAAAAACTTCACTAGTCATGTATTCAAACAATTCTCCAGACCTTCATTATGGAAGGAAGGAAAAGCCTCAGTCTTTATCATAGGGAAACAATATATTCCACCTCTTTATCTTCCATCACCAGCTGAAAACCTTCCACCTTCCTATGAAACAAATAATTTTCAATATTTTAATCAAATTTCACCTTTCTTTGGTATAATTTTATTTATTTGTTTATTTATTAATTATATTTGTATCCCGCACTTTCCCACTAAAAGCAGGCTCAATGCGGCTTACATAGTAATAGGTAACACAGAATTTTGTTATGTAAAGTAGGAAATTAAGTATAACATAATAAAAGGATGGATGGGTAGTAATAGGATGAATAGGTAGGTAGAGACAGGTGATAGAGAGAGGAGGGTAAGGTGGGAGATAGAGTCTGGGTCAATGTCGTTTTCTCTTCAGTGTATGTAAGGTAGATGGGTTCATGAGATTAATCTGGGTCTTTTGGGTAGGCTTGTTTGAATAGATGGGTTTTTAGTGCTTTTCTGAATGGTAGGTGGTCATGGATTGCTCGGATAGGTCTAGGGAGAGCATTCCATAGACGGCTGCCCAGGAAGGAGAAATTGGATCCATAATAAGTTTTGTACTTGAGACCTTTACAGCTGGGATAGTGCAAGTTGAGGTACTTTCGTGAGGATACAGACATGTTTCTTGCTGGAAGGTCGACCAGATTTATCATATAGTTTGGAGATTCTCCGTGTATTATCTTGTGGATTAAAGTCTGGGCTTTGAAATTGATACGTTCTTTGATTGGGAGCCATTGCAGTCTTGCGCGGAGAGGAGTTGCACTCTCAAAACGTGATCTGCCAAAAATGAGTCTTGCTGCTGTATTTTGGGCAGTCTGAAATTTTTTTTAGGATATATGCTTTGCAGCCTAAGAAAATACTGTTGCAGTAATCAGCATGGGTAAGTACCGTGGATTGCACTAAATTCTGGAATGTTTTCTGGGGTAGATATGGTTTTACGCGTTTCAATATCCACATCATTGTGAACATTTTCTTTGTGGTGGATATGGCATGATTGTCGAGGGAGAGGTGGCTGTCTAGTGTCACTCCAAGGATTTTCAGGTTTTCAGAAATGGGGATTGTAGTGCCGGAAATGGTGAGATTAGATGGGGGAATTGCGGAGTGCTGAGATGAAAGGATTAGGCACTGTGTTTTTTCTTTGTTCAAGTTCATCCTAAAGGCGTTGGCCCAGGAGGTTAATGTTACATTCGGCTGGCCTTAAAATAAATATTGTCCCCAATATTCACAACCCACCATTTCAACCATTCCAACCAATATACAGGCCCGAAGTATCAGACTTACTCAACACAAACCTCCTCCATTAACAAACTATTTATCACATTCATCATTTCCATTCTCCCATCCCTCCTTTCAATCCTCTCAAGCCCCAGTTCAGCAATTTCACCTAAAACCAACTTTGGATGTACATTTTAAGCATGTAACAAACTAAACACACTTCATCCCACCAATCAACCTTTCACATTTAGCCCAACATCTTCACATAAACATTCCTAACTTAATTATTGAAAAAAAACATAAAATTTTCCAAAATATCATTGCTAACTTTTCTATTCAATAAATAACATTTCATATCAGAACTCAAACAGTAATACATTTTTTCAGTCAGCATTCAAATACTCTAGAATGCGTGTGGATGAGGGAAAACAGAATTTTGATCTGTGACCTATCAAAATCCTTTACAATGACCATCCCTCCTCCACCAGCTTAGCTCTCCCCAAATCTGGAGATACGAATTAACCAACTTCATTATGAACAAAACACCCAATATCTAACTCATTTTAATATATAATTTTCCATTAGAAATGTTGAACACACCCCTTTATTACTTCTATGAGAAGTTCTCACCTTTCCATCAATTATACATTCACTTGTCCAAACCCCAGGATTAAACACAAATTCGGTAATCACAGCATAACCCTTTTGTTTCTCTTTTGGTAATACTACCGGAATACCTTTCTTTTCCTTTGGAAAGATCAATTTTTCTTGAGTTTGTTCCCCTTCAATATTGATTTCCTCTAACACAAATTTTCTTAACAAATCCCTGTGAACTGTTTTATCCCCAAACTTTTCATTTCTGATTTTTACAACATTGAAATTCTCCCCAAACATTTCCACCACGCTATAAGGAAAAGGTTCCCAGGTGTCCTGTATCTTGTGTCTGCCTGGAAATCTCTGTCTCCGCAACAAGACCCGATCCCCCTCCTGCAGCACTCAAGACATCTGTGAGGAACCTGGACCAACATCCTTTCTTATGTCTGGAGGAGATACATAAACTCTGGTTAAATTTCCCTTTGCTCAAGGACGATTCAGCTGCTGGACCCTGTCTGGCTCCACTGACAAGACGACCAGAATGGGTAACTGTCCCAGCCTTCCTTTTCAGTTCTACCGCCTCAGCCTCTGCGTACTTCTTGTCTAAAACATCCACTCTTTCAGGATATTCTTCAGAACCTGTATCATCCAGAAATGGGCGGTTCAACTCTTGAAGACTTAGTCCCATGGCTTGTTTAATGCGCACGTCTTCTTTCCATTTTTGAGCCTCCAGTTTCAGGGTACTCTGTGTCAGTGTTTGCTTCCGATCCCGTTTCTCCCTCTCACGTTCCAGACCATACTGCTGCAGCCAGACCATCTCACTCTGGAAACTTGCAGGCCTCTCGTTCTCTTTGCTCTCTTCAAATTCTTTGGTCATGTCCATGATGTTGGAAGGATCAGGATCCGCTTCACGTGGTACCACCAACTCTGCTATTTCCAGCAACTCAAAGTTACCTAGCACTTTCTGTATCTCTTTCTCTTCATATTCAGTGTCCGGGCAACTGGTTAGCTTTTCTTCTTTCTTCTGTCCAAAAATCAGCATTTCCTTCTTGCTCGTTTCCAAGCCAGTCACGATCACTTCTTTTTTACTCTTCCCACAAAAGTTACCTCTTAACGATTGATCACTGTCTGTTCTGGTTTGTTTTTCCCTGTGCTTCTGTGTAACCAGGGTATCAGCTACTAAGCTCCTCTCGGGTAAGTTCATCTTTTTGGTAGCAGAAACCAGTACCGCTGCTGTACTCTTCCTTGTTTGTTGACCAATTAAGAACTTTTCTGGCATTACCGGTATGATTTTGCTCACATTTCCCTGCATCTTTATCATGCTAATAGATTCCCTACTTTTGTTGCAACGCTTCTGGGAAATGCTGGACCGAATACTCGCCATCTTCACGGGCTCGCCCATCAAAGAAAACAGGTCTCTGAATAATCCTTCCAGGTACCGAAGGACATTCATGCCCACTATGCCGTGTACTGTCTGACTCTCTACTTGTCCATTCTTGAAATTATCTTTAACAACGAAAATACACCGCTCCGGCACTAATTGTCCCAAGCACTGAACATCGGCATCTATATATCCAAGCACAGGCAGGTCAGTCCCGTTCACTGCTACCAACGTCAGTTGACTGGCATCTTGCAGGCAAGCGGTATTCGGGAAGTTTTTATAAAAAAAACTCGCCAGGATGGTTGAGACGCTGGAGCCAGTATCTACTGTGCAGAGCGTTTCCACTCCATTTATTAAAACTTTTAGTATCGGGCTGTTTCCAATCGCTCGCTCCCCAAAATAACTTTCTTCCGGATTCTCTTCTTTATTCACATATTTCTGCATCCGGACAGATGGCTTTCCATCACCCCCCTTCACAGGAGCCAAAGTATCCTCCCGAGCATTATTTGTTTTAAAAGTACCACTTGTACTGGGTTGTTCTGGGTTATTCCTGTTGTCCCTAACAACCGGATTTTTGCCTCCTTGCTCACTTCTTGGAAGGTTACCTCTCTCAGACTGGCAATTCCTAGCTATGTGCCCCGGCTCCTGGCATCGATAACAAATCAGCTCACCCATGGCAGTTCTTGAGGGTCTCTCTCCATAGGAATTCCTAGGGTACTCTCTTCTAATATTGGAGTATCTCATTTGCTCTCTCTCCATCCTTTGACGTCTCCATTCTTCATCTTGCCTTTCACATAATTTAGCAACCATGTTGGTCAACTGCTGCATCATGGAAACTGTTGCAGACTCCTCAGGACGGTAATAATCTCCGGCATCTTCTCTTGGTCTTTGTAGAATACGTTTAGGCCCTGACTCCCAGGTTGCCAGACCTCTCTCCTCCCCGGCCCACCTGATGGCCGCTTGCATCAACTCAGCAAAAGACAATCTCGGGTTGTCCTCGCTTCGCTTAGCCACTTCTCGCTTCAATGACTCATCTCTCAAGCCCAAAATAAACTGCTCCTTCAATGTCTCGTCAGGGTCTCCAACACGTCTTCGGTCTCGGGCGATGATTGCCTCCAGCTTCTCCTGCAATTTATATGCATATACTCTGATTGAATCCCTATCCCCTTGGCGAAGATTGTAGAATTCTTGGATTCGTAAACCCAACGCCACCTTGTCGCCATACACCTGCTTCAACAGTTCAAAGATCTCCTCAACTGTACAATCCCTGGGAAGAGAGTACTTTACTGTGTCCAAGGCTATCCCCTTCAAATGGTCACGCACCATGTCAACCTGGTCTTCTGCTGGAATCCTCATAAGTCTCATCCGGGTCCTCATTTTTTCAATCCACTCACTGATCTTTAAATCCTCTGGTCCTTTAGGAAATCCACTAAAGTCAGGAACAGACCTATCCTGCGGGATAATCACCGTATGCGCTACGACTTGAGGCACGGGAACAGCGTGAGCTCCAGATGCTTCCCCTTCCATGTTCTTCTTGCTCCAGGAACGGGCGTTACCACCGAAACAGAGACTCCAGGCAAACCCAAGAACACCTAACCAGAACACTTAACCTTACCCTAAATAAATCACACTTTTTTTTTTTTAATTAATTATCTTTATTGATAGTTGCCTCCCTTTAAAGAATTTCTTCCAGAGTGGCTATACCCACACTCCAAATTCTGCAGATTAACCCCCCAAATTCAGGAAAATCCTGCCGACTACGCCAAATCTGTACTTAGTCCCCCCCCCCCAGACAGGGTTAATTCCCAGAAATGTGTTCTCAAATCAGCGATGTTATAGTCGTGACTGCTGTCAGAAAACACACTCAGGACTAGGGGACTAGTGCAGGATACTATCCTCGTCTTCTGCCCTCAAAGGACGGAAGAGGAATTAAAACTAAAGTTCAGGATTTTTCTGATAAAGGAGAACAAACTTATTTTCCCATGTTGTTTAAACAAGTTTAATTCAATAACTAAAGCATTTAAAACGAACATAAACTCAACTTTCTTGTACAGTAAATCAAACTTTGCTTAAAACTCTATAACCAAACATACTAATAACTTTTTATCTTCCTACAGATACCAACATCTACTTGTATCTAGCTCACATTCAGATAAGTGTCTTTTTCTGCAATCTGTTCCTTAGGAAATGTAAATGTTATTGTGTATCATTCACGTGAGTATAGTCGGACAAGAATTTGATTCTTTGCTTTGCTCTCTTTTCAGGTTTTCAGTCACTTTTCTTTGCCATGGACTTTGGGTAAGTATCTCTTTTTTTATTTTCTTTCATGTGTTTCTGTGTATGTCTCTTTCCTATTATGTTTCTTGTTCAGTGTATACAGTTACTTAGCTGTCGAAGCTTTGTTTCTTTTTCTTCCCGGCCTTGCTTGCGTTGGAGCTCGTGAGTTGTCCGGTTTTCTTCACTTTTTCTTTGGTCTTCCTCCTTCACCTCTCTCTTAATTAAAATAATTGGAAGGAAAACCTTACTCTTCCTACTTTCTTCTTTTAATAATCTTTATCAGGGAGTGCTGTCAACAGCGGAACTGTGGGCTCTATTTAAGTAAAATCAATATAAATAAATGGCCCTTACTTTCCAGTGCCTATGCTATTGATTTCTTTTCCCTACTTATTCAGAGAGAGATTGACCGTCCCTTTCACACAATTACTCTTGCACAATTCTCAATCACAGTTATTCAAATTCCCATTGGTAAATTTTCCTTTAACTATTACTCTACTTCCCTTGAATTATTCCTTAAATTTATCCCTAAAACCTTACCCAAATACACCTAAAGCTACTATTACTATTACCCCAGTAACCCCTTATTAACAAATTCCACTTAACTCCTACCCTGTACCCCAGTTCATACAAACCTAACAAAATTTTAAAACTTATACTAGAAATCACACCCTCCTTACACACCTTACTTTCATTCACCAACAATCCCTAGAAATTTCCCCCAAAATCCTAACTTTTACCTTTAAAACCCTCCTCTCACTACCAGCACCTCCTCAACACCTCCACTCTCTCTGACCAACAATCTCACTCTGACCAACCGCAACACCCCGGTTGCCTTGGAAACCAGCCTTGGCTTGCGTTCCAAACCAGCCTTGGCTTGCGTTCCAAGACCCTTCCAGCCAATCCCTGACTAGTACCAAGATTCCACTCTCCACTGCTGACCAGCGGAATTCTGGCCAGCAGTGCAAAATCCCCATTTTAACCCCATAGAAACTAATGGAAAAATAATAAAATTAAATAAAACCCTATAAAACTATATCCGAATCACCCCAAAATTTCTACACCAATTAAACTTCCCATTCCCTATTAAATCCTGCTTTTAAAATTTAAAAATACCATTTTTTTCAGTCCGCCCGCAATTATCTCTCCTAAACCCCCCTCAAAAATCCCAAAATAATTTAAAACCTACTCTAAAAATTCAATCCCCCTCCCCTCTACCTGCTACGTCGAATTTAAAATTTTACCATGTAATTAACCCCTTAAAACCCACACTACACCAGAACACCCCCCAAAAATATTAAAATTTAAAATGTAACCCCCCACAAAAATAAACAAAAATACCCCGATCCCAAATATGCAAAAATATTTCCAATCCGTCAAACCCCCGATTTTTTTAAAAATAAAAAACCCAATTTATGTAAATTAAAAATCAACCAATTAAAATTCCGGGCCAAACGACCCCTTACCTTAATGTATCTTTTCCCCTCACTTGATCCCAACCAACGGATCCGGTCCCGCTGGTCCTGGCCCAAAAACGGAGTCAAAACAAAAAAAGAACCGAAGCCGGCCCAAAATTTAGGCTCCGGCTTCGGCCTACACGGAGCTTCGCGCCTCTCGTGCACGCGCGCGCACGCCAACTCGTCGCGTTTCCTCTCCTCCTCCTCGTTTCTCCAGTGCAGAGGGCCCGCCGGCCCCAAACAAACCCGGAAATGCTGCCGCTGCCTCCCGCAGCTCCGTAGCAACTCTTCACCCCCGGGGACATGCTCAATCGTCCCCGGGAGTCGCAATTCGTGGCGCTGCCTGGCCTCCACCCCCGGGAACGTACCCAACCGTTCCCGGAAATAAAAAAAACACGGCGCTGCTTTGCCAGACTGCGATCGGGCCCACACCTGCCCAGAAGACACCCCGTCCCTCCAGACCGCCCGAACAGCCCCAGAACGACCTCCTCCCCCACAAGGTGGGACCGGACTCCTCTACAAGCCTCCCCAGGTAAAAAAAACTTTTCTTCTTTATTTTAACCCCCTGTTACATTAAGATGTTCATGCCCATGGATATTCTATCAGAGATTTCTGTTAGGTTTGATTTAAAGGGAATATAGTAACGTCATCAGCATAAATGAAAGGGTTTAGACCATGTCTGAATAGGGCTTTGGCTAGTGGGATCATCATCAGATTGAAGAGTATCGGTGATAAAGGGGATCCTTGAGGTACTCCGCAGATAGGTGACCAGGGGGATGAGATATCAGTAGGTGATTTAATTTGATAGGATCTTGAGGTGATGAATCCTTTTCTCCAGCTAATAATGTTACCGCCGATTCCAAGTTTGTCCAATAGTTTGATTAGTATGTTGTGATCTACCATGTGAAATGCACTGGACAAGTTGAATTGTAGAAGGAGGATGCTGTTTCCAAATGCAATTTCTTGTCTGAATTTGGATAATTCATTTTTCTTTTGATATATATATATAAAAGCTTTTCTGTTAGTACCTATCTTTAGGGGGAGACAGATCTTTCTGCTGTGCTGAAAATTAGCATAACAATAAACTATATAAAGATATTTATATGCTCAAAAGATCAATATTAACTTCTTACAAACATGACACAATTTGTTTGTACCACTGAAAGACAGTATTTCACATCCCTGATCCCCTCCCCCTTTATAGCCTACAAGCAGGAGCAGTTGATGATGAAATAAGAAGTTGAAGTAGCATTGAAAGGCATTTATATCCTTTCCATTGAACTATTATAGCAATGAGATGCAGCTGTTACAATAGTTATAAGGTTCTGCCTGGAAATTTGGAAGACAGCATTAAGGCTGACTAACTAAAAAAGAATCTGTTTTCATATCAATCCTGAAGAAAAGTTATCTGATTTACTTTGGAAATTATTGCACAGTCGCTCTGATCCCATACATCAGCAAGATTCTACTCAAGACAATTCACTGGAAACCAATGTTCTTCTAAGGAAGGGGTTGGGGTTTGCTTCAACATCATGTTTTCAATCTCTGGAGTCCTGTAGATCTTGCCTATCCCTTGCTATTGAAAATGTGATTTTGAAACAGCACCCCCCCCCCCCCCCCCCCACTGGCGTGGCTATAGGTGGAGGACTCCTGCACAGCTTAGAGTGAGAACATTGCTGGAGGCTACACCCATGCCAGGTTCAGGAAAGACCAAGGAACAAAACACATAATCACACATATGAAATGGATCCTTGAAAAGGCAAAGAAATACCAAAAGGATATATACATGTGCTTCATTGACTACAGCAAGGTCTTTGACTGCATAAATCATGAAAAATTCTAGGTTACATTAAGAAGTATGGGTATATACCAGAACACCTGATAGTTCTCATGTGCAATCTTTATTTATTTATTTAAAAATATTTGTATTTATAAGATTTTCATTAAACATTCAAGTATAACACTTGTACAGAAAAGTAAGTATTGGTACAACATAGTTTAAGCACAATTTTCTTAATTCAGAAATAAAAGAAAGAAAAGGAAAGGAAAAAACTTTACTACCATCTTTACTCGAGTCCACAATTGTGGGTTCAAGATTAACTAAATGGAATTTTCTTTAATTACAACAATATTTTTAGAAGTATTTGCTTGGCTTAACCTGACACAGCACCAGAATTAATTTAACCTAGAGTTTTATCCTCCCTATACTTTTCTCGCTGTTATAAAGGCTGTTAGTTGTGAAGGGTCAAAGAAAACAAATTTATTCGACTGATAATTAACCTCACACTTACAGGGGTATCTTAAAATAAAATAGCCCCTAATTGCAATACCCCCGGTTTCATCAGCAAAAACTGCTGGCATCTCCTCTGAGTTTCTTTGGAGAAGTCAGGGAAAATCTGGATACCTTGGCCCAAAAAAGTCTTATTTTTATTTTTAAAAAAAAAACAGTTTCATTAACCATTCTTTGTCTGGCAGCAAAGCTACCCTTGCTATTAAGGTTGCTGGGGTTACATTGCCATTATCAGAAGTTTTTAAGAGTACTGAAATATCTAATTCTTCGGTAGGCTGAATTTGTTGCACCTTTATAGGTAGATAGTATATCTGAGAGAAAGGAGGGATGATTTCTTTAGCTATTCCAAATATTTCATTCAAGTACTTCTTTAACATCTCCCGAGGAGGGACTATATCTCTTTTAGGAAAGTTCAAAAAACGAAGATTATGATTCCAGGCGGAATTCTCAAGGAATTTTGTCTTCCTCCTCAGAGATACCAAATCTTTCATTATATTTTCTTGATAAGAGTGAGTCTTTTGTATCTCCTTCTCACACACCTTTTCAACTTGTGTTAAAGTTTCTACTTTTTCATCAAGTTCCTTTTCCTTTTAACTCCATTGTAGAAAAATCTTGATTTAGCTTCTTTATTTGAGGACATATAACCTTTCCCAAGTCAACAATAAGATGCCATAAAGTATCCAGAGTTACTTCACTGGGTTTAAAAGTTAACGTAGAAAATAATAATGGTATTACCTCAGTCTCTTGAGTACAGGAAATGTGTTCCAAACCAACAGCTCCTTTTTCCCTGCGTCGCCAATGATGTTGTTAGAGACAGCGCTTCCACCTGGGATTTTAGATCTCCTATTACACTGATTTCTCAGACCGATTGTGTCTCCTCCTGTCTCCCTCCCCCTGCTCCGTTCTTAGGCAGCAGGGCTGGAGACACCGTTAGTGGCATGCTAATACCAGATGGCTGCGGAGGAGGGGCTCTCGTGTCGGGGGAGAGCGAAAGCTCTAACCCAGCGATTGCTCTGGAATCTCCATGCATTCCGGGGCTATCTAGCAGGTTCCTTTCCGACATTACTGGAACTGATGCTCCCTGTAGAAATGTTCGAATATTGCCTAAACCAGGCGGGTTATGCCGTTGAGGAGCGGTGGAGGATGGACGGCCCCGTCTCTTCGGCATCCCAAACACAGAAATCAGAGAGAGCAACTGGTAGGTCAAACCACAGCAGTGGTCATCTTGAACCCCTCTCATGTGCAATCTTTATAATGGTGGCATATATTTTAGCACTTTCTATTTTGGGGGAGGGGGGTGGGGGGCATGTGTTCTGGCTACTGGCCTTGCCACTTAAGGTGGCCTTCACACATGGTTGATTGACTTTTCACTTTCTCAGCATGTGCATGACAACTCTGTTTTCCTGGTTCTTTCACCACATAGTTTTCAAGTGCAGCACAGGTAGCCTGAGGTGTTTCAAACCATGTGATACCATGGCACTGAGTTTTGTAGTTGTGGTGGGAGGAAAGATCTGATGCAGAGTGGCATAACAATTCTTCTAATTAGATGCCTATACTATCTGTCATCCCCCTATGTGCCGTCCCTATGTGGCAGGAGTAAATGGTTGTATTATGTTCATCATACACAGCGAACATAGATGCCTGAGTATTTTGATGTACCAAGTTGCCAATTGATCATTGCACATTTATCATTGACTGTATGTTCTCTGGTTTTTGGCAAATTTTGCTGTAATATGTCCTCTTTGGATCATTGAGATGGGTCATAGAGATTTGTATACAGTTGGGACCACCAAGACAGTCCTATCTTTTGAATTCTACAATAAAATATTGTTTTGGAACTGTGGTCCTTGTCTCTTTCCTCGGCTGTCACTGATTCACTTTGTTCATCAGGAGTAGATGTGGGGCCATGGGAGCACTTTGCCAGAGTCACCTGGATTCGCTCCCACACCTTCCTGGCTGCTGTGTGATCAGGCCTTTGCCTACTTAGGTAGAATAACTGTCTTTGTTGACAACGAGGATTGTCAGGAGTTCAATCTTTCCCTGGAGAAGAAGTTGTACTCCCTCCTTGTAACCATGTTGGTACTCTTTGAATAGGGCCCACTGGAGACTGCCGTGTTATGTGGTACCAGAAACTTGTCATCACTGTCCAGACACCAGAGCATTAGAGGAAAGACCATGTAAGTTGTCCTTACATGGTGTGACAAGGCAAGCTCCAGAGATTCACCAGTGAAGCAGTTCAGCACAGAACTACGGGTCCCAGAAGTCCTTTCAAGGATGAGTGAGGAGAGTAGTCCTAAAAAGCTGGAATGGATTCCCAGTCCCAGCAGGGAGAGCAATGGCTCAAGGCAGGGTGAGCCTGTTACTCCCTTCCCCACAAGAGGGCGAGGGAAGGATGAAGCTCAGTTTCCATGGCTTCACCATCAGTATATAATTCCCCCCAGCTGTGAGAAGGGGAGAGCAGATTTCCTGGAGGCTCTGTCACCAGGAGAGAGGGGAGACGAATGGAGAGAGAGATTACATGGAGTATGTGGCGGAAGGAAGTAGCCTGCCACTACAGCTGCGTAAGGGAGAGGAGCCAGCTACCATGGAGTGGGAGAATTCAAAGGTTGCCCTGCCCAGCACTTGAAGGCAGTGGAGGCGGCCACACCAGCCGTGGTGCTGAGAGGTGGGAGAAACTGCCAACCTTGCTCCTTACAGGGTTCCCTCTGTGCTGTGAAAAGGCAGGTGATTTGTGGTATTGGTTTGATGTGCAGAGACTGTTCATGAAGATTTGTTCTGAACTGTTGTGCTATATTGGAAGTGTGCTGAACTCTTACTAAACCCTTCTGAAGGAGGTGGAAGGGAAAGCTAATGCCCTAATAGAAAACATGAGCATTTGTTGAGGGATTTTGGGACCTGGACTGTACCTTTTTTTTTCTTTTGAAGATTACCTTATGAGGACTGTACCTTTTTCTTTTGAAGACTATATTAATTGTTATGAAGAATTATGATGTTTGGTATGAAATTGCCTTGACAATAAAATACTTTGACCCTGAGTCCCAGTATCAGCAGTATTCTGACCTGGAACCTTGGGAGCCCCGCAGGCTTGCTGGCTCCACCCAAGAGGAGGAAGCGGACCTCCTTTACAATGGGCAGTGTACACATGCATTTCTTGCGATTTATTAACCGCCTTTATGAAGAGGTTCACCCAAGGCAGTGTACAGCAGGTACAGTTTAACATAAAACTTACAATTTTGTTAACAGTATAACAATACTAAAATGACCAAACATAAACATAAATATATATGCATTTTTTTGCCAATTGCACATCAACCCCTCCCCACCCCCCACATTCTACATGACCCTTATATACATGAAAGTCTCCCAGTTTTGGGACCCTTCCATGTGCATTTTCTGTACAAGATTTTTTTTAGATGTGTGTGATGGCAGAGATATGTTGATTTTATATCTGACCTACATGGGTTCACCTCCTCTAAAATAATGGCCTCTACATGTTTCCCAATTCCATGCTTACTTTTTCACATCCACAGATTATGTAAAATAATAATGTGGCTGTATGTACATATTGTATTATTCATTTTACCATTAAAACTCCTATGTAGATTATGTAATATATATATATAGCTCTTTGAAGACCAAGAGAATATGTACTGATCTGCCAATGATTATAACTTTCAGAATGCAATTGATTCTTCTTTGAAAGCCAAAAGATTAATGTTGGGAAATGTTGTATAACTGATGATAATTGATGACCTAAACAACAGGAAATTGGGTTAGCTGATATATTTAAGAACACAACACAAAGTTGAACAGTCTAATATCTGGCATATATCATATAAATTAAAAGTCCCTGAATTTGATTAATTGGATTCAGGTTCTAGTTTTCCAGTTACTCTCTTTAAACTAAGGGAGTCAATGTAGTAAACTTTGGAAGGTATGTTAAGGCATGTAATATCACCTGGGCTGGCATGTGGAGAGTGCAGTGTACAGTTGGGTAACCAAGAGACTGTCATGTACTCCTGCTCTGAGATGAAAGGAGGCAAGCAGAAGCATAAATAGTGCCTAGAAGTACCAAAATCGTAATCAATGCTGGGAAGGAAAAATACTAACAGATGTAATGCAAAAAGTGTTTGCTGGTAAACTATAATCAAAACTTTATAATAGCAGCATGAGCAGGCAACTAACAGCTTGTTAGCTTGTTAATAAACTTTAGTTAATCCTCTTAAATTCACCCGATGTATTCTAAAGATAAATAAATTACACCCATTGTGATCTACATGGGCTGGCAGTCAGAACAGGGGGCTGATGCAGTAAGATGCACTACTCTTTAGCACAGTGGTTTATGCTTGATTTCCCCACACAAGTCCTATGCTCCAAATGCAGAAAGTGTGAGAAAATAAATGTAACAAAAATAATACATTAACGAATAGCTCAGTGAGCATGAAAAAAGCATGCAAATTACTCAACTATGTTAAAAAAAAAAATCCTGTTACAATCTAATGCAGTTTTACTTCTTTTCAAGTACTGAATTTTTATGCCAGCTCAGTACTGAGTAAAGATGCAGTGCAGGAGCAAAGGATGATCTGAAGTGAATGCAGCTCATCAGATCACCAATTCACTGGATCCCCCAGGTGCCCCTCCTGGCCATCCTGTCCCCCACAAATAGCCCCCACTTCCTGGCTCCCACCCTCTCCTTGCAAACCTTTAAATGGGAGGGGGAGTGAAGCCCCCTTGCTCCTGCCTCTGTGCTGTCATCTTGCAAATCCTGCCTCTGTGCTGTCATCTTGCAAACTGATGGCACTTGACTCCCCCCCCTCCCATGGTGCATCCTGGGATGCACTGCATGGGGTCAGTCTACCAAATAAAGTAATATTTGTCAGAGTCTGCCATATAAGGCAATCATTCCTTTATTTAGCAGTCTGACCCTGCACATTGTGTTCCACAAGGTACTTGATAGGCACACCTAGTGCCATTTTACAAGATGGCAGTATGGAGCAGAGGCAGACTGACCATTCGGGCAACCAGGCAGTACCCGAGGGCTGAGGGGCTTTAGAGACCCAGAGGCTCTGTCCCGATGCCCGGCGTGCCGCTGGTGATCTAGTGGCCTCAGTGTGAGGGGGGGGGGGAGGACATGTTCTTTCCTGCCTGGCCCGCTGGGCTGCTACTGCTATTCTTCCCCCCCCCCCCGCCCAGTACCACCATATTTTAAAAATGGCGGCCGAGACGCCCTGTGGAAGTTTTGCGAGACCGTAAAGACTCATGAGAATACTGCGGGAAGTATTGGCCGCCATTTTGAAAACACTGTGGTGCCGGCAGGTAGGGGAATAGCAGCAGTACAGCAGTACAGTACAGGAAAGAACATGCCCCCCCTCACAGAGGCCACCAGACTACCAGGACCCCTCAGGTCGGACCGGGGCAGCTGGGGGGTGTCAAGCAGCGGCCGGGCAGGCAGGGGGCCCAGACCACCCTCAGTGCCCGGGGCACAGACCACCTTCAGTCCACCCCTGGTACAGAGTTAATAGAGAGTGGGCATTGCTCCTGCTTCCCATCTTTAAGGTGAGTGAGGAAACCAGGGAAGTTCAGGGAAACACACGGAAAGAGAAGGGGTCCTCTAGACCACCAGGGATAATTCTAGGTGTTGGGGGGAGGGTGACAAGGGAACATAGAAATCATCAGGCTGTATTTCTAAGGTTTGTCCTCCTATCCCTGCAAACAGTATTACTGTCTAAGTGGTAATTTGCATGTTATTAGTTTGTAGCATTGGGAGCTAAAATTTTGCATCAGGCTTGCACATGCTAAGTGTCAGCGCACAGCTCTAACTCAAGCTTACTGTATTGGCCCCAGGGTCCTTTGTATCGTATCAGGAAACCTAATAAATTGTGTTTAATGCAAGAACTAATGGAGCATGCTGACTCATATCTCTGGGAAAAGGTGTCCTAGAAGGAATCCAGAAGCACATATAAAAAGTAAACATACAATCTGATCAGACGGTAATTCATTTATTACAGTCATTGAAAGGAATTTACCAGGAATATATTGATACCAAAATATGCATCTGTGCTAAGGATAATAGCTCTTGCTTTGCTAGGACACTCAGCTTAGAAAATGATTTATTAGATGACATGTTGGTCTGCATTCTAGTCTTAATTTGATAAATGTATCAAACTATGAGATGTATTTGTAGGTGATATAGAGGGGCATTTTCAATATGATGTCTAAATCCAACTTTAGATGTTTTGCTGAAAATGTCCAAAAATCAAGTACCGAACATGGCCATTTTTGAAACAGAAAAATGTTTATCTTTTCGTTTCAATGTTTTGTGCTCAGTACGTTTTACTTTTGTGACCATTTTCAAAAATAAAAGTGCAAGGGGAAAAAGCATAAAAGCAAGCGATTGTGGCATCTGGGAGGCTAGCATTTTTAGTAGACTGGCACCACAGATATCCCAGCAGAGCAGTTGAGCACCCTAGGGTGCTGTGCACTGGACCTCATATAAAAGGTCCCAGGTACACATCTTATCATTACCCCTATATATATAGTATGGTGAGCCCTCCAAAACCTATCAAAAAATCTCTGTTTTCAACTGCATATCACTAAAATAGCCCTTATGGCTGAAGGTGACACCTATATGTGGCTATAGTAGGTTTTTAGTAGGTTTTGGAGGGCTCACACTTTCCACCACAAGTGTAACAGACAGAGTGTGATATGGGCCTGGGTTCCCTTCTCTACTGTGCACTGCAACAACCACGAGGTTACTCTGGGGACCTGCTTGTTGGTTTTATAGAACTAGCCATATCATCTGAGCCAGGTCTGTACTGATTCTTTTACATTTTTTGGGGGGTGGAAGGATTCAGTGACCACCGGGAAAGTGATGGGGTCAAGCCTTAATCCCTCCAGTGGCCATTTAGGGCAGCTTTTTATGACATAGACATGATTGACAAAACACACAGTGGATCCAAAAAAGTCCTCTCACAATGAGTGTCTTCCTGAACAAGGTCTTTATTGACAGTAGCAGAAATGACCCGACACGTGACGTGTTTCGGCCGTAAGGCCTGCGTCAGGGGTCTATAAAATAATATAATATACAAAGACATGCATAAAAATACAATTATAATTAAAAACATGAATAAAAACTTGAACATCCATATACAATTTCTTGTACAAATTTAGACAAATAAAACATCGGAATGAAAGATGCAAAGTATATATGAATAAAAAATATATGATAAAAATATAAGAGTATATGACTTTAAAAGAATAAAGAATATTGAATTATGTAAAGATATGAAATTATACCACATAGAGATAATGAGGACAAGGCGTGGAATAAAATACACAACATGATAAAGTATAAATGTAGAGGACATACCTAGTATTATCTGTAGAAAAAAGTACCTTGTAGATCAGATGAAAAAAACTAAAGCTGCTAACAACGATATCTATAATAAATATGTAAGCGAAGGCATAAATCACTACATACTCTCCATACATACATATACAACAAAAATGAAATGATACTAAAAAAAGTGAAACATAGAATATATGGACAGGGATCCCAAAAAATTGTGTTGATGATGGAGAATAATGAAGAAGACCACACGGGTATGAAAATAAAAATAAAAAAATGAAAATGAAAACAAGGCACGGCTGCCAAATGAATCAGCAAATGTCAAAGGTGATGAACCATAAAATGATAAGGATGGGAGAAACAAAAAAAAGAAAGAATTGCCTGAAATTGCTGTGAAAAATAGCATATATTAAAAAAGAAGACCATAAACTACTAAGAAAAATGGACCATAACATAGGGGAACCACCTAACTGAAAAATAATATTACCTTTGCAAAAGTGCATAAAGAACCACATAAAATGCTGGCAGAGTACACCTGAAGGCCATGTTTAGGCGATACTGTCACCATGAAAAATATAAAATAAGAGTCAGCAAAAGTGTATTGGCATATAGAGATAAATAAAGCTGTGCCCACAGGCATGATGACATAAATATCCTCAGTGTAAATCAAAAAGGGGGCGAAATTACAAATAAAAAGTAAATGCCAAATCGAAATGAGAAAAAATAAATAAGAAAAAATGATGGGTGTGGGGCATGCTATAAGCTATTACAGCAGCCAGCATAGCTATCAGCGATACAACGCGATCGAGCCTTGAAAACGCCAAAGTTAATACTGAGTACTGAAAAGTACGCTAGTTTATGTAAGGCACCATGCTAAACTCAATAACTGCACTAAATCAACACTAATTTGAGTGAAGACTTAATGAAAGTTGGAAAGGCAGAGGAGAAATCGATAAAAAAGCTTATCATACACAAAAACCCGTTGATACATATGAGAGCATATGGAGACAGTATGAAACAATAGTATCAACACGGAATATTGAAAAAAATGAGTCTAAAAATGTATATTAACATCTAAAAATATCTAAAACTGTGCCCAAGGGAATATTGACGTAGCTCCCCTAGGTGTAAAACAAAAAGGGGGGGGGATTATTGCAGATAAAATATATAACAATGAAAATGAATGGGATAGTCGGTGTGGGGCATGCTATAAACTACTGAAACAGACTACATAGCTATCGGCATTGCACAGGATCAGGCCATAAAAGCGCCTAAATGACTGCTGAGTACTGGGAGGCAAATTCGATTGTGTGAGGCACAATGCAAACCGCTATAACTGCATTGAATTAGCACTGGTTAAATAAAAGCTAACAGGACTAAGGAAAAACCAATGAAAATGCTTACCGTACACAAGAAAACGCTGTGCTGCTTTGTGAAACGAAATGTATGGCAAAACATGAAACCACCTTCAAGGGAGGGATTTATACCGGAAGTAAAGATGACATCACTTCCCCTGTGATTGGAACGAACCATTACTAAGGAGATATAGTACATGCGAGTGGTGGGGTCGATATTTAATGGTATGATCGATATAAGAGACTCCACTGCTAAAAAGGGTTAGTGAAGACAATGGGGCGCACATAAAGCTATAGGTGGAATCTAACAACAATAAAACAAGAGATTGGACTATATAAACCATGTGATCCCATATGTAGTTCCAGCTAACTGCAGAATACAAATGAAAAATAAAAGGTAAAAAATAAAAATAGCGATTCAATTGTTCGACATGGACAAATAATTTTGTAAAAAAAATTTTTAAAACATATATATAGGTCCTCGTATACAATGTATATGCTATAAAAATAAAAATAAAAATAATCCTGAATGATGGAACAAAATAATAATAATGGAAATGAAAAAAATGAATATGAAAAACCAAAAAATGTGTAATAGAAAAAAGACAGGCGACTGGGAACACTGAACAAAAATAAAAGCAAAAATGAAAATAACAAGGATGATCATAAAAAAGGACTGAAATCCATGTCCATATTGAGTCCATGCGGTGTGGCTGTACCTAATGTATATATAGTTCTCTGTTCTTCCCTTAGCAGTTTCTCATCCATATTACCACCTCTCCAGGACATGGATATTTTTTTGAATACAAAAAATTTTAAATGTTCAATTGTATGATTTTTTTCAACCCAGTGAGTCACCAGGGGGGCGCTATGTATCTGCCTTGTGAGGCAACTCCTATGTTCTATAATTCTTGTTTTTATGGCTCTCTTAGTTTTTCCTACATAGAGTAAGTCACAAGGACATATTATGATGTAAATAACTCCAGTAGTATTACAATCTGAAAAATGTCTGAGAGTGTAGTTTTTGTTATTATGTTTACTGTGAAATGAAGTGATAGTAAGTGAGTGTTTGCACACTGAACATCTCCCACATGGTATATGACCAAAGGAATCTCCTCTTGTGGAATGGGACTCTGGAAGGGTAGAGGGAACCAAAAACTCTCTAATGTTGCGGTTGCGGGCGTGTGCAATGACTGGAACTAGATTTGTAAAGCAGGTATGTGTCTCCAAAATATGCCAATGCTTTTTAATGATGTTTCTAATACCTCCTGATAAATGTGAATATTTTAATGTGCAAACCAAATCTGGGCTTAGTTTGTCTGGCTTGGCAATCAGGAGATCATTCCTGTTCTTATTAATGGCCCTCTTTAAACTATTATTAACACATGCACGGGGATATCCTCTGGAGCTGAACCTGTTGGACATATCAACAGATTTAGTTTGAAAATCGTCAAAATCTGTACAAAGCCTACGCAACCTCAAGAACTGTGAATAAGGTAAGTTTTCTTTTAATGATCTATTGTGAAAACTAGTGAAATGTAAATAATTATTCTTATCTGTAGGTTTCCTATATATAGTAGTTTTGAACCCATATGTAGTTTTTTGTATCAAAATGTCCAAAAAAGGAATCTCACTATGGTGATGGTGCATCTGAAAACATAGGTTAGGGTCCCTGGTGTTCAACCAAGACATGAACGAGGATAAACTATCTATGTTGCCTTTCCATAGCAGGAAGATATCATCTATATAGCGTTTGTACATTCTGATCTCTTTTTTATATGGGTGTATTCTGAGAAACCTCTCTTCAAACTGGGCAACATATAGATTAGCAATATCGGGGGCCATGGCTGACCCCATAGCTGTGCCTTTAATTTGTTGGAAAAAACTGCCATCAAAACCAAAATAATTCTTAGTAAGGGCAATAGTAGCCAAGGCAAGAATGAGATGATTAGGAATACGTCGCTCATGGGTCCTTCTCTTAAGTGTATTCTCTATTACTAACAGGGCTTCCAACTGAGGAATATTGGTATAGAGAGCTTCTATGTCCAGGGTCACCATAGTGACATCTTCAAGATCTCCATCAAACATTTCTAAAATGTTGATCATATGGGATGAGTCTCTAACGTATGAGTCAATCTCTGGGACAAAGGGTCGTAAAAAATAGTCTACAAACTGAGAGAGAGGCTCTAAAACTGAACCGTTTCCTGAGATGATGGGACGACCAGGTGGGTTATCTAACCTTTTATGTATCTTAGGAAGAGTATATATGGTGGGGATAGAAGGACACTTAACTGTAAGGTAATTTTTTTCTTTAAGAGTGATATACCCAGCATCGAAAGCAACAGACACTAATTCTAATATGTCTTTCTGAAGTTGGTCAGTAGGATCTTTTACCAGTTGGATATAATATTCTAAATCAAAAATCTGTCGGTGTATTTCCATGATATATTCTTGTCTGTTTTGTATAACAATAGCTCCACCCTTATCTGCTGGTTTTATGACAATATCTCGATTCTGAGAAAGTGTTACTAAGGCATTGTGCTCATCTTTTGTAAGGTTGTGATGAGCCTTACGATTCTTCCTTTCAAGGCGTTCTATGTCTGAAAGAACACACTTGTAAAAAGTGAAAACCACAGGATCTGGAGGTCCAGGCGGTATCCATTTGGATTTACCTTTGATCACTGAGAAGTCTTGATAACCCTCTGTATTATTAGAAAAAAAGTTTTTAATCAGTAATTTCCTATAAAACCTAAACATGTCGACCCTTGTCTGGAAAGAATCATATCTTGCCGTAGGGACAAATGAAAGGCCTTTCTTTAAAATGTTTAATTGATGCTCTGAAAGAATGGAATTTGAAAGATTGACTATGGGAGTATCATCATTTTCCTCTCTCATATTCAATATTGTTGGTTGTATCGGTTGTGATAAGGATGGCTGCTGCCTCTGGGTCTTCCTCTTGCCCTTCCTCGATTGTAGCCCCGGCCTCTTAGTGGTGGCCCTCTGTATTGTCGTGATTGTTCTAGAAACGGGGTCCTCGTGGGCCAAATTTGATCTAAAAAAGTAGTAGAGGGACCAGCTGTTGGAACATTGGTGGGGCTGGATAGAGGGGAAGTAAAACATTCATCAGAGTCACTCCTAATGCGTTTATTATTTCTCCTACTGGGTGACTCTATATTTTCTGCTGGTCTCCTAGGTCTTTGATGAATGTCACTAATCATTTGTTTAGAATCATATTCACTTTGAAAACGTGGCCTAGATTTATATTGAATATTTCTAGTATTCCTTTTAGGTTTAGACCAGGGATAAATAGGACCCCTCCTATAGTCTTCAGAATCTCTATGTAGTTTATTAATTTTACTCTTTTTTATTTCATTTCTAAAACTATCCATCCGTTTATTAACATCTATTATAATCTCATCAAACTTTGGATCAGTATTTTTTAATACTTCTAATTTTTCATTAACAAATGGTCTTAAAATATCATTCCTTTTTTTTGACGTTTCTATAATAAGAATCATCAGATCAAGTGAACACTTGTTCAGAATAGAACACCACTGAGTGAGGAAGTCCTCATCATCAGTAAACAAGCGAGGTTCCTTCATAATTCTGAGGCCCCTAGGTATCTTTTTATTCCTACAATATTGTAATAAAGTAGCATAATGTAACTCATTTTGTATTATAGATTTATTATTCTTAATCATATCTGTCCATAAATCTACAAGAGATACACCGGGACATTCAGTTCAGTTTTAGAGCCTCTCTCTCAGTTTGTAGACTATTTTTTACGACCCTTTGTC
Source organism: Microcaecilia unicolor (assembly GCF_901765095.1). Classification (NCBI taxonomy): domain Eukaryota; kingdom Metazoa; phylum Chordata; class Amphibia; order Gymnophiona; family Siphonopidae; genus Microcaecilia; species Microcaecilia unicolor. The sequence continues at coordinate 109,408,082 of NC_044035.1, forward strand.
CCAGAGATTGACTCATACGTTAGAGACTCATCCCATATGATCAACATTTTAGAAATGTTTGATGGAGATCTTGAAGATGTCACTATGGTGACCCTGGACATAGAAGCTCTCTATACCAATATTCCTCAGTTGGAAGCCCTGTTAGTAATAGAGAATACACTTAAGAGAAGGACCCATGAGCGACGTATTCCTAATCATCTCATTCTTGCCTTGGCTACTATTGCCCTTACTAAGAATTATTTTGGTTTTGATGGCAGTTTTTTCCAACAAATTAAAGGCACAGCTATGGGGTCAGCCATGGCCCCCGATATTGCTAATCTATATGTTGCCCAGTTTGAAGAGAGGTTTCTCAGAATACACCCATATAAAAAAGAGATCAGAATGTACAAACGCTATATAGATGATATCTTCCTGCTATGGAAAGGCAACATAGATAGTTTATCCTCGTTCATGTCTTGGTTGAACACCAGGGACCCTAACCTACGTTTTCAGATGCACCATCACCATAGTGAGATTCCTTTTTTGGACATTTTGATACAAAAAACTACATATGGGTTCAAAACTACTATATATAGGAAACCTACAGATAAGAATAATTATTTACATTTCACTAGTTTTCACAATAGATCATTAAAAGAAAACTTACCTTATTCACAGTTCTTGAGGTTGCGTAGGCTTTGTACAGATTTTGACGATTTTCAAACTAAATCTGTTGATATGTCCAACAGGTTCAGCTCCAGAGGATATCCCCGTGCATGTGTTAATAATAGTTTAAAGAGGGCCATTAATAAGAACAGGAATGATCTCCTGATTGCCAAGCCAGACAAACTAAGCCCAGATTTGGTTTGCACATTAAAATATTCACATTTATCAGGAGGTATTAGAAACATCATTAAAAAGCATTGGCATATTTTGGAGACACATACCTGCTTTACAAATCTAGTTCCAGTCATTGCACACGCCCGCAACCGCAACATTAGAGAGTTTTTGGTTCCCTCTACCCTTCCAGAGTCCCATTCCATAAGAGGAGATTCCTTTGGTCATATACCATGTGGGAGATGTTCAGTGTGCAAACACTCACTTACTATCACTTCATTTCACAGTAAACATAATAACAAAAACTACACTCTCAGACATTTTTCAGATTGTAATACTACTGGAGTTATTTACATCATAATATGTCCTTGTGACTTACTCTATGTAGGAAAAACTAAGAGAGCCATAAAAACAAGAATTATAGAACATAGGAGTTGCCTCACAAGGCAGATACATAGCGCCCCCCTGGTGACTCACTGGGTTGAAAAAAATCATACAATTGAACATTTAAAATTTTTTGTATTCAAAAAAATATCCATGTCCTGGAGAGGTGGTAATATGGATGAGAAACTGCTAAGGGAAGAACAGAGAACTATATATACAGTGGGAGAAATAAGTATTTGATCCCTTGCTGATTTTGTAAGTTTGCCCACTGACAAAGACATGAGCAGCCCATAATTGAAGGGTAGGTTATTGGTAACAGTGAGAGATAGCACATCACAAATTAAATCCGGAAAATCACATTGTGGAAAGTATATGAATTTATTTGCATTCTGCAGAGGGAAATAAGTATTTAATCCCTCTGGCAAACAAGACCTAATACTTGGTGGCAAAACCCTTGTTGGCAAGCACAGCGGTCAGACATCTTCTGTAGTTGATGATGAGGTTTGCACACATGTCAGGAGGAATTTTGGTCCACTCCTCTTTGCAGATCATCTCTAAATCATTAAGAGTTCTGGGCTGTCGCTTGGCAACTCGCATCTTCAGCTCCCTCCATAAGTTTTCAATGGGATTAAGGTCTGGTGACTGGCTAGGCCACTCCATGACCCTAATGTGCTTCTTCCTGAGCCACTCCTTTGTTGCCTTGGCTGTATGTTTTGGGTCATTGTCATGCTGGAAGACCCAGCCACGACCCATTTTTAAGGCCCTGGCGGAGGGAAGGAGGTTGTCACTCAGAATTGTACGGTACATGGCCCCATCCATTCTCCCATTGATGCGGTGAAGTAGTCCTGTGCCCTTAGCAGAGAAACACCCCCAAAACATAACATTTCCACCTCCATGCTTGACAGTGGGGACGGTGTTCTTTGGGTCATAGGCAGCATTTCTCTTCCTCCAAACACGGCGAGTTGAGTTCATGCCAAAGAGCTCAATTTTTGTCTCATCTGACCACAGCACCTTCTCCCAATCACTCTCGGCATCATCCAGGTGTTCACTGGCAAACTTCAGACGGGCCATCACATGTGCCTTCCGGAGCAGGGGGACCTTGCGGGCACTGCAGGATTGCAATCCGTTATGTCGTAATGTGTTACCAATGGTTTTCGTGGTGACAGTGGTCCCAGCTGCCTTGAGATCATTGACAAGTTCCCCCCTTGTAGTTGTAGGCTGATTTCTAACCTTCCTCATGATCAAGGATACCCCACGAGGTGAGATTTTGCATGGAGCCCCAGATCTTTGTCGATTGACAGTCATTTTGTACTTCTTCCATTTTCTTACTATGGCACCAACAGTTGTCTCCTTCTCACCCAGCGTCTTACTGATGGTTTTGTAGCCCATTCCAGCCTTGTGCAGGTGTATGATCTTGTCCCTGACATCCTTAGACAGCTCCTTGCTCTTGGCCATTTTGTAGAGGTTAGAGTCTGACTGATTCACTGAGTCTGTGGACAGGTGTCTTTCATACAGGTGACCATTGCCGACAGCTGTCTGTCATGCAGGTAACGAGTTGATTTGGAGCATCTACCTGGTCTGTAGGGGCCAGATCTCTTACTGGTTGGTGGGGGATCAAATACTTATTTCCCTCTGCAGAATGCAAATAAATTCATATACTTTCCACAATGTGAGTTTCCGGATTTAATTTGTGATGTGCTATCTCTCACTGTTACCAATAACCTACCCTTCAATTATGGGCTGCTCATGTCTTTGTCAGTGGGCAAACTTACAAAATCAGCAAGGGATCAAATACTTATTTCCCCCACTGTACATTAGGTACAGCCACACCGCATGGACTCAATATGGACATGGATTTCAGTCCTATTTTATGATCATCCTTGTTATTTTCATTTTTGCTTTTATTTTTGTTCAGTGTTCCCAGTCGCCTGTCTTTTTTCTATTACACATTTTTTGGTTTTTCATATTCATTTTTTTCATTTCCATTATTATTATTTTGTTCCATCATTCAGGATTATTTTTATTTTTATTTTTATAGCATATACATTGTATACGAGGACCTATATATATGTTTTAAAAAATTTTTTTACAAAATTATTTGTCCATGTCGAACAATTGAATCGCTATTTTTATTTTTTACCTTTTATTTTTCATTTGTATTCTGCAGTTAGCTGGAACTACATATGGGATCACATGGTTTATATAGTCCAATCTCTTGTTTTATTGTTGTTAGATTCCACCTATAGCTTTATGTGCGCCCCATTGTCTTCACTAACCCTTTTTAGCAGTGGAGTCTCTTATATCGATCATACCATTAAATATCGACCTCACCACTCGCATGTACTATATCTCCTTAGTAATGGTTCGTTCCAATCACAGGGGAAGTGATGTCATCTTTACTTCCGGTATAAATCCCTCCCTTGAAGGTGGTTTCATGTTTTGCCATACATTTCGTTTCACAAAGCAGCACAGCGTTTTCTTGTGTACGGTAAGCATTTTCATTGGTTTTTCCTTAGTCCTGTTAGCTTTTATTTAACCAGTGCTAATTCAATGCAGTTATAGCGGTTTGCATTGTGCCTCACACAATCGAATTTGCCTCCCAGTACTCAGCAGTCATTTAGGCGCTTTTATGGCCTGATCCTGTGCAATGCCGATAGCTATGTAGTCTGTTTCAGTAGTTTATAGCATGCCCCACACCGACTATCCCATTCATTTTCATTGTTATATATTTTATCTGCAATAATCCCCCCCCTTTTTGTTTTACACCTAGGGGAGCTACGTCAATATTCCCTTGGGCACAGTTTTAGATATTTTAGATGTTAATATACATTTTTAGACTCATTTTTTTCAATATTCCGTGTTGATACTATTGTTTCATACTGTCTCCATATGCTCTCATATGTATCAACGGGTTTTTGTGTATGATAAGCTTTTTTATCGATTTCTCCTCTGCCTTTCCAACTTTCATTAAGTCTTCACTCAAATTAGTGTTGATTTAGTGCAGTTATTGAGTTTAGCATGGTGCCTTACATAAACTAGCGTACTTTTCAGTACTCAGTATTAACTTTGGCGTTTTCAAGGCTCGATCGCGTTGTATCGCTGATAGCTATGCTGGCTGCTGTAATAGCTTATAGCATGCCCCACACCCATCATTTTTTCTTATTTTTTCTTATTTATTTTTTCTCATTTCGATTTGGCATTTACTTTTTATTTGTAATTTCGCCCCCTTTTTGATTTACACTGAGGATATTTATGTCATCATGCCTGTGGGCACAGCTTTATTTATCTCTATATGCCAATACACTTTTGCTGACTCTTATTTTATATTTTTCATGGTGACAGTATCGCCTAAACATGGCCTTCAGGTGTACTCTGCCAGCATTTTATGTGGTTCTTTATGCACTTTTGCAAAGGTAATATTATTTTTCAGTTAGGTGGTTCCCCTATGTTATGGTCCATTTTTCTTAGTAGTTTATGGTCTTCTTTTTTAATATATGCTATTTTTCACAGCAATTTCAGGCAATTCTTTCTTTTTTTTGTTTCTCCCATCCTTATCATTTTATGGTTCATCACCTTTGACATTTGCTGATTCATTTGGCAGCCGTGCCTTGTTTTCATTTTCATTTTTTTATTTTTATTTTCATACCCGTGTGGTCTTCTTCATTATTCTCCATCATCAACACAATTTTTTGGGATCCCTGTCCATATATTCTATGTTTCACTTTTTTTAGTATCATTTCATTTTTGTTGTATATGTATGTATGGAGAGTATGTAGTGATTTATGCCTTCGCTTACATATTTATTATAGATATCGTTGTTAGCAGCTTTAGTTTTTTTCATCTGATCTACAAGGTACTTTTTTCTACAGATAATACTAGGTATGTCCTCTACATTTATACTTTATCATGTTGTGTATTTTATTCCATGCCTTGTCCTCATTATCTCTATGTGGTATAATTTCATATCTTTACATAATTCAATATTCTTTATTCTTTTAAAGTCATATACTCTTATATTTTTATCATATATTTTTTATTCATATATACTTTGCATCTTTCATTCCGATGTTTTATTTGTCTAAATTTGTACAAGAAATTGTATATGGATGTTCAAGTTTTTATTCATGTTTTTAATTATAATTGTATTTTTATGCATGTCTTTGTATATTATATTATTTTATAGACCCCTGACGCAGGCCTTACGGCCGAAACACGTCACGTGTCGGGTCATTTCTGCTACTGTCAATAAAGACCTTGTTCAGGAAGACACTCATTGTGAGAGGACTTTTTTGGATCCACTGTGTGTTTTGCCTTTCATTGGTTTTCCTGTGGAGAGTTCACCTTCTGTGGGCGTTTGCTTCGATAGACATGATTGAAACAGGTCTAGACCAACACATTTAGCTCTGGATGTTTTTGCGTTGTTCTATAGTGGCAGAAAAATGCCCAAGTTCTGGGAATGCCCAAATCCCATCCCCAACAGGCTTCCGACATGCCCCCTTGTGATCTGGATGCATTGCAGATGAACTGCACATAAAAATGTCTCAAAAATGGGTTTTGAACATAATGGTTTGGGAAAAATAATGTCCATCTGCCGCTTTGTGCTGCTTTTTGGATGTTTTTCTGTTTTGAAAATGGCTGTTGCGGTAATTTCATTTTCGGTGCACATCCGATACGTGCATCTGAAAAATATTTTTATTTTCGGGCATGTGTAATGGATGCGCACCAGGTGGCATTTGACGCGCGTAGGTCATTACCGCCCAGATTCTTTACTGCTAGGTCAATGGCTGGCGGTAAGGTCTCAGACCCAAAATGGATTTGCGGCAATCTTTTTGCAGCAAGTCCATTTTTGGCAAAAAAGGCCTTTTTTTACAGGTGCACTAACAAATGGATTGGCACATGTCCAAAATTTGCGCCTACACTTCCACAAGCCAGTTTTCAGTGCACCTTTGTAAAAGGACCCCTGAATGCAGCAAAAAATGGCCAAACGCAGTGTGTGCTAAAGAGTTCCATGTTAGTTTTGGCATGTGCACGTGCTAACTGTGCAGAAATTATTTTTATGAGGGGGTCTGTCAGGGGCAGAGATTGTTGTGTTGCCTCTAGTGAAAAAGTGGCTAATGGTGCTGTTTGGACCAAGATGATATTGGCCCTTCCCACACCAAGGTTGTTAGGTCTGGGGGGCACGCAATGAAGCTACAAAGTAGTAAATTTAAAATGAATTGAAGAAAATATTTCATCACTCAACGTGTAATTAAACTCTGGAATTCGTTGTCAGAGAATGTAGTAAAAGCAGGGTTTAAAAAAAGGTTTGGATAGTTTCCTAAAAGAAAGGTCCATAGAACATTATTAAACTGGACTTGTGGAAAATCCACTGCTTATTTCTAGGATGAGCAGCATAAAATGTATTGTACTGTTTTGGGATCTTGTCAGGTACTTGTAACCTGGGCTTGATGGACCTTCGGACTGTCCCAGTATAGCAATACTTATGTATGATACTAAGGCCCTTAAAGTCTGCCCAGGTTGCATCCTGATTCAACATCATACATACATACATTGTACTATTGTTTTTTTCTCCACCATCTCTACTTAGACGCCATTCCATTAAAAATAATAATAAAAAAAAAAACATTTACTGATATTTCTTTGAATCCTGTTTTCAGATTCATACCATGACTTCTTGTTCATTTCTACGGAAAAGTATTCTTCTGGTACATTAACATTTTTTGGGCATTTGAATATTTCTCTCTCCCGGAAAACTAGTAGAACTTTTCAAATGCAAGCACATAGGGGGTCTTTTACAAAGTTGTGGTAGCGTTTTTATCTCGCAGTAGAAATCAGGGCATCTCAGCATTTACCGCCAGCTGATTTCTACCGCGAGCTAAAAATGCTACTGCGGCTTAGTAAATAGATTAGACATGCACATGATTACAGATGGCAGTAACTCATAAATAATTCATCGTAACATTGGTGTGTGATTCTGCTCCGACCTGTTTACTGTTCTGCCCTGAATTTCTCTTAAAAGGCTTGGTGTGACTCTTAAGTTAATGCGAGTTGATCATTCTTGATCTTAATCATTTTGTTACCCTGCTGGGTTGTAGTGAATGCTTTTAGCTTGCGTATGCAAATCATATCCCAGTTAATCTTCATAAATAAGAAACATACCAAATTTTCAGCAACCATAAGCAAAAAAGCACATATTTTAAATAGCCACAAGTAAAGTAGTACATTAATTTATATTCATTGTAAATGTGAAGAGACCATTTCCATGTATAGGTTAAGTCATGACTGTTCAAATTCTTTTGAGCAATTCTGAACCCAATTTCAGGGGTTGATTGCATGGGATGAAAGCATAAGGGGTAAATTCTATATATGGCACCCAAAAAAATGGTGCTGAAAAAAGCACTTAAAATTAGGTGTGGTTTATAGAACAGCACTTACGCCCAGGAATCACGCCTAACTTTAGGTGCAGCCATTTGCACCAACTAAAACATGGTGCAAATACTCGTGTAAATTTAGGTGTGGATGCCCTTATTCTCTAATGACATGCACAACTTAAAATAATGCCCCTGATCTGCCCATGACCCTCCCATTTCCACACTCTTTTTTGACTCAGGTGTAAAATTCAGGGACAGGTCCCACACCTAAATTTACACATGTACATTTCAATTAAATCTAATGCCAATAATTGCTTGTTAAAAAGCCAATTATCGATACTAATTGTCTCATTAATCAATTAAATTGTACGCGCAAATTGGGTGCATGCCCAAATTTGCATCTACAATGTTTATCAGCTTTTTTATAGAATTAGGGGTTTGGTGGAATGATGATCAGCCAATATTATAGATTTCCACACTACTGTTTATGAGGAGCACCTTGAAGGAATATTTGTCTCTGCACTTTGAAGAAATATTTGTACTTCATCCAGTCAAAAATTCTTGTTCACCCTCCAAATCACTATAGCTTGCTCTGCTCTATGTACTGTAAATTCTTACACTGAAAGAATTCTGTCCTCTCATTTGTAATTAATTGATATTAGAGTGGGGCAGACATTACTATAGCAAAATAACAGCAGATGAGTGTGTTGCCTTTTCTGTCAATCCTACATAGTTATACACCATCTATGTTTGAAGAAGTCATGACATGAAAAAGCACATCTGTGAATTTCAACTCATTAGAGTTCCCAAAACACCAGCAGTGTCTGGAATTTGAAAGAGGCTTTCTTGTTAAGTATTATCTTTTTCTGCTAGTGTTTGGACAGATGGTGCTACTGTATAGACTGGCTTTAGGAAAAATACTGGTAAGGACTGATTATTGCTGATACATAACTAACTTGCTCCAAGTTTTTCTAAAGCATTATATATTTTTTGAAAGGTTCATAGACATGTATGTTGCATTTTTTTTAAATTCTTGTGAAATCACTACATCATTTTCACTAGATATACCAATATAAACCAATATAAACCACTACTAAATGGACTTGGGAAAAGTCCACAATTCCAGGAATAACACGTATAGAATGTTTGTACGTTTGGGAAGCTTGCCAGGTGCCCTTGGCCTGGATTGGCCGCTGTCATGGACAGGATGCTGGGCTCGATGGACCCTTGGTCTTTTCCCAGTATGGCATTACTTATGTACTTACTTATGTACTTATCTGGTATATATTGCATACTCAAAATAAGAAACAAAGAGCAAGTGGGTAATGACCACAGTAGAAAGCATAATGATAAAAAGATTGGCTAAGGTTAACTCTTTATTACGTGCTTATAAATTATATGATCAACTTTAGTTACAAGATAATATAATTCATAGATATGTACATTGGACCATCAGAGTGCTACTTGTGAGCTATCCAGCTTCCCACAAGATTAACACAATAGAGTCTTCATAAGTCCAAAGTATAATCCAATTTCTAATTTTCTAATTTTAAATAATTTAAATGCTTTATATTTATTTATTTCAAAAACAGACACTTTGTACTCACCTTTTACTTCAAAGTCAGCACTGAGACTAGTATCCAACCTGAAATCATGTTTTGCATCATGCTGTGGCAAGGAATGTGCCCTTCAAAATGCCAGCATCTTCTAGAAGGTTCCTTTTTTTTTTTTTACCTTTTCTCATTTCTTTTTTCTATCCTCTTGTAGAGTGGATGACCATGAGCCCCATTTTATTGTTCAAGCTCCAGAACACTGGAATAAATGTCCACAATCACTTTGCTCTCAGATGACCTTACAAATGCTCAAATCAGAACTTAAAACTTTCTTATTTTTAGACGCATCCTATGTGCGCAGTAGGTGGGCCTATTTGACAAGATAATTCAGGCAAACCCTTCCTTCTCTTTTACCCTTTTTTTTTCCTTAATTATATTTTGTTATTTACCCCCTCCCCTGTATTTTAGACTGTAAGTTGCTCAGACATCTTTATGATGGGCGAGATAATAAATCCCGACAAACCTTGAAACCTATTGTGGACTATTGAAGCCTTTAATATTATTTTCCCTTTTCTTTTATTGTGGCTGCATTTGCTGTACAAAGTAATGTTTTATGTTTATTTTGAAAGGGTATAAATGTAATAACAATAATAAAAAAAAAATGTCTGCCCACCATTAGGAAATTCCACAACTGATATGCCTCCACTGTATACACGTAAGCTACAGAAGCTCAAAATTCAACCTTGTTGAAACTAACTTTGAAAACCAGGGCCCAGCCAGGCTCAATTGTGTTGAAAAACAGAACTTTAGAAACAAGCTATTTGTGCTGTCTTTTGAGGGACAGCTTAGCGCACGCTGTGACATCTGAAGTAGCAGACCATTTGAGACAACTCTTGAGTCCAAGAATTGGTTTTGTTCTTTATTTCTCCCCAAGCCCAGTGGTGCATGGCAAGACATTTCTAAAAGAGACCCTAAGGCCACTTTTGCTGTGACCAGAAAATGGCTAATTTACTATTTTTATTTATTTTCAGCACTTGATCCTTGAGGTGACTATCGCGGTTTACAATTTCTATTACAGGTACTTGGTACTGTCCCTAATGGACTCACAATCTAACTTATATATTATTCATGGAGCAACGGAGGACTAACAGGCTCGTTTTCGAAAGAGATAGATGTCCAAAAAGTGACATGTCAGCATTTGGACGTCCATCTCACAGAAGCATCCAAATCGGTATAATCGAAACCTCATTTTGGACATCTTTCTCCAAAGTGCGTCAGAAGGACGTCCAAATCTCAAAGGGGCGTATCAGGGGCATGTTCAAGGCGGGACTTGGGCGTTCCTAACACTTGGACATCTTTCAGCCGTAATGGAACAAAGCAAAAACGTCCAGCACTAAAACTTAAATGTTTTGAGCTAGACTTGTTTTTATTACGAATAGGGCGCAAAAAGGTGCCCCAAATGACCAGATGACCACTGGAGGGAATCAGGGATGACCTCCCCTTACTTCCCCAGTGGTCACCAACCCCCTCCCACCCCCCAAAAGTGTGTTGAAGAACATTACTTGCCAGCCTCATATGTCATACTCAAGTCCATTAAAGCAGCATGCAGGTCCCTGGGGTGCCCTATTGCTGTCCTGGGATGTCAGGGGGACCAGTCTACTAAAAATGCTGACTCCTCCTACGTCCCAATGGCTTGAGTTTGGACGTTTTACACTTGGACTTTTTTTTTCGAAAATGGCTGAAAAACAAAAACGTCCAAATCACAGGACGTCCATAGTATTTCCGAACACAAAAGATAGACGTCCATCTTTTTTGAAAATGACCTTCTTTCCTGTTCGGAATCTGGATGTCTTTATAAAATAATTTAAAAAAAAGGAATATATGGGTGTCTCATTAGCATGTGCTAATTTTTAGTGCATGCTAAAAATGCTAGCGCGCCTACAGCACATCTTAGTAAACAGGGTCCTAAGATTATAAAACGGCTTAAAAATTCTCGTTGAAAACATTGAAATGTGTTCAAGATTGTACTCAGAATCTCATAACCATGCAAATTTTAATATGTCTTGAAATGCTCCAAGATGGTGGGGGGTGCAAACAGGGCAACGGTCCACGGTCCTCATACTACAGGGGCACCAAGCCTGCATAATAATAGTAAATGTCAGCAGCTAAAGACTTGTTCAATCCATCCAGTCTGCCTTACAAGGTGGCCAGAGTTATATCTGGCACTGTTCTCAGGTTACACTTCTTCATGATTAAACACCGACATCATAAACAGGGCAGTCAGCAACTTGCCACCTTGCCAACCTCATATAGGCCATTATATGATGCAATCTTGGAACATAATACCATGATACTGTTGTTTTCAACCCTAAGAATGTCTTTGCCTCCCCTACCACTAACTTGTGACCTGGATTGGCCACTGCTTGAAGCAGGATTCTGGGCTAGACAGACCACTGGTCTGACCCAGTATGGCTATTCTCATGTTCTTATTCACTAATAAAACTTTCTTATTGTCAGTGGCGTAGGAAGGAGGGGCGGTGGGGCGGTCCGCCCCGGGTGCACGCCGCTGGGGGGGGGGGGGGGGTGTTGGCTCCGCTGGTTCCCTGCTCTCTGTGCCCCAGAACAAGTTACTTCCTGTTCCGGGGCAAAGAGAGCAGGGAACCAGCAGAGCCGACGTAGCTCCCAGCGACATGCACTCGGGGCGGTTCGGCCCTCCCGTCCATCCCCCGCCGCTTTTCCTCATCGTCTTCTGTCGTAAGTATGCGCTGCGGGGGGTGTGCTCCGGAGAGGGTGCGCTCCGGAGGGTGCGCCTTGCTGCACCCGGGGGAGGGGGGGGTGCGCAGTGGCTACCCACCCCGGGTGTCAGCTGCCCTCGCTACGGCACTGCTTATTGTACCCCTCCTCCCATAGAGATATGCCACACATGCAATCATAGTGTATGCTTTGAATGTTATATAATATACACATACTTAAACTTTATCTCTAATGCTGAAGGAGATGCCACCAGTTGGATTTGGGGCCCCCTCACAAGTTTCTGCTCTGGGTCTCAACATGTTTAACACCAGCCCTGAACAACCCTCCATGAGAATGGTAACATTTTCTTGAATGGTAGGTGCAACATGACACTTACATAAGTACATAAGTAATGCCATACTGGGAAAAGACCAAAGGCCCATCAAGCCCAGCATCCTGTCCCCGACAGCGGCCAATCCAGGTCAAGGGCACCTGGCAAGCTTCCCAAACATACAAACTTTCTATACATGTTATTCCCGAAATTGTGGATTTTTCCAAGTCCTTTTAGTAGCGGTCTATGGACTTGTCCTTTAGGAAACTGTCCAAACCCTTTTCAAACTCTGCCAAGCTAACCGCCTTCACCACGTTCTCCGGCAGCGAATTCCAGAGTTTAATTACGCGTTGGGTGAAGAAAACTTTTCTCCTATTTGTTTTACTATTTTTGGAAAGCGTGAACAAACGCTTCACATCCACCTATTCCACTCCACTCATTATTTTATTTACCTCTATCATGTCTCCCCTCAGCCATCTCTTCTTCAAGCTGAAAAGCCCTAGCCTCCTTAGTCTTTCTTCATAGGGAAGTCGTCCCATCCCCGTTATCATTTTCATCGCCCTTCACTGCACCTTTTCCAATTCCACTATATCTTTCTTGAGATGCGGCGACCAGAATTGGACACAATACTCAAGGTGCGGTCGCACCATGGAATGATACAACGGCATTATAACATCCTCACACCTGCAAGTTGTGGGACACCATAAGAGTGCTTTTCAAAGCTCAGGGCTTAGCCAAGTAGATTTCACAATGTGCATGAGCTGCATGGCTGGGTCCTAGTTTTTGAAAATGCTTCCCATGGTGCTAGCAAGGTATATTGCATTTCGTTCTGGGCAGATGATTTTTTGGGAGACCCATCCCTTATCTCTACAACAACAGATTTTTTTTTTTTTTTGCTTCCCCATGCCTTTCATGAAGGCAGGATCGTTCAGGAGAGATTTACTGTTCCCCTCCCCCACCCAGTGGATAGCCTTGGTATATAGTGTTTTCAAAGGCTTTTTAAAATATGGGTTATTTAACTTTTACCACACCAATAATTACTGAGGCTATTTAAGCAAAACACACATCAGTTTGATGTGAAGAATTTTTTTTTCTAGTTATGTCAGTGAAAATTGAATTTGACTATTGATATTAGCAATGAATATCAATGACTGGCATTCAAATTCACAACATTCAAGAGAACAATAAAAAGAAACTTCTAGTTTCACATCACAAGAAACTGTCATGGGTCAGCCATAATTTATATGTTTCAGAAAAACATCACTTAAAAAAATAAAAATACCATATGCTTTGTTTTCTCAAGCTTCAAATGAGCTACAGCTTTCACAGAGTCTTAATTCATATGTTACAAACTGAGTTTTCAATTTTGTGACAATAATTTTTGTCTCATTATAATGCTAATTTGTGTCCAGATAATAAATTGCTTTACCCATTTATTATTTGTTTAAAATCGCAGTTCAAGATCTTCTGATCTGGACCATGTCACCTGACAGTTCTCTAAAGCATTCTGCCACATGTAGAGTAGATCTTGTTTTTCTTCTCGTTAGCATAATACACACAAGGAATCTTTTGCTGTGAGTAATCAATCAGGTCCTTGGCTGCTGGGATTATGCCATAATATATACCTTTCAGGAACTGAGTAAATCTGGATAATCATCCCTGACATGCCACATGAAATCCCAGGCTAAGTAAGCTGCAACTCTTCTGAATAAGGTGGACCACAGGCGAATGAAACCAAATAATCCTAACTAGGTAGTGGCTAATATTGAGCACATGACAGACACTGATAGGCTGAAAAAACAAAAGTGTAAGTACAAGCTCTTCTCAAATAGAGAGGAAAACCAAAAGTGGCACGCACTGAAATCACTTGAGGTTTCAAAGTCAAAAAGACTTTTTGCTTGAGTTGAGTAAAATGGGCAACTTCTGGGAACGACTGAATTTTCTGCCCACAAAACAACATCTTTATGCTGATAAAGCGTTCACTCTTACATTTGTCACTTTCATTAATATGTGAGACCAGCAAGTTTGCACTGTCAGGAAATGAATCTTGTGATGTTTCTAAGAAGACAGAGAAATCAAAACTCAACCTTCTCAACAACATCCAGACCTCCTCCTTCTCCACTTGCATTAGTAACGTTAGATGACAAATAACATAATTTTGAGATGCCAATCTCATCCACTTTGGACAATTTTAGTACAAAGTATGCGTGTGGCATCAAGGCAACCAAATAAGTATATGTGCTATGTTGCCCATGTCAATAACAGGTCTATGATGCAGATCCCTGTCAATGTAGGCCAACCACCTGCAGCACAAACTTGACATAGACCCAAAACATGTACTCATATCAACACCTGTTGACAGTAGAACTGCAGTAACTCAGAAACACAAGCCAATATAAGGAGCATTAACATTATATAATGGATCACAACCCATCACAGCATTCAATGCACAATGACAATACCAATGTTTGTAACATATGCTCCAGTACTGACCACACAGCTTGACCTATGCACTGATAAGCAGATATACACTCCAGTCTTTGCTATTGTCATGCTTACCAAATAGGATTTCATCAAGGCCACATTAACTGCCATGTGAGGTGCTAGACAGCAGCCAGTAGCCAGTGTTTCTGCCATTCTCACTCTCTCACCCCTACGGTACAGATACTGTACAGACAAATATATAGCCAGCATGTAAGTAAGGTGTGTGACAGTTAAAGCCACATTTCCTGCCTCAGCATATCTCACACAGTATGCCAGCATCCTCCACATTATGAACATGTACCATCCCTTTACCACTTCAATAACAGAGGATACCCTATTAGCCTGTTGCCTGTACGCACCACATATACAAACTGCTATATATCAGCCAATAGCATGCTCTGTTTCTGCTCAAAAAGTGCATCCATACAAAGTTACTCTGTCCAACCTCTGTGGTGCTAATATGTGGGGAGGGGTGTAGGAGGCATGTGTGTGGGTAAAGTTGAAGGGAAACCTGTATGTAGGGAGGGGTTGGAGATGTGTGTGGGGGGAGGGGGTGGGGCATACATGTGTGTGGAGAGGTGAGGGGGCATGTGTGTGTGGAGAGGTAAAGGGCATGTGTGTGGATAGAGGTGAGATGGGCCTGTGTGAAGAGGGGGTTGGGGTAGGGGTTGCACAATGTTCACTTTATCCACTGTTGCTTTCAATAAATGCACTTCACTGAAAATGTGCATGAGTTGATTTTTGGCAGCAAGCCCTACCTAGTGGGTTTCTGAACTATCATCAATTGTTGGTGGTCCTGCATTCTCCTCTGTGTCCTGGCTGTACATTTGTTCTTATTCTGGCATGGGCTCTCACCAACATAAACCAAGGTTATGTAGAATGTAGCAGGCCATAAATATATTGCACACTTTCTGTGGGCTATACAGTAGTTCACCACCAGATGTATCCAGACAGCAAAAACAGTTCTTGGTGGCCAAAGGTCCATTCTATGATATATCTTAGATTTTGGTGAGACCTGTTGTATCACTCCACTGCAGGATTCTGTGGTACCACTATTGGGGTCATTAGCTACCTCCTTTTTGGGTATCCCCTGTCACCTCTGTGGGATGGAAGACAACATACATTAGACTACTCTGATATTTTGTGTGAACGGATGTGGGCACAGAGTGCAAGTGTCTGTGTGTTTCTACATTATGCTAGGGACATGAAGTTGTAGCAAATTTTCAGAGGTGGGGTGTGTTTGAGTAGGGTTAATCCTCAGTCAGTAGCCATCCTCCACTAATGTGTCTGCTCTTAAACTGTTCATAGATGCCAAAGTGCAGTAGGATGTATGCATCAGGACATTATCCAGGGAACCAGGCATGTCCATCAGAGATCTCACCCATTCCATTGCACACCATTTACATGTTGAGTGACTGAAATGCTCTCAGTTCCAGCAGTTAGTCTTCCTTCCTCTTGTGACCTGAGAGAAACATGAGTGCAGTCAATGAGGTCCATGACAAAGGAAAATTGGTCATTGTTGGAGAGATTTGTCATGGTTTGCTGTACCTGCTGCACTGTGCTAGCAAACTGCATGTGCAGGGCCAGTGTGGGTGAGAAAGACTGATAACTGGGTGATGCACGGGGAAATTGTAGGCTGATTCCAGCAGTCACTATTAAGACAGACTAGAAGCTGCCTGAAGCCAAAAAGGCTACGGATATAGTTATCTTCAGATGAAGTGGCACTGGATGGCCCCTGTATGTTTGAGAGTATAAAAGAAGATTTAGCTGATGTATGGGAGCCTTATAAAATCTGAGCCTGGAGAGGCACCATTCATCAGTGAGGTCTAGGGCCTGTATATCCTTTCATAGGGCTGGGTCTTCCTAGCCCTCCTCTCCTCCCTATGGGTCTCGTGCAGCAGGTCCTGCACTGCCCACTCACTTTATCCATAAGTATCGCTTCCAGTCACTAACACACCACATGTCCAAGCACCAACATCAATGTGCTCCCATCCACTAAGGTGTACCCCTACCAGTACACAACACTACAGCCACAAACCACCAGCACATAGCAACACAGCTACACACCACCAGCACATAGGTGAACTGGATTGGAAACTGACAAGTAGCAGAGGGTGGTGGTAAATGGAATCTGCTTAGAGGAAAGGAAGGAGAGTAATGGAGTGCCTCAGGGGTCAGTATTGGGCCTGATTCTGTTTAATATATTTGTGAGAGAGATTGCTGAAGGATTAGAAGGAAAAGTTTGCCTTTTTGCACATGACATGAAAATAGCCATAGAGTGGATACCCAGAGGGAGTAGAAACCATGAGAAGAGATCTCCAAAAACTAGAATGCTCAAAGGTTTGGCAGTTAAAATGTTATCTCAAATATATATCTGGGATAACAAGCAGATTCAGTTTTCAAAAATTGCTAAATCAAAATACTAACAAAAACCTAAAAATTATAGGAAATATCTATATAAATGTATATAAATATATATATTTGATCTGAGCACTTACATTTATATAGTTCTTTCCTATAATAATTAGGTTTTTGTTAGGATTTTGAGGTAAAATGTAATGCCAAAACGTGCAGAGTGATGCACTTGGGGTGCAGAAGTTCAAAGGAGATGTACCAGTAAATGAAGAACAAGGCCAATGTCAGGCAGACTTCTACTCTGTGTGCCCTGAAAATGGCAAAGAAAAATCAAGATGTAGTATTACATCATACCTTAGACTATGAATTTATCTTGTTGGGCAGACTGGATGGTTCGTACAGGTCTTTATCTGCCATAATCTACTATGTTACTATAGCATCACACTAACACAACATAACACCACCAATCACACAGGATAACAGCTACGCAATCAGTTCACAGGACACAAAGCCAGTGTAATACAGTGGGCACATGGGTTTGGGTGATCAAATGGGATGGGAGGACACAGATAGACAGGCACAGACTTGGACAGGCAGCCCAGACAATGGGGGTTGGGTTGGGGAAGGAGTAATGATGTTAGCACAGGATAGGTTTGGACAGGGGTTATGTGGTTGTTGGATCTGGATTCCAGAGGGTGTGAGCATTAAGAAGGTGGCTAAGGACAGTAAATGACTTAGAGACAAAGAAGGGCAGACATTACCAGATGGCAATCCAACCAAATGCTTGTTCTTTACTCTCTTGAAGTCAACTCCAACACAAGCAATCCCTAAAAACAGCTCACCACAGTATTTGGCAGCTTTAAATGCCAATGTCTCTATTTCCAGCCCTAGATGTACCCACGCTTTTCACATATGGATATCCATTATTTAATGCTGCCATAGTCATGCCCAGAAACTGCCCCTGGTACACCCTTTGGGGATCATTCTTCAGCATCACCAACACATGAATTTTCATACTTGCCCACATCTAAAATGGCAGTTTGGAAATATTTCTGCTATGGAGGTCCATCTGGGCTCATGGGAATATCCATATCATGAATGGGGATTTTAAAATAACTGGCATATTGTACATGCAGTAGTTGTATCTGTAGCAACTGAAAGTCATTGCCTACTGTAATTGGAAACCTAATTGCATATAGCTCATGCCTTTATTAGACATTCAAAGCAAGTTACATTCAGGTACAGAAAGTATCTTCCCATAGCCAGAGGGCTTGCAATCTAGGCTTGTACCTGAGGCAATGGAGGGTTAAGTGACTTGCCCAAGACCACAAAGGGTGACGTGGAATTTGAACCTTGCATCCCTCATGCTCGTCTATGCTTCTAACCATTAAGCAATGCCTCACTATTGCAACATTTGAATTTCCTTAGAAAAAAAGGTTTACAGGAAATCTGAATCGGGAATATCCCCTATCATTTCTTCTGAAAGAGTGTAATTTGTTGGCATTGATAAAAGCTGATTGCATACTTATATTACATATTTGAATGTGGGCTAGATCTATGTTTTATAGGAAAGCATTTATCCAACTTCGTTTACCAGCGTGTATTTCCAAATATTTAGACAGTTACAAAACATATCAAAATTATAAAGCTCTTTAAAATCTTCTATATATCCTCCAAAGCAAAACAGGCTTATCTTAAGGTTGCCAACTGGATCCAGGTTCACAGGACAGGGTTGAGCCATGCCTGGGTTTACCCCAGTGCATGCTGGGATTTGTAGTCTTGCTTTTCTCATGGAATGCTATGAGGAAAAATCAGAACTACAAGTCCCTGAATTCAATGAAGTATACCTAGGACTGGATCAACCCTGTCCTGAAAACCTGGATTCAGTTGGCAGCCTTATCTTATCTATATATTCAATCAAATCTAAAATGCTCACTGAAAAAAACCATATCTTCATTAATTTTTGCATCATACATATGTTTGTTCCATTCTAAACTCCAGGGGTTATTTTAGTTCTCAAGCTTTATACCACAGATATACCTACCCTGAAACTTTGGTGGCTGTTGAATGGTTCAGGAGGTAATGTGCACACAATACAATACAACACAATTTTCTGGACTGCTTCTCAAGCAAAGGCCCATCAGATGCACATGGATGGAAGGGAAAGAGGAGAAATGCTAGCCATGGATGGAGTGGAGGGAAGACAGGAAGGAGATGCACATGGATAAAGGGGAGAGATGAAAATGCTGCACATGGTTGGAGGGGATGGGAGAGAGGAGGAATACTGGACATCGATGGCCAGCATTTCTCCTCTTTGCCCTCCATCCATGTGCATCTCCTTCCTGTCTTCCCTCCACTCCATCCATGGCCAGCATTTCTCCTTTCCCCTCCATCCAAGTGCATCTCCTTCCTGTCTTCCCTCCACTCCATCCATGTCCAGCATTTCTCCTGCCCTTCCCTCCATCCATCCATGTCCAGCAACTCTGCTTTCTCCCCTGACCTCCCTTCCTATCCATGTCCATATTCTCCTCTGCCCTCTCCTCCCGTGTCCAGCAATTCTCATTTGCCTCATCCTCCCCTCCCAACCATGTCCAGCGATTCTCCTCTGTCCTCCCCGCCCATCTATGTCCAGTGATTTCTCCTCTCTCTCCTGCCCTCCCATCCTATCCATGTCCAACGATTCTGCTCTGCCCAATCCTCCACTCCATGTCCAGTAACTCGCCCCAGCCTCCACCTTCCCCTTTTTAAGCCCTCGTAGAGTTCCAGTACCCCAGCCCCATCTGCCCGCCCTTAGCTTCCTGACAGCCCTGCTTTCTATTCCTGCCACTCCGCGATGTGTTTAAATCATTTATTTATTTATTTTTTACCTGAAGTCTCAGTGCCAGCATTAGTGAAAGGACCAGACTTGCCTCCTCCAGCCTTCTCTTCATTCTCTCTGTGTCCCGCCCTCATGGAAACAGGAAATTACATCAGAGGAAGGCGGGACACTAAGAGGGAAGGCTGGAGGAGGCGAGCCTGGTCCTTTCACTAATGCTGGTGCTGCAACTTCAGGAAAAAAAATAAAAAGTTTAAACGCGTTGCGGGCGGCAGGAACAGAAAGCAGGGCTGTGCAGCTAAGGGCGGGCAGGTGAGAGCTGGCCCTAGGAAAAAAAGGTGCCAGTACGCTGTACCGGCACAAAAAAAAGCCGCTGGAAAACATGGGTATGCCTACTCTCTGTCCCCTCCAAAATATATTTAAAAAATATAGATAATATGCTTGTTAGCGTGCGCAAACAGGCAAAATACCACAAAATGCTTTAATGTGTTTCTGAGGTAGCCTGTTTTGGCATACTGGGGCCCTTTTACTAAGGCATGCCAAAAAAATGGCCTGCGCTGGTGTAGGCATGGTGTTTAGACGCGAGCAGGTCCATTTTTCAGCGTACCCGCAAAAAAGACCTTTTTTGTGGCCAAAAATGGACGTGCGGCAAAACTAAAACCACCACACATCCATTTTCGACCTGAGACCTTACCGCCACTAATTGAGTTAGCGGTAAGGTCTCATGTGCTAACCGGGTGATAATCGTCAGCACAAGTAAACTGCCAATTACCGCCAGGTAAGTGCCACATGGTAGGAAACACGTGTTTTGGACGAGTATCAAAAATGGAATTACGACCCGGGGCACACGGTAGCCGGGCGGTAGTTCCAATTTAATGTTCATTGAATGTAAATAGGTGCCCATGTGACTTAGTAAACGGGGCCCCACTGTATGTTAAGTGCTTAACATCCTTAATAAAAGGGCCCCTTAGTTTGTAAGCATTCCTAGGACAGGGAAGTACTTGGTGCACCTAAGTGTGGGCTACTGGATGTGCTACATTACTTTTGAAAAAGGTAGATATAGATAGATATAGAGTCTGGCCCCGGAGTGTCCTCCAACACGACAAGATAATATCTTCATGCTTGCACTTTCTAGGATATGAGGAGATTTATTGGTGTCCCAAAACACAAAAGTTTGCACAGGTTCAATAACTTCAATATAAAGAATTGCACCAGTCCCTCCTGAGGAGGTTTATCTTCAGGTGAGTTCAAAATTCAATCCTTCAGTCCTTCACAGTTTCAACATGACATCAGTCCCCACCTTTCCTTATTGCCTCTCTCCACGTCCTGCTCTGAGCTGTCCTCACATTCTTTTTCAAGGGCCTTTGAGTTGGGAAAACAAGGCAGCTGTCACAGCTTGCAATTTACCTCCTCTTGGCGTTCGGGCTAGAGCTGAAGTGTCCATAAGTTCCCCACCACTCTCTCCTCCCCTACTGTCAGGCTCCCACTCCATAAAATCTTCCCCTCTCTCTCTCGGGTCCTACTAGGGCCACCACTGGATTCAGCCCCCAGGGTCTGCCTCCGCTCCTCAACAGGTCCTTGAACAAATCCAATAGGGGTTGCTGCTGGGCCTGGGAGGCAGCCAGAGACTCCTCCATTAGCTTCTGCACCAGCTCTTGTTGTTTCTGAAATTGATGGGTCATGAACGAGAATAGATCCTTGGGGTCCATGCTGTGATCTCCCCTTGACCTTACCTGGAAAAGGAAACAACAGAGAACACACCAAGTGTGGCCCTTAAATAGTTCTCCTTCCCTCTGTGCTGAAGAGTCACCTCCCTCCTCATCTGCTACCGTTTCTTTATGCACTTACTAGAAACAGCAACGTTCTGGGCCTTTCTCTCCAGTGGGATCCTTAGACAGTTTTCTGTGGTACCCTCCAATCTCTTTCACATGGATAATCCAACGAAAAATCCCGCCACTGGCACCACTCTTATGTCACCAGGTCCCTGAAAGAGAGAGAGAGAGAGAGAGAGAGAGAGAGAGAGAGAGAGATACTAGCCAGATTATTATAGCCTTCTCAAGTTGTTTCATCTCTGAGAAGGATTTGCCTAGAAGCCACAGAAGATATGTTTTAAGAATGAGAGAGACCAAAAAACTAATTCTTCTCTAGACACTCTTCTCACAGATTAAATTCTTGGTTAAAACCAGTCCCTCATTCTTAAAACATATCTTCTGTCTAAGATGCAACTGCAAAGTGTTCTGATGGTGTCAGAAATGCACATGTGGATCAAGGTGTGGCTTCCAGGCAAATCCTTCTCAGAGAAGGAACAGTTTGAGAACGATATTTATTTTATTTATTTGGTGCATTTTTACCCCACATTTTCCCACATAAGCAGGCGCAATGTGGCTTACATTAAGTCAAAAGGATACAATTCAACACAGAGATGGCACAGAAACAGAATGTGACAGGAGGGGAAGGTACACGGAATGACACGGGTAAATGACAGGGGTGAAGAGTCAACGAGAGAGAGGTTAAACAGTGGCTAGTACATTTCAAATTAGCCTAACAATTTTCAAGCCATGGTAAGTTAGAATTTAGATTTCAAATGATACAATACAGGGAGCCAGTGTTGAGCTACCAATAAAGGAGAAATGAGATCACAGTTCCTGGCTCCCATCTGGAATTTTAGTGCCATGCTTTGAATCAACTGTAAATGAATGAATAAATACTGAGAACAATTTTGAAGAAACAAGCACTCAAGTACAGCTGTCTGATGCACATATTAGCAGTCCAATTCACAAAAGGGTTGGAAGGTTAACAGAAAAGTTAACTCAAAATGGCTGTGGTAAACAATTTTTCCTCTATGTTTCTGGAGGCCTGGGCAGATGTGACATAACCCTTACAGACATAACCCAAGATGTCTCTTTTAGCTGCTATCTTCTCATTTTTTTGTTTTGTTTTCTTAATGGCTCTATTAGAAATAGAACATGTAGTGCAGGCTCTGATGGGGTCCAGCAAGCGCTAAAGAATTTCCAGTGAAAGCAGCAGCTCCTCATATGCATGACTCATCCTCACCTCATCAACATGCACAAAATCATTTCACAGAAGAACTTTTTTTTCTTCTTTTTACTACAAGTGATATTTTAAACGTCAGATAGTAACTAGCACAAAACTGATACATGCTAGAGTGGTTCAGAAATACTACAATATTTCAGAACATGATCAGGGATGAAAAATTACCCAAACATTTCAGTAGTCTCTCTCAGCTGTTAAGCACATGTAGATATAGGCAGAGCTCTCAGTCTTGCAAAATTCTAGGATCTTGGTAAGGGCAGCAAAAATGGGCTTTCACCATGGAATTGCCAGATTGCTCATGTATTCCTGTTCTGTTCCTACTTGCAGGAGAAGGAAGGGCCAGCATTCTGTCAAGTGTTTGCTAATATAGTCAGCATGCCACTGATTCACTTGTACCCAACCCACTTTGCACATCATGGGATTTAGGCACCAATTTTATAGAATAGCACCAATTTGTTTTAATTAGAGTCTATTATTGACAAATAATGGCACCTAAGCGCCAATTTAGGTCCAATCAAACAATTGACAGGTAAGTGAGGTATTCCATAAAGTGCCCACACATTTTCACATGCAACTGTGCACAACATCAGAGGCCAAAAGTTTGAATTTCAGAGAAAGCCTCCATAATGGACATGTGGATGGGGCATTTTTAAAAGGACGTCCAAGTCAGAATTGGATCATCCTGCTCATAAATTAAACCCCCCCCCCCCCACCCATCTCACAGCCATTTTCAAACAGGAAATACATTGGGGGTTCCTGTTTGAAAATATGTGAGAATGTCTAAAATGAACAGCCATGTCCAAATTATGAATGCCAAAAATCTAGGACAAGGACATCTGTCTGGTAGCATTTTTACAGAAATGACCTGTAGGTAATCACAAATGATACTCATAGGAAAACACCTCCCACCAGTCTCATTTGCGCCCAGGTCCCCAATTACAGAATTATTTGCAAGCATAATACTCTGATTTCTGTCTAGGGATGAATAGAACCTGGATTGGCACCAAGTCAATGCTTCCGAAAGAGAGAAACAAACTAAAGCCAGCTGATATATATTAGAATTTATTACAGATATATAGGATATACAAAATAGAAAACTCTGTAGCAAAGCTTAGCTAAATACAAAAATAGAGAACTTGCTGATAAGGGAACTACAAAAGATATTGTCACTAACTATACACTCTGATTCTTACTGGTTACTAGGTAAATTACACAACCTGATTTGTGAATACTGAAACTAGGTTTCTGAGGTAAATACGGTTATTAGCAGCAATCTTCTGACCAAGAGTCACGAGGTAACCTATCTTGGCTAAGACAAACACCAAACACTAATCCCAGACTAATAGGAAATAAATCTCTGTGCCTCACCACCCTGTCTCTCCAGCAGTCAGGATGAGTTGATTCCTTCTCCGACTCTAGCTGTCTCTCCCAGCGAGTCTTAGTCTCAGATGTAGGACAGGGTATCTGCAGCAAGCAGGGTCACAGTCACTCCATGCGGGTACAGCTGAACCAACTGGTACTTTCTCTAGATAGGCCGTTCACAAGGTTGTGGACCACATCAGGTCTCACTCGTCCTCTTGCCAGCTCCAACTTATTCCATGGATTCCAACCAACCAACTTCTCTCTGTTCCCGCTTCCTTAGTCCCTTTTTCTCCCAGGTGACCAGTGTGGACCAATCCTGATCTTGTCCAGCTCATTCCATGAGCAAGAAATGACCGTTGTTCATGACCTTGAAACTGTTACTTCTTGGTATGCATTTCTGTTTCTCACCCGGCTTGTTGGAGCCATGTCTCACTCCCTTTTCAGCTTCTCAGGGAGATACAGGGGGGTTGGTTGCCCACAGCATGTCCTTGGATGTTACATGACTGCCAGTGATTTTCCACAAGCAGAAAGCTGAATTTGCTGTCTCACTGATGTGCAGGTCATAGGTTGCAGACCCATCTTGATGTATTAGGATTATACAGGCTAAGACCAGCAAGGTGAGATACACAGGGAAATATCCCTACAGACCATACAGACATATTTACAGAGGGGCAGCCTAGTCAGCTGTAAATTAGAGCACCCAGGCTCATATCCCTCTACAATTATTTTGTTTTAATTGCTGATCCCACCAGGAACAGGGAAATACCTACTGTATACCACTTCAATAGTTTGCATGGGTCATAAACATTTAGGTAGAATAGATATATGTTTTTGGAGGGATCACAATTTAAGGAGAGGGGAAAGAGAGCTGAAGTGGGAATTGAACCTGAGACCTCTGTTTACAGTGTACTTCACTGACCACAGAATGTCCATAATATCTGATACTGTCATAGAGCCTGATACTCCTTTCTGATTTCACTTTCAGGGGAAAAGGAGGGGGTCAGCAACCAGTGGGAGATTCATGAGGGATCATACCTTAATCCTTCCAGTGGTCAGCTGCTCAATCAGAACACTGTTTTGTACCCTGGAAGTGACTGAAACAGGTCTAATTAAAAAAAAATCCTTTTTAGGCTTGGACATTTCTTCCCCTTCAATTATCCTTGTTGGATGTCCTAATTTTGGACTCTTCTTAATCCTACCCAAAACACGCTCATAACATGCTCCCTTGCTATTTGGACAAACTGGAGTGTAGGATATCCAAATTCTGCTGTTCCCGAATTGCAATTTGGATGATTTTGGCAGATGGATGTTTTTTTTGAGGGGGGGGGGGGGGTATTATGAGACATCCATCTGCTTTGAAAATGAGCACCCTAATTATGACAAGCAAGAAACTGTAGAGCAATGGAACCTCTCACTGATGGTGTTCAAAGATATCTTCATTAAAAAAAAATAAGGTAGACCCAACACAACTTGTGTTTCGGCCTCACTGGCAAAATCCACTGCTTATATGTAGGGAGTATTTTTTTTAATTTTCTGTATAAAAACCCTCTTATAATATTACCCCCAGAGGTTATGCGTGTCATTTGTAAGTTGGAAAATATAATAAAAATGTTATTTATTTAAAAAAAAAAAGAGCAAAAGAGCATACGATGAGTTGTAATACTGGGTCAGCCCAAGAGTCCATCTAGCCCATTATCATGTTTCTAACAGTGGCCAAACCAGGTCATACGTATATGGCAGAGTCCCAAAAAGTAGAAAGATTCCATGATACTTAACTCCAGAGATAAGCAGAAGCTTTCCAGGTCTACTTCAATAACCATTTATAGACTTTTCCTCCAGGAATGTGTCCAAACCTTTTTAAAACTCAGATATATTAACTACTTTTACCACTTCTTTTGGCATGAGTTTCAGAGATTAACTATACATTAAGGACTAGATTCTATAAATGGTGCCGAAAAATCAGGGTTGAAAAATTTAAGCGCTGAGCGCTATTCTGTAAAGTACCTGCACCCTTTACAGAATAGTGCTAAGTACATAAATGGTGACTAACTTAAGGCGTCGGCAATTAAGTCTGCTGAAAGCAGATATAAATGCTGGCACCTAAATTAGATGCCTATGGGATCTATTCTGTAAGAATGTGCATAATTTCTGGGAACATCCCTGGAATGCCCTGAAAACATCCCTGGCCTTTCCCCCTTCAATTTACACACTACAGAATTTAGGCACGAAGCATTTTAGAATATCATCCACACGTAAATCCCAATTAAGGCTAATTAACACCAATAATTGGTTGTTAGCAGCCAATCATTGGTGCTGATTAGCCATTAATCAATTAAGTTGCATGTGCAAATTGGCAATATATGCTAATATATGCATGCTACTTTAGTCACCATATATAGAATCCCCCAGTAAGTTAAAAAAAAAAAACTTCTCGTTTGTTTTAAATGTGCTACTGTGCAACTTCATGGTGTGTCCCCAGACTTTGTACATTTTTTAAAAAGTAAACAATCAGGGGTCCTTTTACTAAGCTGTGGCAAAAAGTGGCCTGCGGTAGTGTGAGCGTGTGTTTTTGGTGTGCCCCAGGCCAGTTTTTACCGTATCTGAGGAAAAGGGCTTTTTTTCAATGGGCCGGGAGAAGGGCCTGCGGTAAAATTGAAACCAGCGTGCACCTATTTATGACCTGAGCCCTTAATGCCACCCATTGATCTAGTGGTATGGGCTCACGCGCTACATGCACGGTGACCGGTTGGCATGCACCAACTGTCGATTAATGCCAGAAACACTGTGCACGGTAGGAAATGAAAAAATTATTTGTCCCAGTAGTATGAGCATACACCAAATCTAAAATTACCACCAGGGGGCGCTAGCATCCGGTGGTCTCGTTTTGGTGTATGATGCACGCACGTAGAGCCTACCAAGCCTTTGTCAAGGGCCCCTCAATTTGTATTTATCCAATACAGTGACTTGAGGGCACTTACTTTTATATAAGCCATGTGTAGGCATGTTTGGGGATGTAGCTTAGGCTGAGTATGAGCACAGTTCTAAAATATTTATTTAGCAGAAGGAGTGGAAGTGGGATGTGCATACCACTAAATATGTGTGTGTGTGTGTGTGTGTGGGGGGGGGGGGGGGTTGGCACTGCTATACATATTTTTTAAAAGGCTTAGGGCTTCTTTCCCAAAGCTGCCCTAGCGATTCCTGCATGGTAAATGAGAGGAAGCCCATTCAATTCCTATGGGCTTCCTCTCATGTGCTGCATGGGATTGGCTAGCACAGCTTTGTAAAAGAAGCCCTTAGCACTCACCAAGCCTATTATAAAATGCATCTATTTTCTTATCTAGATGTATCGTTTCAGTATTCATTAATTCTAACAGTGCAATACCTGCATATTTTTTTGAAAAGCTGAATTTTAATACTATCAAAAACTTTTAAAAGGAAATTTGGGATTTAGCTAAGAATAAATAAATGCGCAAAAATGTGCAAAGCAGGCTAGGGATTTGGAAATTCCCTCATAGAGAGAGTGATGTGTGGGTACCTTTCTAAGGTCTTTGGTTTCCCACAGGAAGCTCAGGGCTTGTCCATGCTTAATATTTCTCTGCCAGATTTAACCAATATTTCCTCCAGATGAATCTCGCTGTTCATCTTGATAATAAGCCAACAATATTTGGCATCAAAACTGTTTACTACAGCAATAATGGAAATATGTTTTGTCTCAATTCTTTTTTTTTTTTAATAATATTTAGCAGAATCCAGAATAAATTATTTTAAAACTCTACTCTCTGAGAGTAATGTCTCCAAATGGTTTTGTTTTGCACATGCCATGACTTATTGAACCTCTTTCTTAAGCCAGAGTATGTGGAGTATGACATCAATCTCTCAAATTTACTGCTAATGATTGTCATATATTTTTTGGTAAGATCAATTCGTGCACCCTCTGTAATCAAATACAGGGTTTGTGGCATAATAATAGCAGCATATTATCTCCTTTTTATCTTCAGGAGTCCGCCTTACAGTTTGTAGTCTTCCTAGCTTTCTCATTTATTTCTTTAGTTTATCTCCTGCTGCAGTAGATTCATGAACAAGTTCACCATGGCCTTTGACTGCAGCATGGGTTGTTATCTTCTTCTAAAGATATTGCAAATGCTGTCTTAATCCTGGGCAACATGAGGACTGCATGTATCCTTCTTTTTCCTTCATACCGTCCTTCTATAGTAATGTTACCTTGCTGAGATGTGTTAGTCCTCACATGATTTCTTTTGCCTGTTATCCTCTTATTAGTTCAAGCCAGGGGCGTAGCCACGGGTGGGCCCACCCAGTTTTGGTTCAGGCCCACCCAGCAGTGGAGGCAGCGGAGCGGAGGGAGCAGGCTGAGCTCGGATCCCCATCTGCCTCCCCAGCCCGCCACTGCCCCGCCCCCCGCCGCACCTTTAAATATTACAGTTTTGCTGGAGTCGCGGGCAGCTGGCATTGAAGACATCGGCAGGCTTACGCCGGTTCCAGCAGCCTTCCCTTCCCTTGTTGCAAGTCGGATGATGGCTCCGCCCTCTTCTGACGTATTTCCTGTTTCTACGAGGGTGGAGCCATCATCCGACTTGCAACGAGGGAAGGGAAGGCTGCTGGAACCGGCGTAAGCCTGCCGATGTCTTCAATGCCGGCTGCCCGCGACTCCAGCAAAACTAAAATATTTAAAGGTACAGGGGGGCCCGGAAGGAAACAGGGCAGACAGGAGAGGAGGGTTGCTGCACATGGTGGAAGAAGGGGAGAGGAGGGTTGCTGGATGGAGGGGAGGGAAGGGGAGAGGAGGGTTGCTGGACATGGTGGAAGAAGGGGAGAGGAGGGTTGCTGGATGGAGGGAAGGAGAGAGGAGGGTTGCTGGACATGGTGGAAGAAGGGGAGAGGAGAGGGCAGGGGAGAGGAGGGTTGCTGGATGGAGGGAAGGGGAGAGGAGGGTTGCTGGACATGGTGGAAGAAGGGGAGAGGAGGGTTGCTGGATATGGTGGAAGAAGGGGAGAGGAGGGTTGCTGGATGGAGGGAAGGGGAGAGGAGGGTTGCTGGACATGGTGGAAGAAGGGGAGAGGAGAGGGCAGGGGAGAGGAGGGTTGCTGGATGGAGGGAAGGGGAGAGGAGGGTTGCTGGACATGGTGGAAGAAGGGGAGAGGAGGGTTGCTGGATGGAGGGAAGGGGAGAGGAGGGTTGCTGGACATGGTGGAAGAAGGGGAGAGGAGAGGGCAGGGGAGAGGAGAGGAGGGTTGCTGGATGGAGGGAAGGGGAGAGGAGGGTTGCTGGACATGGTGGAAGAAGGGGAGAGGAGGGTTGCTGGGCATGGTGGAAGAAGGGGAGAGGAGAGGGCAGGGGAGAGGAGGGTTGCTGGATGGAGGGAAGGGGAGAGGAGGGTTGCTGGACATGGTGGAAGAAGGGGAGAGGAGAGGGCAGGGGAGAGAAGGGTTGCTGGATGAAGGGAAGGGGAGAGGAGGGTTGCTGGACATGGTGGAAGAAGGGGAGAGGAGGGTTGCTGGATGGAGGGAAGGGGAGAGGAGGGTTGCTGGACATGGTGGAAGAAGGGGAGAGGAGGGTTGCTGGATATGGTGGAAGAAGGGGAGAGGAGGGTTGCTGGATGGAAGGAAGGGGAGAGGAGGGTTGCTGGACATGGTGGAAGAAGGGGAGAGGAGGGTTGCTGGATGGAGGGAAGGGGAGAGGAGGGTTGCTGGACATGGTGGAAGAAGGGGAGAGGAGGGTTGCTGGATGAAGGGAAGGGGAGAGGAGGGTTGCTGGACATGGTGGAAGAAGGGGAGAGGAGGGTTGCTGGATGGAGGGAAGGGGAGAGGAGGGTTGCTGGACATGGATGGAAGGGAGAGAGAAGAAATGCTGGACATGGATGGAGGGGATGGAAGAATGAGGAAGGAGATGAGATGAGGGAAAAGGAAGAGAGGAGAAAAACTGCACATGGATGAAGAAAATAGGCAGAAGCTGGATCCACTAGACAGTCAAGTCTGCAGAGGACCCAGCTTTTACTTATGGATATAGAGCAAGAAATGAAGAAGAAAGGAGGAAAGTAAAGAAATAAATGGAAAGGAAGCCCTGGAAACGGAGTTAAGAGGACAGATAGCAGCAGAATCGGATACTGGGCCAGCATGATCAGAAAAACAGTCACCAGACAACAAAGGTAGAAAAAAATCATTTTATTTTCATTATAGTGTTTGGAATATGTCCACTTTGAGAATCAGGTGCTCAACATTAAAAGTTTATATTTATTTACTTATTTATGGCATTTTATCCCACATTAAACATGAATTAAATTGGAACCTGGGATCATTTAATTTTTTTTCCTGGAGACAGTAATGAATTGCCCCCCCACCCCCCCACCCCCCAGGCTCTCTCCCCGGCTATAGCCAGCTCTGCAATTTTGAGGGGAGGTGCACAGGTGGATGGGGGTGCAGAGGTGGACCGGGGAGAGAGCCTGTTGTTAAACATTTACCAGCACACCACTGTCTAGTGCCCACCCATCCAACCTGTTGGCCCACCCAAAAATTGACTTCTGGCTACGCCACTGGTTCAAGCTCTGTCACTGTTACATTATTCCCTGGCTTCAGTCCCTTTCTTCTGCAATCCTGGGTTCTCTCTCCTCCTTCAGGACTCTGGGAAAGTCACTTACCCTCCATTGTCCCAGGTACTAAATAAGTACCTGTATATAATATGTAAACTGCTTTGAATGTAGTTACAATAACCACAGAAAGGTGGTATATCAAGTCCCCTTCCCTTTCTAATTAAATCTAATTAGTACAAATATTTGCTTGTTTAAATTGACTTGTTATTCTATTAAATTGGACACATGCCTAAATTTGTGTGCACAATTTTTGGTGACTTTTGTAGAATCAGGGGGATAGTGTATAAAACTAGAGAGGACATGGCCATGGGAGAAGCATGTGTTGTTCAGGGGCAGTCCAAACATTTAGGTACAATGTTATAGAATAGAGCCATTTACATGTCCAACTGCCATGATGTTTCAGCTGACGTAAGTGCTAGTGTTCAAAATTGGGTGTGGGAATTAGCGCTATGCACCATTTACTGACTCAGGTCCATAACGGGCAATTCTATAAGGTGAACCTACACTAAGACACCCATTGCATGCCAATGTTTATAGAATACTAGCACTTACACATGGGATTGGTGCCCTTAATTTACAAATATGCATATGAGTGCTGAGCATGTACATGCTCTTCAGCTTCAAAAAGAGATTGCTGAGGAGGGATATGATTGAGGTTTACATAATCCTAAGAAGTGTAGAATGGGTAAAAGTGAATCAATTTTTTTATTGTTTCAAAAAATACAAAGAGTAGGAGACACTCAATGAAATTACATGGAAATACTTTTAAAACAAATAGGAAGAAATATGTTAAGCTCTGGAATAGAGAGCTGCATGGGAACGGGGTTCGCGGGAATCCCACGGGATTCCCGCAGGGATGGAAGCTGGTCCTGCGGGGTTCCCGTGGGGACGGAAGCAGTTCTGCAGGGTTCCCGCGGGGACGGAAGCAGGTCCTGCGGGGTTCCCGCGGGGATGGAAGCAGTTCTGCGGGGTTCCCGTGGAAGTGTAAGCTGCACTGCATCAGCCTCTCATCTACCGAGTACCTTGAGTGCTGTCTCCTCCTCCTCTTCTTCCTCCTTGCTTTAACAGCACAAATGTAGAAAGTCTTCCGTTAAGGAGGTGGTAGAGACACAAATGATGATGGAATTCAAAAAGGCTTGGGATGAACACAGAGGATCTCTAATTAGAAAATGGGAGTTATAAAAATCCTAACCTTAAATGGCTGCATGTGCGTGGATGTGTCAAGTGACGCTTAGATGGCGACTCTGGCTGTGATTAACTAGGGCCAATACCAGGCAGACTTGTATGGTCTGTGTCTAATATATGGCAGTCTGGTTTAGGATGGGCTAGAAAAGGCTTAGACAGCAACTTCAGTGGCTGGAACATAAGGACAGTGCTGGACAGATTTTTACGGTCTGTATCCCACAAATGAGAAGACGAATAGACTGGAGTGGGCTTCAGCGAGAACTCCAGCAGCTGGAACATAAGTATAGGGCCAGATAGACTTCTATGGTCTATGTTCCAGAAACATGAAAGAAAGTATATAATATCACACTCGTTGATTTAATCATGAATTGATAATGAGTGTGACTATTGGGCAGACTGGATGGACTGTTCAGGTCTTTATTTGCTGTCACTTACTACAGTATGTTATAATTAATCCTCTTTGTTCCCGGGCTGATGCACAGACCTCAGCTCTGACACAGGCAAGAGCATCGGATGTCACCTGACCTACTGGCGCGTGCATTTGTTGACCTCTCAGCACACAGTGCCAGAAATCAGAGACAAATCTTACATGTGCACACCAGAGTGTTCCAGGTTTCAACTTCCATTCCTTCCTTGCCTAAAGTGATGTGGCTCAAATCCAGAAAGAGACTGAGGGAGCTGACCAGAATTTTCTTTTATGTACCATTAAATTCTTGCGGGGACGGGTTGGGATGGATTAAATTTTTGCGGGGATGGGTGGGGATGGGTAAGATTCCAGTGGGGAAAGGTGGGGATGGGTGACATTCTAGCAGGGACGGGCGGGGATGGGTAAGATTTCTGTCCCCGTGCAATTCTCTACTCTGGAACTCGTTGCTTGGTGACAGCAGTTGGCATATCTGCGTTTAAAAGCATTTGGGAAAGTTCCTGGAGGAAAAATCCATAGTCTGTTATTGAGACAGAAATGGGGAAGCCACTGCTTGCCCCAGGTTTGGTAGCATGAAATGTTGATACTATTTGGGTTTCTTCCAGGTACTTGTGTCCTGGATTGGCCACTGTTTGAAGCAGGATACTGGGCTAAATGGACCATTGGTCTGTCACAGTATGACTATTCTGATGTTCTTAAACAAGGTGTACATGTAGCTTAGCATGCAAAGACCAGAAGGCTATTCCTGTGGGTGGAGCATGGGCTTGTCATGGCCATTCTGCCTAGTGATACTATGAGTTGCGCGTACTGCAAGATGCACTTAAGTGCGGCAACTTACAGCTGCCATTGATGGAGCGGAAACAGTCACATCTAGATATTGGTGCACCAAGGCCACTTTGTGCTAGTATTCTATAATGGGTTAGGCTCACTCTAACGCTAAAGTAGAATTAGCATTACACTTGCCTCATTGTGCTGCCTATGTTTTGGCAGAATTTTATAGGATTGCCACCATATTTTTATTTATACAAACTGATGTCAGCAGGTAAAACAATATCCACAGACTTCTCAACAAAGAGGCTAATTTGAAAACTGCACCCCTTAATCATTTCTATAGACAATAATATATCCATGAACACTGACCAATATTATGAGTCATGTCAACTTTAGATAAATCTAATGGGAACCATTTAGGAAATAGCCCAAGCTTCCTGAATGTAGCAATTACCAAAAGAGCTCTATCACAGTCTTGAAGAAATAGATCATTTTGATATATTTAGGACATTGTCAATAGCAGGATTGACTGCCATGAACACTTTTATTCCTTAAGGATGTTATAAAGTATTTGTCTTGGATTAATCAGCACATTGTATTTGTTCCTGTCTCCTCGTTGTCCTCAGTTGCCTGTCTCCATTGTTTCCTTATTTTCCGATTAGTTAACCTGTAGAATAAACACACCCAATTTTTATCCTGTCCTTTAATTCTGTCACATTTAAGACCATTTTAAAGCAGTTGCTAAATTATTTGTACATTTTTGCCTTGAGATGGAATTCTGTCCTGGTTTAGCTACTGCTGGTGTGGAGCAAGTGTCACTGTTTATCTGAGCTAACTACTATCTTGTAAAATGCTGCAGTGATGGTGACTGCTAGATAATTTTCTTGGTACTGTGCTGGGCTTCAGCATGTCCACTACTGGATTTGTTGCACTGACTACGTATACAGGCCTGATCCCAGTTAAAATACTGTGCATGACATTTAGAGCTATTCATGACAGTGCCCCTAGATATCTGGCACAGAAATCAATACCCTACACTCTGAAACACTTTCTGTGCTCTAGCCAGAGGGGCTTACTGGAAGTCCCATCATTGCAAATCCTGCAGTGCTCTTGATGGAGGTCTAGAGCATTCTCAACAGTGGTTCCCATGCTGTGGAACAAATTGTCTCCTGAATTACGCTTGCTAGACCATTATGGGTCTTTTCGTAAAACACTAAAGTCTTGCAAGAATAGGGGATATACTGGGATTGGGGTGCATGTGCTAAGGCCACTTTTAGCACTGCCAGAAAATGGATGATTTTCCTCTTTAGGCAATAATGGCCACATGCTAATTTTTCCATTAGCACATGGCCATTATCGTGTGAGTACTTACCGCCAACGATTTCATAGGTGGTAAGGGCTCATACATTAATCCTGCACTAATTAGCATACAGCAATGCCTACACGCTAAGTTTAACATAGCAGCACCCACTTTCCGTCTCCTAACATGTCCCCAGTGGTAAAAAAATAAATTTTATATTTTAGCATGTGGGTAGCACACGCATATACAAAAACTTCCATGGGATGCCGGAGTGTACCCCGTGGTAGTGCATTTCAAAAGGGTCACCTAGGGGCCCTTTTACTAAGCCGTGTAGGCACCTACGCGTGCCCAATGCATGTCAGTTTGGAATTACAGCCACCTACCATGCGACCCAGGCGGTAATTTTGTTTTTTATGTGCGTCCACTATGCACGCCAGAAAATAATTTTTATTTTCCTGCGTGCAGTGGAAACAACGGTAATCATTATTCTACGTGCATAGATGATTACCTCACGGTTACCGCATGACTTACCACTAAGTCAATGGGTGTCTCATCTACCGCGTGAACCGATACTCTCATATCACCCCTCTCCTCAAGTCGCTTCACTGGCTCCCAATCCGCTACCGTATACAGTTCAAGCTTCTCCTATTGACCTTCAAGTGCACTCAATCTGCAGCCCCCCACTACCTCTCTGCCCTCCTCTCCCCGTATGTTCCCACTCGTAACCTCCGCTCTCAGGACAAATCACTCCTATCTGTACCCTTCTCTACCACCGCTAACTCCAGACTCCGCCCTTTCTGCCTTGCATCACCTTATGCCTGGAACAGACTTCCCGAGCCCATACGCCATGCGCCCTCCCTGCCCATCTTCAAGTCCTTACTCAAAGCCCATCTCTTCTCCCTTGCCTTTGGCGCCTAACCACCTTCCCCATTCATGTTACCTACACTGACTACATAGTTTGTAACCTCTAGATTGTAAGCTACTTAGTGTATAACCTTTAGATTGTAAGCTACCTACACTGACTACATAGTTTGTAACCTTTAGATTGTAAGCTCTCCTGAGCAGGGACTGTCCTTCCCCATGTTAAACTTGTACAGCGCTGCGTAACCCTGGCAGCGCTATAGAAATGCTAAGTAGTAGTAGTAGTACTAAGGTCTCAGACCCAAAATAGACGCACACCGATTTTTATTTTTCCACACGTCTTTTTCGGCAAAAATACAAAATAGGCTTTTTTTTTACAGACACACTGAAAAATGGATCTGTGCACCCCCAAAACATGCGCCTACACTAGCATAGCCCATTTTTCAGTGCACCTTAGTAAAAGGATCCACTAGTTTGTATTTGATATTAATAAGGGATGAGGTTGAGATAGGTCAGGAATTAGAGAAAATATTTGTAACCAAGAAATGTTAAAAGGTTTTATTAAGGAGGGTGGGAAAAGGATGGTTCTGAATTGTAATTTCATTTGTGAATTGCTTTGATTGTTTTCATTAACATGTAGGCAGTATATAAAAACGTGTATAATTAAATTAAATTAAATTAAATAAGTCAGTGTACTAAAGGAGAATTCATAGCAGAAAATTCAAGGCAGCTATTTTTTATTCATGGAGGTGAAAATGCATGCTTGGCTGGACCACATATTCATATACCAAGCTGGTCTCGAGTTGTACCTGCAGTGGATAAAGATTCAATGGAGTTTGAGAATAGTAGTATGGCTTTTACTATTGCGTAGCATGGAGAGCATAGCAGACACTGAAAACCATCACACTGAAGGCACCATTTATAGTATTTGGCCTAAAGTACTTTTCATGAAAAAAAAGAGCAGATGGATCATTTCATTTGAAAAAGCACTTCTATTTTCTTTTTACCAACAAATAACAATAACAAGAAAAAACAGTGATCCCTAGGTGTATTTAGTTGCAGACCATATACTAGTGCTATCTAAGAAGCAAAGAGCACTAGAAAGGATCTTAACAACAAATATTGTTTTTATGGTCCACAATCAAACAACACATTCTATAGCTGTAATCATTTATCTCAACTGTTGGTGAAAAGCATGGTTTGGTATCAATCATTAGTTTTCATAGTTCCAAAGTTCAAGTGTACTTCTGTGTGCCAAAATTATTATTTATACATACTGTATAATGCTTGATGAATATTTCTCATAAGTCAGTTAGCTCTTTGAGTAATACTTTACTCAAACAGGATATACTAGCCACTATGTTTCTTTAACAAAGACTCTTATTTTAGAAAGTCTATTCACATTTTGGACATCCAAATCCTGATTTTATAATGTCACAATATGGACATCTAAAATAGCAGTATGTCCTTAAGGCAAGGGGGTGTGGTCTGGAAATGTTTTGGTTGGGACTAAAGAAGATTCTTTGGAATTGAGCTCCAGTTTCATTAGGGGAAGGGATGTCTATGTCCAAAAAGATGAATGTTGGTGTTTAGACCTGGTACCTAGCAGATCCAGGTCACAGATAGGTGCTCCAAATGAACAGCACTCCACTGGAGGGAGTAGGGGATGTCACTCCCTTAGTCCCCTTCCCTCCTCCCAAAATGTAAAACAGGCAAGGGATACCAGGCTCTGTGACAGCTTCTGAAACTATAGATGTTCATGTACTAAAACTTGTTTATTTTAATTTATTTCTTATATAATATCTGCAAGCCATCAAAGCAGCATACATTCAGGTACAACAGATATTTTTCTGTCCTTGAAGAATTCACAATCTAAATTTGTGCCTAATACAACGGTGAGTTAAGTAACTTGCCCCAGATCACAAAGACCTGCAGTAGGATTTGAACTGGGGTACTCTGGTTTTCAGCCCACCTCTGTAAAAATTAAGCTACTCTTCCACATAGATGTCTATGTGGGCATTTTGTAATGTGGATGTTTCTATGATGCCACAATGATGTTTACATCCCTTGTTTTGCCTGGTTTATGTATTTATTTACCACATGGACCTTTACTGGTTGCAATGCTGTTTACAAAATACACAAGTTAAGGGCAGGGAAGAGAACAGAGAGAAGTACACAAGTAGGAAGATATCATGGGTTAGGAAGTAGGAAAGGTGAGAGTAAAGAGGTGAGTTTTGAGAGCAGACTTGAAGGTGATATAGGAGAATTCCAATCGAAGTTGAAGGGGAAAAGAGTTCCAAAGTTTGGGAACTGCATAGTTGATTGCAGTTGTACAAGTAGTGTCCAGATGAATAACTGAGGAAGAAGGAAGCACGAGCAGACCTGGGTAGAGTGAATGGAGGGTGCAGGGAGCACTGTATGGGATAAACAAATGAGAAAGACAATCAGGGGCATGAGGGAAATGACCTTTGAACACAAGTATTAAGATTTTAAACTGAATGTGCACTGAGAGATGGAACCAGTGTTCTTGCTGAGGACGAGGGGGTGATGTGATCAAACGGTTTCGAACTGTGAAGGAGATGAACAGTGTTGGATTCAACAAGCTGCAACCTCATGAGGGAATGCAGTGGAAGGCCAAGAAAGAGTGAGTTGCAGTAGTTGAGGTGAGTGGTGACAAGAGATAAGAAGAGAACGAATGGCAGTGGAGGGTCAAAGTGGTTTGATGGCACGCATATGATGTAGGGCAAAGAAGGAGGTGCAGAGGATCTTATCAATTGAGGTTTGAAAGTGAGAGCAGATTTTAAAGTGACACCAAGGACTTTGATGGAGTTCTGGAAAGGCAAATGACAGTTATTAACAGAGGGAGATGAATACATGGGTTTAGAAAGTGAATGGCATGGCTGCTCACTTACTAGAGCTGAGATGAAGACAGTGGTCATGGACAGGGCCGTGCCAAAGTGGTAAGAGAGGTAAGCGTGGCAGGGGGGCGCCGTCCTCTGGGGGGCGCCCCGCCGTGCCATGCTTGCCTCGCCCTCCTGCTCCCATGTCCCAACTGCCCACCCTCTTCTCCCCCCAACAAAATCTCTTTTAAATTTACCTCCATCCGGCTGGCAGGGCAGCGAATGGCGCAGCGTCAGTGAAGGAGGCGGCACTCCCGACGTCTCTACTGGTCTTCCCTTCGCTCAATGTCCTGCCTTCTTCTGACGTCAATGATGTCAGAAGAAGGCATCATTGACGTCGGGAGCACCGCCTCCTTAACTGACGCTGTGCCGTTCGCTGCCCTGCCAGCCGGATGGAGGTAAATTTAAAAGAGATTTTGTTGGGGGGAGAAGAGGGTGGGCAGTTGGGACATGGGAGCGGGAGGGCAGGGGAGAGAGGACAGCGATCATTTACACGGGGGGGGGGGGACGCACGCGCGTGCTCCAACCGCTTGTCTGCGGCGGGGGGGGGCGGCACCCGATCCCCTGCGGGGGGGCGGGGCAGCACCCGATCCCTTGCAGGGGGGCGCCACAGACCCTTGGCACAGCCCTGGTCATGGATCCAGGAAGAGACCTTCTGTAGACATATATTAAGTTGAGAAAGATCCAAGGAAACAGAAGTGAGGTGATGCAATGGTAGGATTGGATGAAAGTGAGAAGATGTGCTATGAAGATAAAAAAAAGTTTGGGAGCCAAAATGAAACCTTGAGGAACATCCAAGAGGGACGGAAGTGTTGGGGAACATGAATTTCCATGAAATAGCTGATAAAATCTACCAGAAAAGTAGCTATGAAACCAGCAGAGAACTGTATTAGAGATACCTATAGCCTTGAGATGGTTGAGAAGAAGTACATGGTCAAAACATCAAAGGCAGAGGAGAGGTCCAGAGATACTACCAACACTGAAAAATGCTGAACAAGTGTGGTCCTTAGTATGTCATGGAAAGAGATGGAGAGAGTTTCGGTACTATGATTTTTCCTGAAGCCTGCCTGATATGGAGGGGTGTAAGACAAGAGGCTTTTTTTTCTCAGGAAGTCCCACAATAGTTGATGAACTATTTTTTTTTCTGGAAGCTTAGCAAAAAATGGGAAGTTAGATATGGGTCAGAAACTGGCAGGGATAGAGGGGTACAAAGTTGGTTTCTTCAGGAGAGGGAATAACCAAGGCATGCTTCCAGGCACTGGGGACAGTGACTGAATTCAGAGAAATATGGAGAATGGGAAGGAATAGAGGGAGAGCATAGTGTACAAGCTTCTTAAAGAGAAGAGCAGGCCAGTAGTTCAGAGGAGAACCTGAGGGATTCATATATGTAAGATAGCTGTAAGAGAGGGGGCAGTGTTGCTGTTGAATGTAAGCCATGAGGATGAAAGAGTTGTAGACATGGAGGAGACAGAAGGCAATGGTGGGAGAAAAGAGGGAGAGGATGGGAAAGGAGGGGCGTGACCAGTTAGAGAGGAATGCAAGGTAGAGACCTTATTCTGCAAGAAAAAAGCCAGGGTAGCAAGGAAAGTGGAGGGATTATAATCTGGTAGCTCCGAGATCAGGGGATCTAGAGTCCTACTAATGTTGAAAAGAGTGTGAGGTTTGTTCAAGGCAGAACAAATGAGTTCATAGTTTATATGTTTCAGTTTGTAAAATGGATGTTCATGTTGGATGTAACCAGCACATGTATATCCATTTATTATGCATTTTACAACAGGCTTTACATTGGCGGATCCTCTTCTAAAATACTACCAGCTGCACTACCAGCAGCGTATCAGCTTGGACGTCCTTATTCTCGATCCGCTTCAATCCGGCTTTTGCCCCCTACACTCGACAGAAACGGCACTATCTAAAGTCTGCAATGACCTGTTCCTTGCCAAATCCAAAGGTCACTACTCCATCCTCATCCTCCTCGACCTATCCGCCGCTTTTGACACTGTCAATCACAACTTACTTCTTGACACACTGTCCTCTTTTGGGTTCCAGGGCTCTGTCCTCTTCTGGTTCTCCTCTTATCTCTCCCATCGTACATTCAGAGTACACTCTCATGGTTCGTCCTCCACCCCTATCCCACTCTCTGTTGGAGTTCCTCAGGGATCTCTCCTTGGACCCCTTCTTTTTTCAATTTACACCTCTTCCCTGGGCTCCCTGATCTCATTTCATGGTTTCCACTATCATCTTTATGCTGACGACACCCAGCTTTATCTCTCCACACCAGACATCACTGCGGAAACCCAGGCCAAAGTATCGGCCTGCTTATCCGACATTGCTGCCTGGATGTCCAACCGCCACCTGAAACTGAACATGGCCAAGACCGAACTTATTGTCTTCCCACCCAAACCCACTTCTCCTCTCCCTTCACTCTCTATCTCAGTTGATAACACCCTCATCCTCCCTGTCTCATCTGCCCGCAACCTCGGTGTCATCTTCGACTCCTCCCTCTCCTACTCTGCGCATATCCAGCAGATAGCCAAGACCTGTCGCTTCTTTCTCTCTAACATCAGCAAAATTCGCCCTTTCCTCTCTGAGCACACCACCCGAACTCTCATCCACTCTCTCATTACCTCTCGCCTTGACTACTGTAACCTACTCCTCACTGGCCTCCCACTTAACCATCTATCCCCCCTTCAATCTGTTCAGAACTCTGCTGCACACCTTATATTCCGCCTGGACCGATATGCTCATATCACCCCTCTCCTCAAGTCACTTCACTGGCTTCCGATCAGATACCGCATACAGTTCAAGCTTCTCCTACTAACCTACAAATGCACTTGATCTGCAGCCCCTCCTTACCTCTCTACCCTCATATCCCCTTACGTTCCTACCCGTAACCTCCGCTCTCAAGACAAATCCCTCCTTTCAGTACCCTTCTCCACCACCACCAACTTGAGACTCCGCCCTTTCTGCCTCGCCTCACCCCAAGCTTGGAACAAACTCCCTGAGCCCATACGCCAGGCCCCCTCCCTGCCCATCTTCAAATCATTGCTCAAAGCCTACCTCTTCAATGTCACCTTCGGCACCTAACCACTACACCTCTACTCAGGAAATCTAGACTGCCCCAACTTGACATTTTGTCCTTTAGATTGTAAGCTCCTTTGAGCAGGGACCGTCCTTCTTTGTTAATTTGTACAGCGCTGCGTAACCCTAGTAGCGCTCTAGAAATGTTAAGAAGTAGTAGTAGTATTCTGAGCTGGACATCCTTTCTAAATATAAAGCTCTGGTTAAAATAATACCAATTATAAACTGGTTCTAATCTGTATTTTCATGTGGCCAGATCTAGAAAGAGAAATATATTTAAATGTCTTTTACATTTTCTTATTTGGTCCACAGCAAGAACAAATATTGTCTCCAGGTCAGAGTCACTTAGATAGTTTCCCCTACAGGAACACATAAGTAGTGCTTTGAAAACTGATACTGCGAATATCTATAAATTGCAGCACCAGCATACATTGTCCACATACCAGACACCAGGTACCACATATCTGTTATCGGTTGATCGGTTCATTTATCTGATGGTATTTTCCCCCTGTTTTTCAACCTGCTAATGTAAAATAGAAATGCTCTTTTACAGAACTGTGTATTTGAAGGTTTAGTCTGGAATGGTATTAATGTAACATTCTATACTATACAATATATTCACATGGTTAAGGTGAACAGGATAATTCTATATTTTGATTTTGGATGATCCTAAAGAAATCTTGATTTATGGATGCTGATTAGTCATAATCTTAACTGCCAAATTCTGGACCATTCAAATTTCAATAGGTCCCTCCTTATGCTATCCACATCATCAGGGTTGTCTACCCTATTGCAAGTTTTGGGATCATCTGCAAAGAGGCAAACATTGCCAGACAGTCCTCCCACAAGATTGCTTGCAGCTTGCAAAAATGTTTAAAAACTAGGCCAAGAATGATCCTTGAGGCGCAGCATCTGTAAACATCCCTTTTTTCAGAGTGAACTCTTTTTACCACTATTTTTTGTCATCGTCTACGTAACCTGTTTGTAACCCAGTCAGTCAGTTTAGGGCCCATACCAAAGGTACTTGGTTTATTTATCAACCATTTTAGTGACAGTTTTATAATTTAGAAGGTCATAGTACTGTTTCCTTTCAACAAATAATGCTATTAAGAAGTGACTGTGATTTTTCTCTCTCCTACCCCTAGGAGCTGTATACCCTGCCTTTGCAACTTTCCTGGACTTAGCAGGTTTATCAAAAACTAGACTTGGGAATTGGCCTAGTATCTACCACATAGCAGTGAATGGTGTTTCCATTATTTCTTTGTATGATTTCAATCAGCCCTAAAACTTATTGCACTACCTTTGTACTTATCATGTATTAATTGTTGAGGGTGTGTCACCTGCAGCTAGAACACAGAAATCACAATTAGTGCTAACTGTACAAGTGTCAGTGCATGGTAAGTACTGTGCAATAGCTGCTATGTACAGTCTATGATAATTCTCTGCCCATAATCTACCCAGTTCCCACCACATTATACAGCTAACTTCATACTGTTATGCCAGAGCTATAAAGATTACTGCACTTATGCACTAACAGCATGCACTAATTGACACATTAATGCATTTTTTAGTTAAAGGGCCTCTTGGTGTTCATATAGACTCATGGAATTCTTTCTTCTTTTCACTCCAAGATAAAGAAATATCATAGCTTGCTCATATGTACACTTGTCCGAGAGAGAAGGCAGTGATTGAGGAACTCTCCAAAGACAGCCCATTGTGTTCTCTACCCTTTTTCCATGTTAGTTGGCTTGAGGAAACTGTCTCCCCCTCCCCTCCCCCCCCAAATACAGAAAAGTATCATATGTCAGGACCAGGAAGGATTTGCCCTCCTAGAGCAACATAGTAGGAGAAGAGGACAGAGCATTCTACTGGCCTTGCGTGTGGGCATAGGGAAAGCTCTATGGTCTAATTCTACTGTCTTCAGCACAGGTTTTTGATATTCTAGAAGAATTATATGATGTTTCACGAATAGCAGCGATCTATAAGACTGATGCTGTATTCATGCTCTGTAGTGGTTTTAACTGAGAAAATCTATGAACAGTAGTAAATTACTTTCATAAAAACATGCATGCAGCTATTTACTACCAGAGCACTTGCCGCCAGGCACGCCTACTCCTCACCCATTGGTGCTTGAAAATAAAACCTATTTTCTAGCAGTGGAAATGGTGTGTGGCAGACCAAGAACTACTGCCAGGATCCTGGGCGAGCCCGGTGATAGGGCTGATTGGCCATGCACTACACTGGCGATAGGGCTACCGCTGGTATAGTAAAAGGGCCCTTAAGATTGTAAGAGCATGAAAAACTGCTCAACTTAGAAATAAAAAACATTAACAATACCTGGAGAACTCAAGCTCTCAATAAATAATTACAAACTACTAAGTGGAGCTTGAAATAGAAATAGAAATGTAGCAAGTTTTGAAGTGTCCCTTATACAGGAGGAAAAATCAAACCTCTGCAAACTTTATCTAACCAATGGAACCTCAGAACTCCAACAAGGAACCATACCATGGTATTTATAAATCCTTGTATATACTGGAGTAAATTCCTATCATTGGTTCCCCTTAAGAAAGGAGAACAGAAAAAAAAATGGACTTGGGAAAATCCATTGCTTATTTCTGGAAGAAGCACCATAAAATGTATTGTACTGTTTTGGGATCTTGCCAGGGACTACTGACCTGGATTGGCCACTGTTAGAAACAGGATTCTGGGCTTTATGGACCTTCGGTCTGTCCCAGTATGGCTCTTTTATAATTCTTAAGCCATCTTAATAGCCATCTATCTGTTACATACATTTTTGAAAATGGCTACTGAATTTGAAGGATATACAGAGGAACAAATCCAGAAATTATTACAGTGACCTTTGCTGCTAGAAGATGATGATAGCTCTGACCCTTCTAGCTCTTGGATGGAGCTAGAAAATTTACAGAAGCGGCTGACAAGGGCAGAACTTCATGCAAGCACGTTGGCTCAATATCTGAGAAAAGCGTGGGTTCCGAGGGGCTTAAGAATTATAAAAGAGCCTAAGATTTTTGTGACTGATAAGTTGTTTGTTGAGAAATGGTCAGCTATACTGAATAAGTGTAGCCGGGATTTGATGGCTTTGATAGTAGAGACCACTACTCAAGTTGAAATAGATCTTAAAACTCAAATTCTTGCTACAGAAGAGAATTTAAAAGTGCACTCCACTATGGAAGATTATGATAAAAGAATGGCAGAGCTGAAAAAATCTATGCATACTTTGAAAGAGTCTATCCGGCAGGTAAAGATTAAAAAACTGAAGAGAGACGAACGTGATTACCAGCTGGGAAGAGTATATACTTGGCATAGAAGAGAATATTCATCAAATATAAATAAAAAAGTGGCGTTTGAAGGGTCCTCGATTGAGAGTGGAGATATGAGTACGGGAAGTGAACATGAATCAGAAGAAAGATCGGGGGAA
The DNA here is from genome assembly GCF_901765095.1 of Microcaecilia unicolor. Classification (NCBI taxonomy): domain Eukaryota; kingdom Metazoa; phylum Chordata; class Amphibia; order Gymnophiona; family Siphonopidae; genus Microcaecilia; species Microcaecilia unicolor. The sequence goes on from NC_044035.1 coordinate 109,452,902, forward strand.
GGGCAGGAGTTGAGCAATATAAAAACCAGGACGAGAGGTGGTCAGCAAAAGCAACAACAGAACTACAAAGACCAGTTCCGACCAGGAGATTCCCGGAGTCGGAGGGGTCGGAAACAACAATAATCAATATTTCATCATATGAACTATCAGATCAACAGAAAGACCTTTTAGATCTAGGACTAGGTTATGTGCCTACGAGTCTGCATGATCCTTTTCGCCTACGGATAGCCATTCAAAAATTTGTCCGAAAACTACAATGTAAATTATTCTTTATGGACCATGCAAGTGGTTGTGATATCTCTATAGTAAAAACACCATCGCGATGGTATCCTCCGGGATTAATAAATCCGGTAATATCAACATTTCGAGATTTAATCTTTCGGGATCTTGAAAAGATAGAAAAGGCGACTCAATATGAGAGACCAAAAAATAATCTAAATCAGAAGCAATGGCAGGCTTTGACAAGCCTTTTGAATGAACCATCTCTTATTGTTTAAGAGCTGATAAAGGGGGTGCAACGGTAATCTGGGATAAACAGCGATATTTGCTTGAAGCTAATAGACAACTGAGTGATCAGGTGGCATATAAAAAATTATTAGGTGATCCTATGGAAGCATTACAAGCCCGGATTAAAGGGTTAGTTACAGATGCTTTGAAGATTAATATGCTCACCTCTAGAGAAGGGAAATTTTTGATGGAGGAATATCCAAAAACTCCCAAAATATATTTCTTACCAAAAATACATAAATGTTTGGATTCACCACCGGGTCGCCCGATTGTCTCTACCAGGTCATCAGTGCTAGAACCATTATCTATTTTCATTGATGTCTTTATGAAGAAGGAAGTATTGGAAATGAAATCTTACTTGAGAGACTCCTCACATTTCTTGCGGGTGCTTGAAGAAATTGATGAAATACCAGCGGATACTATATTGGTGACACTGGACATTGTGTCCCTTTATACGAAGATTCCACAGTCAGGAGCTTTACAAATTATTAAAGACGTAATGGAAGCACGACCAGGGCCCCAACGAATATCATCAGAGTTCATTCTTACATTGGCAGAATTAGTAATCTCTAGTAATTACTTCTGGTTTGACAAGAATTTCTATTTGCAGACGGAGGGTGTAGCGATGGGGGCTACTGTAGCCCCGTCTGTGGCCACTTTATACATTGCTCAGATGGAATCGAAGAAAATCTATGGTTCTCATTTTTTTGAATTAATACCTATGTGGAAGCGTTTTCTAGATGATATCTTTTTCCTATGGACTGGGTCAGAATCAATTTTGCAGAATTTTGTAGAATGGTTGAATACACTTGATGTGAACATTTCTTTCACGATGTCAAGTAGTAAAACTGCTATTGAATTTTTGGACTTGTGGGTATATAAGAAAGATAAGAATCTCCTAACATCTTTGTATCGTAAACCTGTGAGTAGAAATACTTTTCTGCAATTTGGGAGCTTTCATCCCTATCATCTAAAGTTCAATCTCCCAGTAAGCCAATTTCTACGGATCAGGAGGGTCTGTTCTTCGGTTGAAGATTTTAAAATTCAATCTCAAGATTTAAAATCAAGATTTCTTGCACGAGGGTACCCTAAAGCTGCTGTTAAAAAAGCATATACTAGAGCCAGATATGCCTGTAGATCCTGGCTCCTGATGGAAAAGAACAAGAGTGAAGAGATAGACTGTTTAACATGTGTGTTACCTTTTACTGATATTAGCCAGAGAATAGCTCAGATTATTAAAACACACTGGCACATCCTTCAGCTATATCCCTGTTTTGTAGAAAAGCCGTTAATATCATATACTAGAGGTAGATCGATTGGTGAGCGGCTAGGATCCAATAAGTTCTTTGACTTACAAACATGTAGATCAGGAGGAAGTCATAGTATGTGTGAACACTGTCAGTGGTGTTCTTTGACTATTTCAGGTAGCTCATGGGCAGTTCCAGGCAAGAATAAAATTTTGAAATCTACCGCTCAGACTAACTGTGAGAGCAAGAATTCGATATATGCTATTATCTGTCCCTGTCAGTTGATTTATATAGGGAGAAGCTCTAGATCTGTTAAAATCCGTCTTACTGAGCATAAATCCCGTATACATACTCAAAATCTTCAAGCTCCTCTGGTAGAACATTGGCTCCAAATGAATCATCAGGTAGAGGATTTGAGATGGAGGGTTATCGAACAAGTTATTGATAGGCAGGAAGGTGGATCTGTTGCTAAGATCCTAAATTTCCGTGAACAATGGTACATTTTTTCTTTACAAACAGTCCAACCTAATGGTTTGAATAGTGAGCTTGAATGGGCGTCTTTGATCTAGATTCTGTCCAATAAGATTAGAGGTAGAGGGGGAGGAGCTATATACGTCATTATGGAATAGTATTTAAACCTGGCAAAAAAAACGCCGGCGCCATCTTTGTTCATATTGAAATGGGGCAGAGCTGGCGCTGATATATTAATAGGGTAAGTGTTCTATTAAATATTCTTCTTGTAGATTTCCCTTGTGAAGATAGGGAGGGTGATCTGCAGGAGAATAATGTGTTCTGATTTGTTTATATGCAGGGGTAGTCCCTTGAGACAGCTCGGTCTCGGGCGAAACATATGTCGGGCTGATGACCCCCGGAGTCCGAAAATAGATGGACTTTAAATAATTCTTTGAAAGCTAAGTCATTTTGAAATTTAAAAATTTAAAAATTTAATAGTCTACATGATGTGATAGTGGACCGATGAAGATGATGGATGTTGTTTAACGCTGCCATTACATTAAATATGATGGCAACGGACATCGCTGAGGTCATTTAAATATTGAAATTAGTGAAATGATTTAAATGATTTAAGTTATCTGTTTTTTGAAATATACAACAGTTGGATACTTTGAAGTTCACTTTATATAGTTATTTGTTTTCCAACAATTCCATGTAACTTAATAGCCATCTATCTGTCACATGCTAATGGCCACACACTAATTGGGAAATTAGTGGAGGAGTGGCCTAGTGGTTAGGGTGGTGGACCTTGGTCCTGGGGAACTAAGGACCTGAGTTCAATTCCCTCTTCAAGGCACAGGAAGCTCCTTGTGACTTTGGGCAAGTCACTTAACCCTCCATTGCTCCATGTAAGCCGCATTGAGCCTGCCATGAGTGGGAAAGCACGGGGTACAAATGCAACAACAACAAAAAAAAAAATAATTGCGAAATTAGCACATTGTCATTAATTGAAGAAATAAAAACTCATCCATTTTACAGCTGCACTATCTTTTAGCATGGCTTAGTAAAAGAGCCCCTTAAATTGTAAGCCCTACAGAGACAGAAAAATATCTACTGTACCCAAATGTAACTCACCTTGAATTACAACTAAAAAAGGCATGAGCTAAAAACCAAAATTCCTTCCCTTCCAAAACCAGATGATGGATGATAGCTATATTTCAGCCAATATTTTAATGGAAAAATGGTAATTAATAGAGAGAAGGCAGCTAGGCTGAAGAAAAACAGCTATGGTTCCTGGCTATTTTGAAACAAATGATGGGAACATCATAGTAAGGCAGTGGAGGAAAACGGCTTTTATGGGATCTTATTCTTTGCATATAGGAGAACACGTTAAAAAACTTCAAGAGGAAAACTAATGAATTGTGGTGTATCTCTGAGGGTGATGGAATATTCTTTCTTCCTAAGTCTTGCTGAGTACCTTCACTTGGAGGGGCATAATCGAACATCGCCGGCAAAATAGATCGACGGCGATCTATTTTGGCGGCGGTGCAACAGCTGGCCGGAACCGTATTATTGAAAAAAATGGCTGGCCATCTTTTTTTTTTCGATAATACGGTTTAGCCCGGCCAAATGCCAGAGTTCGCCAGGTTTGAGATCGCCGGTTTTGTTTTCCAGCGATAATGGAAAAATATGCCGGCCATTTCAAACCTGGCGAAATCCAAAGCATTTGGTCGTGGGAGGAACCAGCATTTGTAGTGCACTGATCCCCCCAACATGCCAGGACACCAACCGGGCACCCTAGGGGGCACTTCTAAAAATTTAAAAACAGAATACAAATAGCTCCCAGGTGCATAGCTCCCTTCCCTTGGGTGCTGAGCCCCACAAATCTCCACCAAACCCACTCCCCACAACTCTACACCATTACCATAACCTTCATGGCTGAAGGGAGGCACCTTCATGTGGGTACAGTGGGTTTTGGGGGGGTTTGAAGGGCTCAACACTTAGCACCACAAGTGTAACAGGTAGGGGGGATGGACCTGGGTCTGCCTGCCTGGAGTGCACTGCACCCATTAAAACTGCTCCAGGGACCTGCATACTGCTGTCAGGGAGCTGGGTATGACATTTCAGGCTGGCATAGAGGCTGGCAAAAAAGTGTTTTATTTTTATTTTTTTAGTGTGGAGGGGGTTGGTGACCACTGGGGGACTACGGGGAGGTCATCCCCCATTCCCTCCGGTGGTCATCTGGTCAATTGGGGCACCTTTTTGAGGCTTGGTCATGAAAATTAAAGGACCAAGTAAACCCGGCAAAATACTGCTTAATGCCGCTTTTTTTTCCATTATCCGCGAAAGCCAGCCATCTGGTAGCCACGCCCACGCCCCTTTGAACTTTCGCCGGCGAGGCGACGGGAAAGCGGCGATGCTGTCAAAAAAGCCGCTTTCCATTATACCGATTTTGCCGCTTTTGAGAGATAGCTGGCCATCTCCCGATTTATGTCGGGAAATGACCGACGATCACTTTCGAAAATAAGCCTGATAGTGATCTTGTTATATAAAATCTATATCAAATCTTTATAAGGTGACACAAATGTAACAGATGGTAGGAAGTATAAAGAAGGATCAATTCTGGCTATACGTCACTCAATATAAAAAGGTACCCACCCATAATTTACACACTAGGGCACACTAGGGCTAATAATGGTGGTAGTGATAGTGCAAAACCTTTAGGAGAAGATAACATTCCTGATAGCCATAGGCCATGGTGAATTTGTTCATGGACCCACTACAGCAGGAGGTAAACCACAGAAATTAATGAAAAAGTTGAAAGGACTAAACATTGTTAGGTGAAGATAAAAAGGAGATAATATACTGCCATTATTGTGCTATAAACTATATATTTGATTACAGAGGGTACAAAAAGAGGTACTGATAAATGGAGGAAAGAGGTAGAATATTGAAGGAAAAGCTGCAAAAGGCAATCAATGTCAATATAATACTCCTCAAATTAAAGAAAGGCATCTAAGTGAGGACATTTAATACAGCTGAGTGATGCTGTAGAATGAGAAATATAGAGAGAGAACGGGAATTTAACAAGGAGTGCAAGAGGAGAGATGCCACAGCAGCCATAGCTCTTAGATGAGGCAACGGGAAAGGTATCTGTGATGGATGAGGTATTGATGGAGAGAGGAGTTCCAGAAATGCAAGACAATGTGATAAATGAAGGACAGGTTCAGAAGTCAGCTGAGGAGGAAGAAGAAATACAGGAGAAAGGCCCAGAGGTGGAGGAATTAACAGTTGTGCTGCTAACATATTTGGACATAGATAAATATGCTGGGTTCTGGGAGAGGGAATGATTACCCAAGTTGAATTAACATCTAAAGAGTATGAGAAGTAAGATGAATAAGGTCATCTGGTCAGTTCGGGCACCTTTTTGAGGCTTGGTCGCAAGAAAAAATGGACCAAGTAAAGTCGGCCAAGTGCTTGTCAGGGACATCCTTCTTTTTTCCATTATCGGCTGAGGAGGCCCATGTGTTAAGCACACCCCAGTCCCGCTTTCGCTATGCTTCCGACACGCCCCCAGGAACTTTGGTCATCCCCACGATGGAAAGCAGTTGAGGGTGCCCAAAATCGGCTTTCGATTATGCTGATTTGGGTGACCCTGGGAGAAGAACACCCATCTCCCGATTTGTGTTGAAAGATGGGCGCCCTTCTCTTTTGAAAATAAGCCTGATAGTAATATAGTAGATGACGGCAGAGAAAGACCTGTACGGTCCATCCAGTCTGCCCAACAAAGATAAACTCATATGTGCTACTTTATGTGTATACCTGACCTTGATTTGTATCTACCATTTTCAGGGCACAGACCGTAGAAGTCTGCCCAGCATTTGTCAAGTAGGCAGTAGGCATACGTGTATTTTGTCAATAGTGTCTTTACTGTGTCTAGTTGGGTTGTTTTGAACGTGGTCCATATTCTGTCCTCTGCGGTGTGGTTGTCTTGTGTTTCACATTACCATATGCTAAAAGGCATTACCGCGGGACATGCTCAGGCATCCTGCGTTAGTTCTAGGATTGGCACACACTACCCACGTGCTAAAAAATAGGTTTATTTTTTAGCATGGGGGCGTGTTTGGGGGCAGAGATTAGGCAAGGCACAGGTAAATCACTGTACGCTGCCTGATTAGCACGGGGTTAGTAAATAGGTGATGGTAAGGGCTCACGTGCTAATGGCCAGGCGCCAATTGGGAAATTAGCACTTGGCTATCGATAGGAGAAATAGAAATTGTGGCCATTTTATAGCCACGTGGGAAATCCCCACGCTACTGATACTGCAGGCCACTTTTTACCACAGCTTAGTAAAAGGGCCCCCTCGTAAGTTAAAAATCCTTATTAAACTGTGAATAAAGCTTCATTCACAAAAATGTGTGCTAAAAACTGAGTAAAAAGATGCACTATGGGGCCCTTTAACAAGTAACTCTCATGACTAAATTCAAACAAAGGATTGCATCTGGGAAGAACATACTACTTTTACAATTTGACATGTCAAGCACTTTATTAAACATCCTTGAATACTTCGGAATCGGAGGCAACATCCTCCACTGGTTCAAAGGATTCCTAACCACTAGATCATACCAAGTAACATCCAACTCGGCTATTTCTCCGCGTGGGTACCTGAATGTGGAGTACCACAAGGATCCCCCCTTTCGCCAACTCTATTCAACTTGATGATGATACCCTTGGCAAAATTACTATCAAATCAAAACCTTAATCCATACATTTATGCAGATGACGTAACGATCTACGTACATCCCATTCAAACAAGACCTAAAAGAAATTTCCAATGACATCAACCAAAGTCTCAATATCTTGCATTCCTGGGCGGACACATTTCGACTAAAACTCAATGCAGAAAAAAGCCCAGTGCCTAAATCTCACCTCCCAACACAACAAGAAAGAATTTACCGCCATTAACACACCAACTCTAAACCTTCCTATTTCAGAAACCCTAAAAATTCTTGGTCACCATTGATCGACACCTAACACTAGAGAACCACGCGAAAAACACAACCAAGAAGATGTTCCACTCAATGTGGAAATTAAAAAGAATAAGACCTTTCTTCCCAAGGAGTGTTTTCCGCAACCTGGTACAATCAATGGTGCTCAGTCACCTAGATTATTGCAACGCACTATTTGCCGGCTGCAAAGAACAAATAATCAAGAAACTCCAGACAGCCCAGAACACTGCAGCTAGACTCATATTTGGCAAACCAACATTTGAAAGCGCCAAGCCCTTATGAGAAAAATTACACTGGCTCCCACTTAAGGAACGCATCGCGTTCAAAGTATGCTCACTAGTTCACAAAATTATCCATGGAGACGCACCAGCTTATATGTCTGACCTGATAGACCTACCACCTAGGAATGCCAAAAGATCATCCCGCACATTTCTTGATCTGCACTTCCCCAGCTGCAAAGGAATGAAATACAAACTAATGCATGCGTCAAACTTTTGCTACCTGAGCACACAGTTATGGAATGCACTGCCGCGCAGCTTAAAATCGATCTACAAAAGAACGAACTTCTGCATATCACTGAAGACCCATTTCTTTAATAAAGCATACCACAAAGATCAACCAATGTGAATATGCACAACTCGCCCATCTATGTTTAGAACTGTTTCTCAATTATCTACTATTGTATACTATAACTTTGTTTAATCATCATCATGCTGACCAAGACTTTGTAATACTAAATGTTTATTTACTAATATTCTTCCACTACTCATGATGTATTGTAAGCCACTTTGAGCCTGCAAAGAGGTGGGATACAAATGCAATAAATAAATAAATGAATAAACAAAGGCGCACTAGTACTACCACACGGATAGTGCGTGCCAAATTGAACCTAGCACCGGGCTACCACAGGTGCCCTGTGGTAGTTCTGAGTTTGGCGCACACAGGTTCCCATGGTTGAAAATTATTTTCTATTTTCTACCACGGGAGACGTTCTTGGTGTTAATCAGCAGCGCACCCACATTGCCATGCGTTGCCCAATTGCTACATAAGTAGCGCAGGAGGCCTTACCACCTTCTAAATAGGTGGCGGTAAGGGCTCAGGCAGTAAGTAGGTGTGCACTAATTTTATTATTAGCGCACAGCCATTTACTGCCTCATTTGGAAAAAAGGCCTTTTTCACAGCACGGTAAAAAGTGACCAAGCACACGCCAACTTCACGCGCCAAAACTAGTGCAAGCCACTTTTTACAGCATTTTAACTCAACCACATAGACAGCTTTAAATGTATGATCTGAACCCAAGAGTTCTGTACTCGAGCAATAGAACAAAAGATCATCTTATGGTTTTAAAAGTGATGGATCACACACAGATGTGACCTATGGAATTTTTTTAAGGGGGGGAGGGGAGGTTACATTTTGGTCAGAACCCAAGAGTGTCACTGTATAGAAGAGATGCACATATCTATAGCAACTTTTTTTTTGCTAGATTAATCCCCTGAATTCATAAAGAGAACAAGGGGTTGTTGAGGGAATGTAGCATAGCAAACTAGAACGAGCTTGATTATTTAAAAGAGGGTTGCATGTGTATAATTTCCATTACATTTTCTCTTTAACAGGGGTTCTGAACCAGGTCCTTGTGTCATAGCCAGTAAGTATGATTGTCAGAATATTCACAATGAATATGGGTAACAAAAGAATTCATGGGGCCCGATATTCAACTTCCTGCCTGCTTAAATCACCTGAGGGTCGCCTAACCCCTGATACTCAGGGGCAGTAAACTGGGCAGTGCCACTGACTATTGGCTCCCACTGCCCATAAAAAATGGACAGGTCAAGGGCGGTACAGAGGGGGTGTTGGGGCGTAGCTAGCAGTTATGCAGATATTGGCAATATTCCGTGCCGGCACCCGCATAACTAAATGGGCAAATTTAGGACAGCTCAAGGCCTTAAGAGGTACTTTCACCAAGGTGTGCTAACAGGTGGCCTATGGGTTTCCCATATGCTGCAGCCACCTTCAGCACACCAATAAAATGGTCACATTTGTTTTTTGTAGTGAACCCACGCTAATTTCCCCATTAGCATGTGGCCATTACTGCAGGAGTAAATAAATAAATTTGACTATCAAAATCCCTCTGTTCCTGAGTGACCTATTTGCAAACTGGCCAATAACATTTTTCCATCTTTGAATTTTTTTTATGCAATGTAGAAAGAGAATTCAAGTGCAAAATAATCCCTAGCAGATGAGTGAACAATTCTGAATGACCCAATTTCAAAGTGCCAAGTATCTCTACAAAACCTATGCCTAGATGATCCAAAGCCCCGCACTGTTTCAAACAGTGCTCTAAAAACAGTGCTGGAACAGTGCGGGGCTTTACCACCCCTATGATCAGAGATAATAGCATGCAAATTTAAAAATGCTGTCAAAAGTCTGGACCTGTCAAACACAGGGGTTGGAGGTCTGTGGGACCCCCTGACCTCCCTCCAACTGTAGGCCCTGGTGGCCTAGTGCCCTCCTGAAGCCCCAAGCCAGCATCACAGGGCTGGAGGTCCAGCGGACCTCCAGTTCCACGGCCCCCCAGTGGATCTCCAGCACCCAACCCCCCCAAAAAGCCCTGGTGACCCAGTGGGTCACAAACGCAAGTCCCCCTCCCGCAACCTGGTGTTCTACTGGCCCCCGTACCCCCGTACCTTAGCAGTGGAGGATGGAGTAGCACACTCCCTCCTCTTCCAGCGCCGCCTTGAAAATGGCAGTGCCCAGCCCTGCCAGTGAATCCTGGAATGGGCTGTCTTATGTGGTAGTGAAGCCCACCCAGCACATGCCAGGATGCACTGGGCCTGGCTGGGTGTCGCCATTTTCAAGGAGGCACTGTAAGAGGAGGGAGAGTGCTACTTCCTCCTTCAGTGCTAATATATGGGGGAAGGGGCTCGCTAGACCACCAGATGAGGGGGCTTGCATTTGCGGCCCACTGGGTCACCAGGGCTTTTATTGGAGGTGCAAGGAGGGTTGGGGGGCTGCTTTGTCACCCTCTTATCTACAATCCATCTCTCCCTGTCTCTCATCCATCCAGCTCCCCCTGTTTCTCACCTAACCCACCCTACCCTCTTCCGTGAGACTGCCATTGGAAAGCTTTTGTGTTTCACTTATATATAATGATATTCATCAACATTTGCTTATTTCTGATCTGAAGAAGAAGAGTTACCTTCAAAAGCTAAACAAAAAAAATGTAAAGTTAGTCCAATTAAAAAGGTATCATCTTATTTTCTTTTATACATTTTTGTTTTATTTCTATTTATTACCTGGTCCAAACTAGGAACTGAATTTACATCCAAATCCATATTCTAAGAAACACTAGCAAAATGTGCTGACAGGATGTGAAATATTAATGCACCAACAAATGCTATTATTTTGGATCTCTATTTTTATATGAACTCAAGGGATAGGGGATAGACACAATAAGAGATTCTGGTTCTACAGGAATTTATCCACAGACAGGTGGGGTGCTGGCAAACTTGGAACATGCCTTGCTGTGCTTCTGTCCATGACCTTAACATGCCCTGACTGGACAGAATGATCCTCCTTTAGGGAAACTGTACAGCACACGCTTAGTCTTCTGTGTCTTAAGCAGAGACTGCTAGTCGAGCCAAGTCTTTGTGATAAAGACGGATTGATTTTGTGAACGAGGCTCATTGACAAAACATAATGAATGACTATTGTTTTGTAAAAGCTGAGAGAATATATGGCCGGAAACCCTTTTTTTTCTGCATAAAAAAAGTAGATGAACTTGATTATGGTATATACTGAAGTTCAGAGTTCAAAAAAGTGAACAGTTCACTGAAACACTGAGGAATTAATGAACTAATGGTTATATGAATATATTTTGCATTCATCAAATGATTACAAGGTCCTACACATAAAATTCCTGAACTGCGTGAATAGCCAATACATAGAGATTCACAACTTCTAGAATTTATTTTTCTTAAGTTGAACAAATGATATTCAGAATGTGTGTAGGAATATTTGACTCTATATTGTGAAGATTTACTTTCACAACAAAAGCAGAATTTCAAGCGACAGAGACCCCCCCCCCCCATCACACCCATAACACACATACTAAAAATACTGTAATTAAATGAAAAACTGAATATTTTCTATAAATTAAATTTTATTTGGACCTTTGGATCGATGGTGAGCAGGTTTCTTCTAGGATTCTCTGGTTTGTTCCTATGTAAGTTGCAACTTTGCTCCAGCTCAGCCCAACCTGTGCCCAGGTAATTTTATCAGTGTGCTTATACATAGGTGTCCAGACAGAACCTGATTGGCACTTATTCTTAAAGGAAAGTAGGTGCTTACTTTTCTTTATAGAATACTAGCATAACTAGCATAACTAGGAATATGTGCTAAGGCCTCAGCACTTATATCACCCATAGAACTAGTATAAATGCTTACACCTAATTTCATGAAATGCACATGTAAATTATAGTATTCTATAAGTCAAGCATTTAAGTGAAAGTACCACCCGGGATCTACCCAACCTCTGCCTGTGTGCACACTCACCTGAAAACTACATACTGTCAGAGATATGCACAAAGTTGCAGAAGAGTGCTTAGGTAGAATATTGGCATTTATGTGCATATATGTTAGTATTCTAAACATTTACCCCCAAGAATTTATAAATGGCATGTAAATTTACACACAAAATTGTGTGCTATGCTTAGATGTGCATGCAACTAAATTGGCTAATGAGCCAATTGGCACCAATAACTGGGTGCTAACAATTATTAACATTAATTGGCAACAATTTGGATTTGCGCACGCATCTTGCTAAGTGCTATTCTATAAAGATCCACCTACAAATCTTATAGTGCACAAATCAGGTGGTATGGCTATGGGCAGGTCAGGGGTATTCCGGGCCTAACTTCCATGCCAGGATTTACACCAGGTTTCAGTTGGTGTAAATCCTCACACCCAAATATGACGTGGAAATCGGCTCTAAGTGCTATCTTATAAATGGCACATAACTCAAAGTACCATTTAAAGAACAGCTGTCCACCCAGATTTTTTTTTGGAACCCAAAGTTGGCGCCATTCACTGAACATAGTGCTTCTTGTGTGTAACTGGTTCATAAATGTTAACACTTACTTTATAGAATGACCCCCTTTCTTATCAAAGTAAATGTTGGTAGCACATAGTTGTATGCATATATACCCTATGAAATATTATAAATGTCCCTTTTTGCATATAAACCCCTGTTTTACATGCAGAGGTGGAATATAAAATCATCCACTGCATGCACAAAAGAACTATGAACTTCTGTAGGAAGGGTGTGGCGTGCTTAAATATTTCTTTCAACATGAAACCATAACATATGCAATCCAACAGCGGAGCTTTCTTAGAAAGTTAAAGCAACATTTTGACATACTAGACAAACAATGTCTAATTGCGTGTCTTCTGAACAGAGTAACATAGTGATAGCAGATAAAGACCAGTTGTTCCTTCCAGTCTGTCCAGTTGAATTTCTTCCTTTTGGTTTTCTACCACTCTGTGTAAAGGAGCATACAAAGAGCAGTTTTGAATAACATTTACCCACGTACAATAGGTTGGTTGAAAATTGCCTTTAAATATTCAACTAGAAATATGCCTGGGTATCCATAGGATGTCCATTTTTAGTTAGGTTAAAAGAAGGCTTCCTGAAGGTTTCTTCTGATTTTGGGATTTATTTACTTTATATACTGCTTATAGATACCAAACATCAAGCAGTTCATAATACAAAATCAGAATAAATACTAATGTGTGAAATTCATGCTTTCATATGATACAAATCTCGACATGATGAAGCACATTATAGATCTTGATAGTTATGTTTAGATTAGGGGTGAGAAACACGCCAGGGCCGGTCTTAGCAGTTGTGGGGCCCTGTGCAGACCAGTTTGGTGCGGTCCCCTGCCCCCACCTAGCCCTGCACCCTTCCCTCTGCCCCCTGCCCCACCTAACTCCGCCCCTTGTTGACAAGATGTGTTTTACATTTTTTTATTTTAAATGAAGACAAATCAAGCAAAACTTGTACAGAAAAAACTAATTCAAATAAGCACAATGCTATCATAGGAAATCTTTGGGTTTAAAAAGCAAAACCACGTGCATGTAAGGATGGGATAAATGAATGAAAACAAAAGCCCTTAATATGTAATACTTGGTAGCAATAATGAAACAGTGATTGAATATTCACATAGCAAGCAGCCTGAGCCAACAGATTTATTTTCCACTGAACATAATTAACGTTGTATAAACTTGGCAGTTAATAGTGTGCTAAACTGGACAGTGTTAATTACTTAAACAAAAATTGGGCTTACAATTCCAATAAGTATCTAACTTAAACACAATCAGTGAGTCAGCTATTGTATAAACCACTACAGACCGCACGTTCAGTGAGAGGAGAAAAGTCTCATAATGTCATTGTGCTTATGTCATCGAGTTCTTAAGCATTCGTGACTATATGTAATCACTGACAAAAAAACCCAGCCACCTAAATGTCAAAATATAATGGTACACAACTAGCTTTTTTTTCTTTATGTTTTGTATATTTTTCTTTTTAATACTTTTTTGATGCTTTTTTTTTAAGTTTTTGATTTGTGAAGCGCTGTCCTATTCTTTAAAGCATTCTTATTCTGAAGGGCAATCAATCACTTATCTGCATGCTCTATGCCTTCTCCGGACCCCAACAGGTTCCTGTTTCACCTGGGCTTCGTCGAGGGATCTGGATTATTGCAGATCTGGTTAAATAAACAACGTATTAGTCCTTCAGCATTATCACAAGGTATCATATACAATTGCTGTATCTTTCCCTGGCACTTACTTGTGTCCTTCTCACTCCAAATGCAGATTGTGACTGTTCAACATAGCGGTCACGATTTTTAATGGCTCCATTACCATTAAAAAGCATGACTGCCATGTTGAACAGTCACGATCTGCATTCGGAGTGAGAAGAACACGAGTAAAATATATGATTATAAACTGAAAGTGATCAATAATACAAACACAAAGATGTATATAACAAAACTTTAAAGCAAAGTTTAAAATAATATTTAAAACAGAGACAAAAATAAGTTACTATTAAACTGACATATAAGAACAGATAATACAAACATATATGTGTCAAATTGAATACATAAAACCATGATGAAAACAAAAATAAATTACCAACAATTAAGCAGCAAAAAAAACAAATATCATCACGATAAATTGATGTTAAAAGATAAATAGCTAAAGGAACGTACATAAATAATATCATGGTTAAAACCACAACACATAGCTAATACCATCATGGACAGATTGATATTTAAAATAACTAACAAAATAAAAAATGCCTAATCAATAATGAATCTATATTAATTACAACGTGTAGAAAAGCAATAAATAAATCAATGGTGTGCTGACATATAGAAAACATACCTGATCAAATGTAAGTGCAATGTATCTCTTTCACTGCCAACAAAAACTAATATCCAAACATATGTAGAGCAATCTGTAAATAGTAATATAGATTCGCATAAGAAACCTATGGGCCCTGCTGCAGATAACCCAAGCTAAGCTTTAGTAAACAACCATGCACTGGGTTTGTTTGTTTTTTTGCTATTCAAGAAAATTAAACAGTGCAAACATCAGCTGGTGACCTACTGCCCTTGATGCAGCCATTTGTACTGGCGAAACATGGCCATGTTCGGCATTTTATGTTCAAATTCTATCAACAAAGACTATTTCTTACAAGGTCTGTCTTGTTTTACCTTCTATATTGGATTTGGCGGACTGCCTGTCTTGTTGTTTTTTGACTCCTGAACTGTTTTATATTCCAAATTAATACATCCTGAATACATACTTTTCAACCTTTGTGGTCTGAACATTTTATCATTTGCCTTATGCTCAGTGTCTCTTTTCTGCTTTCCTCTATTTTTGCACTTTTTCCAGGGTCTCCTGTACATTTGATTTTTCTTTATTTCTTCTTATCCACCATCCATATTCCCTATTTATCCTGTTCAGCCTTTCCTGTCTATCTCTATCCCTATCTCCCCCATGTCTAGCATCTCTTCTCTGTGTTCCTGTCCCTATCCTCCCCCTATATTTAGCATCTTCCATGGGTCCAGAAGCACCTCTCCCTGTTTTTCTTGTCCTCCTCCCCCCCCTTGGGTCCAGTAGCACCTCTTCCCATCCATCCCTTCTTCTCCCCCCTCCCCCAGGTTCAGCAGTACTTCTACCTGTATGCCCCTTCCTCCATCCCCCAGTTTCAGCAGCATCTCTCCCTTTCCCTCCTCTTTCTTTCACCTCCCTCTAGTGATCCACCAGCACCTCTCCCCTTCTGTGTCTTCCACATGCCCCCTTCCCAGGTCCAGCAGCACCTCTCCCTGTCAGTTCCTTCCTCTCTTCCCCCCGGGTCAAGAAGCACATCTCACTCACCCTACCCCCAGATCCAGTAACTGTCTATCCCCCTTCATTTCCCTCCCTGTGGTCTGTTCTTCTAATATGCCTCAATTGTTGCCGGTAGCAATACCAAAATGATTAAAACAGGCTGTTTCAGGGCTTCGAGGCCTTCCCTATGACATGTCCCACTTCTTCAGATGTCAATTCCTGTTTCCACATGGGCAGGGTGCATCACAGGGAAGGCCCCAAAGAGTCTGTTTTAATCTTGCCACAGGCAGTGATCAGGGCATGTTAGAATGGACTGTGGGGAGGAGGAATGAAGGGGAGAGGGAGAAATTCAGGCACCCGGACTGGCCTGTGTGCTGCCATTTTTTTATTTGAGGAGATTGAGCTTGGTGCTGGGAAGGGATTAACATTTAGATGGCCGATAAAATTTAATATGTTCATTTCTAAAAAAGTGTGCTACAAGTTTTTTTTTTCTGTAGGACAAGATTTTACTAGGCACAATTTTTTTTTCTGTAGAATTGTTTGCCTTGAGGTTGCAGTAGTTAAATCCTTGAGTAAAACCTTTGTCTGTTCAGAACTGTGCCAGGTGACTGGCTTCTTAAACTCTTTTCCCTCAAAGTTGAAGACTGACATGCAAAGTTACACTTGAAGAAGACAAAAAGATGCCATTTCTGTTCTGAGACTACGAAGCTTTCACCGGCTGTAACCTGTTTCAGATGCTGACTGCTTTTATCTCTGACCCTCTTCTTTGCCAATGTCATGTCAAATTGTTTGTTTTACATTTTTCAATTGAATGGCCCCCACAGCACACATATCAGTCACTTTGCAATGAAATCTTTTATTGCTTCTTTTATGTTGGGTCATGAATGTGAGCCAGAGAGGAAACTTCAAATTGAAATATTTATATATAGATACCTTACTCCTTTCCACTCCACTTTAGCTTCGTGTGCCACGTTACAGAGCCTGGATCAACCATATTTATTTTGCTTTTACTTCAGCCTGATAGTATGGTTGTTACAAATGTTTGTTTTTTATGAAGAGAGTAACATGAGAACTTAAAATGTATTTATTGAAATATCATATAAAGTAAAATTGATCATAAAATATAATAGAACATGTCGGTTGAGCATATGAGATGATTGAGGTAGGCATCTGTGCTCTACAGAATACCAGAGTGGATGAATGGTTTTCAAATTCATTGCCTGACTGAAGTAAATTTTTCTAATGATCCCCTGATGTGTATTTTTGCACTTATAAAATATGCTGAATAAGAACATAACATAAGAGTAGCCATACAGGGTCAGACCAATGGTCCATCTAGCCCAGTATCCTCTTTTCCAAATAGTGGCCAAGCCAGGTCACAAGTACCTGGCAGAAACCCAAATCATGGTAACACTTCATACTACAAATCTCAGAGCAAGCAGTTGCTTCCCAAGTCTGTCTCAATAGCAAACTATGGAATTTTCCTCCAGGAATTTGTCCAAACCTTTTTTAAGCCCAGATACATTAACCGTTGTTACCACCTCCTCTGGCAAAGAGTTCCAGAGCTTAACTATTCATTGAGTGAAAAAATATTTCCTCCTATTTGTTTTAAAAGGAGGAAGTTACATGGAACTACTTTTAAAACAAATAGGAGGAAATATTTTTTCACTCAACTAATAGATTTACTTCTACTCATTCTACACCACTCAGGATTTTGGCGACCTCAATCATATCTCTCCTCATCTATCTCTTTTCCAAGCTGAAGTGCCTTAATATCTTTAGCACTTTCCTCATACGAGAGAAGTACCATCCCCTTTATCATTTTGGTCGCTCTTCTTTTAACCTTTTCTAATTCCGCTATATCTTTTTTGAGATATGGTGACCAGAATTGAACGCAATACTCAAGGTGCGGACACACCATGGAGCGATACAAAGGCATTATAGTATTTTCAGTCTTGTTCACCATCCCTTTCCTAATAATTCCTAGCATCCGGTATAAGTACAATATAAGCAGTTTAGGGACTTTTTTCAACTCTGCTTTGCTACAGCTGCAAAATGTGAGAACCACTTTCACAAAAAAAAAAAAAAAAGTGTTCCTTGGTTTGCTTTAAAGTATTCCTCCTCAACCTGTTTACTTATGTGTTGAATGTGTTGATTGCAGCGGAGGCCATGAGCCATTGATGACCTGCCTTTCAATTCAAGAGCCTTTAATATACTAACTCTGCTAAAAAAGAAAAAACTTGATTCTTGATCCTGTGTCTAGTTGGCTAAATCTTGACTTAGCCGTATAGGTCAAAGCAGCTAAACATCCAATATTGTATATTTATTTATTGCATTTGTATCCCACATTTTCCCACCTATTTGCAGGCTCAATGTGGCTTTCAATGTATCGTTATTGGTAGATAATAGATTGGAAGTATATAATAGATTGGAAGTATAGATTGTCTAGGTTGGAAATGATGTCCAAGAAGGAACATCCCAAATGTGTAGCTAAAGGATTATGTAGACAAACATGGAATGCTGACTTTGTGTCAATCTGGATATTGAAAGTCTCAAAGAACTCAAATAGTTTTGCTGGATATTGCAGATAATTGTTGGAAATAGATAAAGATATGCATGTTTATTTATTTATTAATAACATTTATATCTTTTAGGACCCTGCCAGAGGACATTTATATTTGGATTTGTGGACATTCGTTCATTTTCTGGGCCCAGAAGCGGATGGCAGAGTCCCACTGTGGAGCAAATTTGGGGCTGGCCTCTTTAGGCATCAAGATCCGGTGGCTGGGCCTCCGAGGCATGCTTTAGGAACATGCTCCTTCCAATTCTGCTGCAGCTGAAGTGTTTTTCTTCCCCTCATTTGGTCATTTTCCACATGGGTTGAAATTATTTATATAGGGTGAAAGAGGTGGACTTGAT
This sequence comes from Microcaecilia unicolor, assembly GCF_901765095.1. Lineage (NCBI taxonomy): Eukaryota > Metazoa > Chordata > Amphibia > Gymnophiona > Siphonopidae > Microcaecilia > Microcaecilia unicolor. The sequence goes on from NC_044035.1 coordinate 109,471,431, forward strand.
TCACCAAATGAAACAGGACATTTTTTTTTTAGCTGCCTATTACTTGCCTTTCACTAGATTTGTATGATCCTGTATATCCATAAGTGGGTGTGGAGGGATGAATGGAAACCTAAAATGGTGGAGAAATTATGCTGCATAGTTAACAGGGAGATTTGTGGTAGCGTTAAGTGGGCTAGTATTGTCTCATCAGTTGATTACTGCTATCCTGGACTTTATCGACCTGATGGTGTGCATCTCTCTGACATCCATTGGATATTTTCTTGAGTACTCTGCAGGATTTGTTAGAGGCTTGTTTTCAATGCACTTCAGCCACAGCTGGTATTTGTGGTGGGAATAAAAGGTAATTTCTCCCAGAAGCAGCTGTGGGGATAGGGAGCTAAGAAAGAAGGAAGGAGACAGAGAGCTAATTGACTTTTATTCTATAGATATCTCATGTGTGACACCACCATGGGTCACAGAGAAGGCCGGGGTCATTGCAGGCCTTTGTGGAAGACTGTTATGGATAATAAATGGTTAATTTTTAGTGGATGACAGCTAGGTCATCACCAACAAGCTGGATGTTTTGAAGGGGGCTGAAGATTGTGAAGCTGCTTTGGGAGGGATCAGGAAACTAATATTTTGAGGTAATTGTTATACTTTGGTTAATGATGGTTGAATAATTGTTAATAAAGCTGTGGACAAATTGTGTCCAAATACGTTTGGAGTTGTTGTGTTGATTTTTTGTTATGGTGGGTGATTAACTTTCATTGCATGGAAAAGAGAGGTGCGAGTGCCAATGCTATTATTTTCCCATCTGTTTAAAAATTGTGATATTTGTATTATTCCTCCTAAGAACATATATATCAAATCTAAGAACCAATAATAAATAAACACTCCATGCAAATCATTGTGATCATAAATAACTATCACCATTCCACAGATATTTCAATTGCCAACAATATGCCTACTGTATATAAAAAAGAAAAACATTGGTGGCATGTGAACAAAACATCAGACATCTCCTGGGAGGTGACGGTTCTGCAAACAGGTCTGAACAGAAAAAAATATTGTATCTGCACATGAAATGGAATGTTGTTCTGCACATTAATATTGGCACAAATTTTATGTGCAAGAAATTTTTATGAGGCTATTTTTCTATAAATTAACATTCCATCACATGTGCAGATGTGTGCTGACACTTTCGTTTTGCTTGGACATGAGCCCAGTGTTAGCTGCTCTCAACATAGAACCTTCTGCGTATGCATCTGATAGGCTTACCCTGATTTGCACACCAGTGTGCTTCAAATTTGCATATGATTAGCTTACTGCATTGGTGGGCAAAACTTTCTTGTTAGATTGCATTAGAAGCCGTACGATCAGCTATCAGCACATAGCTGTACCATGTGGTGTTCTGCATTAGCCCCTTCAGGCTGCAAAAGAAAACCTGAAACATAAAACCAAACTAATTCTGGAGATGGCAATGTAGAAGGGCATGCACAGCTTCAGGAAACGTGCTGAATCATGAATGTACACTCTGTTATTTAGGCAGAAACTGCTGCTCCAAAGCAATTTGGCACAATCAGGGACTAAGGAGGTCTTTTATAAAGCCGCGCTAACGTTTTTAGCTCATGGCATTTGCTGCTAGCTCATTTTTACCACAAGCTATAAATGCTAGCATGGCTTTGTAAAAGGTCTCCTAAGGTAGCTCCACCTTAAGAATGTGCACCATTTAAGGATTTTTCTTCATTTGCTTTTAAACTCTTTAGGCTGGCCTTAATAGAAATACTTGTTTCCATTACTTTTGCCACTCTGGATTTTTTTCAGTTCATATACATTTTTCTCCCCTTAACTTTTATTCATGGCAGATCCAGGGTGTTTATTAATTTGAATTTAGCTCACACCTCTATTCAATAGCAGCTCAAAGTGAGTTATATGCAGGTACAGTAGGTATTTCCTGTCCCAAGAAGATTTACAGTCTAAGGGAGCAATTCTATAAAGTGGCACCTAAATTAAGGCGCTACAATGGGGAGCTTACCTCTGGGTTCTATATAGCATGCCTAGAGTTATGCGCGATTCCGTGTGTAAATCTAGGCATATTTTATAACTAAACATGTAGATTAATTGCTTTGACAAGGTGTTAAGCATTGTTAACAGCTCTTAACAAGCAATAATGAGCATTAATTGGCAAAAATTAGAATTTTAGCACGCACATTGCTAAGCATATTTTGTAATGTACTGCACCTAAATTCTAACGTGCAAAGCCAGAAAAGGGTGTACCTAGGGGCATGGAAATGGGCATTTTGTGGGCATTCCAAAATCTACATATGTTATAAAATATGGGCCAGTGTGCATAAATCTAGGTGTAGGGATTTACACCAGCTTTTCATTGGCATAAATAGACATGTGTAATTCAGTCGCATGAACTATGCCTAAATGTATTCTGAATACTGCGCGTAAATTTACATGTATTTAGAATACACTTAGGCGTAATTACCTAGCATGTGTTAATTTTAGGTGCAGTGCACAAGACGTCGAGGCTGACCACAGACTAGACCAACTCGGGAGATGATGGGCGTCGAAACACGGACCGTGTTGGGTCCCTTGAACAATCAATAAAGTATTTCCATCATCAACATCATCTCTCGAGTTGGTCTAGTCGGTGGTCAGCCTCTATTTCTTGTGCGCTGTGTTGATTCATCATAGGAGTTTCTCCTGTTCTATTGTTCTTAATTTTAGGTGCCACATATAGAATCAGGCCCTTAGTGCCAGTTGTACAACGGCATTAAGGTGCATCTAACCTGTTAAATAATATTAGCACAAAGCTGCATTTGGCATGACAAAACTTTGCCATAACCACTTACACCAGATCAATGACTGGTGTAAGCTGATGTGCCCAAGTGTGTCATATAGTGTACACAACAGATATCTATAGGTTTCACATTGTATGGAAACATGCCGATGATGCAACCTCACTCAGTCCACAAGTACGGCCCATTTGAAGTTACGTGCTATGCAATGTGCAGGCAAAGTTTATAGATTAGCACCAAGCACTTACATATGTAACAGCCAATTAATGGTTCCAATCACACACATAAGTTATGCTATTCTAAATTATTTGGCACACAGTTGGTGCTCTACTTTTGGTGTGGCTTATAAAATTGCCTTTTAAGTTTGTACCTGAAGCAATGGAGGGTTAATTGACTTGCCCAAGACCATAACCCTCCCATTTCCATGCCCCCTTTTTCGGGACGTGTACAATTTTGTTGTGGATCATGCACCTAAATATATATGGGTATCTCCTAATATATTCCAATTAACACCAATAATTGCTTGTTAAAAAGCCCATTATCGGTATCAGTGAGCTCATTATTCAGTTAAATTATGTGTACAAATTAGGCACACATTAGGGGGATAATGGAGGCAGTATATGTAAATCAAGTTCATGCATATTTATTGTGGATATCCTGAATAGCTGACTGGCAAGGGGTTATTCTTGGACTGACTTGGGAAACACTGCACAAGACCACTCCTCTAGTACTAGAATAGTCCATTCATTCCCACAGACATACAATATTCTTGCAATTCTTGTCCGTTTGGTTTTCATAAGCACAGTTTCCAATTGATAACCATGTATTATTGGAAACCAGTAATCTTTGTTTTGTGTTTAATACTGCTGCCTAGGCACTTTTACTATGTCTGTTATTATCTAGACTGGAGACATTTTATTGCATTATAATGATTTATTTTTAACTTTCAAAGCAAGCATAATAGTAATTTTTGTTTCCATACAAAATTTTCCTTCACCATATATTCAGTTCTACTGCATTTCCATTGTCCTAAATCATCCTCTTGCTAGAAATTATTGTATGTTATTGCATCTCAGTAAAACATGGTAAAAAAAATAATAATTTAAAAAACCTTCCAGTGGTTTAGTTATGCTGCTCCTGGCCAGGCTTTTATCCAGAGGGTTCAAGCCAACTTTAGACAAATACAAATATTATAGAAATGAACAATGCTGTTTTATTTTGACTATCCTTAGTCAGGCTCTGTTTACTTTTCAGTTGCCATATAGGAATTATTTTAGAACTTTTGACCCTGAGCAGGAAATTACTTTTCAGTATATAAAATCTTAGTATAGAAAGTGACTACTAGTAAGAAGCAAACCATAAACACCATATATACTACTGTATCCTTTCACTTCTCCCCTCTACTCTACAGAAAAAAATTAATACATCTTTCCTTTCTTGGGTTGGTTTCCTATGAAGGGAATTTGCATAGTTTCACCATGAATAGGAACTGCAATTTAATTAACAGCATGTTTGCACTCCATAAATGATGTTTTCAGCCCCATTTTAGATGGAGCAGAGAATTTGGACACTCTGTGGGATGTGTACAATTCCAGTAATATTTTAGAAAAGAATCTGTCAACGTAGAGCATTTTCTAAATAAACAATGGAAGATAAAGGGGAGGGAGGAACTCCCTTAATTCTGTAAAAAGCTGGCCCAAATGAGCACTTTAAAAAATCTATCCACCCAATATTTAGTCAGCAGTGGTCAGCGTTTTTTAAAAACGCTTACTGTCGCCATCTGAATTAGCCCCCAATATTCAGTGCCAGGCCATGTCCGGGCACCGGCACTGAATAATGGGGGCTAAATGTGAGTGGACAGGCTGCAAGAGATCATGTGAGCCCAGCCAATATTCAACCGTATAAGAAAGTTATGTGGACCCCTTTCAAAATGACTGCTACAACCTCTCGCAGCAGCTCGCAGTACTACTTCTGTGAGAAGTTGCAGCAGACATTTTGAAAGGCAGCCGCGAGGGAGCCGGAGTGAGGGGGCTGTATTTCTGCCCCCAATGGCTCTCCTGGACCACCAGGGAAACAGGTAGGCCTTGGAGGGCCTACCTAGACATTGGGGGTGAGGGGTTCATTTAGGGGGAGAGGAAGGACTTAGGAAATTGCAGGGGGTAGGAAGGAGTATTAGGGAGGCAGGGAGGGTAATTGGGAGGGTTTTCTTTAAAAAAAAAACAGTTATGTGGGTGTGGGCCCGATATTCAATGCCAACATCTGCATAGCTAAGTGACACCCTCATAACCCTGGGCTCCTCCCCAGTGCCACATCCAGCACTCAGCGGCGTACCAAGGGCGGGGCGGTGGGGGCAGTCCACCCCGGGTGCATGCCGCTGGAGGTGTGCAGAGAGCAGCCGTGCGCCTGTCGGCTCCGCTGGTTCCCTGCTCCCTCTGCCCCGGAACAGGTTACTTCCTGTTCCGGGGAAGAGGGATTTACTTCAATTCTTTGAAGGAGTGGACAAACATGTGGACAAAGGGGAGTCGGTTGATATTGTGTATCTGGATTTTCAAAAGGCGTTTGACAAGGTACCTCATGAAAGGCTACAGAGGAAATTGGAGGGTCATGGGATAGGAGGAAATGTCCTATTGTGGATTAAAAACTGGTTGAAGGATAGGAAACAGAGAGTGGGGTTAAATGGGCAGTATTCACAATGGAGAAGGGTAGTTAGTGGGGTTCCTCAGGGGTCCGTGCTAGGACCGCTGCTTTTTAATATATTTATAAATGATTTAGAGATGGGAGTAACTAGCGAGGTAATTAAATTTGCTGATGACACAAAGTTATTCAAAGTCGTTAAATCGCGACAGGATTGTGAAAAATTACAAGAGGACCTTACGAGACTGGGAGACTGGGCGGCTAAATGGCAGATGATGTTTAATGTGAGCAAGTGCAAGGTGATGCATGTGGGAAAAAAGAACCCGAATTATAGCTACGTCATGCAAGGTTCCACGTTAGGAGTTACGGACCAAGAAAGGGATCTGGGTGTCGTCGTCGATAACACACTGAAACCTTCTGCTCAGTGTGCTGCTGCGGCTAAGAAAGCGAATAGAATGTTGGGTATTATCAGGAAAGGTATGGAAAACAGGTGTGAGGATGTTATAATGCCGTTGTATCGCTCCATGGTGCGACCACACCTTGAGTATTGTGTTCAATTCTGGTCGCCGCATCTCAAGAAAGATATAGTAGAATTGGAAAAGGTGCAGCGAAGGGCGACTAAAATGATAGCGGGGATGGGACGACTTCCCTATGAAGAAAGACTAAGGAGGTTAGGGCTATACAGCTTGGAGAAGGGACGGCTGAGGGGAGACATGATAGAGGTATATAAAATAATGAGTGGAGTGGAACAGGTGGATGTGAAGCGTCTGTTCACACTTTCCAAAAATACTAGGACTAGGGGGCATGCGATGAAACTACAGTGTAGTAAATTTAAAACAAATCAGAGAAAATTTTTCTTCACCCAACGTGTAATTAAACTCTGGAATTCGTTGCCGGAGAAAGTGGTGAAGGCAGTTAGCTTAGCAGAGTTTAAAAAGGGGTTGGACGGTTTCCTAAAGGACAAGTCCATAAACCGCTACTAAACGGACTTGGAAAACTCCAAAATTCCAGGAATAACATGTATAGAATGTTTGTACATTTGGGAAGCTTGCCAGGTGCCCTTGGCCTGGATTTGCCGCTGTCGTGGACAGGATGCTGGGCTCGATGGACCCTTGGTCTTTTCCCAGTATGGCATTACTTATGTACTTATGAGCCAGCAGAACCAAGAGCCGCACGGCTGCTCCCAGCAGCCAAGAATGCACCTGGGGGGCAGGTTAATGTGCCAGGGGGTGTCATTGCGCCGGGGGGGGTGGTCGTGCTGCACCCGGGGGGGGGGGGGGGGTGCGCATTGGCAATCCGCCCCAGGTGGCAGCCGACCTAGTATTGTCACTGTCAGCACTGCCCCTGATCTGCCCACTTTTTAGTTGGGCAATCTGCGGGGATATTCAGCGGCACTCTCCGGTTAAGTGCTGCTGAAAATCCCCACTTAGGCAGCAGGAAGCAATTTAAGCAGGCCGAAGAGGCTTCTGCTCATTTAATCGCTTTGAATATCAGCCCCTATATGTGCAAGACATACAAGTGGAGACATACAAGTGTATTCTCTTTCTGAAATAGGGGAGACGTGTAGATCTTGGTTTCACCTAAACCACATCCCTGCAAACTGCACACGCTGCAGTTATACATTTTGTTTATTTATTAAGGGGTCCTTTTACAAAGATGCGCTAGCGTTTTTAGAGCGTGCTAAAAATAAGCATGTTCTAAATTTTAGAAATGCCCATGTATTTCTATGGGAGTCTCTAGTGTTTAGCACATGCTAATCATTAGAGTGCACTAAAACCGCTAGTGTGCCTTTGTAAATGACCCCTTAAATGAACAACATAAAATGATAACATTGTACATCATATATAAAAAAAACAAATGATTGCTAAGTACACAATAAAAGACATACAATAAAAATAACTACATTGAACCCAATCGTGTTTGAGATAATGTGGGGTACAAATGCCATAAGTAAATAAATAAATAAATAAATACTGTATATTAATATATACATTGAGCCTAACATTCGTAGCTCTAATAAGCCCTTAACAATCTACTATATAAATGAAGAGTGACCGACGTGCTGAACACAAAATATAAGGGCCCTTTTATTAAGACGTGTAGTGCCTACGTGCCTGTACAATGCGCGTCAAATTAGAACTACCACCCGGCTCCCGGCCCCTGGTGGTAATTCTAATTTCTTCATGTGTCTAATACGTGCAGCAGAAAATAATTTCTGTTTTCTACTGCGTGGTGCTAATCGGGCAGTAATTGGCAGTGTACGTGCGCTGACGATTATTGCCCGGTTAACCTGTGAGCCCATACCGCTAAGTCAATGGGTGGCGGTAAGGTCTCAAGCCCAAAATGGACGCACATTGATTTTGTAAGCCAGCAATCAACTTCACTGCCACATTTTAGGCTATCTGTAAACACTATCAGTTTATTAAATTGTCCAAGATATAAAACAAATCACAAAAGACTATATCACAACATGGGAAGCAGACAGTCAAAAATGGTTTTAACCAACACATAAATTGAAGCTTAAACAATTCACTATGAACAATTGTTGAAATCTGTTGTTCAAATGTAAGGCCACTATCTAGAAAAATTCTTTAGGATTTAACCTAAGACTTCAGATCTAGCAATACATCATCAACCGAAAACTGTAGATCTACAGCATTGTATTGCTACCCTCCAAAAATTAGAATCTCTGTCTTTGATGCATTAAAGACTGACGGATTCTAATGACATCAAGTCAACATGGGGGAAAAAGGTGAAATTTAACAACAATATATTAAAAAACAAAAACCTTCTCATTTCAGGGTTCATTCTTGTTGTTTAGGGTTAGAAATGATATGAAGCAAGGGAAATGATTACATTTCCCATTCTCATGGTTTCAAGCAAGTACACATCCATGTTTTGCATGAATACTCTCACTCTTAATGATAGTTCTTCCCTCCCATGTCAGTCCCCTGTTTGCAATTACCTTTTTGAAGTATGATGATTGTTGACTGACGTGCCTGATTAGCCTGTTCCAAGCCTGGCACATTCTGGGCATGTATGTCCTCTGCCCAGGCACTGGAAATAGATAGTTCTCCCTCCCCAACAGAAACCTGGCAAGGAGGAGGGTTTTCGGTCTCTGGTTGCCATTTTGGAAATGGGGTCACCACACATCATATAAATAAACATATGGATGTGGAACTCTGTACGGATATTTGTATGTACTTGCATGAGTTGGCATGTACTTGAAGGGGCTCCTATATGTATTTTATGAAATATTAGTGCACATCTGCCTGACCCCTTTTTTAAATACATACAAACATTCGGGTGACATACAGTGGTGGAAATAAGTATTTGATCCCTTGCTGATTTTGTAAGTTTGCCCACTGACAAAGACATGAGCAGCCCATAATTGAAGGGTAGGTTATTGGTAACAGTGAGAGATAGCACATCACAAATTAAATCCGGAAAATCACATTGTGGAAAGTATATGAATTTATTTGCATTCTGCAGAGGGAAATAAGTATTTGATCCCCCACCAACCAGTAAGAGATCTGGCCCCTACAGACCAGGTAGATGCTCCAAATCAACTCGTTACCTGCATGACAGACAGCTGTCGGCAATGGTCACCTGTATGAAAGATACCTGTCCACAGACTCAGTGAATCAGTCAGACTCTAACCTCTACAAAATGGCCAAGAGCAAGGAGCTGTCTAAGGATGTCAGGGACAAGATCATACACCTGCACAAGGCTGGAATGGGCTACAAAACCATCAGTAAGACGCTGGGCGAGAAGGAGACAACTGTTGGTGCCATAGTAAGAAAATGGAAGAAGTACAAAATGATTGTCAATCGACAAAGATCTGGGGCTCCACGCAAAATCTCACCTCGTGGGGTATCCTTGATCATGAGGAAGGTTAGAAATCAGCCTACAACTACAAGGGGGGAACTTGTCAATGATCTCAAGGCAGCTGGGACCACTGTCACCACGAAAACCATTGGTAACACATTACGACATAACGGATTGCAATCCTGCAGTGCCCGCAAGGTCCCCCTGCTCCGGAAGGCACATGTGACGGCCCGTCTGAAGTTTGCCAGTCAACACCTGGATGATGCCGAGAGTGATTGGGAGAATTTGCTGTGGTCAGATGAGACAAAAATTGAGCTCTTTGGCATGAACTCAACTCGCCGTGTTTGGAGGAAGAGAAATGCTGCCTATGACCCAAAGAACACCGTCCCCACTGTCAAGCATGGAGGTGGAAATGTTATGTTTTGGGGGTGTTTCTCTGCTAAGGGCACAGGACTACTTCACCGCATCAATGGGAGAATGGATGGGGCCATGTACCGTACAATTCTGAGTGACAACCTCCTTCCCTCCGCCAGGGCCTTAAAAATGGGTCGTGGCTGGGTCTTCCAGCACGACAATGACCCAAAACATACAGCCAAGGCAACAAAGGAGTGGCTCAGGAAGAAGCACATTAGGGTCATGGAGTGGCCTAGCCAGTCACCAGACCTTAATCCCATTGAAAACTTATGGAGGGAGCTGAAGCTGCGAGTTGCCAAGCGACAGCCCAGAACTCTTAATGATTTAGAGATGATCTGCAAAGAGGAGTGGACCAAAATTCCTCCTGACATGTGTGCAAACCTCATCATCAACTACAGAAGACGTCTGACCGCTGTGCTTGCCAACAAGGGTTTTGCCACCAAGTATTAGGTCTTGTTTGCCAGAGGGATTAAATACTTATTTCCCTCTGCAGAATGCAAATAAATTCATATACTTTCCACAATGTGATTTTCCGGATTTAATTTGTGATGTGCTATCTCTCACTGTTACCAATAACCTACCCTTCAATTATGGGCTGCTCATGTCTTTGTCAGTGGGCAAACTTACAAAATCAGCAAGGGATCAAATACTTATTTCCACCACTGTATATAAAATTAAGCTCCAGTCTACTTGTCTAAGGAAAATGCTTAGTACATCCAGCCCTACATGAGGAGTAGAGTGGCAGTAAGCTACAAATGCTGGCTTTCTACAAGCTTTAGATGGCTAAAATTGGAAGGGCTAAGGTTTTTCTAATTAAGGGTTCAGGGACCCTTTTACAAATGTGTGGGAGGGCTAACACGCAGGTGGCGTGCACCCAAATCCCACGATAGAAAATCATTTTCTATTTTCTACTGTGGGTGGGGGGGGGGTGTTCCCTGCATTAACCAGCAGCATGCCCACACTGGCACGCACTGCATGGTTACCACGTGGGTAGCTTGTGAGCCCTTACTGCTAGGTCAATAGCTGGCGGTAAGGGCACTAGATTTAATATTAACACAGGCCCATTAAAAAATAGCCCTTTTCCCAGCCTCGGTAAAAAATGGCCCAGCGTGCACCTACAAGACGCACCCACACTACCGCAGGCCACTTTTTACCGCGCTTTGTAAAAGTACCTCTTAGTAAGATTAACCTTGTTTGTAGGGAAGAGCTTTATTGGGTGTAAGAAGTATAGATGACAAAAAAAGTGACTTTTGTCCTGATTTCCTTACAGACTAACAAGGAAAGGAACTGGAAAGAGGAGGAGCTCTGGGAGAGACGATCTACATGATAAATATGCATTATTTTAATTTATTATGGAATGTTATAATTGATAGTATGCAAGTTTGTTATTGGGGTGGGGTTTATTACTGGATGCGCTACACTAGGGTATTCCTCTCACAAATTCATTCATCTGAATGAAAACCAGAAAAACAAAAACAAAGAATAAACAGAACCAAAACAAACAAGCAGGGGTATCTTGCGTGACAAACACAACAACCACTTAACCTGTCAATATGATCACATAACACAAGACGTAGCTTTTAAGCACTTATGACTAATCAATACAACAGTATACATTAATAATAAATTACCATACTACTTATAAAATTATGTACAATATTTAAAACCAAATCAACTAAAACCTGACATGGTCATATTCTTGGCATAACGCTTGAGGGATCTATAGGGGTGGGGAACTGAGGGATGGGCCCAGGGGGGAGAAGGTATCTGGACGGGGCATCTGGAACACTTCTGGCGCTTCCTGGAGGTGGGAACCAGCCAATATGCAGACTAGGATCTGGTTACCTCCATGGCTAAAGTTAAAACAGCCTTTTTGCTCTTCTTTCTTTAGCCGCTTTCTTAACTGGCTAGCAGTGTGAATATTGCCACTAACTGGATAAGTGCCAGCTCCTCCAAGACTCAGTCCATGAACCGCCCCAGCTCTAACTGGAAAGTACAGGAGTGGTTAGTGGAGATATTCAGTGACATTGCTATTGAATATCTCCACTAACCTTAGGTAGACACAAGCAATTTAACTGGGCAACAGCCTTTTCTGTCCAGTTAAATCACTGTGAATATCATAGCTAGCTAGATAGTTACCCAGAAAAGTGAAGGGTTATAAGGACTGAGATGGAGGGAGAAGGGCTGAGGCACCTTTTTGCAGTTATGCAGGTCCTGGCTGATATTCAGCTACGAACTGCATAACAATCTTATGCAGGACCCAGCTGAATATTAGTTGGGACCCATATGAGCTCCAGCAGCCAGTGTTGTTTAATTAGCCCTGGATATTCAATGCCACTGCCTGAACACAGTTTAGCATTGAGTATCTGGGGCTTTCTGCCCATGGTGGTCATCATTATAAAATATTAACTGTTGCATGCTGAATATTGCTTGACCTGTAAGCCTCTGGGACCAGCAATGCAATGATGTGCCAACCCAATAACATCAAGTACACAATGGCTCATAACTTCTCTGCTCTTTCCCTTACATCTTTTTCACCTTCCCTAGGCATAGGTTCATGCAAAGCAGAGCAAAAATGAGGCTGGCTTCAGGTTTGGCCTGTAGCAATTTCCCATTTTTATAGTTTGTTTTTATATTGTGTATGTAATCCGCTGAAAACTTTGGAAATTTTAACAAAAGTTTGTAAATAAATAAATACAAATATATTCTAGTATTCTCAACATTTACACACATAAATGTTAGCACCCATTTTATTGAATTGTCCCAAATACTCAGAACACATCTCACTAAGGACCTCTACAGAATCATAATTACCTCATATTTTCTACTCGTTAACGCCTTCTCCCATTTACCTTAACATTCTTCTGCTTCTGGTTTGTGTTTTATTCCACCATTTTGCTACCATAAGATCATCCTATATGAGTGCTCTCTTGCTTAACACACATCAGTATCTTTAGAATTCCTCTGTTTGTTGGAATTATCTAGATGTATGTAAAGTCTTGTCCCCCTCCTCCAAAAATCTTTTGTTTATGGGGCCAAATTTATGCACGTTATAAACTTATGCTCCATTTTTGGGCAGCTGAATTTAAGCACATATGGGATATTTATTGCAAAATTCATTTTCATGTGTATAAATCAGAGTTTATCTTTCAAATATTTACCTCACAACGTGAACATTGATTCACTACCTGCTCTTTACCCACAGAAGATAAGTCATTGTTTCAAGTAATTTCGTTGTAAGAATAAAACATAGAACAGGGAAGAATTTATTTTATAACAGTTCTTTCCTCTGGAGAGAAACAAGAAACATCTTGGCATGTCTAAATAAACATACCTCATACACCAGCCTGAAAATTGTTCAACTCTTTGAAGTCTTGAAAAAAAAGCAGGGAGACGTTATAATCTGGTAGCCTAAAGCGGGTAGGTCAGGAAATTGTCTGTGGTTTTGTCCATCCAGCTGGGCGAAATAAATGTCTGGGGGCTGTTGTAGAGGAATTAGCAATAAGGAGAAACTAAAGGATTGAATTTCCTTAAGCAAGGAACTGATGAAGGATAATTTGCTCTTTAGAGAAAGTTCACATGTTAATGTGTGTAATTACTGATGTCTGGTTTCAAAGTGAAATGTTCAGGAAGGAGAAGGGTTAAGAGCTTGCGATTTGCTAGAAATAGTTCTTTGATTTTGGTTTGTAATGCAATAAGTCAGGCTGGTTTTCAAAATGTGGCTGCTCTGGTGTCTCAGCTTCATTATTCCCTGGATAGTGTTTTTATTTTTGTTAAAATTTGTGTCATCTGGTTCATGTTCTTAGTAAGTGAACTTCATTGTGATGATTAGTTCTTTGATTGCCAATATGCATTTGTTCCTTAATCTGATGTACTCCAAGGCTTGTCTATAGATGTCCATTTTGCTTTAATTAAACCTTTCTGTGTGATACCATTAACATATGCACAGAAATCTCACATCTGTCACCATGTACATACCTTATATTTTAAACCATCACTGACACACAAACGATTGGGTCGATATTTAAATCTGATGGAATGCTTTTTGTTTTTGTGGAAAGCATTCTATAAATGGCACTAAAAATTAAGGGACTGATACTCAGACTGTGGAAATTAGCCCTGCTAACTCCCGCGGTCTGTGGTGATGCCAAATATTCAATGCCAGGCCATTTCCAGTGACCAGCATTGAATATCCGGTTTATTTATTTCAACATAACTGGTTAGACAGATATTCAGACTTTAGCCGGTTATCTTGAAACTGACCAAAGAAATCCCATGTTTTCATGCTGCCATATTTGGCCACTAAACTCGGGCTGAAAAATCAGGGCCTAGCCGGTTATATCGGCTTATATTACTGGTTACCTGCTAGCCGCTATCCAGCAATATTCATTGGGGGATAGCTAGTTAACCCCCGCTGAATATTGCCAGATAGCCGGTTATGGAGCATTTAACCTGCCAGGTGCTGATCCTGGCCGGTTAAATGCTTTTGAATATTGGGGGGGGGGGGGGGGGGTAGGTGTCCAAAATCTGTGTGCTAAGATAATATTCTATAATGGCATCGGAGTGTTCAAATTCTGTTGTAGAATGGAGCTATTGGTTCTTTAAGGGGCCCTTTTACTAAACAGTTGCTGCACAGAAATGGGCTTGCCGCGTGGCAAATCGGAACTACCGCTGGCCTAATGTAGCCGCCGGTGGTACTTCTGCCCCAAGCGTGCAGCATTTCTGGTGCGACTGGAAATTTTTGTTAATTTTTACTGCAGGGGGTTACCCGGCAGTAATCAGGCAGCGCCATGCACTGCCCACTTACCGCCAAGTTATCGCAGGAGCCCTTACCACCACCTTCATGAGTGGCAGTAAGGGCTCCATCTGAAATGGCCGTGCTGCAGGTGCATACTTACTGCAGAGCCACTTCATTTTTCTTCACTTTTACCTGGCGCATGGCAAATCCGGGCACCGCCGCTATTGCAGGGCCCCTTCTACCGCAACTTAGTAAAAGGACCCCTAAAGTAATACCATGTTAGCCAAATATTTTTCTGTTGCAATAACTCACTCAGGGGTCCATTTTTCCTGCACGCCAGGGCCCTTTTTACTGCAGCTGGTAAAATGTCCCCCCAAGACTGGCCACATGGTAAGATAACTCTTACCGCTTAGACATGCGGTGGAGAACACTTACCGACACCCATTGAGGTGGCAGTAAGGGCTCCAGCGGTAACCCGGCGATAACCGGGCAGCGCACGGTGATGCCCGATTACCACCAGGTTAGCACCATATGAGGGAAAAAATTTCCCTGAGTACCAGAAACGGCACATGGTCCATCTGGAACTTCCACCGGCGGCTGCATTGGGCCATCGGTAATTCCGTTTTAAAGTGTGGCAACCCCACATTGGGCTTACCGCCGCTTTGTAAATGACCCCCTGAATTTATATTTTTATCCACAGGACTGCCGTGGTTGCACAGTTGATCCCTAACACATTTTTATTGCTGGGTTATCATTCCAGAAATAAATGAGAAGCTAATTTAAGCAGTGAATCAGACACCGTGAAGGTAATGTATCCATTGTTCTAATAATCTGGACAACATTGGCGCCATTTACTGACAGAAGGAAACCAGGACTAATATCCTTCAGCTGAGGTTACATTAAGTGAATGTTTCCATTATTGTTCTGCTTTAGTGTGGTCATTTGGAAAACTTTTCCAAAAGGAATTACATGTTTTCTGTAAATAGAAGTGGTGAACCTTGTTAGCCTGCTAAACATACAGTTGATATTTGGTAGAAGAGAGGATATTTTTATGATAGTGATACGTGTTTTTAAGATATAAATTTCAGGAGTGGTAAGGTTTTTCCTTAGACATGTAATCTGTCATAAGTTGGGAAGGATCCAATTTCAGAGGGATTGCACATAGGGAGAGGCACCGTTTTTTCCCTAGTGAGATGTGGCTCAATTTCCCTTGCCACTGGAAGGAGTAAAACATCATTGCCCTCATGCTTACACATCTGTGGCAGCTTCCTGTACTCCTGACTTTCCCATCTCTCACTGCAATCTTATTCCAACTCTGTCTAGTGAGCAGGCACCAGGATTCACCTTTATCTGCTTCTGGGTGCACTGCCTCTGTCTCTTGACTTGCCGCTAACATGCTATTGTTCCTGAGAGGCCTGCTCTGTGCACAAAATATGCATTACAAATGTTGCATGCACTGAACAGGCTATCCCCTTTTATACCCTGCTTCTTCACTGAGTTATCAGCAGGGTTTGGGCAAAACCCCACATTATTTGCCCCTTAATGCGATGTAAATGGCACTAACTCAGGTCATCTTGCCCTAGCACAGTAATATTTAAGTTACCATTAGGTATGTAGTAATAGTAACATAGTAGATGACGGCAGAAAAAGACCTGCATGGTCCATCCAGTCTGCCCAACAAGATAACTCATATTTGCTGCTTTTTGTGTATACCCTACTTTGATTTGTACCTGTGCTCTTCAGGGCACAGACCGTATAAGTCTGCCCAGCACTATCCCTGCCTCCCAACCACCAGCCCCTCCTCCCAACCACCGGCTCTGGCACAGACCGTATAAGTCTGCCCAGCCCTATCCTCACCTCCCAACCACCAGCCCTGCCTCCCAACCACCGGCTCTGCCACAGACCGTACAAGTCTGTCCAGCACTATCCCCGCCTCCCAACCACCAGTCCCGCTGCCCACCACCGGCTCTGGCACAGACCATATAAGTCTGCCCAGCACTATCCCCGCCTCCCAACCACCAGCCCCGCCTCCTGATCTTGACTAAGCTCCTGAGGATCCATTCCTTCGGCACAGGATTCCTTTATGCTTATCCCACGCACGTTTGAATACTGTTACCGTTTTCATTTCCACCACCTCCAGCGGGAGGGCATTCCAAGCATCCACTACTCTCTCCGTGAAAAAATACTTCCTGACGTTTTTCTTGAGTCTGCCCCCCTTCAATCTCATTTCATGTCCTCTCGTTCTACCACCTTCCCATATCCGGAAAAGGTTCGTTTGTGGATTAATACCTTTCAAATATTTGAACGTCTGTATCATATCACCCCTGTTTCTCCTTTCCTCCAGAGTATACATGTTTAGTTCAGCAAGTCTCTCCTCATATGTCTTGTAACGCAAATCCCATACCATTCTCGTAGCTTTTCTTTGCACCGCTTCAATTCTTTTTACATCCTTAACAAGATACGGCCTCCAAAACTGAACACAATACTCCAGGTGGGGCCTCACCAACGACTTATACAGGGGCATCAACACCCCCTTTCTTCTGCTGGTCACACCTCTCTCTATACAGCCTAACAACCTTCTAGCTACAGCCACCGCCTTGTCACACTGTTTCGTCGCCTTCAAATCCTCAGATACTATCACCCCAAGATCCCTCTCTCCGCCCGTACCTATCAGACTCTCCCCGCCTATGTAGTAATGAGATGCAAAACATTCAAATGCATGTAAAGCAACTCATTACTATATAAATGTTATACTGTGGCTTGCACACTGGAGGCCAAGGTAAAATAAGTAGCCTCAGCTTCCAGCTGGGGTTAACTGTCTGGGAGGATCAGGTCACCAAGCCATGCCTTGATGCACCTGGGATGCAGTATAAAGGGGCAGGCACCAGCTTATTAAAAAGGGTGCTATAGGCCCCCATTCCCACCAAAGCAGTATGGTTCTCTAGGGTAACAACAACAAGGTCATCCATCCAAAATGCCCCCTGAACCATCCCAACTAGTCCCCCCATCAGCGGCCTGCACCATTAGCCACCCTTCCAAAGCCTGGAAACCCCCTAGCCCCTTCTCCTTCTCAAACCTATGGTACCTGAATTGTTGGTGAATAGTGCCCTGGGGAGGAGAAATTCCCGATTGCTCCTGACCTTGCCATTGACCTAATCCAAAATGGTGCCGGCGGGCCCTAACAGTAATCTTGCAAGACTACTGTTAGGGTCATCTTTCAGTATAAGACAATGATGCGTTTGTAGGGAAAGATGACCCATAATGGTAATCCCATGAGACTACCTCTAAGGGTAGGACCGGTTTTAGACATGATAGGGCCCAGGGCAGAAATTAAGGAGGGGTCCTGATCCCTGATCCCCTCTCCTTCTCCCCCTGATCTCTCCATCTGCATTGATAATATGTGGTTTGGGCATCTCTTACCCTTCTCCTCACCACGGTCCATCTCTCTCCCTTCCCCCAGGGCCGCCGAGAGACTGAGCCGGGCCCGGGGCAAGGCCACGCCCCCCCAGGATTGCCGTCGCACCGCGCTGCCCCAAGGATCGCCCCCATCCCCCATTCGCTACTGCTGTCGCCTCCCTCTTCTGCTCCCAGGCCGCCGGCGCCGCAGTGCCCAGTCTCCACCTACCTACCCTCAGCTCCCTTCTGTCTGCCACCTGGCACCCTGCATTTAAATAAAAAAAAGAAATCTTTAAATCGGCAGCGCAGTGCCTTCTGTGCGAAAGCGGCAGATCACCTCGGGCGGGCCTTCCCTCACTGTGTCCCACCCGCGCAGAAATAGGAAGTTACATCAGAGGAGGGCGGGACACAGTGAGGGAAGGCCCATCTGAGACGACCTGCCACTTTCGCACAGAAGGCGCTGCGCTGCTGCTTTACAGATGTTTTTTAAATGCAGGGTGTCGGATGACAGACAGAAGGGAGCTGAGGGTAGGCAGGTGGAGACAGGACTGCGGCGCCAGCAGCCTGGGAGCAGGAGAAGGCAAGAGACCCTGGCGCCGGGCCCTCCTTGAAGGCCCGAGCCCAGGGAATTTTGCCCCCCTCTCGGCGGCCCTGCATTCCCCTCATCATGCAGTCTTCTTTAAAAATATATTTCACTTCTCAGAGGGACCCCAGCATAGCAGCCATCCTCATAAGCCCAGGTAGAAACAGGAAATAGCGCTGGGGGGGGGGGAGGGGAGTGTATTCTACATAATGCACACTATTAATAAATAGATTGTTCTACGTGGAGGGGCATAATCGAACGCGAACGCCCATCTCCATGGGCGTCTATCTCTGAGAACGGGTATGTGAAGGGGCGGGACAAACCGTATTTTAGGAAAAAATGGGCGTCCATCTTTTTTCTGATAATACGGTTTGTGCCAGCCAAATGCATCGGATTTGTACGGATTTGAGCTGGGCGGTTTCGTTTTTCAGCGATAATGGAAACCGAAGGTGCCCAGCTCAAAAACGAACAAATACAAGGCATTGGGTTGTGGCAGGGGCCAGGATTCGTAGTGCACTGGTCCCCCTCACATGCCAGGACACCAACCGGGCACCCTAGGGGGCACTTGTAACAAAAAAAAAGTTAACTACCTCTGAAGTCCATAGCTCCCTTCCCTTGGGTGCTGAGCCCCCCCAAATCCCCCCCCCAACCCCCCAAAACCCACTGCCCACAACTCTACACCATTACCATAGCACTTATGGCTGAAGGGGGGCACCTAGATGTGGGTACAGTGGGTTTTGGGGGCGGTTTGGAGCGCTCCCATTTACCACCACAAGTGTGACAGGTGGGGGGGGGGGGGGGGGGGATGGGCCTGGGTCCACCTGCCTGAAGTGCACTGCACCCACTAACAACTGCTCCAGGGACCTGCATACTGCTGTCATGGAGCTGGGTATGACATTTGAGGCTGGCATACAGGCTGGAAAAAAAAGTTTTTAAAGTTGTTTTTTTTGGGTGAGAGGGGGTTAGTGACCACTGGGGGAGTCAGGGGTGGTCATCCCCGATTCCCTCCGGTGGTCATCTGGTTATTTAGGGCACTTTTTTGGGACTTGTTCATGAAAAAAAGGGTCCAAAAAAGTTACCCAAATTCACCTAAAAACGCCTTTCTTTTTTCGATTATCGACCAAGGATCTCTCCTCGGCCGATAACCACGCCCCAGTCCCACCCTCACCACGCCTCCAACACGCCCCTGTCAACTTTGGCCATTTCCGAGACAGATTACAGTTGAAGACGCCCAAAATCGGCTTTCGATTATACCAAATTGGGCGCCTAAGGGAGAAAGACGCCCATCTCCCCATTTGGGTCGAAATATGGGCGTCTTTCTCTTTCGAAAATAAGCAGGATTGTAAAGTAGCATACTATGCCATACCTTGTACTATTATTTGAATATTTTTACTGTTGTAATTGTCTATTGCTTATGTTTGACTTATTCTTGCTGTACACTGCCTTGAGTAAATTCCTTCAAAAAGGTGGTAAATAAATCCTAATTAATAAATAATGCTATATAATAATTTGCATCTCCAACGTTCTGAAGCTGACTGCCAGGAAGTTGAAGCCTGGTTCATAATGCTTGTGTAGTCCGAAATTGTGAATCATAAATCAAATTTAATCCAGGTATAACCCCACATTTCACAAAATGCTGCTTCGGGTTTTTTTTTTTATATCAGTCTTCATTCATAATTTCAGTAGTACCAGCAAACCATTTGCAAAATAAAGCTAGATTTCCCTGCCTAATCTCTCCAGTACAAGATCATATAGATTAAATACACTTATCTTGTTTATATAGCAAATGGTTTTAACTTCTTAATTATTTATTTCATTATCTGCCAAATTTTGATTATTTCCTTATGGGAACTTTCAGTGTTAAATATTTTTGAATTAATTTTTTATCCAATTAAGATGTCAGAAGAGATTATTGGATTTCTGCAGGATAAACCTTTCTTTGTAAAAATTCCCATGACACAGGTATCCAGCCAATAAAAAGGTCTTTTAGAACATACTGAATTATGACATAGCAAATTGTTTTATACATGGGTTATCATTTTCTCATTTATTCCAAATATATGGCACTGTTAATTAATGCTATACTATTTTGTTGGGAAAAGTATCAAAACCTTTATACTAGGGTGGCCTCCAAACAAGTCATTTATTATTATAGTTACAAATGGTAAAAGCATGTTTTACTTAAGACACTGGACTTCAACAAGGGGCAGGGTTAATTTAAAGGAAAAAAAAAGTTTGTTTTTGCAGACTGAGTGAGTTTGAGCTCTGGAGGATTGCTTTAAACACTGATTCTGCTTCAGGAACAAAAAGTCAGAAAGAAGAATAGGTTCTTAACTATTTTGTTTGTTTAAACCACAAATTTAATTATATATACAATTTTTTTTGGTGTTGCTAGAATTTCCACTGTAAGCATTTAAGGGCCCTTTTACTAAGCCTCAGTAACCTTTGCAGATATCACAACTTAATGTAGGATTTTGCAGCACGGTAGCTGCAAATATAATGCGGCAGCTATTGGGGTTGCTAACACTATTTTTTATTGCCTGCTCCCAATTAATGCCCACAAAAAAAAAAGAACTGTCCCACTAAATTTAGTAAAACTAAAAAAACAAAAATTATGGAAACCTTTCACATCCCAGTGATATTTGTAATGATGTGCAGTGACCAAACAATATTCCTCAAACAGACAATACTCTGTTGAAAAAAATATTTTTGAAATGTTAATTTTAAATTAAAAAGGAGGGGAAAAAAGCCGAAGCAGTCAAAGGTCACAGCCACTGGCTGGGCATAGCCCACTCAATTTCATCAAATGTCAATGCTCCTTATGACGCAGACCAATCATTG
Source organism: Microcaecilia unicolor (assembly GCF_901765095.1). Taxonomy (NCBI): domain Eukaryota; kingdom Metazoa; phylum Chordata; class Amphibia; order Gymnophiona; family Siphonopidae; genus Microcaecilia; species Microcaecilia unicolor. The sequence continues at coordinate 109,492,651 of NC_044035.1, forward strand.
GCTCCAAACTTCCCAGATTTGTTTGTTTAATTCAATTTTTACTGGTTTGCTTCACTTTTCTTCTACTATTGATTCACCGATTCTGATATCTTCTATAATGTCATTATGTTTAGTCACTGTCCATAAACATCTCTTAACCTGCCATACATCATCACACAGCATGCAAAAAAGACGCATTTAACTTGAGCTCCGATCTTCGATCTCCCAACGGGGACCTGTTTCACCCAGACGGGCTTCCTCAGGGGATGTTATTTTTCTTTTAATCAAAAATGCATTCGTTTTGCCCTCCCGCTTAACCCAGAAGGCGGTAAGTGTTCCCGCAATAACTCTGTGGTGCCTTTTACAGAGCGGCGGTAAAACCAACGCAGACTTACTGCTCGCTATTTGGGGACTACCGCCGGCCCAACGAGGTTGCCGGCGGTAGTTCCGGGTTAAGCATGAGCCATTTATTGGGAAACCCCCCAGAAATCGTTAATATGTCAGTAACCCAGCAGTAATCATGTATCACCATGTGCTGCCCGGTTATCACCAGGTTACCATGGGATCCCTTACCGCCATCTCAATTTGTGGCAATAAGGGCTCCCAGCTGCATGGCCACATGAGAAATGTTTTCTTACTGCATGGACAGTTTGTTTTGGGGGATTTTTACCCACTGAGGTAAAAAGGGCCCTGGTGCATGGGAAAAACAGCCCCCGTCGCTACCGCAGGGTCCTTTTTCCTGCAGCTTGTTAGGCATTTATGGTCAGATTCAGATTTAGGCATCAGGAAAAATCCCCCGAATTCTATATAGCGAGCCTAGCATTCCACGCTGAAGCATATTCTATAACAATGCACTTAACATAATTGACTTAACAAGGCAATCAGCGTGGTTAACAGCATTTAACAAGCAATAATGAGCACTAATTGCCAATAATAAAAATTTACATGCAAAAATTGCTAAGTATATTCTGGAATGCACATGCAAAAGGGGGTATGGTTATGGGCAAGGAAATGAGTATTTTGTGGACATTCCAAAATTTATGCGCATTGTTATAGAATATGGCCCTCTGCGCCTAAATCTATGCGCCCGGATTTACACTACGTTTTCATTGGTGTAAATGTTGGCACATAGATTTAGGTGCTAGGGTGTCAACTAATTGTATTCTATATACTGTTCCTAAATCTAGGCGCTGTTTATAGAATACAATTAGGCAAGAAATGTTTTCCGGGTAGATTTTTTAGGTGTGGATTGTTGTAGCACCAATGCTTACCTGGGTTAGCACAAGAGCCCATATCGTCACCTACATAAGTACATAAGTACATAAGTAGTGCCATACTGGGAAAGACCAAAGGTCCATCTAGCCCAGCATCCTGTCACCGACAGTGGCCAATCCAGGACAAGGGCACCTGGCACGCTCCCCAAACGTAAAAACATTCCAGACAAGTTATACCTAAAAATGCGGAATTTTTCCAAGTCCATTTAATAGCGGTCTATGGACTTGTCCTTTAGGAATCTATCTAACCCCTTTTTAAACTCAGTCAAGCTAACCGCCCGTACCACGTTCTCCGGCAATGAATTCCAGAGTCTAATTACACGTTGGGTGAAGAAAAATTTTCTCCGATTCGTTTTAAATTTACCACACTGTAGCTTCAACTCATGCCCTCTAGTCCTAGTATTTTTGGATAGCGTGAACAGTCGCTTCACATCCACCTGATCCATTCCACTCATTATTTTATACACTTCTATCATATCTCCCCTCAGCCGTCTCTTCTCCAAGCTGAAAAGCCCTAGCCTTCTCAGCCCTCTTCATAGGAAAGTCGTCCCATCCCCACTATCATTTTCGTCGCCCTTCGCTGTACCTTTTCCAATTCTACTATATCTTTTTTGAGATACGGAGACCAGTACTGAACACAATACTCCAGGTGCGGTCGCACCATGGAGCGATACAACGGCATTATAACATCCGCACACCTGGACTCCATACCCTTCCTAATAACACCCAACATTCTATTCGCTTTCCTAGCCGCAGCAGCACACTGAGCAGAAGGTTCACTGACCACAAGGCCATTTCTTTAAAAAAAACCAAAACATTGATTTAAAGTTAACTAGCTAGCGCTGAATATTGACTTAGCCGGGTATCTTAAAACTGGCCAAAAATAAACTAGGCATTTAATGCCAGTCACCAGAAACGACCCAGTATTGAATACCTGGGCTTAGCGCCGGCCATGGGAGTTAGCCACTCTAACTCCTGCAGTCTGAAAATCGACCTCATTGAATATAACCACGACTGTTTGTTATAATAATAAATAAGAGTGGTCATTTGCTAATGCCATTAATACAGATTATAGAGTGTAATTCTATAACAAGACGTCTAGATTTAGATGTTAGGAACACATCTATTTTAAGCCTGGAGCTGATGTAAATGCTCATGCCTAGATTACAAAAGAATGCACGTAGATTATAAGATTGTACAGTCTACATGTATAAATGTGTTTCCCGTCCCTGCTCCACCCAAACTGTTTAAGTCAACATCCACCTGCAAAATATGCGCTATCAGATCCTGGAGCGTATTTACAGAATACAGCATAACCAGAAATAGCTATTTACACATGTAAGTGTCCACATATGTGTGTAATTCAGGAGGATAGCAGCACTTACGTGCATTCTTGTCACCTAAAACTACGTAGCTACTTATAGAAATACCCCCTATTTGTCTCTGGACCCATTGCATAAAATGTGCACTGACAGATGAATTTAGTTTGCATGACTGTTTAAGGTAATACATTCCATTTTGTCTGTACAATAAGGATTCTTGCTACAAATAATTGGAGGAAAGAAGGACAATTGAATGAATGCCATGATATCACTATGAGTCATTAAAGGGAAAAGTAAGGAAGAATAAATACAGCAAGAGTGACTGTAGTTCTCCTGAGACCATATGAGTAAAGGATTGGAAGCTGATCTGGTATTTGGTCCAGACAGAAGCTCCCCTTCAAAGCTTTGTAATCAGATTTCTACCAAATGCAATTATGACAACTTCAGTGCTGATATTTGTTATGAGAACTTCTTAAAATATGGTCTGTGACTAAGATATGATTCAAAGAGGCTTAGAAAATTTTAAAAAAAAGGTAATAAAGATGTTCCAACAAATTTGTGTGCTGCAAGAATTAAGACGCTATTTGGTATAGAATCAGATTGTCTGCAGAAATGAAATACCCACATCTAAAACAAGAGAATACATGAAAAAATAATTTACAAAGCAAAGAGTTTTTTGGCAACCAGAGATATGAGAACATAGACAAAAGAAAATATTCTATGCTACGTATATCTCCAAAACACTCAGCCTTTTTACTGCAAATACACCATGTTTAAAGTCTCACGTTTTCTGTTTGTTGAAGTGTAAACTCTTATGTTATCACAATTGTTATTTTGCTTAAGGGCCCTTTTACTGAAGTGAGGTAATGTTTTGGAGTTACTGCACAGTAAAAGGATAATTCTATAATAGGATGTCTATATTTAAGTGCCAACAAGGCACCTATTGGAACCCATTCTATAAAGGAAAATAGGTGCCTGCTTTCCTTTATAGAGTACTAGTGTAACTGGGTGTGTACACATGTATGCTATTGGTGTGAGCTGGTGTAAATGTTTGTGCCTGGATTGGTGACATAGGTAAAGTATTTTATAATTTGCATGCATAAATGTGGTTCCTGGAGATATAGAACAGAGAGATCAGTCTCCACGAGACAAAAAGTAGGAACCAAACCATGGTACATGAAAATAATCCAGTTATAGCCTCTTCTTTAAGTATCTGCCTATCTTTAATAGCGTGTATTTTGCAGATGGGCACTCACATGGGTAGAGTCTAGGAGAAACATGGGCAGAAACCACACTTAGTAGCAATCAAACCATGGAGATGATCAGGGACCACAGTGTGGCCAAGATGTTTATTTAAAAGTCTTTCATAGACAAATGTATATAAAACCTTGCAGAGAAGTCCAAAGTCATGACTTTGGACTTCTCTACATGGTTTTATAAAAATTTGTTTAATGAAGACTTTAGATAAACATCTTGGCTACGGCCTGGTCCCTGATCATCTCCACGGTTTGATTGCTACTAAGTGTGGTTTCTGCCCATGTTTCACCTAGACTCTACCCATGTGAATGCCCATCTGCAAAATACACGCTATTAAAGATAGGCAGATACTTAAAGAAGTGGCTGCAACTGGATTATTTTCATGTACACATGTATGTATATATAACTAGAATACCAGCATGCACGTGCATACCTGCCTTCTAAATCTATGTGACTCCTTGTAGAATTACCCCCTATGTGCTCAAATTAACACTCAGTCACTGTAAAGCCTTTACAATAACTGTTAGGGGCTTTCCCAGTATCTGCCCATGTGTTACTGCAGAGAAAATCCTTTTACCATATGTTGTTATTTTCTGCACTAACTGCAAGGAACTTTCCATGTTTATTTCCTGTCCGTTCCACACAGTGCATTTAGGGGTAGATTCTGTAAATGCTATCCAAATTAGGCACAAGGATGAGCCATACAAGTGCTCTTTCTAGAATACTAGCTTTGCATGCATTTTCACGCCTAACTTTGGGCGTAAGCATCTATGCTTCCCAAAGCTGGTGTAAATGCTTGTGCCCAGTTACTGTACTGTGATAATTTCCCAGCAGCTTCTACTTAAACATGCCTCAAATATCAATGTCAATGTCACTTCAAAATCCTATAATACTTTCACTGATTTTCATAATAATGGTATTAGGATCATCAGAGTTCACAGCAACAGTGCTGCTATCAAGCCTTTTTAGGCAATGCTGTACAAATCTTCATTGACCCAGCAGTTGAACTTTTTTTTCAAACTATGTGAAATTATAATTTAAAATTTGTGACTAGCAGCACTTAATTTGCAGCAGTTTTCACAACAGTGAGAACCTCCACTGAAACGGTCAAGCTTTGTTACTTCCTCGGGGAAGAGGTCCACTGAAACCAAGAAAAGCAGGCTCAAGATATATTCAGGGGTTCTTTTAGAAAGGCGCGATGAAAAATGGCTTGCGGTAGTGCGCAGAATCACTTTTCTGCGCATCCATTTTGGGTCTCTGACCTGTTGGCCAAAGACCTAGAGGTAAAGAATTTGGGCAGTAAGGACCTATGTGCGTCAGATGCCACTTGGTGCGTGTCTGCTACGCACATCCAAAAATAAAAATTATTTTTTAGACGCGCGTAGCGGTGGTGCACTAAAAATGAAATTACCGCAAGAGCCATGCGGTAGTCAGGCGGTAAGTCCATTTTGGCACGCGTTGGGCACGCGTAGGCACCCACACGGCTTAGTAAAAGGGGTCCTCAGTCTGTGAACTCTTAGATAAAAATACAAAAATATATTGAACTAATCAAAATAGTAACAGCTTACATTCCATGTGACTCGTATCCTTTCTCACATAAAGAGAAGATGACCGCGGCTTTCTTTTAGAAAAGCCGCTATTTAAATACTAACCAGCTGGCTGAAAAAAGCACAGTCCCAATTGGTTATGCACCCAGTAACTATCATTTAGGTGTGAAAATCCAAGTATTCTATAACTGTGTGCCTAAATCCCAGGAGTGCCCCTGACCCACCCATGCCTCTCCCATGGTCACACCCCTTTTTCAGTTAAGTGCTAATTTAGGTGCACATATTATAGAACAGGGTGTAGGGCAGATCCATGTATAATCCTAAATACAACCAAGTGCTTGTTAATGCCAATAATTGATTGTTAACACCTAATTGGCTAATTAGTTCCATGCAGATTTGTGATCCATGCCCAAATTTGGGTGACCTATACAGAATCTGGGGGTTAATGAATTAGTGTTCAATAAGTGTCACGCCAGCACGGTATCTGTTATGATAGCACATGAATTTGTCTATGCTGCTAGGGCATGGCCAACTGATTAAAATACTTTAAAAGACCTCCTTAGAGTAGTTTTTTTATTCATACAAAGAATGATTTTATCAGCATACTACAAATATATCTGTTTGGAGATGACCATGATTGCCAACTTATGAAAATAATTTTTACTAACAGTCTTCCAGAATCTTACTGGCAATCTTACTTTGTTGTTGTTGTTGTTGTTTTTTAACGAACACATTTTACTTTTTGGATTTGTGCACAGACTAATTGGGGTTAATATTTTAATCATGAATTCTGTTAACTTAGGGGCCATTTTACTAATCTACAGTAGGCTCTACGTGCGTGCAACGCATGCCAAAATGAGACTACCGCCAGGCCAGTGCACCCTCCTGGTGCTAATTTCAGATTTGGTGCGTGCTCATAATGCCTGGATGAATTATTTATTTATTTCCTCCTATGTGCGCCAGTTCTGGCGATAATCAGCACTTGGCGACCGCCAACCGGTCACTACATGTGAGCCTTTACCGCTAGATCAATGGGTGGCGTTAAGGGCTCAGGCCGGTTTTGGGTGCGCACTTTTTAAATTTTTACCGCAGGCCCTTTTCCCGCCCCATTAAAAAAACTATTTTTTGTAGATGCGGTAAAAAATGACCCGATGCATGTCCAATACACATGCCTACACTACTGCAGGCCACTTCTTACCGCAACTTAGTAAAAAGACCCCTTAGTGCCCTTTTACTAAAACTTAGCATGTGCTAATGGACATTAGTATACGCTAACCCCCAAATTCAATGGATCACACCTTAATTTCCAAGCAGAAATCGAAGCATATTCTATAACAATGTATGTAACTTAATGGTTAACTAGTTAATCAGCGCTGTTAATTGAATGTTAGCAAACAATTATCAGTACTAATTGGCACAAATTAAGATTTACACGCACAATTTACAAAATATATTCTGTAGCATAGTGCTTGTAAATTCTAAGTTGCATAGTTGAAAAGGTGGCGTGGCCATGGCTGGAGCTTGGGTGTTTATAAAATCTATGCAAGTTGTTATAAAATACACCCACTCTGTGCCTAATTTAGGTATCGGGATTTACACCAAGTAAAACATGGCCTAAATGGACACAACCAAATTTGGTTGCGTGGAGAGGCACTTAACGTATTTTATATACCACATGGAAATTTAAGCCTATTCTATAAAATTTAGACATACTTTAGAGAATATGCCTAGGCGTATTTTTTTACCGTGTGGATTTTTCAGGCGCCATATATAGAATTTAGCCCTAAGTACTGTGCATTCTATTTTATGCCTATAGGCCACATGTTTATATTTATTATAAAATTTTAAATATCACCTTGCTTAACCAGGTCACAGTGGTTAACAAATAAAAAAAATAATACAATTAAAAGAAAAATAACTCCATATTATCTGATAGGAAAGACCTAATCACAACCACCCAGAGCATTCATTCTAAAGAACGAGACAATACAGCATCTTCAGCATTGCAAAACTTAACAAATCCTTACATCCTCTCCATTAACAATATTAAATGCTTTACTGAAATAAAAGCTTTTAAGGTTTAAACTTTTTTAAACTAGCCTCTCAAAATGTCCAGAATCCGAATAGCAAATATAGCCATTTTTGAAACAGCAAAATGTCTTTTTTTTCTCCGAAAATGGCCATTTGCTAGATGGTTTTGTGCTCTGTGCATTTATCTTTTTGGTCTATTAAAAGTAAAAAGTCCAAGTGAAAAATGCACAAAATAAAGACATTGGTATATAGGAAGAGCTAGCATTCATAGTAAATTGGCACTGCAGTGGATTTCACCTAAAAGCTCCTAGGTACATATCTCACCATTGCTCCTTTATATTGCATAGTTAGCCCTCCAAAACCCACCAAAAACCTACTATAGCCAACTGTACACCACCACTACAATAGCCCTTATGGCTGCATGTGTCATCTATATATAGGTACAGTAGGTTTTGGTGGGCTCACATTGTCCATCACAAATGTAACAGTTAGAGTAGATTATGAACCTGGGTCCTCTTCTCCATAGTGCACTGCAATGACTACTAGGTTACTCCTGGGATCTACTTACTGCTCTAATAGGACTGGCTATAACATCTGAGGCTGTCAGAGGCTGGTACATACTCTTTCTTTTACATTTTGGGGGTGGGTGAGAGGAGGTTAGTGACTACTGGGGGAGAAAGGGGACTCATTCCTCTATTCCTCCAGTGGTAATCTGATCATTTATGGCAATTTTTTGTGTCTTAGTTGTTATTAAAACAGGTCTAATTCAAAATGTCTTAATTTTAGTCCAGGACATTTTTGTTTTGTTCCATTATAGCTGAAAAATGTCCAGGTTTTAGGAATGCCCAAATCCTGTCCTTAACATGCTGTCGACACCCCCCCCCCCTTGGGATTTGGATGTACTGCAGATGAACTGCATAGAAAAATGTCTGGAAAATGGGTTTCAAAAATACCGATTTAGACGTTTTGGTGAGAAAATGTCCAAATGCTGCTTTATAACTCTTTTTAGACATTGTGCTCTTTTGTAAATGAGCCCCCAAGGGTTTAAAACTATTAAACTGTTATTTGGAACAAGAACCCTTTAACTGTTAACAATGCAGTCAAGCTCTATGACTGGCATTTAATTTAGAAAAAGTCTTGTTATTAATTACTAACAAAACATCTATGACATCAGAAATAGAAACAGTCACTTATATCAGTTTATTGTATTCATTGGTGTACAGTTTTAACAGCTTGAGCTATGGATATGGCGTTCTGCACATAATCATAATACTCATTTATCATCAGAGTTTGTAATTGGTGACATGTTTCAAAACCACTGACAGAAAGCAGGAAACAACTGAATTAGATGGCAATATGGAACAAACATAATCAACCAGCCTACTGTTAGATCAGTTTGTTGCTGTATGATAGTACAAAAAATGCAATATGTAGTCATTCATCATTAGAATAGAATTATTCACTTCTGGCCTGCAATATTAAATAAGTAATATCAACTTGACAATATGGTGCTCATTTTCAAAGCAGATGAACATCTCAAAATGCCTTTAAAAAAGTCCATCTACTAAAAACATCTAAATCCCAATTTTGGAAAGTCAAAATCTGGACATTTCATAATTCAGTTTGTCCAAATAGCAAGAGTGTGTGTTTTGGACATGACTAGGGAGGGCAGAAAAGTAGGATGTCCAACAATGATTTTCGAACTGGAAGAAACTTCTATTTAAAAAAAAAAAAAGGATATTTTTATCTAGATCTGTTTCAGTCATGTCCAAGTTACAAAAAGGTGCTCTGATTGGGCAGCTGACCACTGATGGGATTAAGGCATGACCCCTCCTTTAACCCCAGTCATTGCTGTCCCCCTCCCTCTCCCCTGAAATTGAAACAGGGAAGGAAAACCAGGCTCATTTACTAAGGCACGCTCATGTTTTTAGAGCGCACTAAAAATAGGCACACGCTAAATGTTAGAGACGCCCATAGGAATACATTGGCATCTCTAACGTTTAACGCACGCCTATTTTTAGCACACGCTAAAAACGTGAGCATGCCTTAGTAAAAGACCCCCTATGTCAGCTGCGGGCATTATGGCCATTCTGAACAAAGCAAAAAGTCGGTCAGAGAAGTAGTCTAGTAGTTAGTACAGTGGAGTGTAAACCAAAGGTTCACTTCTCACTGTAACTCCATGTTTTCCCTGTGTCTGTCTCAAGGAACAAAAAAATATTTACTGTACCTAAAGATATAAGATACCTGCAAGCCTGAAGGCTATTGATGGGCTGTACATTTAGGTACAGTAGGTATTTTTCTTGACCTGGAGGGATCACAGGTTAAAAAAAAAAGAGCTACAGTGGTATTTCAACCTATATTCCTTGGTTTATAGTCCACTGTGTTAACCATTAGGTTACTCCTCTGTTCTACAAGGAAATCTGTGTGGCAGTTTTCGAAGATTGCTGCTTGACAGATGTCCCTGTGCCTTGTTTTCCTTCATCATTTATAATTTAAATGTTCCCGTTTGTAAAATGGTTGTTTACCATGGTCATGTCCAGAATAAGGATGTCCTTCTTATATATTTTCAAGCAGGATGTAATACTACAGCTCAAAACAAGCATTTGGAGCATGCAGCAGAAGCTGTCATATACACTCTATTGATGCAATCTTCTCCGCGTCTAGAAGTGCTCACAAACATACATTTGCTCAAAAGAGAAGGTTGTAAGCAACATGATCACATCACACCATTTCTGAAAACTTTCACTGGCCACTGACTAAATGTAAAACTATGACCCTGATCTTTGAGGCACATAAAGGAAGTGAGCCAGCATACTTGGAAGAGCAGAATCTCTGTCTATGCATCTCCAAGGTCTCTAAAATCCTTCCAAACAGCATCCCTAAACACACACTTTACAAAGGAAAGCATGCAAAGCGACACCCGCCAATGAGCCTTGTCAGTAGCGTGCTCTGAAAAGCATTCCCAGAAAAGCTTTGCCAAATGCAAGACTCTCTTTCAGGAAGCAGGTGAAAGCCTAGCTCTTTTTTCAAGTTTCTAAATGATAAGCCAACTATCTTGCTAGTCACACACATAGGGGCAAACCTATAACTTGGCACCTCCATTTGCCCCCCCCCCCCCCAAGGATGCGTGGTGAAAGTAAATTATATAATGACATCTGGGCACCCAGATTCTGCTATAGAATAGTAGCATAACCTGGTATCAGCATCAGTGGAGGAGTAGCCTAGTGGTTAGTGCAGTGGACTTTGATGCTGGGGAACAAAGTTCAATTCCCAGTGCAGCTCTTTGTGACTCTGGGCAAGTCACTTAATCTTCCATTGCCCCTGGTACAAAATAAGTACCTGAATATATGTGAACCGCTTTGAATGTAGTTGCAAAAAACCTCACAAAGGTGGTATATCATTTCCCTTTACCTTACATTTATGCACCTACAGCCATAGATCTGGTGTAACAGCAGTTATATAAATATGTGAGAGATGCATGTAGCACACAGCATTTTTTAAATTATGTGAATAAGAGGGAGCCCCACCCATTGCTTGCCAATGCTCCCTTGCATTTATGTGCTAAGCCACTTATGCACATCCTTACATAATAGCGTTTTGGCACCCTGTGAGCACTTTTGAGGACAAGTGTAAATTTACATGCATAAGGGGGTACAAAAAGATCACAATAAACTCCCAAACATCCACTCTTTTTCGATTTTTTTATATATACATTTTTTCAAAACTTTTTATATGAATATATATTTTGTATATATGGGGATCATCAGAATCGTCATTAGCAATCCCTTCCAGGCACAGCGTCCCATATTTTAGGGCGCCATGTAACTCTTCATAGATCTGCCCACTTCATATTTTTTCTTTTATTATTGCTTTCTGATCTTTATCTTTATCTTCTTATTTTTAATTCTTCATCTTACAACTGATAAAAATCATAACATTTCATTACTTATAAGTAGCCCTCGCTTCAATACGTGATGATGGGGGCGGGACAGAGAGGGAAGTCTCTTCTGGTAAGCTTTTCAGCAGCAATTTTTGCAAACGAGCCAAACCTCTGCCAAGGGGATTCAAAAAGGCAGGTGCCTGGTTATAGAATTGCGGCACATACTATAGCTGGGATCAGTTGCATGCATCCTTTCTGACTGCATGTGACATTTTCCTTAAGTTAATTCCCCTTAAGATAAAATAACAGGAGCTTAGATAGTTTGTCTATATGTTCCACCTCTGTGTGTCCCTTTTGCTTTCTTTTAAGATGTTTTAATATATACTGTGTTAATATTGTAGGTAACTACTGTGCTATAATGCATACTGTTATTTGAATGTTTTACTACTGTAATTATTTCTTGCCTATGTTCACGTTGCACTGCATTGGATACATTTAAAAGGCAATAAATATGTGCTTATATCTGATTTGGCTCTGGCTGCCAAGAAATATACATAATTTTACTGTGGTTTCAGGCTGTCATTGGTTTGGGACTGAGTGCTGATGTAAATTTAGAGCCACCGTTTCCTCTGTGCAAACCATTTTAATACAAATATTTTGTGCTTTGGGATAAATAAATTATCTGAAAGAAAAAAAACTAATTTTACTTTCCTCAAAAACAGTATTCTAAACAGGCTCTCTCTTTTATGATAATGCAAGTATAAACACGAACCCCTAATTTTAGGAAGTTGAATTCTCAAATTTCCAACCAGTGCACAACTTATAGAATAAGGTCAATTGCATGCATAACTTAATAGATTAATTGCATGCTAATTGGCCTTAACAACAGACCTCAAGGGCCACCTTTATCACCTTTCCTATTTAACATTGTATATGGATTTTGTTTTTTCTTCCTTAGGAGTGAATTATTATTCATATGCTGGTGATATGCTTCTGTTGATGCCAGTTTGTAAAAATTTGTCAGATACCACCTTAAAGGTATTTATTTATTTTATTTCTTTATGGCATTTATATCCCACATTATCTCAGATAGGATTCAAGTTCAGTGTGAATCACAATATAACAAAAGTAGAACTGACAAGGCATTCTGATTATGCAGAACAAAGTATATATATATATATATCTCAAACATATAAACGGCGAGTGACCATACTCACTCACAAATGCGCAGTAGAGACTTCTCTCTCTGCCCCGCCCCCGCTTCAATACGTGATGATGGGGGCGGGACAGAGAGGGAAGTCTCTACTGGCATGCTGCAGACGTCGGAACCGCTCCCCCTCCCCCCTCCCCCAGAGTCGCTGCCACCCCTCCATCTGGCCCGAGCACTGTGAACTTACATCAGCATGCAGCGGCAGGCACATCAGCAAAGCTGCCGTCGGGCTTCCTTTCACCCAGGCCGGGCCCTCTCTTTGCTATTGAACTTACAGCGCAGAAACCACAGCAGGCAGATCAGCTCTCGTCGGCCTTCCTTCCCTGCCTGTGTCCCGCCCTCGTGTGATGTAACGTCGGCGAGGGGGCGGGACACAGGCAGGGAAGGAAGGCCGATGGGAGCTGATCTGCCTGCTGTGGTTTCTGCGCTGTAAGTTCAATAGTGAACAGAGGGCCCGGCCCAGGTGGAGGGGGGGCAGCAGTGACTCCGGGGCGGGTGGTAGCGGCGACCTGGGGGGGAGCGGTAGTGACCTCGGCGGTTCCCTCCCTCCCCTTCCACGCAGTTTCCCTCTCTGTTCCGTCATCACGTCTTGACGCAGGGGCCTGACAGAGAGGGAAGTCTCTACTGCGCATTTGCAAGTGAATCGATCACTTGCCATTTATATGTTTGATATCCATCATACCTATGTGTAATGCAGACTTTAGAAAGGATGGTCCATGCGATTATGACCTATTTCAGAAAGGACTGTCCATGTGTATAACTTTTATACCTGAATAATAACAAATATTCTAGGTGTTTGGGGGGCTATAATGCTGCCTCTGAAGAAGCCAGTAAATGATCCTCTGTTTCTATAGCTGGTGTTATTGAGGCCTTTCCCCAGACCTCTTTGAGCCTCATTTTCTGTCAAACCAACAGCTCTGGAATAGCTTACAACTCTCCTATCACCTGCATGGGTTGATCAAGAAGCTGTCACTTCACCTATTATAAGGGTATTGGTCCAGCATCATATATTGGATGAGAGTGTCAGAGATATGTGTGGTATGCTGCAAAGTGGATATTCTGATGGTTTTTTTTGGTCATGTTTCTTCTGACAGAATAAAGGGACAAAAACAAGATCATATCTGCAAGAAATCTTTGGACCCTCTGACATTGTTCACACAGACAATGGGTACATTGTTTATGGAGTGGGGGGGGGGGGTGAATATTTTATAGCATTTTTGCTTTTTACCGATTTTTAGAAGGGAACTTCTGGGCTGCTTTGCAAATATGTGTGAAGGGCAGAGGCGTAGTTTGGTGGGGTGCAAGGGGAGTGGCTGTTCCCCATTAATAAAATGGCACCTATGAGGATCAGCCCTTCAGCCTCACATTGATACCTGATTTACAAAAGGTCTGCTCCCCCTGACATTAAAACCTGGCTACGTTCTGGTGTGGGGGGGATTAGGGGAAATATAGACATAAGGACATAAGAAGAGCCATACTGGGTCAGATCAATGGTCCATCTTGCCCAGTATCCTGCTTCCAGCAATGACCAATCCAGGTCATAACATAAGAATAGCTATACTGGGTCAGACCAATAGTCCATCTAGCTCAATATCCTGTTTCCAACAGTGGCCAATCCAGGTCACAAATACCTGATAGAAACCCAAATAGTAGCAACATTCCATGCTACCAATCCCAGAGTAGGCAGAGGCATCCCCATGTCTGTCTCAACAGCAGACTATGGACTTTTCCTCCAGGGACTTGTCCAAACTTTGTTAAAACCCAGATACTCTAACCGCTGTTACTACATCCTCCAGTTCCAGAGCTTAATTATTTGTTGAGTGAAAAAATATTTCCTCCTATTTGTTTTAAAAGTATGTCCATGCACTTGCGTCCAATGTCTGTCAATTTGGAACTACCGCCTGGCTACCACGTGCCCTGGGCGGTAATTCTGTTTTTTACATGTGGCCGATATGTTCGTTGGAAAATATTTTTCATTTTCTACCACTTGGCGGTGACTGGGTGGTAATCAGCAGTGTATGTGTGCTGACAATTACCGCCTGGTTAACGTGTGAGACCTTACTACTAATCAATGGGTGGCAGTAAGGTCTAAGGCCCAAAATGTACACATGCCAATTTTTATTTTGCTTCTTGTCCAGTTTTGGTCAAAAAAGAGGCCATTTTTGCAGGCGCACTGAAAAATGGACCTGTGCACATCCAGAACACGTGCCTACACTAGCGCAGACCATTTTTCAGTGCACCTTAGTAAAAGGACCCCAAAATTTCTTTAAAAGAAATGGAAAGAGCTTTCCTGAACTGAAGATAACCACAAATTCTTTAAAGAAAAAAGAATTTCCAAATTTGTTGAGCTTGATAAGAAAAAGTGGATTGAAAATGTTATTTAATTTCACATGAAGAAAATCACGCCTACAATTTTGATTCCTAGTAGACTTTGAAATAAAATCATTTAAAAAAGCAAGATGTACACCTAAATAATCAGGGGTAGATCCACGCAGAGCAAAATATATTAAAGCTGCCACCTTAAATTGAACTTTTGCTTCTAATGGCATCAATGTAATCAAGATAACAAAGGAGTAATATGATCATACTTATCTGCTGTAAAAATAGTTCTAGCTGCTGCATTTTGTACCCGCTGTAATTTAGTCTTCATCAACTTTGTACAACCATTGTAAATAGAATTACAATAGTCCAGTTTTTAAAGTAGTTACAGCCGTATTTAAAAAATTTCTAAAAAGTACAGAGAGGACTGCTTTTTGTGTGGTTATATCTTTACCTGCTGAACATCAGCCAGCACCCACATAACTTCTGGGAATTCAATGCTGGTGCCCAGATATTATCTGGCACTGAATATCTGGGTTTAATTCTGCTCTCGGCAGTCATCAGCTTAAAAAACCGCCGTGAGTTGAATATCAGACATAGCACTCATCACACACTGAGGGCCTAAGGTGAGGGGGGCCTGGTGTGTTTTCAGCACTTAATTTTTCCTTTCAGTTCTGAAGCATCTAGGAGACAGGTGAACATATTTAGTGGCCAGATACCTCAGCACAGATATTTCATGTCACCCTCAGACCAAGTTTAATTCATAAGCTGCAATGGCAAGCCAGGATAGTGGAGGGGCACTGCCACTGGTATGATTGGTTGAGTGGGCCTAGTGCCATGTTGATTGGCAGGCCTCAATTTCTGCTTCTGCCTTAGACTACTGGTGGGATATCCTTTGAGGGTGCAATGGGATCCTTCACTTCTGAGTCTTGCTGTGACAGCAGCTCTGAATGTGGTTCTCCCTGAAAGCTGAAACTGGATACAATTACAGTTTGCATGCATGATTTACAACACACTGATGATCATGCTGTGCCAAGTATGTGTATGTGTATGGGGTGGGGGTGGGGAGCAGCCTAGCTGCCTGTGTGGCATCCCTATGGAGCCAATGCTGGCTGACAGATTTGTGTGACTTTTGTGTCCATATGAGCAGAACGTAGGAGATCTTGATTTCTGACCTTATGGTTTGTCTGTACAGTGTATCTGCCTTGATGTTTGCAAGATCCTGAGACAGCATGACATCATATTTTGCGTGAAAAGGAGGTTCTCTGGCAAGATGGCAGAAGAATCCTGGCATCTTTGTACTTTGGACAAGGTAGCATCCTTGTATTTGATAGCTATGTATCAGGTGTTAGAGTAAGTGGATAGGAAATTTATTTCAGCTTACTTGAATTTACTCCTACACTCTCTTCTTCTACACCCTCTGGTGACGAGGTTTTGCAGGGCAGGCTATACCATATGCATGTTGAGAGCAGGGCCCAAGTGATCTTTACATTTGGAAATTACGCGTGCAACATAATACTTCCATTTTCAAATGTATACAGCGCATGGCAGAATTTACACATTCCCAAAACCCTCAAATCATTCCTATTCAAACAAACCCTCTCAAAGAACTGTAACAATATCTCAAACAACTAATTATTACTTGAATTGGTTATTACTCTATTTACCATTAATCTTCTCTTTGCTTCATGTACAATTTCCCATTCATAATATATTTTCTAAATGTTTATTTATTTATTTACTTGTAGAAAAAGCCCGTTTCTCATTGAAATGAAACGGGCCCCAGCAAAAACATAGTAACATAGTAAATGACGGCAGAAAAAGACCTGCATGGTTCATCCAGTCTGCCCAACAAGACAAACTCATATGTGCTAATCACCTTCTGCCATTAATGTTTTTAAGGGAAGTTCTAGCGTCCCCCCTCCCTCCGAGTTCCATGGTCGTTGTCCCTCCCTCCCTCCCTTCCAGTTCCAGGCCCCTTGCCTCTGAATTTTAAAAGTCATCCTGACTTACCTCGTCGGGGTTACAGCGGCCGGCAGCAGCGATAAAAAGCGTGCAGGCTCGGCACTTACTTCAGTTTTCCCTTCACTGTCTCTCAGCTCTGGTCTCACCCTTGTGGAAACAGGAAATGAGGGCGGGACCAGAGCTGAGAGACAGAGAAGGGAAAACTGAAGTAAGTGCCGAGCCTGCCCGCTTTTTATCGCTGCTGCCGGCTGCTGTAACCCCAACGAGGTAAGTCAGGATGACTTTTAAAATTCGGAGGCAGGGGGCCTGGAACTGGAAGGGAGGGAGGGAGGGAGGGACGACGACCATGGAACTCGGAGGGAGGGGGGATGCTGGAACTTCCCTTAAAAACATTAATGGCAGAAGGTAATTACCTTGCTGGGGCCCGTTTCATTTCAATGAGAAACGGGCTTTTTCTACAAGTAAATAAATAAATAAATAAATAAACATTTAGAAAATATATTATGAATGGGAAATTGTACATGAAGCAAAGAGAAGATTAATGGTAAATAGAGTAATAACCAAGTAATAATTAGTTGTTTGAGATATTGTTACAGTACTTTGAGAGGGTTTGTTTGAATAGGAATAATTTGAGAATTTGGGGAATCTAGTATATTCCTGTATATTTCTTATTTTGGGTGGTAAGGAGTTCCACCATTTGGTTCCTAGGTAAGTGAAGTCTGCAGAGTGGACAGTTTTGTAGATCACATTTTTGCAATTTAGGTGTACTCTGAGATAGTTTTTTGCCTTATATTTAGCATTTCTTTGAGGTAAGTTTATTAATGCTACCATATAATCTGGAGCTGTGCCATGTAGTATTTGAAAGATAAAGGTACATAATTTGAAGGTGATTCTCGCTTTGATGGGAAGCCAGAGTAATTTGATTAGTAAAGGGGAGGCACTTTCAAAACATATATTCTTTTCAAGTAATGTACTAGTTATGATAGGTAAAATGTGGCAAAACTTAAAAAATGGTATCACATGACAGGTAATGTCATTGATATTTTCAATGTTATTGCAAATGATTGCACATCCCTAATGTATATTTGCTATTTCGTTTCCAATGACTAAATAAATATATCCTAGTGAATATATGGCTTGTACCGGGCACGAGTCACTTTATCTCTTTAGCAAAGCTCATTACCATTAATCTAGTGAGACAGAATAACATACCAGTTCTGATTTAGTTCATTGAAAATATAGTACATTTCATTTTTCATGTTTTAACGTTCTGTTCTTGTAGATTTAATGCTTCTACGATATAGTATAAATCTTGCATCTATTTAAGAACCTTTGACTTTAGCATTTTGCTTTGATATATTATCTTCAGAGCAGACATATTTTCATTTTTCATTCTTACAAAATCAAATGGGCAAAATAGCAGCTTTTATCAGATCTGTCCTCCCTCTGTCTCAGTAAAGCAATTCCTGATGAGGATTTGTTCCTACTTTCAGACCCTATAGTCTGTTTGATGAGTTGAATCCCCTTCTACATAAAGCAGGAATATCTTATTATACTTTAAAAATGAATAAGGCCAAAAATAACTGTTTTGATTGCAGGTGCCTTTTCCCAGGTTACTTTCCTTCAACCACCTTGTGCTGTCATACTATTAGAGGGTGACTATTATACATGTGGAAAAAGCCTTGAAGCTGTATGTCATTATGAGCTCATAAGGAAGTACTGCCCTTAAATGTTTTGCAAAGTTATCCAAAGATGAAAAAAAAAAACCAAACAGCGTTTAAATGTTGACTTCCACTTTCTGAACAATCTTCCCTCTAGAATTCTCTGGCTAATGCTGTCTCTGTGGAAGTTCCCCTCTGTGCTAAGCCCTCAGACCTTCTCGTAAACCCTGGTATCAGAAGGATTTTAGGCTTGTTAATCACCAACTGCATTGCTCTGAATGGTGGTGGCACTGCTCCAAGTCCCTTGTCGATCACCAACACTATATGTCTTTAGTCCATTCTTACTGTGCCCACTAGTTGCCAATTTTATGTCTGTGTTCAACTAGATGACAATTTTATACCTCCCTCATTGCTCAAGCCTCTAACCGACAACAGAAACTTTTCTAGGTTGGTCTGTCAATTGTCTTCCTCAGATCACCTCTTCACTGCTCCTCACTCCCTCTTTCCCCTTCCCTGTTTCTCTGCACTCTGTCATGTTGCCCTCATCCCCTTCTGCACCTGCTATCCTTCCCTTGCATCCTCATGTCTGATCTCAATTTAACCTTCCCTCTCTTACTTCATTCAACAGGTACTTCTCTTCCTGCCATAAAATTTCCTGCACACTCGACCCTATCCCCTCTCACTGGATCAATCTTGACCACCATAGTCTTCTTCTTCTAGTATTTACTATGATCACTAACTCTGTCAACGTGTACCATCCCTTCCCTATAAAAAGAAACCTTCTCTGGACACCTCCCTTCTCTCTAATTATAGACCCATTTCTAACTAGATGAAATTGCGCCCTTACAAATAAGAACCCCACGCAAGCATAACTCAACACCATGGTTCAACGATGAACTGAAAAAGTTAAAAACACAAACCAGAAAACTCGAACGAGCATGGAATAAAACAAAAGATGAACATACACTCAACACATGGAAACAAATACAAAGAAAATACAAATACACAATAAGACAGGCCAAGAGATCATACTATAAAACCAAAATAGGGACAGATTACAAAGACATGAAGAAATTATACCAACTCGTGAACAAACTCATAGACATCAACTTGGTCACTACCACGAATATAGACATCCCATCTGCAGATAAACTTGCGAAGTACTTCAATGAAAAAATTGTAAACCTACACAACACGCTACCTCAGAACAACACCGACATTGAAAACTTCCTCAATGAATTTGACCCAACCATTGGAGAATACCCGGCAGATCGGACCTGGTTAAACTTGGCCCTCCTTACCGTCGAAACAGTTACCCAGGTGATTAGTAGGTTTTCCAACACTCACTGTAAACTAGATACCTGTCCCAGCTGCCTAATGAAATCTGCCCCTGGCCGCTTCATAGCAGACCTCACATCCCACCTAAATTATATGCTTCAGCAAGGCCTCTTCCCTAAGGAAAATGGCAATACCCTACTCACACCAATACCAAAAGATACCAAGAAAAAAAACCAAATGAAATCACTAACTACCATCCAGTAGCATCTATCCCATTGATGGTCAAACTGATGGAAAGCATGGCAACCAAACAACTTACAGATTACATAAACAAATTCTCAATATTACACGAATCACAGTCAGGCTTTCGTCTCCTCCACAGCACGGAAACAGTATTACTCACTCTTCTAGCCAAATTCAAGCAGGAAATAGCAACAGGCAAAAGATCCTTCTCCTCCAATTTGACATGTCTAGTGCATTTGATATGATAAACCATAATATATTAGTAAGATTACTAGATAAGTTTGGGATTGGTGGAAACATACTTAACTGGATCAAAGGCTTCCTAACCACAATAACATATCAAGTAAAATCAAATTCAAACATATCATCACCGTGGAAAGCAGACTGTGGAGTACCACAAGGATCACCACTATCATCGATCCTATTCAACTTAATGATGACCCCACTTGTCAAGTCCTTATCCAACCATGGCCTTAACCCTTTCATATATGCAGACAATGTCACAATATACAATCCTTACAAAACCAAACTGACAGAAATCACCAACAAAATCAAGCTCGGCCTGAACATCATGGATTCATGGGCAAATGCATTTCAACTAAAACTCAATAAAGAAAAAACTCATTGTCTCATCCTCTCATCCCAACATAGCATGGACAACCCCACAAGTATCAGCACCCCAGATCACACCCTTCCTATCTCAGACAGCTTGAAAATCCTCGGCATTACAATGGACCGTAACTTAACACTAGAGAGCCAAGTGACATCCACAACAACGAAAATGTTCCACTCAATATGTAAACTCAAACGCATGAAGCAATTCTTCCCGAAGGAAACATTTCACAATCTGATACATCAATGGTACTAAACCACTTAGATTACTGCAATGGAATTTATGCGGGATGTAAAGAACAAACCTTAAAGAAACTTCAGGCCGCTCAAAACACGGCAGCTAGGCTTATATTTGATAAAACACGATCTGAAAACGCAAAACTGGCTCCCAATCAAAGAGCGCATCACCTTCAAAATCTGCACCCTGGTTCACAAAATCATCTATGGAGAAGCCCCGAATTACATGACAGACTTGATCGACTTACCAATTAGAAATATATCCAAATTAACACGATCTTATCTAAATCTGCACTACCCAAGCTGCAAAGGACTTAAAAACAAAACAACTTCCGCATCTAGTTTTTCCTATATAAGCACACAACTGTGGAACGTGTTACCAAAAGCCTTGAAAATGATGTACGACCACTTAAACGTCCGGAAATCACTAAAAAACAACCTGTTTAAAAAGACATACCCTACCGATCCAACTTAAATGCCTAATCTCTGCAACACAACCAAACTAAAGCACGTAATGGACATAACACAACTCTTCCGTTCTCTGATTCCCTAATGTGGCTGTGCCGCATGAACTTGATCTTATCACAACATCACCCTGTATTTGTTCACACCGGAGCCTGCAAAGGCCTCTCCGGTACTATGTACTATGTAAGCCACATTGAGCATGGAACGAACGAAGGACAGGCGCGTGGCACCCACCAGCGGCATGCACCCGGGGATGGGGGGTTCTTTCGCGCGGGGGGGTGCTGCACCTGGGGGGGCGGGGCGCATCGGCGATCCGCCCCGGGTGTCAGCCCCCCTAGGAACGCCACTGTCTTTTAATAGTTTTCATATCCTTGAATAATGTTTATAGTTTGTGCTCTCAAAAATGCAATTCAAAATGCATTCAAGTATAGTAGGAGGTTTGGGGTTTTTTCACTAATCTACCCAACATACTGTAGAATTTCATTGCAAAAGAACAATTATAGAAAAAGTAATTAAAAATAAGAAACAAATCTTGATTTCATAAGTCTTCACATTCTTTGTCCAAATCAGCTACATTTCCAAAAACTATCATAGGGGCCCTTTTATTCAGCTGCATTAAGGACTACTTTTACAAAGCAGCGCTAGCGATTCCCATGAGGCAAATGAGAGGAAGCCCATAGGAAATGAATGGGCTTCCTCTCATTTGCCACAGCAAGAATTGGTAGTGTGGCTTTGTAAAAGAGGCCCTAGGTTCGAATGCAAGCATAATGCAGCTGAAAATGGCATATAGAATGATGCGCGCGGCATCCTGCGGTAACTGTCAACTGTGTGCTAAAAAAATCTTTTATTTTTCTGAGAGGACATTTCAGGGGATAGAGAGTGGGTGTTTTTGTGCTAAACAGTTAGTGCCACCTACAAAATGTGTGGCAGTAAGTGCTCAGAAAGATTTTTTTTTAAATGGTTGGGCGCTAATAGCAACATTACTGCATGGCCAAAAATGGACTTAGCATGTGGGAGAGTCCTCTGTAAGGGCACACTAAGGGCCCCTTTCATGAAACTGTGGAAAAAGAGGGCCTGCTCTGGCATCGGCAGGTGTTTTTCATGCACGCCGAGGCCCCCTTTTACAGCAGCGGGTAAAAGGCAGGTATTTCTTTTTTTAGGAAATGGCCATGCGTCAAGTGAAGAAGCCTTGTTGTGCGGCCATTTCAGGGGTGAGCACTTACCACCACCCCCCACTGAGGTGGCAATAAGGGCTCCTTTGCTAACCCAGTGGTAACCGGGCAGTGCGCTAAACTGCCCGATTACTGCCGGGTACACACCGGCGCTACAAAAATTAAAATATTTTTGTAGTGCCGGATATGATGTGTACTGGGGTTGGGAACTACTACTACTACTTAACATTTCTGGAGCGCTACTAGGGTTGCGCAGCGCTGTACAGTTTAACAAAGAAGGACAGTCCCTGCTCGAAGGAGCTTTCAATCAACTACCACCAGGCTGCTGCGGTAGCCCAGTAGTACTTCATCTGTAGCGAGTGATTAGCCCGAGTTGGGCTAACCACGGCTTTGTAAAAGCTGCCCTAAGTAGCTCAGTCAAACTCCAGACCTGACTCTAATATAAAATGTGGCAGGACTTCAAGACAATTTGAAGTGCTTGAGCTACCCTGTCAAGAAGAATGGGCAAACATTGCCACTATCCTGCTTTGCAAAGTTGGTAATGTAGATGTTAATTTGTAATTGTGTCCAACAAATATTGAATCAAAGGGTGTAAAGACATGTCATAAAGAGATCAGTTTCTTAGATTTCTTTCATGTTGAAAGTATAGAGTGTGTTGTGTAGATTAGTGAAACAAATGCCTACGTTATTTCATTTTAAACTGTATTTTTAGATAGTAGAATGTGAAAATGTACAAGGGTATGATGCCTCTTATAAGACACCATACATGTTTAAGACTTTGTTGGAAACTCAGAGCTTTAAGACAGCAATAAAGAACATTTTATTAGGCATCACATTTATGAAAGCATGATGTATGATGAAGTTTTCAAATTGTGCTTTTTACATACAAAATCATTTTTACCTCTAGAGAGCAAACATAGGCAAAAATCCAAATAGGAGTTGTCATTAAGGCAGTTATTTGGGAAACTTTTATTAAAACAAAATATGATCTACAACCCAAAATAAAGATATATGAAGCATGAGGAGGGGAAGGAGCCACCAATGGAGAATAATCTTTACTCTTTCTGCAAGCACTGATGATGTAAATACATATGCACCATTTATTTACCTTTGGGAGCCCTCAGACCTGTAGTCACAGGCAGGTTTAGCTTTTAAGATCAATGAGCTGCTACAATTGTACATCTCCTATTAGTTCCAAAAGGAATAATTGTGTTAATGTGTTTTTTGTTTTTGTTTTTGTAATCTTTCTTATGTTCTTTGGCAAAATAAGAAAGCTATCTGGAATAAACCCTCTTATTTTAGCCTATCATATAGCTTCAAAATATGTTATAACAACCTTTTTCCCATACAAAAGTTAACTTTAAAGGACTAATGGGCCTTTCTTGCTAGAAGTATCAACTTACATAGGAGCTTTTTTACTAAGCAACGCTAAAAAGTGGTCTGCATTATTTTTAGCATGTGGGTTTCCAGTGCTCTGAGGCCACTTTTAGTGCAGCAGTAAAATGGCCATAATTTCTATTTCCCCTTAAAGACCATGTGCTAATTTCCCAATTACCACGTAGCTATTATCGAGTGAGCCCTTATCACCACCTCTTTACTAGGTGGCAATGGATCCTATGTTACCAGATTAACGCAGGTCATGCCTACTCTCCACTTCCAAACATGCCATATATTTTTTAGCTAGGGATTGGCAGGTGCCAATCCCAGAACTACCATTAGATGATTGAGCGCTTCCTGTCATAGTGCCTTTTTAGTATGCGATAAGCATGCGTTAGTGCTTACTGCTGCTTTGTAAAAGGGCACAATAGACTGCTTCAGTCTACATCACCCAAAATAATATTCATGCTATCTCTCTTATGTTCTTTTTTAACTCATTTTTTTTCTTTTTTATCCTTCCTGTCCACTCATATAGAGTTTACACTTTCACCTTTATATTCTATAAATATTCTCTCTCTCTCTCTATATATATATATACATATATATATATATATATATATATAGAGAGAGAGAGAGAGAGAGAGAGAGAGAGAGAGAGAGAGAGCGCACACACACACACACACACACACTTTTTTCCTACATATCCACCTCTCATCTTTGCTAATGGTAAGGTTAAGGGTAAGGGTGTGCAGCCAACAACAATGTTTATAGCAATGTTTATAGTTTTTTTTTTCTAATTTGTTTTATTTTGTTTTTATAAACTGTTGTTTTGGACAACACACAATCTTTATCCCTTGCGACCCTCCACTTATAACTCATACGATCACTATACAACCTTGTATCTGTTATCATCCAACTGGGCAAACGCCTTGACGGTACTATGTAAGCCACATTGAGCCTGCAAATAGGTGGGAAAATGTGGGGTACAAATGCAATAAATAAATAAAAAATTAAGAGATGTCTGTGGTTGCTGCCCTCACCCCTTAAAAAAAATACAGCTTGTGGTAAACCACCACACCCCCTGATCATAACCTGCACCCCCCCTAAGATCATTACCCAACCCAACCCAACCCTCCAACCCTAGCCACCGTCAAAAAGGCAGCCATTTTCTCTTGCTGACATTTACCAGGGAAATTGGTGGTACAGTGTCAGGCCAGGAGCAATCCCGTTTCTCTCCCAACTACATTGCACAGAAGCAAAGGTAGTTGTAGTCCCAGGACAGGAATGTCAGGAGCTGGAGTCTTGGAAGCAAGAAACACTAAAGGGACCTTTTACTAAGAAGCAGTAAGCCCACCGCAGACTTGCTGTGAGCTAATCCGAACTACAGTCCGGGTACTACAGGAGCCCGGCGGTAGTTCCCACCTCTAGCGTGTGCCATTTCTGGCACTAGAAAAATATGTCCTATTTTTATAGCACTGGAACTTACCTGGTGGTAGTTGGGCTGCACATTACTGCCAGGTTAGTGTGGGAGCCCTGACTGCCATCTCAATGGTTGGCGTTAAGGGCTCCTCACCGAAATGGCCGTGTGGTAAGTGGTTCACTTATCACATCACCATTTCTTTTTCCCCAAAATGGACAGCCTTTTACCCACTGCAGTAAAAGGGGACCTCAGGGCGCATTAAAAACACAAGCTGATGCTAGCGCAGGCCCTCTTTTATTGTAGCTTAATAAAAGGATCCCTAAAGCAACGGTAGGTGTAACCAGGAGTGGAATGCCAGGAGTTGGAATATTGGAAGCAGTTGGCTTAAAGCCACATATTTGAGAATCTTTGGATCAGATGAGCGCAGCACCTCAAGCATAAGAGTCATGGCAGATGCAAAGTTTTGCAAATTGCACAGAAGCAGTCTCATCCAATAGAGATGTATTTATTTATTATGCATTCTTGTATCCCACTATTATCCAAAAACAAGTTTTGGTACAAAGTGGCTTACAATTTACATTTTGGTAGAGTTACAATAGTGTTTTGCAATGTGAAGAGGGCATCTATAGTCCATGTGGTTATTCATAGAGTTTTTGAAGAGATAGATTTGAAGAGGAAAAGGTAGTGGTAGCTTTTGTGTTCAGTTGTAGAGTTTTGGTGATATTGATTCATAGAGGGCCCTGTTTACTAAGGCACGCTAGCATTTTTAGCACATGCTAAAAATTATTGCACGCTAATGCTAGAGACACCCATATATTCCTATGGGTGTCTCTAGTGTTAGCGCGCCTACAGCGTGGATTAGTAAACAGGTCCCATAGTTTTTGAAGAGGTAGATTTGAAAGGATGGCAACGATATCTTTGTGATTAGCTGTAGAATTTTTTTGAAGAGGTAGGTTTTCATTTCTTTTCTGAATTGGAGAAGATTTGTGATGCTTCTTATGGTTTTTGGTATTGAGTTCCACCATTTGGAACCCAGGTTAAATCTTCCTGTGTAGTTAGTTTTGTAGATGGTGTTTTTGCAGTTGGGTAGATGTAGGAGTAGGTAGTTTCTGTTTTCTGGGCTGGAATTTCTTGAGAATAGTTCAATCAAGTTAAGCATATATTTGAGTGCCATTCCAAATAGTATCTTGAAGATTAGGGTGCTCGCTTTGAAAAATATTCTTGCCTTGACTGGTAGCCAATGTAGTGTTTCAAGTAGTGGGGTTGCTCTCTCATATTTTGATTTCTTGAAAATCAGTCTTGCTGCCGTGTTTTGGACTGTTTGCAACAATTTTGGTGTGTTTTCCTTGCATCCTATGCATGCTGTATTGTAGTAGTCTAGTGTGGAGGAGTGGCTTAGTGGTTAGGGTGGTGGACTTTGGTCCTGAGGAACTGAGTTTGATTCCTGGCACAGGCAGCTCCTTGTGACTCTGGGCAAGTCACTTAACCCTCCATTGCCTGCCGCATTGAGCCTGCCATGAGTGGGAAAGCGCGGGGTACAAATGTAACAACAAAAAAAAAAAATCATTGATTGGACAAGTATCCGGAAAGATTGTCTAGGGAAATAGTCTCTTATTCTTCTCAGTTTCCATAGTGTTCTGAAGCATTTTGATGTTACTACTGATATTTGATTGTCCAGTGTTAGATGTTTGCCAAGAATGATTCCTAGTATTTTAAGTTGTGTTTTGATGTGGTCTGTTTGTTGGTTGATTGTGAATTTTTGGTAGGATGTGGGGTTGTGCGGAATTGCAACCTATTAATTCCAGTTTTTTTCCTGAGTGGCGCCATTATTAAATTGAACAGTATTGGTGATATTGGCTATCCCTGTGGTACCTCGCACTCAGAAATCCATGAGGTTGATGTTTGGTTGGACATCTTTACAATATAGGATCTGGTCTTTAGGAAGCCATTGAACCATGTTGCCACTGCATCGCTGATTCCTATGTTGTCGAACAGTGTCATTAGTGTGGTGTGGTCTACTAGGCTGAACACACTAGACGTGTCAAATTATAGTAGTAATACATTTTGTCCTTGGCATGTAACCTCAGCATAAGATTGTTCATTTGAGGAGAACCTCCTGCGAGTGAGCCAGGAACACTGGAAACACTTCAATATAGAACCTCTCTAATGCAAAGCTGCCAAGTTAACCAATTCCAAGAAGGAGACTTTTGCTCAATCTTGGTTCTGAATTTACACCCTAAAGCAGTTTAGGATTTGTAGTGCCTGATTATACCCATTGAAATCTTGCTGTGGGTCCCATAATGCATCATGATTGACTTGTCAGAAAGTCAGGACTAGCCTAAAATCTCCCCCTTGGAACTGGGTAAATTGGCAGCTCTGCTGAAGCTGCTATGGATAAAGTAGTGTGGTTGCTATATTAGTCCACTTTAAGCTATTGTATATACACAAATATAGTTGAATTATTCTATCAACTTTTGTTTTTGTTTAGGTAACTGAGCAAGTATGACAATATAACTCCACTATTCAGTCAACATGACTGGTTTAAAGTGCCTTACTCAAATCAGTTCAAAGTGTGTACTCTGGCTCATAAAACTCTGTACTCAAGTTTCCCTCTGTATTTAGCCATTCTCTTTTTACTTTTTTCACATCACCTCTCATTTTATGCTCTTCTTGTGGCTTTGGCTGGTTATTCTTGGCTCAACAAAAAATAGTGCTTTCATTTTCTGGGACCCTCCTTACGCAACTTACTCCCCACCTAGTTAATAACTTGAATCATCTTAGCCCAAATTTAGAGCTGTCATACAAATGTATCTCTTTCTAAGGTTAAAAAAAATGCTGACCACCACAGGCTGACTATTTTGGACTTCTCAGACATTGATTAAGTTGACAGTATGGCATGGTTATACTCTAGTTCAAAGTAGTGGACATATTAAAGTGAGCATCATTTGTGGCCATCTCTGGATAGAGGTGACCTCACCAGAAACAAAAGTTACAGAAGTTCAAACATGTATCTTTTTCATACTGCTTATGGACCCATGTAATGAAGAATCAGCCATTCTCAGCACATTGGATCTGAGACTTTATTCATTTTTTTCCCAGATACAGACACGTTTACATGCATGACAGGTCCACAAAGGCATGTGAAAACAATTTATGTGGCTTTTCATTTACTCAGAGCCCCTTGACCCATTTTTTAAAATTATTATTATTTTATTTTCCAAACTCAGCAAATAAATATTGGTTGTAAATTGTTTTCAGTCATTTTGGGTAAATTGAGCCTATTGCTATTTATTAAGCACTTTAAGAATAAGATCCTGTTGCTTAAAGTAGGAGAGTTTAAATTTTCTGGTGTGCTTTAAGATCAATCTGACCAACATATTGTTTATTATACATGGAAGCATTTCCCAGTCTCAAGAGTAATATTTATCTTTCAGCTTTAGACACCACATGCTAAGCTCTTCAATATTACATCACAAGGGAGCCTCCATCAAGATACTAAAACACTGCTGAAAATTGTATGGTATGTAATTAAGAATCACATACATGGCATTCCTCTAGTGGAATAATCCAACCAGATGTGGATTAGGCTGATGATGACTAACAAACACAATGAAAATATTAAAATGTATTTGTGAAGCAAGGTGGTAATAAAGTACCTGTGAATACTTTCACATACTTTTCTGTTTAATATTCTTCATTGTTTTGCCATGCATTATTTTATTTTTTGGTACATAATTCCCTGAAGTGTATTATAGTGTGCATAATGCCATTATGTAACAAAAGTACTGGGCTTGTACAGGGGAAGCAGTGTTCACTCTAAACTGCACTTTACATCCAGAAGCTGAATAAAATTTAGAGTAGCTAAAAACGTAGTTAGATTACAGGTGAACAGGAAGGGAAAGCATGTAGAGCATGGCTCATAGAATTCTTTCCTGCAACCCTGCAAGTGTGTGTGTTATCAGTAAGACGTTTTCACAAGATAATGTAAGGAAAATGTTTGCTCATGTTAACTTCAATCCTTGGAACATTGCTCCAACTTCTTCTTCTCTCCACCTTCCCTGATTCATGCAACAAGTTTAGTATCTTACCTTCCTCCTTCTGGGTGGCGATAGTCCAACCAGCACAGCACCAAAAACATTGAGTCTGGCAGGTGCGGGGCTTTGAGCATCTGTGAATGCCCAAGATGTGCCAGCTTCTGAACCCTCAGAAATAGGATGTTTGGAGGGGGAGGGGGAGGGAGCAGGCAGGCCTTGAGCATGCACAGATGCTCAAGGCCCCATGCCCACTAGCGTCTCTGCTTTTGGCGCTGTGCTGGTTGGAGTATTGCCACCACAGGAAAGGGGGAGATAAGGCACTAAACATGTCATAGAGGGTGGGGAAGTGGAGAGAAATGCTGGGCACCATGGCAGGGGGTTCAAAGGTAGGGAAAGATGCTAGATGCTATGGGAACGGTCGACTATGGGATGGTTGGTAAGGGCAGATGCTGGAGCTGGGGGTGGAGCATGGGTGGAGTTGGGGTGCACCTTGACACCCCCAAACAAAAAGGCATTCTGCTGCCCCTGTTACCCGGTATAGGAACAGCCTCCTACCACAATATTCATTAAACTGTAATACTCACATTCATATTGTAGTGAATACTGCAGAAACCAACCCACTGTAGATGAAAATTGGGTTTTCATTCTGATTTGACATAGTTTAGTAAACGAAGTTGCCTACAGACGGTTCACAAATAGCTCTTACTTACTAATGGTAAAATAATAAAAAGAAAAAGAAACCTGATATTCAATTTTAACTGGATAAAGAGAAAAATAATGCTTTTATGACAAAGAGGTTTTTGAATGAGGAAATTCCATGCACAAAACAGGTTGATAGGATAAAGCTTTTCCATCAGACTATCAAGAGAACTGAGACAGCAGGGTGTAAGAGGGATGTTATGGGTATTGCTACTAATGAAGAAGTTATGTGACTGGATGGAAAACATCTGTTGTCCATTCAAATTTGAAAAGGATATTACCTCTATTACCCCCAACTTGTATCTGTCAGAGTTTATGCTATGAGTTATTAGCATGGGGCTTTGGAGGACTGGTTGGCTTAGTGAATTGTCTTAGAGATCACAGACTTTTACCTCCAAGTCACCAGTTCAATTCTTGCTCAGTTTTCTGGTAACTAAATCATATTACCAACTGGTAACCTGCATGAAATGAGTCAGTGGTCTCAGTGCAGCTCCCATTAAAAAAAAAAAAATCATGATTTGTACTAATTGGAACCAGTTTTGACAATCTGAGCAGAACACCTACTGACAAAGTGCACTGGTTGGTATTTATAAGAGGCCATTTATGTATGTATGTGGCCACATGCGCAAAAAGACTACAAAATTAAACCCTTAGGAGGCAACTCTGTAACTGGGCACCTCCACAGGTACCCCAAGGCTGCGAGGTAACATCCTAATTTTATAGCAGAACTTAAGTACCTAGGTAACATTATAGCATACTATCATGAACTGCTATCGATGTGCCTAACATTTAGGTGGTCACAGTTACACCAGCAGCTTGTATAAGTGCAGATGCCTACTTGAAATGTGACAGGGACACATGTAACCTACAGTATTCTGCAAAATATGTGTGTAAGAGGGACCCCCACCTGTGTCCTGCCCCTGCTGTGCCCCTGTGCATGTCCTCTGCCTCATTTTCAAAGCATATGGATGTCCCAAAAGGCCAAAAAGGACATCCATGTGCTTGAAATGTTCAAATCCCATTTTTACAAAGGCAGAATAGGGATGTAAATCCAAATAGCAAGGGTCTGTGTTTTGGGCGGGACTAGAGAGGGCCTGAAATCTGGATGTCCAACAGCAATTACCAAAGGGGGACAAATGTCCATGTCTAAAAAGAAGGACATCCCTATTTAGACCTGTTTCAGGGCCATCCGGCTTAAAGAAAGGTGTTCTAATTGAGCAGCTGTCTACTGTAGAGATTAAGGCATAACACCTCCTTAATCCCCCAGTGGTTTCTTCCCCCTCCCTCTCCCCTGAAGGTGAAACCAGAAAGGGATAACAGGCTGTATGACAGCTTCAGGTATTATGGGCATTCTTAATAGCAGGGAGCAGTTCTGAGGAGTAGCCTAGTGGTTAGTGTAGTTGGTTATAAACCAAGGGACCCAGCTTCAAATCCCACTTTAATCCAGTAACAGAAAAATACTTACTCTACCTAAAGGCTATTGAAGTGGTGTGCAGTAGGCATTTTTCTTTTTCTGGAAGGCTCAAAATTACAAATTTAAGAGTTAAAGCAGGATTTGAACCTGGGTCCCTAGGTTTACAAGCCACTGCACTATCCACTAGGCTGTCCCTCTGCTCTACATGGATGTCTGTGTGGCCATTTTTTAAGAATGCTGTCAATCAGATATCCAAGTCCCTTGTTTTCCCCTGTTCGTAATTTGGACATTCCAGTTTGTAAATGGCTGTTCATGCTGGACATCTCCAGCACATGGGCATCCATCTCGTGTATTTTCAAACAGGGAATCTCAATGCATTTCTTGTTTGAAAATGCATGCCAGATGGAAATTGGTTTGGGACATTCTGATGTGGATGTCCTTTCGAAAATGCCCTTTCATGTGTGTGAAGCAGGAATATGAAGGATAGCGCCTAGGTGCCTTGCTAGGATGTACACAGATATATATGCACATATGCACGTATGTGTTGCTAGTATTCTAAACATTTGTGTATGTAACGTGTACAAATTTCTGTTTGGAAATCAAAGCATATTCCATAAAAATCTGCATATTAATTAGTTAACAAGCTAATTAGCGCTGATAATTGGATGCTAACAAGCAATTATCAGCATTAATTGGCATTAATTAGAATTTGCATACACTACTTGATAAGCATATTCTGTAATGTGATGCGTGTAAATTCTAAGTTGCATAGCTGAAAAGTGGGCGTGATTATGGGCATTGAATGGGCAGGTCATGGGCATTTCTAAAATCTATGCCCATTGCTATAGAATGCACCTGCTCTGTGCATAATTTAGGCATCGGGATTTACACCAGGTTTTCATTGGTGTAATAGACCACAACTAAATTTATTTATGTGGACCAGCACTAGGCACATTCTATAAAGTACACTTAAATTAAATCATACTTTATAGAATATGCTTCAATTTCCGCATGAAAATCTTGGTGCGATATATAGAATCTAGTCTCTTACTGTATTTTTTATCTTTGTACTTTATTACTCAACTTGTTAGCTTCTTTGTCATAGTTACATGCTTGAGAGTTATTTCCTTTTGCTTTTCCTAGTGTTGTTCATTTGGGATAGTTTATTTATTTAATTTATTGGGATTAATTAACCGTCTTTATGAAGAGATTCACCCAAGGCAATTTTGTTTTATCTTTTTTTTGTTACGTAGAAATGGTTGGCTCTGTTATAACTTTCACATAATTTTGTAAACCACAAAGGGTAGGGTACTATGGGAAACTTGAAAGACACATGCTAATAAGAAAGTCGAAATCAAACTAGGCAGAATTCAACACAAGCAACAAGCTGCAGACTAAATACATAGTTGTTTTTCCCAAGTGTAGAAGCCGTACCTAGGACAGGAATAATAAATTCTCATGAGTTACTGTTCTTCAATATATGTCACTATGGCCCTTACTTTAGAATCGCGGTTTGTGTTTTGAACACCTAAAAACTGGCATATTATATGGATATCCAAATCCTGATTACATAAAGCCAGGATATGGATGTCTAAAACTGCACTACATCCATTTGGTAAAGGGGCATGGTATGGGTGTATTTTGGTTAGGAAAAGGGAGGGGCCAAAATATGGATATCAAGCTCTAATTTCAGAAGAGGAAGAGAGACATTGGATTTAGACCTAGTACTTGGCATGCCCAGGTTATTAAAAGGTGCTCTGATTTAGCAGCCATCCACTGGGGGGGGGGGGGGGGGGTTAAGACACAGCACCTTCTTAATTCCCCAGTGGTTGCTGTCACCCTCCCCCCCCCCCCCAAAATAGCAAGAGATACCAGGCTGTATGACAGCTTCAGGAACTATGGACATTCATGGTACTAAAATGTTTTAAAAATTAACTTCTTAACGGACATCCATGCACAGTTTAGGAATAACCTAATAGTTAGTGATGTGGTCTAAGAACCAAGGGAGTCAGGTTCAAGTCTCTCTTCAGCTCTTTGTGATTCTTTAAGACTATTTTTTAGTGTGTGGGTAGTGTGCATACATGCAAAAACTACAATGGGACGCCTCAATGTGCTGCATTGTAACCTGGGTTAAGCAGGCATTAGTGCTGACTGCAGCTTAGTTAAAGAACCCTTTAATGATCTATAGCCTAAGGCTACTAGTAGAAAAACAATTAATAAAATCAAAATATAGCAAAGATATCATGTAAAATGAATACCAACAGAAATAATGTATCTCTAGTCCAAATATTAGAATAATAGGCATCAGGGAAATAGGTCAAGGGTAATTAATGAAGAATGCGCAATCACCTATAATAAAGCTGACTCTGCTACATGGTAACTGGTTTGATATCTAGCACTGATGTTTGCAGTTCTTTAAACCAGAATATTTTCCTTCATGCAACCTACATTTCTAAGCAGCGGGGAGGCTACAGAAATGTCTTGGTACTGAGTAAGGATATTTGGTGGGTAAATGACCCAGAGGAGTAAGTGCATAGCAGGCAATGGGTGGTCCATCCTGGTAAATATATCATTCAGTTCTGTACCAAATGCTTCTGCACTTGTTGAGTCATTAAACAGCAGGAGGTATGCTTGGAGTCTGTATTTTGGCTCCTCTCCCTCGGTACTTTCAGTTAATCTGAATTGGAATGTTTATTTATGTTATTCTAGATTTTACCATTTATCATCGTGCTGTTCTGTGATAAATGATTCAAACTACCACAAATGTATAAAAAAAAATATTGTGATATATGATACATTTTAAAAAGACAATTGGAAGTATCAGTGAGATCTCAGATCAAAGATTCTCTTAACTGTAAAACGTAGTTACATTTAAAATTTCATGGTCTCGTTTTACAAAGTGGTGCTACCTATTAGCCGAACACTGAATGCAAAGAAGCCCATGGGAATTGAATGGACTTCTACACATTCAACATACGCTAATTGGTAGCACTGCTTTGTAAAAGGAGCCCCATATGACATAGAAACATAAGAACATAACATAAGAGTAGCCATATTGGGTCAGACCAATGGTCCATCTAGCCCAGTATCCTGTTTTCCAAACAGTGGTCAAACCAGGTCAAAGTACCTGGCAGAAACCCAAATCATGGCAACACACCATACTACAAATCCCAGGGCAAGCAGTTGCTTCCACTGTCTGCCTCAATAGCAGACTATGGACTTTTCCTCCAGGAATTTGTTCAAACCTTTTTTAAACCCAGATACACTACCCGCTGTTACACCTCCTATGGCAAAGAGTTCCAGTGAAAAAAATATTTCCTCCTATTTGTTTTTAAAGTATTTTCATGTAACTTCCTCGAGTGTCCCCTAGTCTTTGTACTTTTGGAACGAGAAAAAAATCAATTTACTTCTACTCATTCTACACCACTCAAGATGTTGTAGACCTCAATTATATCTCCCCTCATTCATCTCTTTTCCAAGCTGAAGAGCCCTAACCTCTTTAGCCTTTCCTCAGTCGAGAGGAGTTACATCCCCTTTATCATTTTAGAACATGATTGCTAATAAAGACCATTCATTCTGTCTAGTCTGCCCATCCATATCAACTTTTAGCACAATAATTTCTTCTTCTTTAGAGATCCATTGTACATCTCCCAAGTTTTTCTTTAATTCAGATACTGAGGGTGTTTTTTGGTAAAGGTTAGCTCAAGTTATCTGCAACAGGTCCCATTTTATTCCTATGGGCCCTGCTGCAGATAATTCAAGCTAATCTTTTGATCTTGTTGCAACCACCTTCTCTAGGAGGCTGTTTCCTTCATCTGTTCACCCTTTCCACAAATAAATATTTCATTACATTAATCCTGAAACTACCCACTTTGCCTTCATCCTGTGATTCCTCATTCCAGAGTCTTCTCTGTTGAAAAGATCTGCCTCTTTTGCATTTATACGTTGAAGGTATTTAAGTGTGTCTACCATATCTCTCCTTTCCCATTTTTCTTCCAGGATATACATTTAAGGGGAGGAGGGGATATTATCAAGGTGTGGTAAAAGGCAAGCTTTTACTGCACCTTTATTTACCACAGGTTGCTATCATGGCAAAGGAATAATCAGTGCATTTTTTCTAGCGAAAAAGGTGCCGGTACTCAAATGCCAGGCCACCCTTCAGGGGTGGGGTGATCACTGAGGGACCCACCCCACAATAGCCAGACCCCTTGCAACCAGTCACAGAATCCATGACAAGGCAGAATTTGCGTGTAAAGCCTGAGCTCTTTCATTAAAACTTAGGGACTATGGGTCAATTTTAGCAGACAATAGAAAAGGTGATGGTACTCAGTACCCCCAAGTACCCCCTCAAAAAAAGCCATGAGAATAATGCTGTTTGCAAGTCAGTACTACAAAGACATCTGCCAACCCCAGTTCAAGGCTCCTGGTGACATCCCCCCCCCCCAGGACCTCCTCACTATCTTGAATGGCCTACCATACATATCTTTTGTGGTTTTAAGGAAACATAATCCCTAGTGATAGTAGTGCAAGACCACTGCTATGGATGCCATTTTGTATACTGTGGGGTCCTTTTACAAAGCTGTGGTTAAAAAATGGCCTGCGGTAGTGTGGGCTGTCTTTGAGGCATGTGCTGGGCCATTTTTTACTGTGGCTGGGAAAAAGGCTATTTTTTGGATGGGCCGTGAAATGGGCCTTCACTAATATTAAAACCAGCGTGCACCTATTTACGGCCTGAGCCCTTATCACCACCCATTGACCTAGCAGTAAGAACTTGCGTGCTATCCACATAGTAACCATACTGCGTATGCCAATATGGGCTTACTGCCAGTTACCTCACTCTGACATCCTCCTTTAACCTCCGACTATGCTCTACCACCCCTACTCACCGTGATGGCCATTGTCTCGACCTCGTTCTCTTCTCTTCCTGCTCACCTTCCAATTTCTGCACCTCAGTCCTTCCTATCTCAGATCATCACCTAATCACCCTCACACTTCATCACCCTCCCCCTCAACCTCGCCCAACTATAACCACGGCCTTCAGGAATCTCCAAGCTGTCGACCCCCCTACCCTATCCTCTCACATCTCCAATCTCTTCCCTTCCATCTCGTCTTCTGAATCTGTCGACACGGCTGTCTCTACCTATAATGAAATTCTCTCCACTGCTCTGGATACCCTAGCACCATCTGTCCCTCGCCCCACTAAGCGCATTAATCCTCAGCCCTGGTTAACCCCTTGCATCCATTACCTTCGCTCCTGCACCCGATCTGCTGAACGACTCTGGAGGAAATCTCACACCCTGTCAGACTTCAACCATTACAAATTCATGCTATCCTCCTTCCGGTCCTCCCTATTCCTTGCCAAACAGGAATATTATTCTCAACTAACCAACTCTCTTGGCTCCAACCCTCGTCGCCTCTTCGCCACCCTCAACTCCCTACTTAAAGTGCCCTCCGCTCCCACTCCCCCCTCACTCTCTCCTCAAACACTAGCTGACTACTTCCGCGATAAAGTGCAGAAGATAAACCTTGAATTCACTTCCAAGCCTTCGCCTCCCAGTGACTTCTTAACACACTCCCTCCACCAACCTAACCTGGCCTCCTTCTCCTCCTTCCCTGTGATCACCGAAGAGGAAACTGCTCGCCTTCTTTCTTCCTCTAAGTGTACGACCTGTTCCTCTGATCCCATTCCCACCAATCTGCTTAACAGCATCTCTCCTACAGTTAACCCCTCAATCTGTCACATCCTCAACCTCTCTCTCTCCACTGCTACTGTCCCCGACACCTTCAAGCACACTGTAGTCACACCACTTCTCAAAAAACCATCACTTGACCCCACCTGTCCCTCCAACTACCGCCCCATCTCTCTTCTACCCTTCCTCTCCAAACTACTTGAACGCGCCGTCCACAGCCGCTGCCTTGATTTTCTCTCCTCTCAGGCCGTCCTCGATCCACTTCAATCCAGCTTTCGCCCACTTCACTCGACAGAAACTGCACTCTCTAAAGTCTGCAATGACCTGTTCCTTGCCAAATCCAAAGGTCACTATTCCATCCTCATCCTCCTCGACCTATCTGCCGCCTTTGACACCGTCAATCATAATTTACTTCTTGACACACTGTCCTCATTTGGGTTCCAGGGCTCCGTCCTCTCCTGGTTCTCTTCGTATCTCTCCCAACGCACCTTCAGAGTATTTTCTAATGGCTCTTCTTCCACCCCCATCCCACTCTCTGTTGGGGTTCCTCAAGGATCTGTCCTTGGACCGCTTCTTTTCTCGATCTTCACCTCTTCCCTGGGCTCGCTGATCTCATCACATGGTTTCCAGTACCATCTCTATGCTGATGACACTCAGCTTTATCTCTCCACTCCTGACATCACTGTCGAAACCCAGGCCAAAGTTTCGGCCTGCCTTTCAGACATCGCTGCCTGGATGTCCAACCGGCATCTGAAACTGAACATGGCAAAGACTGAGCTCCTTGTCTTTCCACCCAAACCCTCTTCTCCTCTTCCCCCACTTTCCGTCTCTCTGTTGACAACGCCTTCATCCTCCCTGTCTCTTCAGCCCGCAATCTCGGAGTCATCTTCGACTCCTCCCTCTCCTTCTCTGCCCATATCCAGCAGACAGCTAAGACCTGTCGCTTCTTCCTCTATAATATTAGCAAAATCCGCCCATTCCTCTCTGATCAGACCACCCGAACCCTCGTGCACTCGCTCGTCACCTCTCGTCTTGACTATTGCAACCTTCTTCTCGCTGGCCTCCCGCTTAGCCATCTATCCCCCCTTCAATCTGTCCAAAATTCCGCTGCACGTCTCATCTACCGCGTGAACCGTTACTCTCATATCACCCCCCTCCTCAAGTCGCTTCACTGGCTCCCAGTCCGCTACCATATACAGTTCAAGCTCCTCCTATTGACCTTCAAGTGCACTCAATCTGCAGCCCCCCATTACCTCTCTACCCTCCTCTCCCCGTATGTTCCCACCCGTAACCTCTGCTCTCAGGACAAATCACTCCTATCTGTACCCTTCTCCACCACCGCTAACTCCAGACTCTGCCCCTTCTGCCTCGCATCACCTTATGCCTGGAACAGACTTCCCGAGTCCATATGCCATGCACCCTCCCTGCCCATTTTCAAGTCCCTACTCAAAGCCCATCTCTTCTCCCTTGCTTTTGGCACCTAACCACCTTCCCCAGTCATGATACCTACACTGACTACATAGTTTGTAACCTTTAGATTGTAAGCTCTTTCGAGCAGGGACTGTCCTTCCCCATGTTAAACTTGTACAGCGCTGCGTAACCCTGGCAGCGCTATAGAAATGCTAAGTAGTAGTAAGTAGTAGTAGTAGTAGTTACCAATGGGAATGCCCCCCATGGTGGAAAATAGAAAATTATTTTCTACCAGGGGATTCAGTACACGCCAAAATTGGAATTATCACCGGGCACACATGCTATCCCTTTGGTAGTGCCGATTGGGCATGTGCTACCCACATGTTAGCCCTCCCCTGTATTAGCAGGGCAGAAGCAACTAGGGATTGCTCCTGCCTGAAGACCACTGGACCACCAGGGATATGTATGGTATGCCTTTCAGGATGATGGAAGGTTCTTTTGTGGTGAGGGGATGTCTTTGGGGGTGGGAAGTTTGATCAAGAGGGTGAGAGATGTCTTCTGGGGGTGGGGGATTTGATCGGCCTGGGAGGGCACTTATGCTCTGCGGGGACATATGTGTGGCCAATTTCTCTCAAAATGATGACAGACATTTTTGTGTCTGCTTTCGTGGTGTCGAAAAGTTGGACGTTTCACTTTTGAAAATGGCTGTTCTTTTTAGACGTGCTCCGTTAAGACATCTCTCTCATAGCCCATTTTCAAGCAGGAAAACTGGACATTTTTCCTATTCGAAAATAGCAGTCAGATGGACAATTTATTTTTTTTTTACATTATTGGCAAAACTATCAGTTTGAACTTAGACAACATTTTGAAAATACCTCTTCATGCTTCTAGAAAAATCTGGGTAAATGGGGCCATTTGAAACTGCTTTTGTTCCATATTGGTAAAAATACCTCCTGTTGTTTCTTTGATTTCAGTCATTGGTTTACCACTTAAAACAGCAAGATTTTAAAGTGGTTTACAGTAAAAACAAAAAAAACATATGTAATCATAACAACATATTTGCAGTAAATCAATACATTGAGTTTATGTGCTTGTCAGGACCTACTATTTTGCTTTGATTGTAACTGCTCTTTGGTACCCCTCAGAAGCAGCTTCCCTAGGTAACTACCTAGTCTTGCCTAATGATTGGACTAGCCTTGAGCATTCTTAACATACACAAATCTAAGAACATAACAATAGTCACACTGGGTCAGACCAATGGTCCATCTAGCCAATATCCTGTTTCCAGCAGCGGCCAATCCAGGTCACAAGTACCTGGCAGAAACCCACTAAGGCTGCCTAAAATTGGTGACTAACAGATCATGGGCCATAATTCGCAGACTGCAATTAAAGGATTATGAATTATTATGGGAAGCTTTCTTGACTCATTCACTAAGTAATAAGCTTTCTGGACTTACTTCAAATGTAGTGCTGCCTTTATTCAGCTTTCCTTGAGCAAAGAATTGTGTGAATATATAGAAATAAGGGTCAACAAATATATTGTAGGTGATAACTTTGTATTTGATTAAACTGTAAATAGCATTCAAGAGTTATCCTTTCTTCATCGAGTCAGTCAAACGGAATGCATTTCACAAAATTCTGATATGTTTTCAGGGGGTGTAGTACAGAGATTCAAAAGAGCACATACTCTGTGTGGTAGTTTGACATTTAAGACATTTGAAAACAAATGAATCCCATCTCAACACTAATCTCGTCTTTTAATAGATATGTTCCTTTGAGAGCAATTTATTTAGGAAGTTTCTGCTATAGTTTATAGAAAACTTTGGTTTTGTACATAAATTAATGGTTCCTAGGGAGCTACTCATCATTTCTAGAGCAGTCTCATGTACATTCACATAGTAGAAAAACATAGAGAGCAGTAAAACAATTTTGTTATTTTGAAACTGTAAGTCCACATATCTCAAGATGAGTTAATTCACTGGGAACCATTTCTTTACTACAGATATTACAAGGGGAGTGGGCAGGCATTTGCTAATAATGTTTAAGTTCATTATGTTTCCTGCTTCCCTGGACTGATTCAAATATTAGTTTTTGTGAGGGAGATTCCTTGATGCATATGGGCGGTAAATTTATCAAGGGTTTTCCACAAAAACTAATATTTGAATCAGTCCAAAATACTAGGACTAGGGGGCATGCAATGAAGCTACAAAGTAGTAAATTTAAAATGAATCGGAGGAAATTGTTCTTCACGCAATGTGTAATTAAACTCTGGAATTCATTGCAAGAGAATATGGTAAAGGTGGTTAGCTTAGCTGAGTTTAAAAAAGGTTTGGATGGCTTCCTAAAGGAAAACTCCATAGAGCATTATTAAAATGAATTTTGGGAAAACCCACTGCTTATTTCTAAGGTACGATATCAAAAAAATCCACAGAGTATGTGCATGCAAATATGATAGTCTTAGATAATTCTAGACTAAAGTGAAGGAGAGTCTCATATACAATACTCAGTAATATTGCTTTCACTCAATAGGTGAATACATTACATGTGTTCATGTTATAATCATGGACTCGACCTCCACCAACCCAATTACAATAACAGAAAAGACTTGCTCTGCTTTTTTTATATATATATGTATTCTCCAAACACACTGCACTTATCTTAGGCAGATTAAACACACTGCACTTATCTTAGGCAGATTGGTGCGCTCTTGAAACCCCGACAGGTTCCCGTTTCGTATTTACTTTGTCAAGGGGGAGTGACACCAGTTCCGATTACTGCCAAAAGATAAGTGGGACAGTTTTGAGTCCCCGCTGACACTGGACCTCATGAAGGGGTGGAAGTAGAGAGGGACAGTGACATTGGACCTCATTGGGGAGGGGCGATGGAAGGAAGAACAGTGACACTGGACCTCGTGGGGGAAGGGAGAGAAGAATAAAGATGCCAGTTCACAAGGGTTAGGGAGAGAAATGCCATACCACGGGGAAGAAGGAGAGGAATGAAGAACTTGGACAAGGAGCTAGGGAAGAGAGGCGATGGCCCCAGGGAAAAAGTACTGACCGTTTAGGGGGTATTTTAAGGAGGGAGGAAAAGCTTTGATTTGGAGGAGAAAAAGACAGGGTGCTGGTGTCAGGCCTAAGGAAGGGGGAGTGGAAATGTTCACTGCCCCCTTGTTAATTCATGTGAATGTGATAGGGGGCATAATGAGAGAAATTTCCTATGGTGTTGGCTTATTTCAATAAAAAAAATATATATCTTCATTGTTTTGATATGCTGGCCTCATATTCAGCATTTTAGTCTAGTGCGTGTGTGTGTTGTTGTTTTTTTTAATAACCATAATGAATATGTTTGAGATGTATGTATGCAAATGAATATGCTAATGTGCCAAGCCACACCCTTTGACTCCCCCAAATGAAATGGTCAAACTATGCCCATGTGGCAGTATTTGCTTTGGAAGTGTAAGATTTTTCGGCTGTTTTGCATAATCCCTTGTGGGTTCTTCAGTCTGTTTCCTGTACTATGCGTTGTCTGAGAAAAATTGAGAAGAATCATAAAAGATCTACAGTCACTACTCCAGGAGGATGAATTACTGAAAGAGATATTCCCACCTCCACCAGTGCTAACCTACAGACAGCCACCTAATTTAAAACACAATTAGTGAAAAGCAAGCTCCCAATATAAGCTCAAAAAGAACAGAATGGCACACATCCCTGTAACAGACCAAGCTGCAAACTATGCCAACAGATTTCACAGGATCCCACAGTCACTCACATGGGAAAAACATTCAGCATAAGAGGATCCTTTACATGCTCATCTTCATATGTGGTATATATCATTCAATGCAAACAGTGTGAAGAAGGGTGCTATATTA